>NC_138370.1:122817377-122981381 GCF_054177405.1 Leptonychotes weddellii | reverse complement strand
GGAGGGGAGGAATGAAGCGGGGGAAATCGGAGGGGTGGACGAACCATGAGAGAAGATGGACTCTGAAAAACAAACTGAGGGTTCTAGAGGGGAGGGTGGTGGGAGGATGGGTTGGCCTGGTGGTGGGTATTGAGGAGGGCACGTTCTGCATGGAGCACTGGGTGTTGTGCACGAACAGTGAATCATGGAACACTTCATCTAGAACTAATGATGTAATGTATGGGGATTAACATAAGAATAAAAAAAAAATTGAAAAAAAAAAAAAAAGATTTTCTATGTTAACTCTTATCTGACAGCCATATTTCCCCAATGCCTGGTACAATGTGGACACATAGAAGTGACTCAATATACAGTGGAGAGAAAATAAATGGCAAATCATCTCCAGTAATTTTTGCAAGTTGATAGAGTATAGAATATTAAAGACCATATAGTTAATGTTCTGACATTCTTCAGAACATAAGAAATATATTTAATAAGAAAGCCTGAATTCATTCAACAAATATTTATTAAACACCAACTCTATATCAGGAACATCAGTGAACAAAACAGACCAAACCCTGCCCGCATGGAACTTAACATTCTAGTTGCAAGAGACAGGTCATAAATAATCATGATGACCTAGTTAACATATTAGAAGGGGTTAAGTGCTGTGGAAGGAAGCAAGAGGGTGTGTGGGATGGATGGAAATTTAAATAGAGGCGGGAAGACCCACCTGCTTCCCAGGAATAGATGTGAGTAGATTTCTAGAACATTTCCCAGCAGGGTGGACTAAGAAGATGAACAGTTTCTAATTTGGGGTTTCTTTTGGAACTAGCTGTAAAAGAAGACTTTCATATACTATCCTAGTGCACGGAAGTTTCTACTCTTTAGAGTTGATTGAGGTTGTTAAAATCAACTTTATTGAGGGGCACCTGGCTGGCTCAGGTGGTTAAGCGTCTGACTCTCGATTTCAGCTCTGGTCATGATCTCAGGGTCCTGGGATTGAGCCCTGTGTCAGGCTCTGCACTCATTGAGGAGTCTGCTTGGGATTCCCTCTCTCCCTTTCCCTCTGCATCACCTCCTCCCCACACCCAATTTCTCTCTCTTTCTTTCTCTCAAATAATTTTTTTTTAAAAAAATCAACTTTATTGAGGTATACATCATGTACAATGGAATTCATTCATTTTAAATATACAGATTAATGACTTTTGAGAAATGTATACACCTAGTATCAAGCTCTCCAATCAAATGTAGACTATTTCCACCTACCTAGAAGCTTAATTTGTGGTCACTCTTTAAAAAACAACAAAAAAAGATTTTATTTATTTGAGTGACACAGAGAGATAAAATGAGTGGGGGTAGGGGCAGAGGAAGAAGGAGAGAGAGAATCCCAAGCAGATTCCCCACTGAGTGTGGAGCCTGATGTGGGGCTCGATCCCAGGACCCTGAGATCATGAAGAGAGCTGAAATCAAGAGTCAGATGCTTAACCAACTGAGCCACCCAGATGCCCCAGTCACTCTCTTTTTCAATGCTGAAATGAGTTTTTTAAAAAAACACAAGTTCTTGAGTTCGTTTGTTTTCAGGACAGTTTATTTTACAGAAGATTGAAAAAGAGGGATAGAAGTAGGAGATAGAGGTCAAATAGGAAGTAAAATAAAGGCAGATCGTTTTTTCTCCTCTAGCCGATGTTTCTGCCATTGAGGTCAATCACCATCATTACCAGTGTCTTTGAAGTTGTCTTTGTTTTTTCCAAAGGAAAGAAAAACTATACCCTTTCTTGTAACCATCCAATGTGTCTGCTGAGTATATGAAGATCTTTTACTTCTTATCTAAGAAATAAAACAAGTGTATGGATATACTTTTACCAGCTTTTATTTATGTATTTATTTATTATTTACTTTTTAAGTGCAGGGCTCAAACCCATGACCCCAAGATCAAGACCTGAGCTGATATCAAGAGTTGGGTGCTTAACCGACTGAGCCACCCAGGCACCCCTCTACCAGCTTTTAAATAATAACTTACCATAATAATTCCTGTATCAGTTATAACTTCTGTCAGATGTCTAATATTTAGTATATGCTATCAGGTCTTTTCTGGTTCTTTATGCATCTGGCAATTTTGTGGCATCTACCCACAACCTTGTTCAGGAAGGGTAAGTGATGAATAATGAACTGATTATCTATAGTATCATATTTAACAATGTTTCTTTACTTTTTATAAATACTTTAAAAAAACATTTGTTATTGTGGTAAAATGTACATAACATAAAATTTACCACTTTAGCCATTTTTTTAAAAGTAGGCTCCACATGGGGCGCCCGCATGGCTCAGTGGGTTAAGCATCTGCCTTCATCTCAGGCCATGATCCCAGGGTCCTGGGATCAATTCCCACATCGGGCTCCCTGCTCAGCGGGGAGCCTGCTTCTCCCTTTGCCTGCTACTCCACCTGCTTGTGCTCTCTCTCTCTGTCAACTAAATAAATAAAACCTTAAAAAAAAAAAAGTAGACTTCACATGTGGAGCCCAACACGGGGCTCAAACTCATGACCCTGAGATCAAGACCTTAACTGAGACCAAGAGTCAGATGCTCAACTGACTGAGACACCCAGGTGCCCCCACTTTAACCATGTTTAAGTACCCAGTTCAGTTGTGTTAAGTATATTCACATTGTTTACAACCATCACCAACATCCCTCTCCAGAACTCTTTCATCTTCCCAAATGGAACTCCGTACCCATTAAACACTAACAGCCCATTCCCCTTTCTCCAGGCCCTGGCAACCACCATTCTACTTTTTGTCTGTGAATTTGACTAGTCTAGGCACCTTGAATACATGGAGTTTTATAGTATTTGTCCTGTGTCTGTCTTATTTCCCTTAACATAATGTCCCCCAGGTCCCTCCACCTAGTAGCATGTGTCAGAATTGCCTCCTATTTTGAGGCTGGATAATATTCCATTGTATGTATACGCCACATTTTGTTTGTCCTTCTGTTGACTGAGTCCTTGAGTTTTTTTTTTTAAAGATTTTATTTATTTATTTGAGAGAGAGAGAATGAGAGAGAGCACGAGAGGGAAGAGGGTCAGAGGGAGAAGCAGACCCCTTGCTGAGCAGAGAGCCTGATGCGGGACTCGATCCCGGGACTCCAGGATCATGACCTGAGCCGAAGGCAGTCATTTAACCAACTGAGCCACCCAGGCGCCCCAAGTCCTTGAGTTTTTTAAAAGCTACTTTATTGAGGTATAATTTCCATTTAATAAACTGTATCCATTGAAAGTGTACCAGTCGATGTTTTGACAGAGGTACACACCTGTGAAACTATTAACCTCAGTTGAGGCACAGAACATTTTGATCATTCCCAAAAGATTTAAATTGATTGTTTTGATAGTTTTGCAACAACTGTTAGGATAGTCTATGAAGTAGATGCTATAAGTCGCATACATAACATCCATCTCTCCTTGCTCCTTTCTCGGAGAATCTCAGTTGTGTTTGGGTATTCAACACAACATTCTCCAAAGCTACAATGCTGCTTCAAGGGACGTTCTAGCAGAGGGATCCCAGGTTATTTTATACTCATCTTTGGGCTTTATTTCTCTTCCAAGTGACTGTTTTCAGGGGAGTTTTCTTGGCATTTAGAGGTGAGGGGAGGTCTGCTGGGAAAGTCGTCCTTAATTTTAAGAAGGAGCCACACAAAGAGAGGATTCTTTTTGCCTCTGAAAGGTTGCCTAAAGATTCTGCAAACTCTAAAACAAGGCTGGGTTTTGTCTATTTGGGATAATTCTGAGATGCCCTTTCTAAGAAAGACTAAATAACCTTCCAAACCTCTAATTTATTATCTACAGTTACTTCAATGATTACTTATGAGCCTGAAGAGCCACTAGATGTCACTCCTACTTTATTTTCAGAGATAATCTAGTAGCTTTTTCAATCTTAGAAATATTAAATTTAGAGGCATTAAAAAAATCCAGTAAGTTAAATGTCATATTTAAAATGCTAGCAAAGATAAAGATAAAAACATTAAACATTATTGTGAAAAATTAAAATCAAGATATGAGAATTTTGAAACGAATAAATTAGTTTCTCTTTAAGTGATGTTAACAAATAGAGTGATGCATGGTTCTGAGTCAACACAATGATTTAGGCAAATGGCATTTAAAAATGTTTAGTATAGGGATGCCAGGCAAATGGGAGAATCAATATGATGGAACTATTTTTCCCCTGGGGCCGTGCTCACAGTAAGAGAGCAACATACACTCAGTTACCAGCAGTGGGAATTTTTCATGTGGAGACAGAAAGTGAAGTTGTGAGCTGTTATGAAAGGATTTCTTCATGGCAAAGAGAATAGGAGTAGTTCTGGGGGTTCTACTCGCTAGATGGGTTGTTGCCCCATTCATGAGTTGTTGAAGAAAGCCAATTCGATTTTTAAAAAAGGAATAAATCTAAGTTAGAGGACGAAGAAAGAAGGGAAGCAGTAGAAAGAGAGAAAATAAGATGGAGCGACTTTGAGACTGCACTAAGCTTCCCTAAACTTTCTTCCAAACTAGGAAGAACCACAAAGGATTTCGTTGTGCCTTGCTTAGAACTCTTTCGGCTGCAAGTGGCAGAACCCCAACTCCAGCTGTTTAAAGGACAAATAAACAGGTATTTATGATCTCCTATAACTAGGAGTGTGGTGCCTTTAGGGATGACTGCATCTGGTGAAGGCAGCAATTCTCAAAGTGTGCTGTGGGGGCCTCAAGGAGTCCCTGAGACGCTTCGGGGCTCATAAGGTCAAAATCATTTTCATAATAACTAAGACACTGTTGGCCTTTGTCTGCTTGTCCTTTCACAAGTGTGTAATAGAGCTTTCCAGAGGCTACCTGACTTGTGATATCAAACAGATAGAATGCAGAAGTGGATAGTCGAATCCAACTGTCTTCTACTAAACTGGCCATTAAGGAGATTTGCAAATATGTAGAACAAATTCATGCTTCTCAGTGATTTTTTTTTTTTTGCTTGAGAAAATATAGTTATTTTCAGTAAAATATGTTAGTCTGTTTAACATATGATGGCTTTTCTATTAAGTGATTAATAAATATATTAACTGTTCTTTTCTGTTTTAATTTTCTCATATAGTAAATACCGATAGCTTTAACACACATAAACAAAGTTTCTTTGGAGTCCTCAGTAATTTTTAAGAGTGTAAAGTGGTCCTGAAACCAGGAGGTTCGAGAATTGCTGGCTTAAATGAGGTATAGTTGAGCCCAGACCTCAAATGGTATCACCAAAACACTGTTTCCATACCTTGAACTGATTTCCTAGGTGTTGTCTTCCTCCTTCTCAGGCTTGTGATGGCAGAGATGACCTCCAGCAACTCCAGCATTATCCCTACCAGGTTAGCAATCCCATAGGAGAGAATGTCCCTTTTTAATAGCTCTAGTAAAATTTCTAGTTATTACATTGGCCAAGCTGGAGTCACATGCCCCTCCATATGCCAGTCATTTGAGCCAAAGGGCAGTTGATGCCTGGATCATATGTCCAACCCTGGAGCCCAGGAGCAGGGTCAGCCCACCAGTACCACAGGATAGGTGAAGGAGTGGCTCCCCAGAGAGATACTGAGCAGACAAAAAACAAACCCTTCTTCAGAAAGCCTGAATCTGAAGCCAAAGATTTAGAAAGAAAACTACCCTGGTCTCTGTTAGAATCCTGTCCCTCCCACTGTCAGCATCTTGAGACACTAGGGCTATTTCTCTCCCTGAGAAGGAGTGGGGAGTCTAATTTTATTCTCTAATTAGAGTATGGGTCCAAATCACATGCCCTAGCAGAAGTTCTTCCTATGAATTAACAATGCTGGCCATATAGAAAGTTGTCTTTTTGCTATAAATTATGCAAAAGACCTACCTTAAGCTGCGATTCCTTTCCTAAGTGTCTGAAGATTTTAATTTTATGCCCACTCATGCTGTTTGCAGGATGACTCCCATCAGATCATTTAACCTTGTCATGGCCTCTATGTGTTTACCTCCAAAAACAAGGATATATTCGTTGACTCTGAGCAATGGAAGATGGGAGAAAAAGGTATTCTAACTCTGATCTCTCAGTTGCTATACATATCTACCAAAGGAATTTTGACTTTTTTTTCACATATATCAATTTTCATCAAATATTTAGGTCCTAAATATATTTGATGATAATATAAAATAGAGGTTTTATCAGTCTATAAGCAGCTAGTTGTATTCTTCATTGCTTGCCTTTTTTTTCCCTTACCTTTTGTTTTTGGCTTCATTACTTTTAATATTAAATGTTGATTCTGTAAAATGTCATTTTTTACAAAATGAGTTAGAAGTAAGATCATAAGTGCCACAAAAATAATTTTCAGAAAAAAATTATTCATTTACTTAGGACACTAACTGTATACACACACACACACGCACTTTGAATAATCAAGTGAAAGAAAAGTCAATGTTTCTCCTTTTATTCTTAATTTATAAATTAAGCTGCAAAAGGAAGCAGCAATAAAAATTGCATCAATTACTATTAAGAGTCAGACAATATTTGCCATATACTTTCATTTGGCACACTTTATCTTTCCACTAAAATACTATCACTACATAAAAATGAGATTGTACCTTTTTTGTTGTTGTTGAGCCCTTCAGATGAAGTGTGTTGTACATTAAATATCATCTGGACTTATTTGCATACTATGTCTGCTTCTCTATTATATTTTCACTAATTATAAGTCCAAACATTCAAATTAAATTGATATCAAAACCCACAGTAATTTTTAACCTAAATTTCCAACATAATTCACATTACTACATACTTTTAAACAGTAAGAGTTTTAGCAAACATATCCCTTGGAAATAATTCTAAATTGTTCCCATAACTTAATGGCTGAACCTCTTTGTAAAATGTATAGTTATCTTACACTGTTCACATTTTTAATAAAAAGTAGTAATGTTAAAGGTCATGTAACAATCCAAAATTCTATTGATAACCTAAACTTAGAATAACATTCAGCTGTGAGCACCTATTACTTGCCAGGCATTAAGTATATTTCTTTTCATTTAAGGACTAGATAACAGTCTTGGAGTAGGTAACAATTAAAATATAGAAGAAAGCCTGCTTCCTGTTTGTTTTGAGTCAGACAAGCAGAAATTTGATGGGGAGTCAAATTTCAAGATGAGAAGCTGGTCCTATATGACACTTGGTATTTTCTTCTAACAACAAAAAGTAAAGCCCTTGTGCCACCACCGCGTCCCTTAACTGTTTACTGAAACTGCTTAAGGCACTGCTCTTCCAGCGTGGCAACACAGCGGGATTGCCCAGAGTTTTAAAAAATACCAATGCCTGTGTCTCACCGCCAGGGATTCTGCTTTAATTGGTACAAGATGGGGGCTATTCTATCTAATTACTCCTTGGTAATTAGCCATCCGTATGGTATTTTTAACTTTCTACGTTTCACCAGCTGTAAGACTGTGTGGATTGGGCGAGTTTTTGTGCTGAACTGAATTCTGCAGAGCAGTGCTTACTGTGCAGAAAGGTTGCGGTGCCTGTATTTGCCTTAATCCATTTTCCTCTCACTTCCTTGCTTTTTCTCTCCGAAGAGGCAAGTGGCTGCAGCGGTCGCTGATCATCACTGAAAATACCAAAGAAAGAACTCAGCTGCCTCCTGGATATTTTTGTTCCACTGAGGATTAATTTACCATGCTGCTTTTTTTTTTTTTTTTTTCATTTTTCTCTCCATCCTGCAAAAACTTTTTTTTCCTTGGGCAAGAAACACACCGTGAACTTATTGCTGAAAAACATAAGCAAAAAGTTTTAGCACAGCGGCTCTGTCTCTTTGGGACAAGTTAGAAAATTCTGAAGCTAGCAGAGGCATAGTAAGTGCTTTCTTTCTTTTAAAGCTACTTCTGGGGAGAGGGGAGGCTATTGTAATGGTAAATTTCACTCGGAGAGGAAGAAAGGGTTGATAATCAATTAGAACTTAGGTATTCGTTTGAGTTTTTTTGCAATTCTCTTGCTATATTGTAAGACTATTTTAATTTTCCCTGTGAAATATACAGAAAAAAAGTTTTGGGACATGTGTGTGCGCCCGAAATAAAAGCGGTCTTGAGAGTGACATAGAAAGAAGTTTTTTTTTTTTTTTTTTTCAAACGGAGTGGGGAGATATATAGCACCGCGGGGCTTCAGCGAGATCCTGGAATCCCAGGAGGAGAATTTACATTCAGAAATGTCGAAGTGAAGAATCCTCCTGGTTCAGCATCTTGGAGTTAAGCTCAGAAGAACTTTTTACATCTGAAAGAATTCCCTTCTCAAAACCTCTCTTTTTTGGCCGGCGAGTATCTTGAAGGATGGGATAAGGTGCTATGAATAGAAGCCCTGCTCTGAATCAGCTTCAGGCATTTAAAATTTAACTCGAGGGATCATGTGTTGGGCACGATGAGGACCACAGAGAACTTCGAGGAGACTGCTGCCACACTAAACCCTAACAGGACCCCCAAGGGCAGGTACATTTATCTGGAAGCGTTCCTGCAGGGAGGAGCTCCTTGGGGCTTTACTTTGAAAGGTGGCCTGGAGCACGGGGAACCATTAATCATCTCTAAGGTAGGTTTCTTTTTGTAACCTTGTCTTTGTTCACGTTGCTTTTTCAACTTTAAAACTTCTGTCAGGTCTGTCAAAAATGCAACCTTAAGGCCGGGAATTGCCTGAATATAGCTTAATTTGCTGCTGCATACCTTTCAGATTATATCTGGAAATATTTTGTATGGCTTGGCATTTGAAAGAAAAAAAATGTGTCTAGCTCATTTAGTCTATGAAATCCTGGGGAAAAATGTGCTTGCTCAATGGATAATCTCTTTTTGTGAATGAAATAGTGTAAAAGCAGCTACCACATGATCTTTTCAGTTATAAATCAGATTAAAGATTAACGACACGGTGAAGGGAGTGGCATGGTATATGTTTATGAATGTGTACCTTTATTTAGCATATGACTAGAAAAATATCTGCTCTTTCTCCCATCCAATGAAAATAGCTAGCCCTCCAGAATATTTTAGAATTTCTTTATAATTCTGGGATAATTGATTACATAAATATTATTTATTGCTTTTTGCACACTCAGAAAGGAGAAGTAAATCAACTTTCAGTATTAATCAAACGCAAGACACCATTTCTGCCTCTTTTCTATATCTGTGTATTTAAACCAGTTTTTAAACCTTAGTCATCCGTAACATGCCTCAGTTCTTTTTCTTTGGTATGGTTAGATATACCCACTGAAGGAATCCTTTTTATGTATTAGGCTTAGTATTTCTGTTTTTCTCTTCGACTACAGAGATTAACAGAGATTACAGAAATTTCTTTTAAAATTTCAGAATATTAACTGTCTAAAACAGTAGAACATAAACGCTTTTTACGCATATGCATTACTTAAGAAACATTTGTATTTGAGGGGAAAATTGTTTTAGTTTGAGGGTGGGAAAGGGATAAATACGCATTTTGCCCAAGCTCCGTTACCTATTTAGGTTAGTTTTCATAGCCCCAAAAACGTGTGTTTTGAGAGAGATGGAAATGGATTCTTACTGTGAATAATTGGTTTCCAGCAGTCAGCCCAGAGTGTGCAGGATACCACTGTAAGGTTTGTGACTTTTCCTTGCCTTTTCTAAGAAAACAAAAGATCTGTGTATACATGTGTGTATCAGTTAGGAAGGTATTCAGCTATAAGTAACTGAAAACCTGACTTATAGTGGCCTAAGTAAATTAGGGTTTGTTTTTCTCATACTGCAACAAGTCTGGAGGTAGGCTGTCCATGCAAGGAGCCACAGCTCAGTCATATCAACATGGACTTTGATGATCTCTCCGCTCTGCCAGCCCTATGATCCAGGCTTTTGTCTTCATGGTTACATGATGGATGCCAGGCCTCCAGTGTTGCATCTTTATTCTGGGCAGGGTTTTGGCTTATTGTTTGGAAAGAGACACCCTCCCTAACAGACCTTTGCTTACATCTCATTAACCAGAACTGTGCCACATACCTCTCCTCAGACCAATTACTGGCCAACGGGCATGAGATTATCATGACTAGTTTAGACCAGGCAGGATTTCTTTCCTGGAACCTACCTTTCCTGATGTCAAGGAATCTCTGCCCACTGTTTGAATAAATTGGGGTTCTCTTTTCAAGAGGAAGGAGGAAATGGGTGCTAGGTGGACGACTGAGAATGTCTGCCACAAATATAAATATCATATCCGCATTTTAGAATTCTGGTTGTATACCCAAATTGCCTGGCCTTATGTGGTAAGATATTATGTGTCTGTACATTGGACTACAGTTTGCTGTAGGATAGGCCGAATGCTACTGCTAATGAGCCACCCCTCTAAGGCTCCATTTAATCTGCAGAATGAGGGGGTACATTATCTCCCTTATTGGAATGTATGGGGATTAAAGGAGACCATGCATGTAGAGCAGTTAGCCTAGTGCCTGGCACACAAAGGCACTCAAAGAGATCTCAGCAAAGATTATGGTTATTGCTTTTTATTATTCTAGGGGACATTTGTATTAGGATACAGATTTGTCTGCTGTACAAAGATCCAAAATAACAAAGTGCTTAAACAATACCGGGGTTTCTATCGCTCTCACGTAACAATCTGAGCATAAGCCAAACTGAAAGCTGGCTGCGTGATGTCAGAGACCCAAGTTCCTTCTACTTTTCTTACATCTGTCCTGGAGGGGATGCCCCGTCTGCATGGTCAAAGGTGACTTGCCACAACATCTGCTTTCCAGTGAGGAAAAAGTGGAAAAAGGAGTTAGACAAGGCAATCTCTTTCCTTTTGAGGGCATAATCTGGTGCAGTCTGCTCTGTCCAGTATGGTAGCCACCAGCCCCATCTAGCTATTTCCATTTCAATGAAAAGTAAAATGAAACAAAATGTAAAATTCTCTTCCTCATGCATACTAGCCACATTTCAAGTGTCACGGTTCTTCAAAGCTCTTGTCTGTCTGGCAAACTGATTCATCCAAGCTCCATTTCTTCCTCTCTCCGAAGTTTTCTTGATTTCATCAAGCTGCGTTAGGGGGTCTCTCTTCTATACTCTTATAACCTGCACTTATTATGTGAAATCATAATTTTTTAGTTATGTTGGTCCTCTTCTCAGAAGTGGAAGAGCTTCTTTAGGGCAGGGACTGTTTTCATTTTTGCCACATCTAACGCGAGTAGCCTGGGACACAAATATTTGTTGAGTAAACAAGAGGACGTGGGCTATGTCTTATTTCATCTTGCATTTGCAGGATCCAGTGAAGTGCCTGGCACAGAGTATGTGCTCAGTAACTTCTACTGCATTAATAAGCATAGAGGAAACAGAGCAGGAGGCAGGGGGAGGTGGGAGGTAGAGTCCCATGAGATGAAGATGCCTGGCAGGTCTCCAGAGATGGAGCATGTATTAGTTTCCCACTGCTGCTATAAAAATTACCACAAACTGGGGCTCCTGGGTGGCTCAGTCAGTTAAGCGTCTGCCTTCGGCTCAGATCATGATCCCAGGGTCCTGGGATTGAGCCCTGCGTCAGGCTCCCTGCTCAGCGGGGAGTCTGCTTCTCCCTCTCCCTCTGCCTGTCGCTCCCCCTGCTTGTGCTCTCTCTCTCTGTCAAATAAATAAATAAAATCTTTAAAAAAAATCACCACAAACTTAGTGGCTTAAACCATAGGTCAGAAGTTAGCATAGGTCTCGCTGGGCTAAGATCAAGGTGTCAGCAAGCCTGTGTTCCTTCTGGAGGCTCGAGGGGAGAACCTGCGTCCTTGCACTTTCCAGCTTCTAGAGGCCACCCACATTCCCTGGCACAGAATCCCCTTCCTCCATCTGCAAAGCCAGCAACGGCAGATTAAGTCCCTCTCACATTGCATTGCTCTGATCTCTTACTTCTGCCTCCCTCCTTCAATTTTAAGGACCCTTGGGAACACATTGGGCCCACCAAGATAATCTCCCTATTTTAAGATCAGCTGACTAACAACCTTAATTCCATCTGGAAACTTCATTCCCCATTGCCATATAATCTAACATAATCATGGTTTCCAGGGATTAGAACGTGGATGTCTTTGCAGGGAGAGGGTTTGATTTTGCCTGCCACCAAGCATTTGAGCACCGATGAAAGTCCATGTAAGTAAGACCATATCATCTCTCCAAGAGTTGAGACTAAAGTGAAATTTAATGGCTGATCATGCATATCCCAGATCTTCTTTCTAGGACAATGAGAAAAGTTCCCACTAGCTCATACATTGGTAGCCAGATGTCCACTATTCCCTCAAGGTAGGGTGACCTCCATTGTCGGGGAAGGGAAAGGATAGTACACATTGAATCATACATAGGAAAGGCACATACACTTATACAAAAGCAGTTAGAAGCTGCCAGGTATGGATGACAATATAATGAATGAAGTATTTTTTTTCTTTAGGAGAATGAATGGGGAAAGGAACTACAAAAGGGTGGCTTTAAAAGAAATCATTTTCAAGTCTTTTTCTTTGAGGTTTAATGTCCTTGAAAAGGAAAGGTGAGGTTGAGGAAAAAGCCTCTGTCATTTGTGAACTTCAAAAAGAAAGGGCAACTTTATTATTATTTTTTTTTAGTAGTGATTGTATGTGGAAGCTCAAGTAATTCAATAGTTCAGGAAGTTGGCAGCATGATTTTATTATGACTCACTCCGCATTGTGGCTGAGAAAAACGGTTCCACCTGTGGTAGGGATGCACCTGCTCCAGGGTTCAGAAATCAAGTAACAAGTGTAATAATAATACCCAACAACAACAACTGACACTTACTGAGCTCTTACTACGTGCCACGCTCTATTCCAAGGCATTCATATGTGTTAACTCATTTAATTTCCACAGCTCCATGGGGAAGGCAATAGAGTTTGCAAATTTAGCCATAAGAAACTGAGACCCAGTATTTGAGTAATTTTCTGCAGCTCTCACAGCTAGAGAGTGATAGAATTGGAATTTGAATCCAGACATTCTGGTTTCCCGGGGTCTATGCACTTAACACACTATGCCATTCAGTCATCATTGCCTGCCAAATATTTGGCTCTGTCTAGATTCTAGAGCTGTTATTTGGGTAAAATATGGGATTAATCTTTTATTATATATGTTTCAAAATTTATTAGAGGAAAACAATCTTTAGAAAAAACAACACAACTTAGTCCTATAAGGTACCATAAAATAGGTATGACTACTGTTCAAGCAACACTTTTAAAGTAGTCCAAGACCCATAGAAGGAGGAGCACTTAACAGTTCTTAGTAAGTATATTGGTGGTGTCTTCATTTGGAGAGGCACCTTTTGGTGCATTTCAAACATGGCCTTCTGAAGAAGCCATTGCTCCAGGCTCTTATAAGATCATCGACACTCAGAGCACATGTTCCTGATTCCTGCTCCCCTGGGAGGCGTCTTTGCTTTAGCTGGACTCTCTTTGTGTATAAATCCTGTGGTTCCATCTTTCACACCATCGCCTTTTCTGAAACTCCTCTTTCTGCATATGACGCCATCATCTTCTTGCTGTCAGTCTAAATCATAGCCTTCCTCTAGCCTTGTCTACCGAGGCTCAGCTCACTAACCCTATCCCATCCCCATCTTCGCATTCTTTCTCTTTGGTGAAGTCAGAGGCGTCCTCAAACATAGGTCTCCAGGCTTCCTGTTGGCTGACACTATTCCGATTTTTAAATGGGTTCTTCTAGCCTTAGTGATTTGATCTAATCCGTGAGTCCTCTTTATTATTCCTTCTCTTGAGAGAATCATCCAAAACATCCCAATTGACCTGCCATTTTAAAGTGAAATGAACTAGGGGTGCCTGGGTGGTGCAGTCGATTAAGCGTCTGACTCTTGGTTTCGGCTCAGGTGGTGATCTTGGGGTCTTGAGATCAAGTCCTACGTCGGGCTTCATGCTCAGCATGGAGTCTGCTTGAGATTATCTCTCCTTCTCCTTCTGCTCCTACCCCCCTAAAATAAATAAATAAATCTTTAAAGTGATATGAACTGCTTTAGTGCACTGCGAGAAATCTTAGAAATATCAATAGTCCCTAGGTTAGGAAATTACTCGTTTAGAATATAATTGTCTGGATGATCATGTTGAGATTTTCTTATTTCTGGATTTTCTATATCCATCTGTCTGGATTCAGCACTTCCCAACCTTCTAGCTTCCTTAGTGCCCCTCAGTTTCAACACACCAGCATCAGCCATACCATCTCCCTTGGCCCATTTCTTCTGCACTAAAACAGTTTTTACTAGTTCTTCAGCCATGGTCCCCAAGTTCAATTTGAAATAGATTTCTAAGCAGCTCCCCAAGACCTTGGGCTTGTTGATTTAGTTCACCCCAAAGTCATCTTTTCCATTTCCTCCCAAGTATCAAGCTAGGTCAGCTTGTTATTGACCTTTTAACACAACCAATTCTTTCTGAGTTTCTCTTCTTACTGTTCCTGCTTTTTCCTTTAGCATTCTTTGCCCTTCCTGCCAGGGGAGTCTCCTCTCCCTGCTGCCCTGAAACCGTTTGTTTGTTCCCTTAAATCCACCCCTGTCGTACATTTGCACAAATTCCTCCTTGCTCTCATCTCTCCAACACCTTTATTCACGCCATTATCTGATACAGGTAATTGTTTGCATTTGGCATCTTGCCAATAAATTATAATCTCTTTAAAGCCAAATGAGGTCTACTTCATGCTGTGTGTCCTGCTTTTCCTAGGAAAGTACTTCCCATTTCACACAGAATGAATGCTTAATAAATGTGAAATTATTTATAGGATTTTAGAGTTATAAAGAATCTCAACAATCATTCAATCCAACTTCCTCATTACACAGAGAGAAAACTGAGACTCACTAAAGTTCGTTTATTTGCCAAGATGGTTACTGCCTTAGCAAAAAATTGTGTGTGTGTGTGCGTGCGTGTGTGTGAGTGCATGCATGTGTGTGTGTAAAGCTCGGCCAGTGAGGGAATAAGTGCTTTCTGGTTGTGCCATTTATACTTTTAAATGAATCCTAGCTCCTGTTAGGCTATTAACTTCTAGAAGCTAATAATGTTTCTCCCTCCTTCCCCTCCTCCCTCCCTCTTCCCTTCCTTCCTTCTTTTCTTTCTGTTATCCACAGTGCTTAAACTATGCACAACAATGATGACAATGAAAATATATTAATGAATGAAGAGGAAGATGAATGAATACTAAAGAGGATCTTTTAAAAAAAGTTTTTGTTAGAAAGATGTGCAAATGAGATACTAGAAAAACCTCTTTAAAAAATGAGGCAAGTAGGTTGAGTTTGGTTCTTCATTTAATGAGGTCTTGCACATACTTAGTGTTTGGTAAATGTTTGTTGAGTTGAATTAGATTGGAAAAAACAGAAATTTATGGTTTTATTTAACTTTAAGAAATTACCCAATTTAGACATTGCTTAAAGTGTTGTGTCCTTTTTTTTTTGTCACAAACTAAGCTCATAATCCCATCCATGTTGTTGGAAATAACCGTATTCAAGTAGCATGCCGAGGTGGTGCGCCAAATGGATATTAGCATTGGTAAGAATTCTGCTTTCTTTCAAAGCTAATAGATTCTCAAGGCATTGCCTCCTATGCAGGGAACACAACTTAAGGAATATTGGTCTGTCTCATTTTAATGAACCCACAATGTGACTGGAGACACATAATGAGAGACTTCCTCTCCATCTTTGAAAAAAACAAAACCCTAAAGAACATTCTGGGTCTTAACTAACCCGTAGACCGATTTTTCCACATCTCTCACTTTGATGTACTTCCAAGCAGTGAACATCTTGATCCAAAGAGCCGCAGAATTGGTGTTATCCCTGGTCCATCCATCTCTCATGCTCTGACATCCCAGTCCCTTCTCAATGAGAGGAAGTGAGGCCAAGTTTCTCTGCCCAGTCTAAGCACTGTTTTCCCCCATCTTCTAATGACTTTCCCCACAAAAGATAACTTGTGTATCTCGATCCACTGAATGGAAGGGACAGTTCTTTCCTGCCTTTAGAGGAGGCTTTTCTAACTTGACAGACGGATGTGCGAACACTCAGTCCTGGGCATCTAAGCCTGAATTTGCTCTTACGTCAATTGCATTTTTTCATTCCTCAGCCATCTGCTATATCCTTCTCCATTTTGAACTGCATTTTATCTTAGAGATTTATGGTATTTATCTAGAGTGTTTATTTTTCAATGCACTTTGGTATGTTTGTATTGATTTAGGGTTGTATTTCTGTTATCTTTTCTTTTTCTTTTTTTTTTTTCCATTTTAGGCAAGCCTGTCCAGTGTAGCACAATACACAATCCAGACAATGTAGGGCTTGGAGTGAAAATGAACATTTCATTTCTACCATAGTCTCTATTGGCTTTGTGACTGTGGGGAGTAACTTAGCTTTGTTGGACCTCAGTCTCCTCATCTTTCAAAATGAAACATTCTACCTAATGGAATTATTATAAGTATCCAATGAGTTAAGCTAAACAGCAGTGCTTGGAAATGACAAAACACAATCCAGAATTTAGTTATGATGACATGGACCAATGGGAGAATAGTAGGTATTGAACAGGAGCTAGCAACCCACATAACCAAGATGATATTTGACTGACTTCTGTATCCTGGCTGCACTCACTACCTCACACTGAACCGCTGAGCAGATAATTCTCTGCCCTCATGGAGCTTACGTTCCAGGGGAAAGAGAGTGGCAATAAATATGTTCATCTATGATAATTTCAGGATTGGTAAGTATTATTAAAAACCAAACAAACAATATGACGGGTTCCAGAGCGATAGTATTTGTGGGGTAGAGGTATGAGAAGCAGGGGTCACTTTAAATAGGGAACCAGAGAAGAGTTTTCTGATAAGATCACATCTGAGCTAAGACCTGATGGATGAGAAACATGAAATCAGACACGCAAAGAGGTTTTTAAGTTGGGCTAGGCCGGAGAGTCTTGGAATGTTCAAAACAAAAATAAAGTCAGTGTTGTTGGACCATAGTAAGTGTTTCAGTCTGTTCAGACGCTGTAACAGAGTAGCATAGTCAGGGTGCTTTATAAACAACAGAAAGTTATTTCTTGCAGTTCTGGAGACTGGGAAGTCCAAGATCAAGGTGCCTGTAGATTCGGGGCCTGGGGAGGGCCTGCTTCCTGGTCCACAGATGGCTGTCTTCTTGTGTCCTCAAATGGCTGAAGGGGTGTGGGCGCTCTCTGGGGTCTGTTATAAGAGCACACGTCTCACTCATGAAGGCTCCACCCTCATGACTTAGTCATCTCCAAAGGCCCCAACTTCCAGATATCATCACATTGGGGCAATGGGTTTCAACATATGAAGGAGGGCACATAATCAGTCTATAGAAGTAAGCAAGAGAGTGAGTGGTATGAAATGAAAATGGAAAGGCAGTCAGGGGTCAGATCATATCGGACCTTGTAGGTTGTGGGAAGGACCTTGGACTGGGTTTCAGTACAGGGTGTGAGAGTACATCACATCACGATTCTTCCTCTGTTTATGGTGAGAGGGACTGTTGGCATGTATTTAAACTCTGGGAGATTTGTAGTGCTGGCTCTTAAAGCCACCTTCTCTTTTCTCCTTCGTATGAATTTCTAAGGTCCTTCTTGAGTCTACAACAGGACAGGGCCTTCCAAAAGTCAACAGTAAGAATTTATTATAATTTATGGAGTGATATACAAATAAATGGCAAATATTCTTTTTTTGATTAGTTGGGAGACGTTTATCTTCCTCTATCCCATAACTGTTGATCTCTTGGGTTGTTTATCACCTCAAGCCAACAAGATCTACTGGGGTTGCTTTTGTCATAGTCATATGACTAACTTTACTGAGGTCCTGCTCTGTAACTGGCATGCTATCTCATATAAGCTTCACAAAACTCTGTGAGGTAGAGGGCCATTATTATTTCCATTTTATAGATAAACAGGAAGCTAGCAGAAGGTCATAAAACTAGTTAGGTGCTAATCTAAGACTTTTTAAAATGTAAGCCTGAAAATTACCTTTGAAAGTAAAGGCCTCATTGTCATTTTATAGTTCCAAAGAGCACCTCCATCGACTTCATCCCAAGGCAGGATCACCTGGTAGAAGGACTGGGATGTGTGAGCTGTGGGAAAGAGTCAGGTAGCCCAATGGCATCTTGAAGGCAGCTTGTACCATGAAATGAGGAACATATCTGAGACGTCAACCTCGACAATTAAATTGGACTCCCCACATCTTCTCAGACCCTGCTTCCTGCCTTTTATGTCTGCAAGGTTCTAACCTTGGTCTCAGTTCACCCCTCTGATTGTTGTTTTTCAGCTGGGATCTTGCTGTATTCCATCTTAACATACAGTCATCAACAGTGCCTTTGTTTCTCTCTCCTGCTCTTGTCTCCTCAGTTGACTGAAACTCCTGTTCCCCATCAGCCTGAACCCTGGGCTTATCTCTTGGGCTGGATATATTCCATCATCTGGATAGGCCTGATAAATAAAACCTTAACTCTAAAATCAGGGCAGTTACCCAAGGAGAAATACTAACTGACTCGATGAACGTGAAACAATCTAAAGCTAACAGGAGCTGGATCCAGTTAGTCCAGGGAATTAAGCTTGAGGTTCATGCTGATTTTCTGGGGTACTTCAAGTTCATGCCTTCCAACATGGTGAAGAGATCAGCACCACAACAGATGGTCTTCCATGGAGGAGTGTCCATTGTACCAAACTTTATCTTGTTCGTCCCTTTCTAGCTCTTGCTTACCTTATAATATAAATAAACTACCGATTATTTGCATATCACTCCATAATCTCTAGTGCTCTTCCAGTTTGGTCTCCTGCTTAGCTGACTCTCTCCATGCTTAACCTGTCTGCTCGTGTTCCATGACTCTCATTAGTACCCACCTTCCCTGAATGGCATACCTTCTAGCTCTCCTAATAGTACATTCACTTGGCATAATCCTGGGACCTCCACACAAAAGCCATTGCTGCCTAATAGTGTCCTTGCTCAACTGGTCTCATCCCTCACCCATTCTTAGCTCCTGGTAACAGTTCAGACAGATCCAAGAATTCTAAAGATTCCAAGATTAAAGGTAACTATGACGTGAATTTGGAATTAACACACAGACAATTTAAATGGAATAAGCATTCTTCAGTTTAGCTGGACTAAGTACCTAGCCCTTTGGGGATTAAGTTATATCCTAAACCACACATTTGCTAGAAGATGGGAAGAAAGGTTAAACTTCTAGAAGTAATTGTCATATTCCTTTCCTTTAAAAAAGTTGAAACTTTTTTTTTAAAGATTTTATTTATTTATTTATTAGAGAGCGAGCGAGCGAGAAACAGCATGAGAGAGGAGGGGGTCAGAGGGAGAAGCAGGCTCCCCGCTGAGCCGGGAGCCCGATGTGGGACTCGAACCCAGGACCCCGGGATCATGACCTGAGCCGAAGGCAGTCACTTAACCAACTGAGCCACCCAGGCGCCCAAAAAAGTTGAAACTTTTAATGGAAGAAGTTGTATAGGCATAATTTAAGCTTTTATCATCTTGTGTGTAGTCCTCTGAGAAGTTCGCAATTTTTTTAAGGCCTCGTCTCAGGGAAAATGTGAGGTGAGCTGCTGGAATTCAGACACAGGATCTGGCTGGGTTCCACCAATAAATACACACGCTGCGGGTTGAGATAGGATAGTAAAGGAATAGGACAGTGAGTATATTTTGGGGAATGAATTTGTAGAAAATACTGGACACTCTCCTCTTATTTCTTGATTTTTTGGGGGGCAGGGGGTTGTTTTTCATATTTTCACTTTTGAGCAGCAGATCAAAAACCACACAGCCGCCAACCTAAGTATGAGCTGCAGGAAAGTTAGTCTTGTTCTTTAGGATTGCATTACAGTTGCATCCTGGTGCTCTCGACTCGCCATTTACAATTACATGAGTTCCTGGCAGTATCTT
The DNA here is from genome assembly GCF_054177405.1 of Leptonychotes weddellii. Taxonomy (NCBI): domain Eukaryota; kingdom Metazoa; phylum Chordata; class Mammalia; order Carnivora; family Phocidae; genus Leptonychotes; species Leptonychotes weddellii. The sequence goes on along the minus strand of NC_138370.1, from coordinate 122,961,532 downwards.
GAAAGAATTACGATCACAGCTTTCCAAACATATGTAAGTAGATGCATTTGACCTTTATGAAGAAAGTGTGGTGTGGACCCTTCCAGTGTGCCGGGTGCAGTGCGGATTTCTGAAGCCAGGCGCTGAAGTACTGCAGTTACCTTTCCTCTTTATAAAAGAAGGCAAAATAAAGCCGGGAGGACCACAAGGTGGAAAGAAGGAAATGGACACATAGTAACAATATTTACTATTTACTCATTTTCTGCTGTGGGTTAATTAATACTCTGGTAAGTTCTTTTATTTGTGATTTTATAGAATGAGATTTGATTTGACATGTGAAAAAAGAGATTTTTTATAAATGCTGGAGCCCGGATTTAAAGCTAAGTTATTTCATGCGTTCACTGACATATTCAGTCCACACATTATTTATCGAATGCCTAAAATAGGACAGCATTGGGGAAACAACAGCAAACGAGGTCTCTGCACCCAAAGGGCACGTGTTCTCTGTTTCTTTTTCTACCCCTTGAAGCTGACCCAGTCACTGCCACACCACATTCCCTCACCTTTCACTTCTGGGTGTGTTGGCTTGACTGCCAACTGTCAGCATCCACATTTCTTGGCGTAAGGACTTTATTTTGCTTCCCCTTTGCCACCTGCTTAAGGACTCTGGGAGCAACACTCAACCTATGACTGAGTTGAGTTGATATATGGCCCAGCTCTCTCATCCCTTGGATGGGGAACTCTGAGCTGAGTGGTTTCCACGAGCTCCTAGAGTTGCCCTGGCAGAAGTAAGCCGCACTGGTTCATGGTTGTAGCTGCTTGAAAACGCATCTCTGTGGACTGCCTTCCTTCCCTTGCCTCCCTTATCACTTCCCTCTCAGTGCGCTTCATTTTCCAGTGTTTCCAGTTTTCTTCACTTGAGTTTGACTTCTCGTCTCAGAGTCTATTTCTGGGGAAACCCAAACCAAGATGACCACCATTAGGGGAATGCCTACTAAGTAAGAGCTAGATCCGAAAGCCTAATGTAGATCTGATTCCAAAGTCTATGGTCTTTCCATGCTGCCATGAAATTCAAGTCAGAGGGCTCCAGATGTATCGTAGATCTGTGTTTCTTTGGGTGCTAAGAAAAGGAGAAATTCATCCTTGGATAGCATGTTTTAAAATTATCTCTTTCATCTTCTACCCCTTCCCAGGACTGCCTTTCTCTTTCTCCACTGAATGGGTTGAGAAGTCACACTGGTTTAATCATCACTTCTTTTTTCAGTATGAATCAAGCACCAGAAAATTTCTCCTCCCCTCTGAGAGGACAATCCAGTGTCTCTTTTGTTCTGTAGATTCCTTTCTTCTCTAGGCTCTACAGGTTACTGGTTAAGGAAAATGTGCTCCCCTGAGCAGAATAGCCAGAGAGAAAAAATATGATTCTTTTGGAGCTCTCTGAGCATAGTTTCTTTTCTAGAATTTTATTTATGTTGCTTCTCTTCTTTCTCAATTCATACGATAAACATAGCACAAGAAGAAAGTGGACAACATATTGTTTTTCAGTCCAGCATATTTGACATTATACCGTGGCAGTGGAATGAGGTTTGGCACCTAAGCAAGCAATAAATTATAACACAATTTCTAATCCACCCCAACCTCAGAATAACACAGTAACTTTTCAACACTAAAATACAGTGTTTTAAAGTAACTTGTACCACTGCCAAATTCAATACAAGAAGCTTCTTTTGAAGCTGTTTCCCCTCAATATGAATATTCTTTGATTCACTATGTTGTCCTTTCCCAGTTTCCTTGTTTTTTGCTTGAGTTCACTGAAGACTGACAAACTGTAGCTTCATGTGACAGCCATTAGTCCGCCTTAAACTTCAGCTTGATCTTGAATGGCTAGAATAATGAATAGATTTTATGTAATATAATTCATGTTGTCAGCTATCTGAAATTGGCCGCTCAAGAGAAGAAATATGCTTCCAGTCCTCTCTTTTCTCAATTCATATTTGAATATAACAATGCAAAAGGCATTATTCCTTTTTTCAGTTTATTCAGAGTTCAGCTCTAAATAATAAAGCAATAAACTTATACTCTATTAAAAAAGAGCAAGTGAGGAAGGTATTTGCCTCTTTGTACGAGTAGGAATTAACAAGGAATTTTAAAAATCATGTTTGTGTGTATGTGAGCACAGGGAGGGGCATTTCATTATAATGAGGGAGGTCTTGGCAAGTCAGTGTTCATTTTAACTTCATGGTGTTGATTGTGGAACACATTTATGCCTCCTCAAACTGCAGGGAGCCTGTGGAATAGAAAATAGATTCAGAAAGTGGTACAGAAGGAAATTATCCTCCATCTTCCCATCTCTCAGGCAGGGCGAAAATTCTTCTTAGTCAAAGTTCCTTGGTTTGTCCTATTTATGCTGTCATTTCATGAAGGTTAAAAATATACCTTGCTATACATTGCTAGTGAGAATGTACAATGGTGCAGCCACTTTGGAAAAACATATGGTGGGTTTTTTTTTAATTTTAAAATGTTAAAATGTTAAAAACAGAGTTACCCTATCACCCAACAATTACACTTCTAAGTATATAACCAGGAGAAATGAAAACATGTCTGTAAAAAGACATATTCAATTGTTTGTGCCCTCACTATTTACAATAGTCACAAAGTGAAAAAAATCCAAATGTCCATCAACTGGATAAACAAAATATGTATCGCTATATAATGGAATACTATTTGAGAAAAAAAAGGAACTGAATACTGAAAAATGTTACAATATTGATTAATCTCAAAAATATTATGCTCAGTTAAAGAAGCCAGACACACACACAAATACATATATTATGCAATTCAACTTATATGAGATATTCAAAAGAGGCAAATCTATAGAGACAGAAAGTAAATTTCTTTGTGCGTGAGGCTAATGATGGGAATAGAGAGTGACTGTGTGTACAAAGTTTCTTTCTGAGGTCATGGAAATGTTCTGAAGTAGATCACAGTGAGGATTCCACAACTCTTTATATTAAAAAACAGTGAATGGTAAAGAAAAAGCCACTTTTATTCTGGTAATAAGAAATGAGAAGGAACAGGGCACTTAGGTGGCTCAGTTGGTTAAGTGTCTGCCTTTGGCTCAGGTCATGATCCCAGGGTCCTGAAATCAAGTCCCACATTGAGCTCCCCCCTCTGCCCCTCCCCCTGCTTGTGCGCTCTCTCTCAAATGAATAAATAAAATCTTAAAAAAAAAATGAAAAGGAACAAAAAAACAGAGATAGAAAGTAAATAAGAATCACAAAGTAGATTATTACTCATCATGTATTGATTTAATTAGCTGAAATTTATAGTAGAGGAAGATGACCAAAACGAAGGTCTAAAAAGCATAGCAGAGTCCTAATTACTTAAAGAAACAGGAAAATCTAAAAAATTGTTCATAAGTCAATTTAGGGAATGAGAGAGGATATGCCACATTCAGAAGACCTAGGCAGTGGATTCTAGGATTTTCTCTGAAGGAAGAATTAAGAACGCCTTTCTCATTATCAAGATCTTAAATCTCTGTGTTTAATTTTACCCATGTTTTGGGACTCCTGGGGGGCTCAGTCGGTTAAGTGTCTGCCTTCGGTTCAGGTAATGATCCCAGGGTCCTGAGATCGAGTCCCGCATCGGGCTCCTTGCTCAGTGGGGAGCCTGCTTCTCCCTCTGCCTGTTCTGCCTGCCGCTCCCCCTGCTTGTGCTCTCTCTCTCTGGCAAATAAATAAATAAAATCTTTAAAAAAAATTTTTGCCCATGTTTTGTGTGCTGCATGTCTTTGGAGGAATGAAGTTGCAGTGTCCTGGGAAAGCAAAATAATGTAAAATATGAAAATTTTTGCTAAATTACTGAGGATAGAATTTCATTCTTCAGTGGAATTTGAGGACACACAAGCATTTAACATTGTGACCAAAAAAATGTTATGTTACAGAAGGGTAAGGTGTGCTGGCAATTCAAGCTTGAGAAATTCTTATTCATTGAGACTATGGAAATTTAGGGAAATCTTACGCCATTAGGGTTATAAAGGTGAATAAGCTGCTAAACTAGTAAGATTATGAAGAAGGCAAAGAAGCATTTCAGGGTGAGGGGTGAAAAAGCATTTCATAAGGGCCATCTTACACGTTGTGAAGTCACAGGGGGGGCATGGGCCACCTGAGAGCAGGAGCTTCTTGATCACCCATGATGCCCAGTTGTGCCCCCTGACCTGCGGTATCTGCCTTGGCTGTCCACTCTGACTTCTAATGGGGACGCTTGACATGGGGGAGAAGAGGTGGGGGTGGGGAAGGAAGAGTCTCTCAAAAGTCTACAAAATCCCCTGCCATCCTCCATTCTAGTACCTGCTGATCAAGCCTTTCTCAGATCCAAGGGATCTGTAGTGAATGCATACATGTATAATTGCTGAAGTGTAGTGGCTCTCTCTTCGTGGAAACAGATGATGGATATTTCTTGTGCAATTAACAAATCAATAACTATTTTTTTTCTGTTATGGTTTCTAGCTCTCCCATGCACTAGACTTAATTCAGAAGTGTGTTCTTGAATGGTATAAATCACATTTTCCTGTTGACAGTTTACTTTTGATTTTTCTAAAGCTTATAAGTGACACAGAAGAAAAGAGATGGTGGTTGGGGCTGTTGGTAGGGGAAATCACTGGTTATAAGGAAGTGTGATAATGAAAGAAAGACTAGAAAGCAATCTAGTGAGGCTTTAGAAAAATACAGTTTTTTGCCATTTTCTTCTGGGAAAAAAATTCCTCTACAAAGCAAATATTTAAAATAGTTCATAGTACTAAGCCCGGGAATGTTTGCTTTGCAAGGTAGCAGCAGTTTCACAACCAGAAATCCTAAATCTTTGAAGAATTCTAAAAAAAAAAAAAAAAAAAGGAAAAAGTTTATAGGAGAATAACTAGAAAAATAATTCAGTGAGGTGACTGGATATAAGATAATTTTTTAAAAAGCCAGGATCTCCCCTATGAAAAAGCAAATAATAATAAGAAGAAATAATGGGGGGGCAATGTCTATTCAAGTCCTTCCACCCAATTTTTAATTGGATTGTTTGGTTTTTGTTGCTGTGGTTTTAAATATATATATTCTGGATATTAATCCCTTATCCGATACATGCTTCAATTTTTTTTCTCTCTTTCTATGGCTTGCCTTTTCACTCTGTTGCTAGTGTCCTGTGACACACAAAAGTTTTTAATTTTGATGAAGCACACTATTTTTTTGTTTTGCCTGTGCTTCTGGTGTCGTATCTAAGAAATCATTACTGAAGTCAATGTCATGAAGCTTTTTCTTTGTGTCTTCTTTTAAGAGTTTCATAGTTCAGTTTTTACTTTAGGTCTTTGATCCATTTTGAATTAATTTTTGTATATAGCATAAAGCAAGGATTAAACTTCATTCTTTTACATGTAAATATCTAGTTTTCTTAACATTATATATTAAAAAGACTGTCTTTTCAATATTAAATGGTCAAATTAAAATCCTTTGGCCATATATGTGAGAGTTTATTTCTGGGCTCCCTCTTCTCTTCCATTGGTCTATATGTTTATCTGCATTGGATTCAACACCATAAGTTTTGAAATCAAGAAGTGTGAGACCTACCATTGTGTCCTTCTTTTTAAAGATTTTTTTTTGGCTATTTGGGGTCCCTTAAGATTCTATATGAATTTTAGGATAGAGTTTTCCAGTTCTGCAAAAAACGTCATTGGAATTTTGATAGGGATTGCACTGAATTTGTAGATAGCTTTCCTTTTGATGTTTTTGTAAGTAGAGTTGTTTTCTTAATTTCCTTTTCAGAATCTTCATTGTTAGTGCACAGAAACAGTAATTGTTATATGTTGATATTGTATCCTGGAGCCTTGATGAATCCATTTATTAGTTCTAACAGGTTTTGTGTGTGTGTGTGTGTGTGTGTGTGTGTGTGTGTGTGTGTGTGTGGCATTCCGTATAGAAGACTAAGTCATTTACAAACAGGTGATCTTACTTCTTCCGTTCCAGTTTGGATGCCTTTTATATTTCTTTTTCTTGCTTAATCGCTCTGGCTAATATTATGTTGTATAGTAGTGGTGAGAATGAGCCTCTTTCTCTTATTTGTATTCCTCAAGTTAAAGTTTCAGTCTTTCACCACTGAGTATGTATGTTAGTTGTGAGTTTTTCATATATGATCTCTATTATGTCACACTTTTAAAAAATCTAAAAAAGTGCTAAAATAAAATATAGATAAACATTTGTTATTTGGAGGAAGCAAAACATGATAAAGGCAAAAATTCTATGGGAAAGAAAAGGGTGATAGGTTTGATTATGTTAAAAAAATTGAAAATATCTATATGGCAAAAGCTCCATAAAATAAAATTATATGATAAATAGGGTAAGGTCCTTAATATAAGAGAGCTCTTACATAAAACTAAAAGGAAAAAGCTATACATAAAAGCTAAATTGGCAAAGGACATGAACATGCAATTCACGAGGAAAGAATAGCAAGGAGTCGAGGAAAAGCGTTTATCATCCTCTGTAATTAAAGAAATAAAAATTGAAGTGAGATGGAATTTTTAATTTAAAAAAATTTTAAACCTTTTTTTAAACCTGTAAGACTGACAAAGATCAGGAAGAGTGATAACATGCAGTTGGTAGTAGTAATTTCATACATTTTCCATGGGAATACAAACTGGTTGAATCCTTACTGGAGGGCACCATGTATTAACTCTAAAAAAATATGCATACTCAACAATTTTATAACTCTGGGTTTACCCTAAAAAAAAAAAAAATCATGCAAGATGTATATACAAGGATGTTCACTGATATGTTATCTAAAAGAGCAAAAAGCTGGAAAAAAAAATCTGAATGTCCAAAACCACAGGGCCACTAAAAATGCTGATGCTGATATAATGTATAATGTATATACACACGTATATAGGTGTATCTTTATATAGGTATGGAAAGATATATATATTTGTGTTTATGTATTTTTAGTGAAAAATACATTGGTAAATAATATTGCTAGTACAACTCCAGTTTAATTTACTTACATGTTTTTGATAAAATTTAGGAGACTATAGATAGGAAAGTATTAAGATTATGTCTGGATAGTGGGATTTTAAGTGATTTATATTTTCCTCTTTTTTCATTTCTTTTTCTAAGGCTTCTAGAACAAGCATGTAGTCTTGTTGTAGTCATGGTTTTGTTAATTAAAATAACAGTGATGACTTTTTTTTTAATTGTAAGATATACACATGTAATATTTAACATTTTAACCATTTTTAAGTGTACAATTCAGCAATTTTTGGTACATTCATATTGTTGTGCAACCATCACCACTATCCATCTTCAGAACTTTTTCATTGTTCCAAACTACAACTCTGTACTGATTAAGCAGTAAGTTCCCATCACCCCCTCCTCTAGTGATGACTTGTTAAAATCAGAAAAATTCTATCTTTAGTCATCTTTATTCATCCTTTCCCCTTCTCAACTACACACATACTTTAAAAATAACAATTTTATTGAGATATAATTCACATACTATATCACACACACACTTTTGAAGTATTTTAGCCCTCTTTGTCTTTTTTTTATTAAATTGGAAATATTGTAATCGTGCATGAAGTACAATGTTAGGATGAATGTTCTTGAATTTCTTTAGGAATGATGATAGAAGAATAATTTTAAGTGAATTTTACCTGCTAGAAACCTGTGTCCTGTTTTTGGGAAGGAGCTCTGGTTACCTTCAAAGACTGTTCCAACTGTTCAAACTGGAACCAGCTCCCCTCCGAAAGTTGAGTTAAACCCAAGAGCAGGAATCCATTAATAGGTCAACAGCAGGAGAGGAAGCAGGGGGATTGGAAAGGGCCAAGGGCAGCTGCGGTTCATTTGGTAGTTTAAAATTGGCTTTTCTTTTATTCTCTTATTCCTGCTACCTCCATAGAATCCACGAAGAATAGGGATGTTTTCTCCTACACATTTGATTATAATAACAGGCCAAGATCTCTTTGAACAGAACCAGTAAAGAAAAGAAGCATCCGTGGCCATCAAACTGGGTAAAATAGTAACATAATCTCTGGTTTATAGTTTGAATCCTATTAATTATAATTGTGTGGACTTGTACAGTTGAGAATGCTTTGGGAGTTTTTAAAGCGAGATTTTTCAAAGACCACATTCCTCATTAGACCTTCCCCATTAAGGCATGCTTGAATGATGCTACACAGCCGAATAGTTGAGATTTTTTTCCACTCTTGTCATAGACTGAAGACAAAGGATTCTTCCGCCTGCCAAAGTTCCCGGGAGCCTAGGTTGAGTGGCTGTGACAGCGCTTCAGCGGGGAGCTTTTTATTCAGCGTTCGATTTGCCGTCAGGCCTCATTCACTAAACAGGATCAAGTTGGAGCAGTATATGGAGAAAAAAAAAATCAATGGAGGAAAATCCCACACAGCCAGATAGAGTGCCATGGAGCCACTTTTCCTTTCATTGATGCTGAGTCATGAAGTCCAGGCTAAGGCACAGAAAACGGTAAAGTCCTCATTCTAACTGCATCGTGTATTCTCGGTGCTTTGGCTAAAGTCACGTCAGGACAGTTGAGCACATGTATTGCATTAGTATTGCGATTTACTTGACTTCTCTGAGAAGTGGCAAGAGTTGCGTGGGAGAACTGGGGGACCTGTGGTTGATACCAAAGGTAGCTGTGGCCTTACACCCCTGCTCATTGTCAGTCTCTCCTAGCCTCTACCTCGTCCGGAAAGCAACCCTAATGTACCTGCTCCTTCTAATTCACAAAGTTCTTGTGAGGCTCAAATAGGATCAACTCATATGTTTGTTACAGTATCAGGGCATACTTCTTATTCATCATCACTAGAATTTTTATATTTGAATTTAGAAGTTGTGTGTATATGATTCTTCTGGATTATGCATGTGTGGACTTTCGCCATTACCAAAAGAGGTAACTTTTTAATATTACCCAAGGAAAAGTGTTAAGGGCTATAACTTATATAAGTTATATAAGTTATGACATAAGTTACGTAACTTATGTTATATAAGTTATGACATAGGTTATGTAACTTATATAAGTTATGACGTAAGTTACATAACTTATGTAAGTTATGACATAAGTTAAAGGCTCTTTTAAACTTATATGTAAGATAGGGGCGCCTGGGTGGCTCAGTCGTTAAGCATCTGCCTTCGGCTCAGGTCATGATCTCAGGATCCTGGGATCGAGCCCCGCAACAGGCTCCCTGCTCAGTGGGAAGCCTACTTCTCCCTCTCCTACTCCCCCTGCTTGTGTTCCCTCTATCGCTGTGTCTCTCTCTGTCAAATAAATAAAACCTTTAAAAAAAAAAAAAAACTTACATGTAAGATAAAAATGGTCTTTCAATTTGCCTTCAATTTAGCAAAAATAGCATATTTGTGAATGGACATATTCACAGGCATCCTTCCCTTTAATGTAAAAGCTGGCATAGCATAGTAACTAAGCGCAAGCTCTAGAGCCAGAATTTTTGGGCTCAAATAGAAATTCAGTCACCAGTGTACCTTTGGAAAATTATTCAACCTCTGTTTTTCTCATTTTTAAAACTGGGATAACAGGTTATAATTACTTCATAAGATCATGTGAGGTTTTAATGAGTTAATAGAAGTAAAGCTCCCAGAACAGTGGCTAATACACAGTAAGTATCATTAGTATTATCTAGTTAATTGAAAGAGAATTTTGGGGAAAGAAGGAGAAAGAGAGGGTCAAATAAAACTCTCCTCCCTGCCCAAACAAAACAAAACAAAACAGGAAAGAGTTGTCAAGAGAGGTTAAGACATTGGGGAAAGTAGAGATCCTGATGGAGACACAGATGCACAAACACACCGAAACAGACACCAAGACAGAGATGCTTTCACCCTTGTCTTTATGACCTTTATGTTTCTTACCACTGAAGGTTTTAAAAGCCATATTACATCTTTACATCATAGGCTATGTATTCATTTGCTAGGGCTGCCATAACAAAATACCACACACACACACACTGGGAGGCACAAACAATGGAAATTTTTCTCGCAGTTCTGGAAGCTAAAAGTCCAAGATCAAGGAGGTAGGCAGGTTTGGTTTCTTCTGAGGCCTTTCTCCTTGGTTTGCAGATGATACCTTCTCACTGCGTCCCCACACGGTCTTTCCTCTGTGTGTGCACATCCCTGATGTTTCCTCTGTGTCCAAATTCCCTCTTCTTACAAGACACCAGTCATACTGGGTTAAAGTCATATGACTCTAATAGCCATGTTTTAACTTAACTGTATCTTTAAACACCCCATTTTCAAATGCAATCATATTCTGAGGTACTGGGGTTAGGGTTTCAACATATGAATTGGCAGGGGATGAGGGGATATAATTCAGCCCATAACTGGCTATAAATGCTTTTTGCCCCACAGATAATGAGAAATTAACTAAAGGGCCAGAATTTACTCCAGTATCATGGAAAGGAGTCAAAGGCAATTATGAGTCCAGTAGAAAAATTTGTTTGAATATCTCATGTGGTACTTATTTTAATCATAAGAAGGATAGCTGACTTTTATGGAGCAACTCAGACTTCCATGGAAAAATAATAGACGTTTGACAATAGTTTTTGGCTTAGTCCATAAAGAGTTTAGAAAGTAGAAGATAGGAAAACAGAAACTACACTAGTTATTTTAGCAGAGGAAATTTAAAATAAGGACTAAGCATAAAGATATTTACTATGACCTGCTTATGAGGAGTAATGTAGCATGATATCATCAATGAAGTGGATACATGTGATGTTTGGTGGATGTCAAGATGATCACAATCTGTGTGGACTAGCCTATGACAGAGAGCAGAAACAGACTGGGGTAACAGACTGGAGGGGTGTACTGTTGTCTCTTGTTAGTTGAAAGCACAAGCCTTGTAATGATACTTGAGAATTGTTTGATGGGCAGCAAATTAGATCAATTGCTGTGTACCAGATGCCAGATACTTACGTTCATTTGCTCAAGTAACCGCATCTGGAATAGCAGCTACAATTGGCAGGACTTGATTAAGTTTATAATAACCCGTGATCATTATCCAAGATGAATACATCTTCTGCACAGACCAAATAGGCAAGCTAAATTGGAAGGCTAGGAATCACCATACCTGCATCTTTTAAGTCTTCGGTGGTGACATTTATCTTGGCAATTATCCTAGGGATGTAGTATTGCTTTTAGTTTATTGCCTAGGACGGGGTGGCTTTCAGTTGGCCCTTCTACAGTACTAGCTCTTTTGCAACATTCCAGTGTAGAGATTAGGCCCATTTCCACCAATTATACATTGAAGAACTAAGGAAATAACCATAGGGTGAGTCCTGGAAAGTAAACTTGAGCCCAAACTTCATTGATCCTCTGAGCACCATTAAGTCTTCTCTTTGACTACTGGCCTGCAATGGTGATTTGGGTCCCCAGGAATTCGCAATCATTTAGAACCAATATCAAGAAATTTTCAAAGATCTATAGATTCTTTAATTTCCCTCAGTAAAAAGGTCAAGACGGCACCTGAATCCTATTAGCAAAGTTGATCCATATCACTTGTTTATCCAAAGAGCTAGTATATATGCATGTGTATGTATGTATGGATGGATACCTATCTTATTCCAAAAATAATTTCAAGTAGCCACTAGTCTAAGAAGTTGCAGTAGCCAAGGAGGGGCACTGCTCAGATCTTCCTTCAGAAGAAACTGCTGCAAGGAAGATAATGGTCAGACAGCCTCCAACTGTCAACACCTTTTATCTGCTGCAGTGTTCATGCCAAGGCCATGCTCCCCATTCTGCTGCAGGTGGATGGCTGAGCAGGTGAGGGATGAAGGCTGGGTCATTCCTGACCGATGCCTGCTATGCTAGGCAGTCTGCGCTAGGTTCAACCTGGCCAAGACTTTCTCAGGATTGCAGCCAGGCTGAAGCTCCCCCTACTCGGTCCTCCTTCCTTCCTGCTCTCCTTTCACATGTGTCAGACTCGACAGGGGTCAGAAGGCTCTCACCTCTTATTCCCAACCCATCTCCCCTGTATCTTCCTCAGGTGTTTCCCCAAGTACACATCTTGCATGTCAAGTTCCACTTTGGTATTTGTTTCTCCGAGGACCTGAGTGGACATTGAAATCACCTTAAGTACAAAACTGAAGTCCATTGAATATTAGACTGTTGGCAAATATAAGATTGCTAGGCTTTGGGGAACACTTTTATGTATTTCTAATAATGGAAAGTTTCTTGAAAAATTAATTAAAGTTGCCATACATAAAAGGTTGAACAGAGCTGGGTTTTTTTTCTCCCTGGAAAAACACCATTTCTTTAAGTGAGAAAGTGTCACTTTTGAAAATAAAATTTTAAAGTGGATGTAGGAAAGAGACAAAATTTCTGGTCTGGGGAGCAGAAACGGAGATCTTGGGCAGCATTTACACATTTGTCTGTCTCTGCTCTTTATCTTACTCTATTTTGGTTTCCATTTTATATCATAAAGTGTTAACATAAACTAAGATGTCAAAAATGAAAAATGTGGGGTTCGTGTGGTGCTCTCAACAGGCCCCTTGAAGAATATTTTTTCTTTCTTTCAAGGATCAGCTAAAATTGAATTTGGCATTGTTTGCCCTTTGTTGCCTAGGCATTCGGGTCAGACTCTTGTCTGACCTGAGTGAGGTGGTGATGGACAGTTCTGTGGAAAGCATTATCACAGCCTAATCAGATAGACTGAAAGCAAAATTGTTTTTCTCTTCTCCCACGGCGTCTGCCCCTTCATGTTCTTCCTCTTTTATGTTCTCGTCCAACTTGCCTTGTGAATTCTCAAGACAGTACAATTTGGTGTTGATGGTGGGATAGAGGTTTTGTACGGAAACAGTTGTATGAATCTGTGTCTTCTGCCCTGTATACAGACTCCCTCCGTAACTAAGAGGAGTGACAGGAAGCCTCAGCCACTGAGGCATGGCCTCGTCTGTAGTATTTTCTTTACCAAGTGCAGCAAGAGGGGTCCTGCTGTTTCCTGGATGCTTTATTTGGCCTTTCAGTCAGTGATGATGATTTATTTTTCATGGAAGAATCTAAAACCTTCACCTCGTACTAGTAACAATAAGTCCAAGTCTAGAGTCAGCAGAAGCCTTGCAAAAAATAAACTAAACATAACTAAGAACACCAAAAGCCAAGTTCTAAGGGCAATGCAAAATCTCTTTTGTTTGTTTGTTAAATTTTACATTTTAGCAACAATAACAGACAAGGAAGGATTATGCTTGGGTATGGGCTGAAGATACAATGACAATATGGGATTAAGAGAGAGCAGAATACTGCTAAAATAGTATTTTGCTTCTCTGTGAAGAGAATAATAGGAAATTATTTGTTGCATTTGTGCTTTATGCCAACCCTTGTGCTGGATGATTTTTATACATATAACCTTGGTCCTCCCCAGAACACAGAAAAGAAAGCATGCTACCTCCATTTTATTGATGAGTAAACTGAGGCTTAGAGAAGTTAAATCAACCCAAAATCACATGGCCTCTTTGTAGTCCCTCTGGGATTCAAACCCAGGCCTGTCTGACTTTAAAATATGGATGAAGGTGAATGGTCATGGAACTATAAAGTATAGAGCAAATACTGGTAGGAGAAGCTAATGCCTTAAGCAGCTAAGTAATGAGTTCCAGTCTAGAGCAAACAAAAGTCAAGGCTCTCGGTGATTGCCCTCTATACATATTGCTAATCCTAACGAGGGTCTCCTAGACCTTACAAATGAAGGCACAAACTTCAACTGGCGATCTTTAAGGAATGAAGTGAGGAAAAAGGGAAAGCATAGAAAGCTCAAGATGAAGATATATAGTTCCAACTTTCATAAACCTAGTCATAATTTGAAGAATTCTGGTGACCTTTGCATGCCAAAACTTCATTTGCACTGTCTTGAACTTAGAGAAATGACTTGGTTATAAGGTTGACTTCCAAGGAGTGCATCCTACTTTCCAATAATTAATTTTGAAAATGGATACAATAAACCAATCTGACAAGAGGCTATAACAATTGTAAATATCTATGCACCTAATATTGGAGCACCTAAGTACATAGAGCAAATATTAATAGATCTAAAGGGAGAAATGATGGTAATACAAAAATTGTAGGGGACTTTAACAGCCACTTACATCAATGGATGGATCATCCAGGCAGAAAATCAATAAGAAAATAGTATCTTTATTTAAATGACACATTAGACCAGATGTATCTAGCATATATAGAACATTCCATCCGAAAACAACAATATACATTCTTTTCAAGTGCACATGTAACATTCTCTGGGATAGATCACATGTTAGGCCACAAAACAAGTCTCAATAAATTTAGAAGCTTATAATCATATCCTTTTGGTCACATCTTTTATAACCATAACAGTATGAAACTAGAAATCAATCACAAGAAAAACACTGAAAAAAACCACAAACACATAGAAGCTAATGACATGCTACTAGATAACCAATGAGTCAACAAAAAATCAAAGAAGAAATAAAAAAAAAATACATGGAGATGAATGAAAATGAAAATACAACAGTCCAAAATTTGGGGGACACAGCAAAAGCAATTCTAAGAGGGAAATTTATAGTGATACAGGCCTACCTCAAGAAATAAGAAAAATCTCAAGTAAACAGTATAACTTACATCTAAAGGAACTAGAAAAAGAAGAACAAAGCCCAACGTGAGTAGAGGGAAGGAAATAATAAAGATCAAAGCACAAATAAGTGAAATGAAGACTAATAAATAAATAAATAAATAAATAGAAAAGATCAATGAAACCAAGAGCTGGTTCTATGAAAAGATAAAAAAAAAATTGATATACCTTCTTTTTCTCAAAATTGATAAACTTTTAACTAGACTTGTCAAGAAAAAAAAAAGAGAGAAAACAAAGTCAGAAATGAAAGAGAAGTAACAACCAACACCACAGAAATACAAAGGATTATAAGAGACCACTATTAAAATTTATATGACATGTGGCACCTTGGTAGCTTAGTCATTTGAGTGTCCGGCTCTTTTTTTTTTTTTTTTTTTTTTTAAGATTTTATTTATTTATTGGAGAGAGAAATAGTGAAAGAGAGCATGAGCAGGGAGGAGAGGGAGAAGCGGGCTCCCTGCTCAGCAGGGAGCCCGACTTGGGGCTCCATCCCAGAACCCTGGGATCATGACCTGAGCCAAAGGCAGATGTTTAACTGACTGAGCCACCCAGGTGCCCCGAGTGTCCAGCTTCTGATTTTGGCTTGGGTCATGATCTCAGGGTCGTGAGATGGAGCCCCATGTCAGGCTCTGCACTCAGCAGGGAGTCTGCTTGAGATTCTCTCCCTCCATCTTCCCCTGTCCCTCCCCTCCACACATACTCTCTCTCTCTCTCAAATAATTATATAAATTAAAAAGAAAAAGAAAATTTATATGCCAACAAATTGGACAACCTAGAAGAACTGGAAAAATTCCTAGAAGCATACAATATTCCAAAACAGAATCAAGGAGAAATAGAAAATCTGAACAGACCAATTACTAGTAACAAAATTGAATCTTTAATCAAAAAACTCCCAACAAACAAAAGTCCAGGACCAGATGGATTCACAGCTAAATTCTACCAAACACTTAACAAGGAGTTAATACCTATTCTCTCCAAATTATTAAAAATCGAAAAGGAAAGCTTCCTAATATATTCTACAAGGCCAACATTACCCTGATACCAAAACCAGACAAAGACACTATAAAAAAAGAAAACTCCAGGCCAATATCCCTGATGAATATAGATTCAAAAATCCTTGACAAAATATTAGCATACCAAATCTAAGAATACATTTAAAAAGATCATTCACCACAATTGTGTTGAATTTATTATGGGGATGCAAGGATCAATCAATGTGATATATCACATCAACAAAATGAAGAATAAAAATCACATGATGATCGCAATAGATAAAAAGCATTTGACAAAATTCAACATCCATTCATGATAAAAACTTTCAACAAAGTGGGTTTAGAGGGAACATACATCAACATAATATAGACAATTATGAAAAACCCACAGCTAACACCATACTCAATGGTGAAAAATGGAGAACTTTTCCTCTAAGATCTGGAATGAGACAAAGATGTCCACTCACTTTTATTCAACATAGTATGTAGTCCTACCCATAGCAATCAGACAAAAAAAGAAATAAAAGGCATCCATATTGGTAAGAAAGAAGTTAAATGGTCACAATTTGCAGATGACATGATACTATACATAGAAAACCTTAAAGTCTCCACCAAAAAAATCATTATAAGTAATAAATGAATTCAGTAAAGTTGCAGGATACAAAATGAATACACAGAAATTGGTGGCATTTCTATACACTAATAACAATGTACCAGAAAAAAAGAATTTAAAAAACAATTCCATTTACAATTGCACCAAGAGGATTAAAATACGTAGGAATAAACTTAATTAAGGAGATGAAAGACCTGTACTCTGAAAACTATAAAACACTGATGAAAGAAATTGAAGACAATGCAGACAAATGGAATGATATTCTATGCTCATGGATTGGAAGAACAAATATCATTAAAATGACCATACTGCCCAAAGCAATCTACAGGTTCAATGCAATCCCTATTAAAATACCAATGGCAATTTTCACAGAACTAGAACAAATAATACTAAAATATGTATGGAACCACAAAAGACTCTGAATAGCAAAGCAATCTTGAAAAAGCACAACAAAGCTGGAAAAGACTTTTCTCTTCAGTAAGTGGTGTTGGGAAAATTGGACAGCTACATGCAAAAGAATGAAACTGGACCTCTTTTTCACACCATACACAAAAATAAACTCAGGATGGATTAAAGACCTAAATATAAGACCTGAAATCATAAAACTCCAAGAAGAGAGCATAGACAGTAATTTCTTTGACATCAACTGTAGCAACATTTTTCTAGATATGTCTCTTAAGGCAAGGGATACAAAAGTAAAAGTAAACTCTCGGAACTACACCAAATAAAAAGCTTTTATACAGTGAAAAAACCCATCAATAGGGGCACCTGAGTGGCTCAGTCATTAAACCTCTGCCTTCAGCTCAGGTCACGATCCCAGGGTCCTGAGATTGAGTCCTGCATCGGGCTCCCCGCTCAGCGGGAAGCCTGCTTCTCCCTCTCACACTCCCCCTGCTTGTATTCCCTCTCTAGCTATCTCTCTCTCTCTGTCAGATAAATAAATAAAATCTTAAAAAAAAAACAAACCCATCAATAAAACAAAGTCAACCTACTGAGTGGGGAATATATTTGCAAATGATATATCCAATAAGGGATTAATATTCAAAATATATAAAGAAGTTATGCAACTCAACACCAAAAAACCTCTAGTAATCCAATTTTAAAAAGTAGGCAGAGGACCTGAATAGACATTTTTCCAAAAAGGACATATACAGATGTTAACCAGGCACATGAAAAGATGTTCAATATCACTCATCATTGGGGAAAAGCAAATCAAAACCACAATGAGATATCACTTTACACCAGCCAAATGACTAGACTCAAAGAGACAAAAAATAACAAATGTTGGTGTGAATATAAGTTGGTGCAACCACAGAGGAAAGCATTGTGGAAGTTCCTCAAAAAATTAAAAATAGAGCTACCATATGATCCAGTAATTCCAGTACTGGGTATTTACACCAAGAAAACAAAAATACTAATTAAAAAAGATATATGCACCCCAGTGTTTATAGCAACATTATCTACAACAGCCAAGTTATGGAAACAACCCCAGGTGCCCATTTATAGATGAATGGAAAAAGAAGATGTGGTACATTAACACAATGGAATATTACTCAACCATAAAAAAGAATGAGATCATGCAATTTGAGACAACATGGATGAACCTAGAAGGTATTATGCTAAGTGAAATAAGTCAGACAAGAAAGAAAGATACTATGTGATTTCAGTTATGTGTGGAATCTAAGAAACAAAATAAACAAAAAACTGAAACAGAGCTATAAATACAGAGAACAAAGAGATGGTTGCCAAAGGGGAGGAGGGTGGAGGGATGGGCAAAATGGGTGAAGGGGGATAGGAAGTACAGGCTTCCATTTATGGAATGAATAAGTCACAGGAATAAAAGGCACAACATAGGGAATATAGTCAATAGTATTGTAATAGGGTCATGTGGTGACAGACGGTAGCTACATTGGTGGTGAGCACAGCATAACGTATAAACTTGTTGAATCACTGTGCTGTATACCTGAAACTAAGACAAGATAATGGGCAGGTGAAGATATGGAGCTTTAGAGAAAGGAAGCTTGAGGTTTAAGGTGAAAAATATCAAGAATGGGTCAGCGAAGTCCTATCTGGTCTGGTAAAATTCTGAAAATTCTCTTCATTTAAAGCTTTATTTGTCATTGACATACAAGGTTTAACAACATTTTAAAAAATTATAGCTACCTCTCAATTAGTATTTAACGTGTGCCCAAATTTAATGCTCTGTATGCATTAATTCATTTCTTCTTTACAACACACTTATGAAGTAGGTTCTTTCATAAACCCCACTTTGCAGCCAAAGAAAGAGACGTGAAGACTGTCCTTTGACCCCAGACTCAGAGCCACTAACTACGCTGTATCTCTCTGTCTACCCCATAGCGTTTCTGTGAGAATCAAGTGAATTTTTGTGTGTGAAAATGCTTTGAGACCACAAAGCACTATATACTTGAAGGCCAGTTCTCAAGAGATAGAAAATGTTATTCACTCTACTCTGCGGAACACTCCTTTTTTTTTTTTTTTTTTTTAAGATTCTATTTATTTATTGACGGAGAGAAACACAGCGAGAGAGGTAACACAAGCAAGGGGAGTGGGAGAGGGAGAAGCAAGCTTCCCGCGGAGCGGGGAGCCTGACGTGGGGCTCGATCCCAGGACCCTGGGATCATGAGCTGAGCTGAAGGCAGACACTTAACGACTGACCCACCGAGGCACCCCTGGAACACTCCTTTTAATACAGTACTTGGAAAATAAGTTACTGTTGAAGCTAAAATAAAATTAGCTGCAGATAAAATACTTTTGGATGGCAAAATAAGTATGAAGAAAAACATAAGGATAAAAAGGGAAAAAATGATGTACAAAGGTAAGGTGTAATAAAAAAAAAATAGCCTTTCTTGGGACTGAGAGTTTTTCACAGAGCCGAAAACGGAGATTGCATTGCTACATTGTGTAGAACGGACGCTGGAACAGGATTGACCTGTCCGTAAAGGGATAATTGCATGGCCTAATAGATTCTTCCCACCTTCAACTGCTAATGAAGCTCTTGGAAAATGTATTGCCACTTAATGAACGAGGCTAAAAATGCCAAGAATGCCTTTGCCAAGGTTGTGTTCTCTAGGCCCAGACTGAATTCATTATTTTGTTAGCGTGCTGCCACCAGGCTATGGGCAATTTAGCATGCCGCATTTCAAGCAGAATTTAATTCATCTAATATATTCACTTCTGTGTGCTGTAAATGAGACAAATACCCCATGGTCAGGTGATAGCCTCTCAGTAATGCCCTAAACAGAAAGTAGTGATGTTAATGGAGAGTTCTTCAGTTCAGTCTTGGTTATATTCTCATTAAACTGGTTCCAAAATTTGCCAAGGAGGGTCGCCTGGGTGGTTCAGTCGGTTAAGTGTCTGACTCTTGATTTTCACTCAGGTCATGATCACAGGGTCGTGAGATCGAGCCCCACATAGGGTTCTGTACTGGGCGTGGAAACTGCTTAAGATTCTCTGTCATCCTCTCTCTTGGACCCTCCTTCCCCTTCTTTAAAAAAAAAAAAATTGCCAAGAATATCAAGTTCCTATCTTGTGCTATGTCTGTGCGTTTTTAAAGGGAAGAGGTTAAAGGTGTGTGTGTATGGACGGCGCATGCATGTATGCACTACTTTATAATATCCAGCTCCATTTTTATTATGAAATGTCACTTATCTTCATACTGAAAAAGAATCGTTAAGGTCTTGACCGAAGAAAGCACCTCTGAGTGACCCTTAATCTGCTATGGGTATTTTTTTTATGGAATCACACAGCTCTATGGTTACCTGCAGATAGTTACCTTTTATTGGTACTAGTTCCTTCTTTCTTTGTGACCACATACTTTCCCTTATATTGCAAATCTAAAAGCAGGAACATACTGTACCGCATTCCTACTCAGAAACTGCTCACTTCCTTAAATTGTCTTTTTCCCCCAGTGTGAAATGTATCCATTTACAACTGCTTATTACCTGTTCTATTAGCATCCAAAAATGTGGAAGGCCTCCAAATCACCATTTCTGCTGGGTCCTTAGGATGTGCAGTAAAAAATATAGAGCTAACAGTTTATGTTATAGAATGGCTTTATTTACTTTGGTGACTATTTATAGTATTTATTTATGTATATTTTTAAAAAATATTTTATTTATTTATTCATGAGAGACAGAGAGAGAGAGAGAGAGAGAGAAGCAGAGGCAGAGGGAAAGCAGGCTTCCCGCTGAGTAGGGAGCCCAATGTGGGACTCGATCCCAGGACTCTGGGATCATGACCTGAGCTGAAGATAGACACTTAACCAACTGAGCCACCCAGGCACCCTGTTTATAGTTTTTAAATAAAAGATTGAACATGTTCTTGAGTCCTTTAAAATAAATAAATAAAAGCAGGAACAGTTGGAATTTACCCAAGGAGGGGTCTTATTCAGTCTTAACACCCATAGTGCCTGTTTCCTGGTCAGAAAGTGACACAGGAATGCATCAAGAATGCGTCCAACATCCAACAATAAGAAAATGTGTTGTAATAAGCAGCATTTATTGAATACTTCCTGTTTCAAGGGTCTGTACCTCTGAAAGGACATCTGAGAAAGACACCAGGGATCTAGTGAGCATCTTTTTTCCTAAACAGATTTAAGGGCAGCTCTAATGTACTTTGGGCATCAGACTTACCTGGGAAGAGTTGAGGGTTGTATCATATAGGCTCTGGAGTCAGATTGCCAGGTTTTGCATCCTGTCTCTGCTGTTTGTTACTTGTGTGATCTGGGATACATTACTTATAGCCTTGGTAAGCCTTAGTACTTCTGTTGATAAAAATTAAAGAATGGGGGTCAGTGGAGAGCAGATAAGGGAAGAGCTAAAAATAGACATCTCATTAAGAGCATTGTGAAGATTGACACAATGCTTGGCAGAGCTTCAGGCATAGAGTAGGCATGCAATAAATAACTATCAGCTGTTTTGTCATGAACACTATTATTTTCTTTCCTTTATCTAGAGTAAGTCATTAACTGATCAAAATGTGTCACGTAGCTAAGACAGATTGGGCCAAAACAAGCAAAAACCAAAAACAGATGGAGAAACACAGTTTTGTGCGATACTTTAAACTTTTTCACCAGTCAAAAATTATAGGAGATACTATTAAATAGTAAAATTGACTGAATTTCCATTCTTTGTTAATTCATTCAACAATATTTGCTATCAAGTACTGTAATAAACGCTGTTCCAATAAAAAGTGGATCTAATTTGGGATTTGCTTTCAAAAACCACAATCTTGTCATGGAGATGAGAAGGTATTATGATTGGGAAGCAGTGATGGGACACTGGAGGATGTCGTCTTAGGATCTGGCAACGTTCTGTTTCTTGACCTAGATGATAGTTCTAGAATAATTAAGTTATGCATTTAGGTTGTGTGTACTTTTTGGTGTATGTGTTATAGTAAAAAAGTTTTTAAGAATGGTATGTGAACTATATCACAATTTAAAAAATTATGGGATATTCCTGACATTGGATTAGGGAATGGTTTCTTAGCTAGGGCATGTAAAACACAAGCAACCAAAGGGGAAAAAGAATTAAATAAATGGCTTTATCAAAACCAAAAATTTACTTCTGAGGACACTTTCAAGAAAGTAAAAAGATGACCCACAGAATGGGAGAAATATTTGCAAATCATGTATTTGATAAGGTCTATTATCTAGAATATATAAATAACTATTGTATTTGTCAATTATACCTCAATAAAGCTAAAATAATAAAGTTAAAGAAGACAAACAGCTGTTAAAACTCAACAATGAAAAGAGACAACCCCATTAAAAATGAGCACGAGATTTCAGTAGACATTTCCCCCAAAATGGTATGCAAATGACCCCCCCAAAAAACACACAACAACATCCTTTGTCGTCAGAGAAATGCTAATCAAAATTATAAACCACAATGAGGTGTGACTTCATACCCACTAGGATGGCTGCAATGAAAAAGACAGACAATAGCAAGGGTTGGCAAGGATGTGGAGAAACTGAAACCCTCCCGCATTGCTGGTGGGAATGTAAAATGGTATAGCCACTTTGGAAAACAATTGGGTAGTTCCTCGAAAAGTTAAAAATAGAGTTACTACACGACCCAGAAATTCCATTCCTAGTTATATACCCAAGAGAATGAACACATATGTCCACATAAAATCTTGTACATGAAATACATGAATGTTTATAGCAGCACTATTCAGCATAGTTAGGGAGTGGGGGGAGAAAACCTAAATGTTCATCAACTGATGGATAAACAAAATATGCTATATTCATACAATGGTATGTTATTCCAGTGAAGTACTGATTCCTGCTATATCACCGATAAAGCTTGAAAACATTATGTGAAGTGAAAGAAGCCAGTCACAAAAGACCACACGTTGCATGATTCCAGTTGTATGCAATGTCCAGAACATGCAAATCCATGGAAACAGCAAGGTTGTCAGCGGCTGTGGAAACTCGAGCGTGGCCGGAGGAGGGGGAGTGGCGGGGACAAGGGGAGGGGTGCTTAGAGAGTCACTACCAAAAAGTACAGAATTTCTTTTTGGAGTGATAAAAATGTTATGGAATTAGGTAGTGGTAATGGTTGAAAAACTCCATGAATATACTGAAACCACTGGTTTGTCTAGTCTAATGAGGTGAATATCATGGTAGGTGCATTATATCTCAATAAAATAAAATGTGAAGTATGGGATAGTTTCATGCTTTGAATGGTTGTATTTGACTAAATTACAATTTACAGTGTATGAAGAAAGTAATAGGAAATAAATTTGAAAATATAAATTGGTATCATATTATAAAGGAGTGGCTGGACACTTGGCTGTGGAGGACCATTAAAGGTTATCGAGAAAGTAACTCATGTGATTAGAATATGGTTCAGCAAATTTAGTGTCACATCATTTTTATCATTCTCTCTGCATCTTCCTTTGGCTTTGTTTCAGAGAATACAAGTGATTTTGTACTTGGCAGTTTAGTTTTGTGTTAAGGAATATATGTGATTTAGAAATTTTCCCCCAAAAGACTTGATCCGATTAGCCTGGCGAACTGAATTATATAAACCTTGATAAAAATGTAAAGCATTATTGATATATATAGGCACGACTTCTTTTCGTAGGAAAGAAGTGATAGAAGATGAGGGTGAGATTTTTGTCATGTTCACTAATGCACATCCCTGATTTTGAAAATAGGAAAGGGAAAACATGAGTGTATTAGTCCACATCTCGATAGTTAACTCAAAGAGTTAACTATTTACAGAATTTTTAGAGATATCAAATTAGCATTTGGAAGCTCTAATAAATGTAGTGTAAAATCAAATATTGATTGCAGAAGATGTATAAAATCTGTATCCCACATTGCTTTTTGAGTATACGCTGACTGGACATTTTAAAAGCTTATAAAGCAATGTTGGCTTTTTGGGTTAAAAACTATAAGCTAAAATAGAATTTTAAGGAATCCAAAGAAAATCACTTGAATTTATACACAGTATTTAACTTTTTTTTTTTTTAAGTTTGATTTAAGTAATCCCTACACCCAATGTGGGGCTTGAACTCATGACCTTGAGATAAAGAGTCACATGCTCTTCTGACTGGGCCAGCTAGGTGCCCCTGTATATAGCATTTAACTTTCTTAATGCAGTTCTTCAGAAGGAAGGATAGACCAAAATGTGTTAAATGCAAATTCATTCTTCACACCAGCCTTTTTTTTTTTTTTGAACAGAAAGTTTTTTTTAAAAGATTTTTATTTATTTATCTGACAGATAGACAGAGAGAGAGGGAACACAAGCAGGAGGAGTGGGAGAGGGAGAAGCAGGCTTTCCGCTGAGCAGGGAGCCTGATGCGGGGCTCCATCCCAGGACCCTGGGATCATGACCTGAGCCGGAGGCAGACGCTTAACGACTGAAACACCCAGGCGCCCCCACACCAGCCTTCTTTAATACAATATTCCCAGGTGGGGAAAAAATTACGGGGAATGAAAAAACATTCAGTAGTGAATTCTCCTAGTATTTTCTGCAATATCCCCCCAGTTCCATATGATTTAATCAGCACAAAACCATACTGTTTTTTTTTTTTAATCTCCACATTAGAGAAATCACATGAAACAATCTTGCCTATATTACCATATATTTTATTTTATTTAAAGCTAATGAACTACACGAGCATACAAACAATCTTAGAGCAGCAATATGCCTGCAGAGTATTTCTACAAATCAGGCAGTATGCTGAGGACTGGCATATGGGGGAAATGAGACTTCAGGGGGGACTCTGGGATCTGAATCTGGAGGCAGCCGTTTTTTAGAGTAATTTGAAAACTCTTTGTTTTGAAAGAATCAGTTACCTAATCAGGTTAGAGAGGCATGTGTGTTTCATACATAAGGAGAGATGATCTCTCTACTCTTTTCCTAGACTCCCAAAACCATTTGCTTCAATTGGATGACCTCCACTAAACAGTGAAGGATCTGTTTTCTATAGTTTTCTAAATGCTGATCCGTCCATTATTAAAGAGACTTGGCCTTCAAGTGTCAGATTACTGCATTTCTTGTAAACCAGCTTAGGGGCAACAAAATCCAATTTATCTCTAGACATTGGATTTTTTAGCTGAGTCCTTCCATTTTTCTGTTTCTTGGTTAAAGAAGAGCTGCAAGTAAGTCCATGGGCCTATTTGGTTATCAACTTTACTCACTTTCAAAAGATCTGAACATATAATCTTTTGTCCCCGTCTGGGATATTTGCCGTGTGTTAATTTATTTTCCTCTGGCACACTGAAATGTATTTCTTTCTCTTAAGCAGAAATAGCAGAAGATTAAGAATTAGGAGATGTAACCTCTCCTTTCATCTCTTAATCTTCCATGTATAACCTACTGCATTAAGATAATGCTTCTGGGAATGTGCTATGGGTTTCTGCAATGTGTGTGAGTCTGGAGTGAGCTAGCATAAGTTCAGCTACAATTTCTGTGAGTCTGCAGTTCCTATGAATTTGGAAAAATAAGTAAGGTTTAAAAATATCAGAGAATGTTCATGAAATGTATCTAATTCATATGACCGAAAAAAGTCGGAGAGACTGGGAGCAACATTTCTTAAACTAAATAATATTTGATTTAACTTGATGTGTGGAAAGAGAAAAGGACAGCCCCACATCCTTAGGGAATCTCAGACAATTGCCCCTTGCAGCAAGACTATGCATAATATGTCCTTTTTCTGTTTTTGCCTGAATTGTCTGGAGGCTCAAAACCATTCTTAATGCTCAGTTACAGTGACTGTATTAATTTTTAAATTTTTAAATCATTGTCCTGATTTTTTCTTCCTAATTTATCATATATGTGTATATATAGCTTGTATGATTGATATATGTGAGTGTATGTATATGTATATATATATATATATATATATATACACAATTTCTCCCATAAAGTCATCTATGATTGTTTTTAGAAAAAAGTGAGATGTAAATACTTGCTAAAGAACACATGAGGTGTTCAGGATGGTTCTTTTTCCATCCATAATTTTTAGTTAACATTTTCTTTTATATCAAGGGAGGACTGAAGTCATTATGAACAGGGAATATAGAAAGAGGACACAAAACAAAAAGCAAATTAAAAAATAGGTCTTGAGAGGGTTGATTATGGGTCAGCAGGAATAGTCTTTCAATTTTCCTTTCTAATACTGGGGATTTTACTCAGATTGCAAAAATGCGGTTGAGATGTAGTGACTCAGAGACTCAACATCTGTTAGCAGAAAGTAGGAGGGCTGTGATTACAATCTAAGTTTCAGAGCCTGGGTGGTGGGCCTGCCATCTGAGAAAATGGCCAGGGCCAGCCGCCCTTTCTCTCCCTCCCCTCCTCTCCCACAGCCCTCTCTCAGACCCAAGTCCTCACGCTGCCCAGCCAGGCTTGTCGAAGGGGGAGCACGTGAAGCCGCCGACCTTTCTCTGCTCTACCAGCCAGAATATAACCTTCCTGTGTCTGTTCACTCGGGTCTCTGTTAGAGGGTGGAATCCAATGCAGTAAACACATCGACGGTAAATATTAGATAACCGAAGAACTCATTCCCTTCTCGCATCGCATAGGAAACCTATTCTAGTCATCTTTCCATATTGTTTCATTGCCCTGTGTTCTCTGGATTCAGGAGTTGAGATGTCAAATTGGGAGTCAACCATCTCTTAGTCCCCCTACCTATGTCCCCCACTTCCTGCCTCTTACTGGTACCAGCTGCCTGCAAATAGCCTGGGCTCTGGGCTTTTTTCTTTTTTTAATTTCCAGGTGAAAAGGAGGATTTAAACTTCCCTGGCTAGAGTTGGTAAGAAGGATTGGAAAGCAGATAAACTCTTAATTGAGTATTTTTTCTTTCCTTATACAAATAGAAAAACTGATAGAACATTTATGAGGGAAGAGTTATATGTTTACTTGCTTGGGAGATTTTGTTCCAGAAATAAATATTTAAAGATGCAGCCATTTATGGTATTTTCATGGACCCACCTGCCCACTATAAATGGATCAAGTATGTTCGTTCACCTCTGTAGAGGGGCCTTAATGCTTTAGTAATGAGTATTTGAGACATTGTGGCAGAATGGGTCTGGGGGAGTGGAGTTAGCTGTGGTCAGGTAATCCCTTTATATTGGACTATACAAGGCAGCACCTTTACAGAATGTTGGCTTGGCTCTGACCCCTGTTTTGTTCTGCAGTTCCTGAAAAGGCATTGTGTATCACTTTTTTGTCCTTGCCCAAGCCATTTGAAAATAAATAGAAAAGAGAACAATATGATCAGGGCTCCAATTATATTTATTGCTTATGTATGGTGGTAGTGGACATAGGGATATTTACTATTTTTTATATCTTATATATCTGAAATATATCAAAATAATTAACTGTTTTTTATTTTTATTTTTGTAAGACTTTATTTATTGGGCAGAAAGAGAGAGCATAAGCAGGGGGAGCGGCAGGCAGAGGGAGAGGGAGAAGCAGGCTTCCCGCTGAGCAGGGCGTCCAATGTGGGGCTCGATCCCAGGACCCCGGGATCATAACCTGAGCCAAAGGCAGACGCTTAACTGACTGAACCACCCAGGCACTCCTGGTTAAATGTTTAAAAAAACCCAAAAACCAAAACCAAATAAATGTATGGTTTTGGGAAATCAGTCCTACATGGTCATATGATTCATTTACATAGATATTAATATGATCTCAGTTTGGTCATTTCAATTTTTTCTGCTTTCCTATCCCTTAAGCAAAGACAAGAGGAATTTTATGGATGTGACTAGTTGCTTTCCATCCTCTCTGACATACAGAAGAGAATATGTGTGCATTGCCATTTGCTTAAAGATCAACAGCTTCCATCTCTGCTGGTTGGGGTACAAGTGAACACAAATGAGTTTGATCAAGAAAGCATACGTATTTGCATTACTGACTATATTTATTTCAAAAGCTCAGAAAGTTGTGTATTTAACTGGCAGTTCAAAAAGCCCAGAGAAGACAGAGGATGGCAATTAGTATATTTTGAAAAGGACATTTCAAATATGCAGCAAAAGATTATTTGGCTATAAATAAGATGAGCATGGAACTTTTCCTTGTAGATCTGCATTGAGTGCTGGCAATAAAGCATATCACTTGGCTGAGCAACTATCCATATCCCAATCCATTGGCACATATTCAATTCTTGTAAAGTTCAAAAAAAAAAAAAAAGGAAAAAGAGAAAGAACTGGTTCTTTGGTGGTGATGGGGAGGGGGAGTTCCAGGAAAGAAAGCTGCAAGCTAGGCTTTTACTGGTAGCCAGGACCACCCCGTATGGCCATGAGATTTTGCTCTGTGCAGCACCGAGGGACATCATTCACATAGATCCCCAAATGAATGACACCCCTATAGTTGTGCAATGTCTCAGCCCTAGTGGTAATCATTTATTTGACAATTTGGAAATGTTTCCAGAAGTATCCTTTGTGAAAGACAAAGGTCTACTGTGTGTCTTAAATACTTCGCTATTAACCCTGTAACTTGTACTGAGCAACTACTTAATAAATATTTATTTGGTGAAGAATGAGAGAAAAGAAAGTTTAAAAAAAAAGCTTTATTGAAATATAATTCATGTATCATAAAACTCACCCATTTAAACTGTACAGTGATTTTTAGTATATTTATGGAATAGTGCAACTATCACCACATCAATTTTAAAACATTTTATCACTGTCCCCCCAAAACCCAATACCCATTCCCTGTTCTCTCCTTCCCCAGCTGCTGGCAGGCACTAATCTACTTTCTGTCCCTGTCGATTTGCCTACTCTGGACATTTTATGTAAATGGAATCATACATTGTGTGGCCTTTTGTGATTGGTCTCTTAACATAATATTTTCAAGGTTTATCCATATTTTATTTATTTTTTATTTTTTTAATGATTTTATTTTTGCACGTGCATGCGAGAGAGAGAGAGAGTACAATCGGGGAGGAGGGGCAGAGGGAGAAGCAGACTCCCAACTGAGCAGGGAGCCTGATGTGGGGTTCGATCCCAGGACCCTGGGATCATGACCTGAGCCAAAAGCAGACACCTAGCCGACTGAGCCACCCAGGTGCCCGATTTATCCATATTTTAGCATGAATCAGTAGTTCATTTCTTTTTGTTGCCAAATTATATTCCATTATATGGATATACCACATTTTAGTTATCTGTTCATCAGTTAATGGATATCTGAGTTATTTCCACCTTTGACTATTATGAATAATGCTGTTACGAACATTCATGTACAGCGTGTTTGGGTGGACATATATTTTCAGTTCCCTTTGATATGTACCCAGGAGTAGGATTGCTGGGGACAAAGGTAATTTTTTTAAAGTTTTTATTTGAATTCCAGTTAGTTAACATGCAGTGTTATATTAGTTTCAGGTGTATAATATAGTGATTCAACAATTCGTTTCATCACTCAGTGCTCATCATAAGTGCACTTCTTGGACAACCCTCTCAGGTTCCCTCCTTCTCGGGAGCTTTGTACTATCACTTTGCTATCGCTCAAAAACTTTTCTTTGCTGCCCACCGCTCTGTATGGTCTATCTCTTCATTCTTCGAATTGGTGTGACCAAGAACTGCGGGCACCCATGGAGAAAAAATCCTGTAACAATCCCAGGGTCCTGGGATCGAGCCCCGCTTCAGGCTTCCTTGCTCAGTGGGGAGACTGCGTCTCCCTCTGCCACTCCCCCTACTTGTGAGTGCTCTCTCTCTCTCTCTCTGACAAATAAATAAATAAATAAAATATTTATTTTTAAAAAAAGGAAAAAAAAAACAAGTGCATTCCTTAATCCCCATCACCTATTTACCAATCTCCCCGCCCTCCCCCAGGAAAGGTAATTTTAAATTTAGAAATATCTCTCTTATTAACTATCATGTTAAAAGTCATCTTACTAATCGTGTGTATCTGGCTTGGCTGTTACTTCTTGGTCCTGTACCAACCTTCTACCCCAACCCATGCTGGGAACTAGTAGGTGAACCACAGAAAATCGAATTGTACTAAATGTTTAGTCTCTTCGAACAGGGTCATACTTACATTGAATTCACTCTGATTTATTATTTTGCTACTGCACTTGGAACACAGACAGTATTCACTAAGAATTGGAACTATAGAGTGGAAACAGAGGTTCCCTGTTTCCATTAGTCAACTCTCAAAGGATGGATGGAGCCAATTTCAGATTATTCTAGGGCCTTTGCTTTCTTAGTTCTTTGCCATCCTTCTTTCTTTTGGCCTTTTTGCTTTTCATTAGTGTCACTTACTGAGCTAAGAGACCTGAAGCACAGATAATTCAGTCAAAGTATTTATATAGTCTTTTGGTGAAAAGACCTTTTACTATGTGTGTCATCATGGTTTTTATGTGCCCTGTAAATTGTGTTTATCCTGAAACTAGGAAGAAGTTGCAATCGACTTCTTTCAACCTATCTTAGTTTCTAGTACTGTGCAGTTAAAGGTATTATTGAAGATGGTTTAAAAAAAAAAAGCACAGTATGGGAGACAAATCATTTAAGTGTATAAATTATAGCATTTATTTTTTTAAAAAAGAAGTTGCTAAGTGAGAAGAAGGACCACTAGAAAGATTTTTAAAATCTTAGACACATTTTTATCGTAAGAGTAACTTTATACATAGGTGCTCTGGTTATGATTTTGTAAAGTGAACATGACCTTAGAGTTGAGATCCTAGGATTAATGGACTTGTCAAGAGTCTGATTTTTAATGAGCCAAAGCTATTTGAAGTGTGCAGACATTAACAGTTTTCTTGTGGCATGTATATTTGAGTAGGAGCTTATAAAGACTAGGCAGCGAGAGGGATGCTGTTTGACTTTTAAGGAGAACATTGTTTCATTGGCGAGGAATAAAATATGGACTCCCCTTTAAGCAAGGCAGTTTGCATTTCTATTGTCCAGATTTCTTAAGAACCTGATAAAGCACTAGCCTGGCCAGATTTCTTAAGAAGCCGATAAAGCATTAGCTCCACCGTATACAGCATTCCCCATTTATTCTTCTTGGACTCTTTTCCACAGAATGAAATTGGTTGATTCATGGGCCGGACTGAGGTTTTGAATAGAGAGCTTTGGAGGAATGTTTAGGAAGTATTCCAGTAAGCCGTCAAGACTGTTGACAGGTGGCCAAGCCAAGGGAAAGAGTATTAGTAACAACAAGAGCTCACACTTACATAGCTCTTAATCATATGTCAGGCAGTGCCCTAAGCAAGTTACATGTATTAACTCACATGATTCTCACAGCAATCCAATGAGGCCAGTCCATTTGTATCCTCAATGTAGATGAGGGAGCTCGGGCATAGATAAGTTAAGGATCTTGCTCACGGTCACACAGCCATGATTTGAACCTATTTCCAGGGTCAATACCCCTAAGTGTTCCTGTGCAGACTGGAAACATGGGGGACACTCTTATGTCTGCCTCTGGCCAGAGCTCTGGAAGAAGGAGGGAGTGCAGGGCTCAGCCCCCTGCCAGCACTTTGCCAAAATGAACTGGGGAACTGAGGCATTGTCCCGGCCTTTCATTGCTTGGATAATTTCAGAGGGCAAAAGAAGCATTAATTACGTGGAATTCTTCTGTGGCTGGAAAGGATTAGCAGGGTACAGATCTGGCTTATCTTTAAGATATACCTTTTATTATTGTTTTTCAAACAGAGAACGGATGCTCTAGTATACAATATTGTCTTTTATTATGGCTGGCAAAAGAGTCAAATTAAGAGGAGTAAAAATTTGAAGATGAAAAAGCAAACTCACAAGACCATGGCCAAGTGAGAAGAATGTAATTTGTGCATCTCTTTAATTCCTGGTGTGGCCTTTAATCTCCAGTACTGAAAATTTACAGAAACAGTCTAACTGTGGCATCAAGAAACAAAGAAGCACCACGTCTTCATTTCTGCGTTTTGAAGTGGCAAGGATGTCAAATGAAGATAAATAAATACTGTTAACAGCTTCTGGAAGCATAGTATTCTTTGAAAGAGTGAGTCAAGACATGAGCCAGGGTTTAGGACCTCAGAGGGAATGAAGGTCTTCTTGAAGACAAAATGAAGTTTTAGGATTTTGAAGGAAGCTTTCTTGAAGAGTAAGCATAGCCCAAAATGGTACTGCCCTTGGGACTCACCTTAATTAAGGAGAGAAAGACAAAGAATCAGTTTATAAAATGGGTACTCAGTGGTAGATTAGAGGTGCATTCAGCCGATGGACTAGCTGGACTGCATTTCAGCAGTTGCAATCAGCTCACCCCGGGCAGGCGGCGTGTAGGCATTAGCCACCTACAGCCCCCAATTCATAGTAGGGTGCCTGCGACCTCATAACAAGGACGGCAGCGGAAACAACAATTACGTTTACTGACACTTCCCATGTGTGCTCTGGTTTATTATCACCTTCACTTCATGAATGAATGAACTGAGTCTTGGAGAGTTAAGTTAGTTGCCAAATATCATACAAGTCATTTAACCACAAGGTCTGCTTTCTCAGCCACGGCAGCCCATGGTGGCTGATCTTCAGGATCAGGCTTACGGGTTTTATTTTTTTATTTTTTAGAAGATTTTATTTAGTTATTTGAGAGAGAGAGAAAGAGTGTGAGCAGAGGGAAGAGACAGAGGGAGAGGGAGAAGCAGGCTCCCTGCTGAGCAGGGAGCCCGACACGACACGGGACTCGATCCCAGAACCCTGGGATCGTGACCCGAGCTGAAGGTAGACGCTCAGCTGACTGAGCCACCCAGGTGCCCCTAGGCTAAAGGGTTTTAAATATCTTCTGTGGTTAATGGGGGAATCTTTGAAAGTTTTCTGGATGGGAAACATGAGAAAGTGATATCTGGGATGAAGGCAGAATGGTTTGGTGGCTTTGCACTTTAGTCTGGCTTTGAATTGATAAGGGTACAAATTAATGTGCCAGATTAAAACCAAAAGGAGAGGAGAGAGAGAAGGTCCTTTGAGAAGGGATGGATGATCCTGAGACATGGAGACTGGTTGGTTATGGGAATTAGGGAAGGGAAGAAGTCTAAGAGTAGTCTGAGGTCTCCAGAGTAATGACAGAAAGATTGCTGGCGTCATGAGTAGAAATAGAGAAATCAAGAGATAAAGCCAGTTGGAAAGGCTTTTAGGCCTATGGTGACGGTTTGGGCATGTGATGGTAGGGCACTATCGTGCAATGTGTACCAGTTAGTGAGCAGCCTGGCAGTTCTCTCCTTGCTATCAGAGCCTTCATTTTACAACATAGAAGCTAGAAATTCTGGATTCTTGCTTTCCTAGATTCCCTTGCATATGAGTCAGCTCAGGTCATGAGACACAAGTGGATACCTGCTGGGGTTTCTAGGAAGAAATTTTTCTCTGATGCTAAAAAGTCTAGTAAGTAAAATCTCTTTCCGCTTTGGGTTTC
Source organism: Leptonychotes weddellii (assembly GCF_054177405.1). NCBI lineage: Eukaryota > Metazoa > Chordata > Mammalia > Carnivora > Phocidae > Leptonychotes > Leptonychotes weddellii. Next base: position 122,928,455 of record NC_138370.1, on the reverse strand, counting down.
AAATGCACATGTATCATCCAGGGAGCTGCTGCAGCCATCTTGTAGTCTTGAGGCATAGGCCAAGAAAACAGGTGGGAAGTTGACTCAGATCACTGACATCGGGGAGCTCCTGAGCAACACTGGGACCATCCATCTCTTGACTTGTCATGTGAAAAAACAACCCCCCCCATTGTCCAAGCCATTTTTAGATGGGTATTCTGTTATTTGTAGCCAGAATATCCAAACTGATACAGACATTAAATTTGGAAAAACTTCCTATGGAGAGTGATCATCAGAATTGTTCACTGAAGCTGGCAAAAGAATAGGAGTTCCTAAAAAGGAAAATCCTCTTTGGATACCATTTCTAGAAAATGCAGGCTTTTTAACAAAAGTCTCTAAGGGTCAAACATCCTCGCCCAGATCTTAGACCCAGTTTGCTGCTAGGTGAGACTCTCTGTTAGGCTCTAGGGTTGCAATGTGCTTCTCAAATGGCAACAGGGCTCATTAGTAAATTTGAAGCATTTCCATAGCCCTTAGATACACACTAGGCAGAAGGAAGCATTTTCTGCTTGCTGCCCTTTTCTTTTGCTTCCTCCCACCTTCCTTGCCTTTGCTGGTGTCTATTGGCAGGGAGGCATGTTTTAGCCCAGTGATGGATGTGCTAATGAGAATTAGCCTGCTTTGCAGAGCTTTTCCACTGGAGCAAGCATGCATTCTGAAGGTCTGAATGACCGATTGATTGAAAAGTAATTGATTGTGGAATTTAAAACTGAGATTCCAAAGGTACATTACAAAGTTTGATTTCACAAAAGTCAACACTTACTTTACTATACTCTTTACTCATTTTATACTTTTTAAGTTTCCAAAATTATTTTAGAATTCGGTGTGGTTCCTGAAGGTTTGTGTGTTGTGTATGAAGTTTTTGATAAGAAAATTCTGGTAAGAGGGGAAGAAAAAAAAAGAAACATGTTACATCGAGTCTCGTCCTAACTCTGCATTAATAACTGCCGCCCAGGGGAAATTGTTTCCTTTTTTTCAACTTTTCCATATTTGACTAAACCATGTGTACAGTCCTGTCCACATGACCTTAGAGTTTAGGCACAGATTCCCATGTTCTCTGGGGTGGCTGCTGCAGGGTGTGGGTTGTCCCTACACTCCTCTCAGAGAACATGCCAGAAACAAATACAAATCTTGCTAGAGGTATAATTTCAACATAATTCGGTTCTGATAGTGGCATTCTGGGTGGAGATGCTGGATAAAATCCAGGACACCTAATTAAGTTCACATTTCAGGTAAACAAGTATTTTATTTATTTATTTATTTATTTTTAGTATAAATATGTCTCAAATACTGCATGGGCCATACGTATACTAAAAAATTATTCATTATCTATTTGAAATTCGAATTTAACTGGGAGTTCTATATTTGTATTTGCTAAATCAAGCAACCCTAATTCTGGGGGGAATAATTGCTGGTAATGGTATTCGCCTCAGTTGCTCAAGAAAGGGTAAAGGAAAAGCTACTGGAGGATTCTGTAGGTTTGATAGATCTCATGTCCCATCAGGGGGTTGAGTGGCTTCAGCCAGAGGTGAGGGGAGTGAAGACTGAGGTGCAAGTCCAAAACTGGAGGAGAAGAGAGCCCCCCCTCTTTCTTAGTCTCTACTCACCCTTGAACTTCTCTTCTGCCCCTTTCCCTCTTTTACCTTTAACTGGTGTTAACAAAAATAAAAATATTAACTTTTTATTATAGGCTGTAGTTATGATATCCATTTTATGGTCTTTGTTCTGAATTTTGAAATGAGTGGGTTGGCCCTTGTTTATTTTTCTCATTCTCCGTGCTCACTGCCCCCTCCCTAATTAAATTGATTTCTCCTGGTGTGTGCCCCAGATTGATCCCCGCCCCCCATGGACCAGCTATTTCTCAACAGAAACATGATTGCCAAATTTCTCAAACTCTTTCCTAGATTTCCAGGCCTTTCCAGATTTTATTTATGCTCATCATTCCGTTGTCATGTTCAGTTGTACACTCTTTACCCACATGGCATGTCTTTAAGGAAGTAAGAAGCATGAGTCTTTACAAGAAATGGAGGGACAACATGGTACTTGCGTTTTCACCTTGGTATGTAGCTAGCTGCCTGTGGCCCTTCCCAGGCTGAATCAACATTGTGCACTGCTGGTTTGTTCCTGTTTGTCAAACAGGATCACCCAACACCTTTGGATTAGGCAACTGTACTTCCCCACAAAGGGAGAGGACTGTAGCGCTGGAGAAATGAGGGAGAAGTCTCTCAGCTGGTGAACATTTCAGGGCACAAGGCCCTTCTGCTGAAAGCAGTGAGAGGATGAACCGGGAAAAGAACGTGCTGATGGTGACGCGTGCATGGCATGAGGAATGGCTAAGGTAGGTGCCTAATGATAAGGGATGCTCCCCAACACTGGCAACTTGAGAGCACCCACATACCCTGGCTTTTTGGTCGTTCATCCTGAGATGAGTAGCAGGAGGGCTCTGTGGTGCCCTCTGTGTGGCGCTCTCCGTGGTTCTTGTGTTGCCTTTGATACTCAAACAGGCCATATGTGGAATTTAGCAAATGGAGGTCATTGGTCAAAGCCAGTTCTAAAGGGGCTGCTTAAGCTTGTCACCTCTGCAATCTGATTCAAAGGGTGAAAGGCTCTTCTCTTTTTGAGAAACTCTTACCTAGCGTGCCTGGGTGGCTCAGTTGGTTAAGTGTCTGCCTTCTGCTCAGGTCATGATCCCAGGGTTCTGAGATCTAGCCCTGCATCAGGCTCCCCGCTAAGTGGGGAGTCCGCTTCTCCCTCTCCCTCTACTCCTCCCCACTTTTGCTTGCTCTCTCTCTCTTGCTCACTCTCTCAGATAAATAAAATCTTAAAGAGAGTGAGAGAGAGAAACTCTTACCTAACTGACTTGAAATTCCTGCTTCTAGAACCATTCTGAGTCCAAAATATTTATTTGGATCAACTTTCTTCTGTGTGCTAGGCACCAGGGATCCTGAGAAGAATGAATGACCCCCACTGTGTGGGAGCTTAGAGAAAAAGTGAGCTGATGGCCAAAGTACAGCACAACGAGTGTTGCAGTGATCATTCCCGTCGGGGTAGTAGCTTGTTGCAGGGTGGGAGATACTGAGGAATCAGCAATGAGAGGGAGACTGTTGATGTGAGTAAGGTTGTGGGCTTGGATGCTGTAAGAGCTGCTGTTGGTACAGGGTCCACTGCACCTATATATAGGTCCAAACCTATGTATGGAAGTGAGGAAGGCAGCATGGCGCAGAAGTTAAGATATGGTTCCAGCTGAAGTCTGTCCTCAGCCTGATTCCACAGGATCCATAAAGCATGAAAAGCAGCACAGAGTTATCCACTTTGAGGCAAGAGGACAGATTTTCGTACACTCTTATCAGTCATTGGCTATAGGCCACCCCCAGGGGATGGTATGTAACCTGTAGCCATTTTCTTCTCCTTTCTGAAGAGGGCAATTTTCATGAAAGAGTGCAGCTGGGAGCCTTAGCAGCCAATACAACAGCTCAGGGGTGGGACACCAGTCAACCAAGGGGACCTGGGCAGTCCCATCGAAAGGACTTCGAGGCAGGAAAGAACATACAGTTTGGGAGGACATGGAGGTGCCAAATGGACCACATATTTGTCAAGATGGAAGAATATGTGGGGTGAGCACAACACAGAGAACATGTGGCAAGATGAGGAGGCTGGGAAGGTTTGTTCAAAGTTTGGAGCGTAAGAATTTCAGATTTGAGGGTTAGAGCATTTCTGCCTAATAATAGGTCTAGGATATGTCATGGGCCACAGGTGTCTGAATCAGGTGGAGGGGAAGTTCCTGGGGTGAGGAGGTCAGAGCGCTACGGTTTTAGGGAGTTGGATGGGCCATCTTCACAGACACTGTCAGCACTGCGAAGTGGTTGTGACCTGAGAAATTCACACGGAACATGTAGCTCTAACCTGTCCCCAGCCTCAGAGATGCCCTCATTTTGTGTATCTGAGCCTTTGCACGGTAGGTGTCCGTAATGAAAGCAGTGGGCAAAGACAAATTATTGAGGTACAGGATTTTCTAGTGAGATCTTTTTTTTGGTGGTACATAAACCAAACAGCTTAAACATTCCCGTCTTTCGGTTTTCATGGTGTTACAGGTTCTCCTGGACTAGTGACTTCCTTGTTAGGTCTCTCGGTCAAGAGAGCTTCACTCTTATTGATCTCTCTCTCTCTCTCTTAATTTTGTATATTTCCACTTGCTATTATCTCCTAATTATCTTGCTGACCCCGGCATTGAAGAATAAAGGACACCATATTATTTGAGAAGTAGTTGCTGTTGTGGAAAAGATACGTGGTTTTATTTCTGCCTGGAATGTTCCCCACTCCCTTCTTCATTCAGTTGATTCTTATTCATCCTTTGGATTTAGCTTAACTGTCTCTTTCTGCTCTCCCCAAGTTATTTCAGGATCCCCTCCCCCATCATATACTCTCAAAGCACCCTATTCCCCCTTGTGATTCTTATCACAGTTGTAATTAAACAAACAAAAAATTAAGTAACTCATTGCTTAAGGTCTATCTCATCTGATGAAATGTAATCTCTGTAAGGACAAGGACCATCTCAATATCCCTGGCTCCTGGCATAGTGTCTTATGTAAAGAATGTGCTCAGTAAATATTTGTAGAACAAGTAAATGAATGTATAGTGAACAGAGTTAAGAGAACCCCTGTTCTACTCTTAGATCTGTTCCTACTTGGCTGTGTGATCTTGGACAAGTCATTTCAGCTCTCTGAGCCAAAATACATTTTTACTCATTTTAACATTGTATGAGTTCTGATCTCACAGCATATCAGCCAAACACCTTAACAATTCTGAACCTCAACAGTAGGTCTGGGCCTCCTAAACTGTTCTCTCAGAACTTCTTAAAGTAGCTCATTTGTAGAGAAATTATTTTCCTTGGTGTTTCAGTAATCTATTGCTAAGTAACAAATAATTCCCACATTTAGTGGCTCAAATAATAATTTACTATCTCAAAGTCAGTAGGAAAGGTAATAATGGAGAATAGAGTGAAAACTCAATGAAATAGAAATAGAATAAGAAGGAGGTAAGGCAGTGGACCATGGGGATGTTTGAGGAAAGACAGTCCAAGGCAGAGGGTACTGCTAGTCCAAGGGTCCTATAGCAAGACATGCCAAACACGTCTGAAGATCTGGAAAGAGGCCCTGTGGGGCTAGAGCAGAGTGAGCAAGGAGGACGGTAGTGGGCAGCCAGGTCAGGTTGGGACTCTTGGCCAGCATGAGGACTTTGGCTTTTCCTGAGTGTGATGCGGAATCACGGGAGGGTTTAGAGCCAGGTAGTGTGTGATTTGAAGTCTTTAGTCCTTTCCCTTTATGGGAACGCTAGTTTGTTCTCTTGACTCTAGTCATGCAGGTTTGTGTTTTCTGGTTGTGAGATAGAAAAATCTAATTTTATATGATCAGAGATAGGATGCTGCTTTGGGCAGCTTTTTATTTCATGTTTACAGATTGAGAGTTTATACTTTTGGTTCCCAAAGAGTTCGTTCATACAGAGAGGGGTAACCTCTTTGTCCTACTTGCAATGTGAATGCTGTATGCCTAACTTCCCTGAGCTGGACTGGGGCTCAGATGGATAGATAGCTCAAGGAGGATAGATGGGTGGGTAGATTGTAGGGAGGGAGAGGATGAAGGAGGGATCTTTCTCTTTTCGGCAGTGTATAAGGAAGACTGGTTGACTTTTTCTTTCCTTATGAATCACAAACATGGAGTTCAGAAGTTGCATGGTTAATTAATGCTACCTGGATTCCACCCCCTTAATCATCAAATATATTTTAGTTTAACAAAATAGTCTGGGTTTCTGCTTATCTCCCAAAGATAGTGAGAAAGCTAGAGAGATTTGGGATATTACCAGCAGATAAGAGGCATATTTGCTGAATAGAGAGAGTAGCTAACAGAAGTGAACTTTGCCCTTTCAGTATGGGAATACTCAGTAATGCCTGAATCTTTTCTTTTGTGTTCTGGTTTTATGCAAATACAAATTACACTCTTGTTGACTTCACCGTAACCCATGAAACTGAAGACAGGGAAATTTGAGTCCCATAGAAAGCAGTTTCACCAAACCTGCCTCTTGCACTTATGATGGAAACTGAGAACGCCTGTATTTTCTAACCGCCTTGATGAAGAAAGAAATGTCCCCACAGTAATCAACGCGGGCACATTATACGAACACACAAAGCTTCTAAAATGGAGAACAGGAAGCAATATAAGAGAGCATCCGGTTCTCTCTCATTGTACAAATGAAGAAAGTAAGGCCCAGAAGAGCCTGTTTACACCTGCCATCAGTCTACACTAATTGTGCAAAGCCACATGGCTTAATACAGGCTTTGTGGAGGTCTGGGTGGGAATAAAAGCTCTACCACGTACTAGTTGCTGTGGCCTTGGGCAGGTCATATTCTCTCCTTGGGCCTTACTTCGCTTATCTGCTCCTACCTAAAGGGCTGGTTGTGAAAGTTACATGGCATAATATGTAAAGAAAACCCTGGCACAGAGTAAATAGGTGCTCAGTAAATAGCATAGTGATTAGCTCCTTTTTGCCGCCAGCGATGGTACAGAATAGAAACCCTCTCAACAAATACTGAGTAGAACTAGAGGATTTAAAAATGTCAACCAGTAGTAAATTTGCTTCAAGCAATGTTTGATACACCAAAATTCCAACTGAAGTCAGGGTGACAAGCATTTGTATATCATGTGTTGTGTTAGGCGCTGCAGTCAGCTCAAAGATAAATAAGAACGAGACACAGTCCCTGGTTTTAAGGAAATGGGAGTAGATGTGTGTACACTGGGCTGTATTTCAGTGAGGACTGTGGTAAGTGCCGTTAGAGAGGAGTGGACCGTGGCCTCTAGATGCACAGAAAATGCTTCTTCTGGATGAGGGGCTCGGGGAAGTCTTCGTGGAGAAAGTCACATTTGACTTCTTAGAGGGTTTGTAGAGGAGACTCGGGAGCATTTCTATTGAGAGGAGCTTCTTAAGCATAGGCAAAATATAGGACATATTTAGATTTAATAAACTCTGTATAAATGAGAATAGAATATGAAAAGGGGAACGCTTAAATTTAAAAATAGTAGCCATCACTCATGAAACACCTGTTACGTGCTAAATTCTTCTCCTATATCCATTCTTTTGCTTATTACACAACTCTATGAGGTAGATGGTTATTATTATTACCCCCTTTTTACAGATGAGGAAACTGAGCCCTAGAGAGGTTCAGTGTGTAGCCTAAAGGCCTCATGGCTGGTCTGTGGCAGAGCCACCCTTGGACCCATGTCACCTGACTCCAGAGCCCGCGCTCTGGTTTTGACATTTCTGACAAGTGTTTTGTCATTTTAAAACAAGTTTTGACTTTCTCTTTCTGTGCCCCCAGATCCATGTTCTTGCCTCCACCCTGCTCTGGGCCCCAGGAAACTGGGCTGTATGGACTCCATCAGCCTGACCTCTTGCCCTCTAGTTTCCAGTTGGAATAATGGAAGGGAGACTGGAGAGTGGGCCTTACGTTTACTGGGGCTGCATTGCTCTCTCAAAAGAGAGGCTCCTGCTGGCCGGCATTTCCTACAGTGACAGGTCTCGAGTTTCAGAACCATTCCCTCTCCTTGTCCTTGTCCCTAGGGAGTTGTCACTGGCCCCAAAGTGCTTCACCATCCCTTGTTGTTGTTGTTTTAACTCTGTCCCTATCTTTGTGAAAAGTGGTTATACCAATTTATACTCCTACTGGTAGTGTATGAGCATTCTAGTTGCTTCACCCCCTTGTCAACTCGTGGTATTTTCTCTCTTTTTTATTTTAGCCATTCTAGTGAGTACAAAATGGTATCTCATTGTGGTTTTAATTTACTAATTTAAGAAAATACCCTTCTGTTCCTAATTTCCTAAGATTTTGTTTAAAACCATGAGTGGATGCAAACTTTTATAAAATGCTTTTTCTGCATCTCTCAAGATGTCCTCTTCTGTTTTGACTCAGCTCTAGAACCTGATACTACAGCCTTTTCCCCGAACTTGGCTGTGCCCCTATTTATAAAACTCTAGAAATAGAAAGTGGATAAATATGGACTTGAACCATGGAAGTGGCTGTTAACCACAGGAGGAGGAGATGAATGTGAGAGATCTTGATGCTTTGTAATAGAAATGTTTTGTACAGCCCCAATGGGTTTAAATGAGCTAGAACCAGGAGTGCCTGGAGGGCTCAGTTGCTTAAGTGTCCGACTCTTGATCTCTGCCCAGGTCTTGATCTCGGGGTCGTGAGTTCAGGCCCTGCATTGGGCTCCACACTGGGTGTGGAGTTTATTTAAAAAAATAAAAAATAACAAATCAACTAGAACCAAACGTCTTAATTTTTAAAACTCCTGCCTTTTTGATAAACATAAAAATCCCTCGCACTTTTGTTTAATATTTGTAATGTAGAAACAATAAATAATTTCCCAAATGTAAAATTTAATGTTGATTACATTTTTTCAAATCATACACACAATATTCCTCCTTTCCCCAAGTTTGAAACATCCTCCCTAGAAAGAATACTCTCCCTCACTATGCCTAATTGGAAGTCACAGAAATAGCCTCCATACATCACCACTACATTGAGGAAGTGCTGATCAGCTGGTTATGCAGTTGATCCTTAATATGGCCTGAGTGTTCCCTGATGGTTGGGGTAGAGAGAAGCATATGAAGACTCTAATTTGCAGTAGGTTTTATTACTGAAAAGGGAAGAGCTGTCAATTCTGGCCCAAGTTGCAGATGGACCCTGAAAAATGCACACTTGCGGGTGTCCAAATTTACTATCACAGTTTGATACTATACGATTACATCATTCTCTCAACATTAGACTTGGGTTTAAGTGAGCCCCGGTGCCCTCTTGTGGACATGAGACAATTTATAGAGTATAGCTTTGAGTTTTCATTCTGCGAACTACTTTGTGTCCTTTTTTTTTTTAAGATTTTATTTATTGGGGCGCCTGGGTGGCTCAGTCGGTTGAGCGTCTGCCTTTGTCTCAGGTCATGGTCCCGGGGTCTGGGATCGAGCCCCACCTTGGGCTCCCTGCTCAGTGGGGAGCCTGCTTCTCCTTCTCCCTCTCTCTCCCTCCCCTTGCTCATGCTCTCGCATTCTCTAAAAAAAAAAAAAAAGATTTTAGTTATTTATTTGAGAGAGAGAGCATGAGCAGGGGGAGCGGTAGGGCAGAGGGAGAGGGCCAAGCAGTCTCTCTGCTGAGCAGCTCAGTCCCAGGACCCTGAGATCACGACCTGAAGTCAGACACTTAACCAACTGACCCACCCGGGTGCCCCTGAGAACTACTTTGTGTACTTGTGTCCCATTAACCTAAGGTGACTCTGATGGTTGAAAGACCTCAAGTCATGCAGCCAGGCAGAGGGTTGCCACTTACAAGCCCTTATCTGATCTCTTATCTGATAAATGGCAATAATAATAGCACTCACCTTACTAAAGTTTTCGATAAAATTAAAGGAGGTTTAAGGAAATGTCCTTCCATTCCTACTTTCCTAAGATTTTGTTTGAAACATGAATATGTGTTGAATTTTATCAAATGCTTTTTATTTTGGGATCTTTTAAGATATCTACTCTGTTTTGACTCTAGGACCCAATGTTGTAGGGCTTTTCCAGGGTCTGGCTTTACTTCCATTTTATATATGTATAATACTTAGCCCATATATAGTAGGTTCTCAATAAATCATATCTAAATATTATCAATATTCTTAACAGTAAACCCAGAGGGCAGAGAAAGGTACATAGAATATGTATCCTAAAACAACTTGGCTAAAGGTTCAAGTATCCTCCCCTCCCCCAATGCCATCCTACTTCATTCCTGATTCTCTAAGGCAACCACTCAACACTTAACTATTTTTAAAAATATTTGCAACCATATTTTTAATAACATGCCTATATGGATTTTTCTTGATTCTTGTCAGATGTCAGTACTATCTATTGACTTTCTATTATGTAAGATGAAAATTTAGTGCTCTTATAGTTCTCTCCCCATGCTAACAAATCTTTCCCATTTATGATCCCGTTTATATAAAGATAATTTAATTATATATTTGGCCCTCTCCACAATAACCAAAAGGATGGGCAAAGGCATAAAAATGTGAATACTAATGAAAGAAACCCAGCGCTGGACTTGAGTTGTAAATGGGGCAAAGAGAGAAAATTTATAATAAAAAATATAATTTACAAGGACAGTAGCCTTTTTATATAACTTTATGCAACAATGGTCAGAAAGAATAAAACTAGAAGATTTTAGTCACCTCTATTAATCTATATCTGATTCAACAGAGGAAAACTAAGAAAGATGTGGAAAATCTGAATAATGTCCTGAAGATAAACCCAAATATCCTTCCAGATAAACTCATGTGACCAAGTATGAGTAACATACACAAAAATTTACCTTATATTAGGTTACCAAAACTGTTTTCTAAAGTGGCTACAACATTTCACCTTCCCAACAGAAGGGTGTGAGGGCTCTGGTTTCTCCATATCCTCACCAACACTTGTTAGCCATCTTTTGATTATAGAAACCCTAGTGGGTGTGAAGTGATGTGTCATTGTGGTTTTGATATGCATTTTCTGGTGGTCAATGATGTTATGAAGCTTTTCATGTGCTTATTAGCCATTTGTACATCTTATTTAGAGAAATGTCTATGTAAATCCTTTGTCCACTTAAAAAATTGAGTTATTTGTTTTTATTACTGAGTTCTAAGAGTCTTCGTGTATTCTAGGTGCAAACCCTTATCAATTATATGAATTACAAAAATATTCTCCCATTCTGAGTATTGTCTTTGCACTTTCTTGCTGGTGTCATTTGAAACACAAAAGTTTCAAATTTTGATAATGTCTAATTTATTGATTTTTTTCTCTTGTTACTTGTGCTTTTACTATCATATTCAAGAAACCATTGTCTAATTCAGGGTCACGAAGATTTATGCCTATGTTTTCTTGTAAAAGCTTTATAGTTTTGGCTCTTACATTTAAGCCTTTGATATGTTGAGTTAATTTTTGACTACGTTCTGAGATAAGGATCCAACTTCTTCTTTTGTCCGTGGATATCCAGTTGCCTCAGCACCATTTGTTGAAATGATTATTCTTTCCCCCACTTAATTATCTTGATGCTCTTGTTGAAAATCAATTGACCATAAATATGAGGGTTTATTTCTGGACTCTTAATTCTATTCCATTCTATTTATGTCTGTCCTTCTTCCAGTACCATACTGTATTAGTGACTTTATGATAAATTTTAAATCAGAAAGTGTTAGTCTTCCAACTTTATGCTTCTTTTTCAAAATCATTATTGGGTATTTTAGGTTCCTTGAGTTTACATATGAATTTTAGAATCAGCTTGTCAATTTCTACAAAGAGGCCAAATGGGATTTTGATAGGAATTGCACTGAATCTGTAGATCAATTTGGGGGAATATTGCCATCTTAATATTATTAAGTCTTCTGATCCATGAACATAGGATGTCCTGCTACTTACTTAGGTCTTCTTTAATTTTTTTTTTGAGCATGTTTTGTAGTTTTCAGAGCATGTTTTGCACTTCTTTTGTTAAATTTATTCCAAAGTATTTTCTTCTTTTGTTAAATTTATTCCTAAGTATTTCTATTTTTGTCTTTATAAATGGAGTTATGTTTAAACTTCATTTTCAGATTGCTCATTGCAAGAATATATAGATCATTTTTTAAACACAAATTTGAATGCCTTTCTTCTGGTGTACAGTCTACATTTGCTGCAAAGTGCTGCCTATTTTATTTCCCTGGTTTGTTTTGCTAATTTATTTATCTGCCTGACTCCTGAAAACATCTGAATTTTTGAATCCTGAGTTAAAGCATTTATTTTATTTATTTATTTATTTTAAAGATTTTATTTATTTATTTGAGAGAGAGAATGAGAGAGAGAGAGCACGAGAGGGGGGAGGGTCAGAAGGAGAAGCAGACTCCCTGCCGAGCAGGGAGCCCGATGCGGGACTCGATCCTGGGACTCCAGGATCATGACCTGAGCTGAAGACAGTCGCTTAACCAACTGAGCCACCCAGGCGCCCCGAGTTAAAGCATTTAAAAAGTTCTTTGTACGTATATGGATTAGTAAGGGTAATTAGCAGGTAGTTCTTATACTCTTTACTCCATTAGGAAGTTTTGGACATTTACCTAATAATTTTTTCTATGTGGAGTTTAATATATCCCAAAGTGAACTTGTTCTTATGTGATCATTTGGGTTACCCTAGGTCTGGAATTCTCAGGTAGAGAAGGATGATGGGATACATGTTGTTCTCATCTCCCAAATCCTTGAATAATGCCAAAATTCAGGTTACTCTCAGCAAAGTTGAGAAAATCTGAACACTTTCAATGTTGATTGAGGAAGGGTTTAAATGGGTGCTTTCAGGTACCGTTGATGGAACTGTAAAATGGTTCAGGTTCTTGAAAGTCAGTTTGCCAATAACAAAAGATAAAGGTTGTAACTCTTAACCCTCTAATTCTCCTCCTGTAAATCTATCATAAAAATTCTAATATTCAGATAAAGATTTATATATGGAGTCTTCATCTATATGATTTTCTAGTATGAAAATGTTGACATCAATTTGTATGTGTCATAAAAAATACTTATCTCTGCATAGAAAAAGGCTGGCAGGGAATATAACAAACTGTTAATAATGTTCTCTTTGAGGAACTGGAGAAGAGATTATTTTAACTGCCTTTATAGTTTCCCTATTTCTCTATAAAGTTTTAGGATTATTAATGTGTATTACTTTTATCACCAGAAAAATATATTATTAAAAAAAGTGGTTTGAGAACTTTAGAACAATGTCCAAAAGGCCGGGGAGTTTTACTGGTAAAGCATTTAACCAGCGCCCCCTCCGGATAGGAACATTATGATGGTGGTGCTGAGTGCCGGCCTGGGGATGGAGATGTGTCACCTCAACACCTGTGCGCCCATCTGTGCAGTTCTTCCCTTTTGGCTTCTCTTGCTAAGTAGAAAATAACTCTAAGGCCAATAGGGAAGGGGTCGAGTGGGATTTGGAAGAAACTGTAAATATTCCAGGAGTCTTTTCCCTCTAGCTAAATAAGATTGGAGTTTGGCCTCTCCTAAATGAAATACATTCTCTGTTTTCTGTTTTTAGACAGATACCTAAAATACTGTGTCCACTCATTCTTTAATTTCAAACTATTGTTGAAGTACCTATATATTTACAGCAGTGAACCACAAACCTGATCGCCATCAGGATACCCCGAGGGCTTGTTAAACTCAGATTGGCAGGCCCAACCACTAGAAATCCTGATTCAGTAGGTCTGGGGTTCAGGCCAAGAATTTGCATTTCTAAAGTTTGTGAGTGATGGGGAAGCTGCTGGTCTGAGGATCACGGTACAGGAGAGCAAAAGGAAGGGAAATCATAGGATGTAGACGAAGAAGGGTACTAAGTGAATGGGCCCTTAAGGGATCTCCGTTTGAACCTTTCTTATGAAGTGAAGCTGGTTGGCGTAAAGTCACTGTGATGCGTAATGATAAAGAGTTAAGAGCCCAGACTTGGTACCGCACAGACGCAAGTTTGAATTCTCTCTCTGCCAGAGGGAGCTGTGTGATTTTTGGCAAGTTATTTAACCTCTCTAAGCCTCAGTTTCCTGAAGTGTAAGTTGAGGATAATAGTTGTTGCTTCATAAGGTGACTCAAAGAATTGGAGATAACAGACCCAGTAATTAACACAGTGTCTGATCCATAGTGAGAGCTCTATAATGTTAGCTCTCATCGTTGGTTCCTGGGCCCTGTCACATATGACTGCAATCCCTTGTAAATGCTTTTAATAGTTGAGACATACACATATTTGGACACACTGGGTTTTGCTGCCATGTACATTGATGGTCTGAGTTGTTGTGGACTTGACCCAAGTGTATATGCTATGAATGTAATTGTCCAGAGAAGTGGTGTGGTGCAGAGGAAGGAGCAAGGGGCTCTTGGTTTCAGTCTGGGTCTTGGTTTCCTTATCTGTTAACTGAAGGAAGTTGAGCTAGGGAATTTCTTAGATGTCTCCAGCTCTGAAATGCACATTTCTCATTGCCAGATCAACTTTATGAATTTGGACTTTCTCCTCTTAAACACAAGGTGGCAGCAGAAGACAAGACTCTTGGCTACCATTTGCCAGTAGGATAAACTAATATTCCCCAACTTACTGGGTGTGATAAAAATGCGAGTGAAAAAAATGCAAATTACTTAAGATGACAGCCTGCTCTTAGTGGCTTCTATGGGGCTAAAGTTTAAAGTCCCTAGAATGATGCTTCTATCACTATAATCAGGATTTTCCTGTTCTTCCAGTACACCCATAGAAGGTATGGCACCTGTCACACACACACACATCCTTTCCCAAGGCCCTTTTCATCATGGCTACCACTTTTCAGAAAAATACCTGCCAAATTCTTACCTGTGATAAGCTGGGGGCTCCATGGCAGGGTGGCAACTGTGTGCATTGCAAAATAAAAATTTCTTTCTTCTAAAATCTGGGAGGATTCTTTCTTCCAAAACATGGGTGCCTGATAGTGCTTACCCAGGGAAATAAATTTCAAATAAAACACCCTTGTGTAATCATTCCATTCAAATGTGTCCCAGTTACAAACTGTGGAGGGAGATGCAGAGCTGTGGGTTGGGACACTGTGATCCTTGGTTGGTTGCTGACCGTTGGCCAGGTAGGCTGGGAAGGGGTAGGCAAAAGGCAGGAGGCTGACCATGAAGTGAGATAGGCAAAGCTGTTGCAGAATGTAGAAGCTAGAGAAGGTGCTTCTGAGGATCTCTAGGGGCAGAGGCCAGGGTCCTGGTTCAGGTCCAGGCCAGGTGATCTTTAGGAAAGGAATTTCAACCTGAGGCCTTAAGGGAGTGGGCATGAGAACAAAATAGATCGCCTTTCTACAAGGACTAAGGACTTCAAGACAGAAGTCAGCCTAAGCATGCAGGTGGAATTAGAATGGAAATGCTGAACAGATAGTGTCAAGTGTACGGTTAAAGGTTTGACGTATAGACTAGAAGGAAATTGACACATAATATTGGGAAGAAGTTGTTGAATGGTTTAAATGTATGCCGTATGACTTGAGCAACCTGAAACTGTGTTTATAACTCCCCTCAAAGGCATTCAGCTCATTCCTGAGATTTGCTCCCGTGATTATAAAGAATGATTGGCTGTGATCTTGAACAGATTCTTGGGACGCTCTCGATCTCTGTGGGGAGGACATCTCCAGAAGACAGAAAGGAAGGCCATGTTACTGTTAGTCTATGAACTGAGTCTTGATTTTCAGAGAAAATTCTCTTCCTTCTTTCCTTTTTCCCCTGCTAAGTGGTAAGAACAGAATAATGAAGGAGAACTGCAGCAGGAAACTGGTAGATTTGGAATGCTGACCATTCCCTCAAAATTCCTTTGCTTCCCACCTTCATGTGCCTGCTTTAGATGTTATGCCCTTTGCAGAGTGTTTGGGGATCAAGGCACAAAGAGGGGAAATTCTTCATCTTCAAATTTGGTGGCCTTTTTGGGAGCCGTTACCCAAATTACCTCCAAAGTGAGGGCGGTTGGGGTGGGTAAAGAAAATCTAACATGGCCCTAAGGGGTGAGGGCTTGGGGTGAGGGGAGTAATGCAACAGACTTGAATTACACATTTCTCTTACAGTTGGATGAGGTGTTCCCATGGAGGGAGAATTAGCAAAAAATCCAGCAAAGACCATATCATAGACCTGAAGTATTACTAACTGAAGAGAGAGCTTTATGGAGGAGCTCAGGTGGAAAATGGTTAATAGTTTGCTAAAATATAGGGAAGAAAGAAGCATAACTGAGCCTTGGATCATAACTGATTTCCTTGGCAATTTCATAAAAGTTCCCAAACCGTGGAGCATGCCCACATCTGCACAAACAAGTCCTCTAGGACGCTTCAGTGCTTTGCAGCGTGCCACTGGCCTCAGGCTAGCCTGGTGTTAAGCTGCCGGCTGCGGGGCTAGGGCAGGTGGTCGATTCTGTGTCAAAGACTCGTCCTGGATTTCCCTTGACTTCAGAGGACCCTCCACGGAGCTGTTGTACTGTTGGGCCTTTCGTGACTCCCTAATAGACATTTGCATGTATGCTTTAGCTTCTGAAAGGGAGAGAACCGCAGGTAAATACTAGAAAAAACTGTTCAAATTGACTATGGGAAAAGGGAGAGCTGGTTGCTGATTCCATTTCTAAAGTTTGGGGAAAAACAGTACTTCCATCTGTTTGATCACATTTACAGGTAGTTACTTCAAGAGTGAAAGGAGAGCCAGGTAATTGCTGAAGTAAAGCCTTTATTTATTTATTTATTTTTAAAGATTTTATTTATTTGTCAGAGAGAGAGAGCACAAGCAGGGGAAGCAGCAGACAGAGGGAGAAGCAGGCTCCCCAAAGAGCAAGGAGCCTGATGCGGGGCTTGATCCCAGGACCCTGAGCCGAAGGCAGACACTTAACCGACTGAGCCACCCGGGCGCCCCTGAAGTAAAGCCTTTAAAAAAAAAATGGTTTCATTGTCATTAGCGAACACAGAGACAAATCTCTGTCCTCAACTTGGTAGGCATAGAGAAAATGCTGAGGATAAGGGGGAGACTTAGAGGACTTGGGACTTTGCTTTTTCTTATCTGGGTTAGACATTTTTGATCTTTAAAAAGTGATATACTACTGGGTAGTCATTAGCAGATCATTATAATGTTTGGGTGCTACAGTTTCTGGACTAGGGTTAAAATCCTTGAGTGTATTGAAGACCAATGACCCACACTAAAACTCAATTTGGGCTGTTAATAAGCAAGAGGCAACTTAATTGATTTTTTAAAAATTTCTAAAAGCCTAAATATTTAAGTGAAAAATATGAAGCATAGTAACATTTGGTAGCCACTATGGAAAACAGTTTGGAATTTTCACAAAAAGTTAAACATAGGGGTGCCTGGGTGACTCAGTCGATTAAGTGTCTGCCTTTGGCTTGGGTCATGATTCCAGGGTCCTGGGATTGAGCCCTGCGTCGGGCTCCCTGCTCAGTGGAAGCTTCTCCCTCTCCCTCTGTGCTCTCTCTCTCTCATAAATAAATAAAAATAAATAAAATTAAAATAAATTTTAAAAAGTTAAACATAGAGTTACCATATGATCAGGAATTCCACTCTTAGATATATACCCAAGAGAAGTAAAAGCATATATCCACACAAATGTCACAAATGTTCATAAGAATGTTCACAATAGCACTATTCATAATACTCCATAAATGAGGGAAACCCAGATGGCCATTAACTGATGATGGATAAACTAAATGTGTTATATCCATATTGTGAAATATTATTCAGCCATAAAAAGGATCAAAGCACTGATATATGCTACAACATAGAAGAACCTTGAAAACATGATGCTGGGTGAAAGATCATGAAAGGCCACATATTGTATGACTTCATTTATATGAAATGTCCAGAATAGGCAAATCCGTAAAGATGGAAAGTAGATTAGTAGTTGCCAGGGGCTGCATGTGGGGGAGAGTGGGGAGTAACTGCTAATGGATACGAGGGCCTCTTTTGGGGTGATGAAAATGTCCCGAAATTAGATGGTGGTGATGGCCACACGACAATGTGAATATACTAAAAACTACTGAATTATATGGTTAGCAAGGGTGAATATTATGATATGTGAACTTAATTTTATGGCATGTAAATTATATCACAATAAAACATGACACGTGAAACTTTATTTAAAAAATATACTAGTTGAGGGCACCTGGGTGGCTCAGATGGTTAAGCGTCTGCCTTCAGCTCAGATCATGATCCCAGGGTCCTGGGATCGAGTCCCACATCGGGCTCCTGGCTCAGCGGGGAGCCTGCTTCTCCCTCTGACCCTCTCCCCTCTCATGCTGTTTCTCTCTCGCTTGCTCTCTAAAAAATAAATAAATAAAATCTTTAAAAAAATATATACTAGTTGAAATATAACCCAATTATAATTAGAAATGAAGTGTGGGGAAGGAGAAAAAGATAATAAACAAAGAAAATGTTTAGCACAAGAAAGAAAATAAGAATACAAGAAGAAAAAGGGAGGCTGATTCCATGATTTTTGACAAAACAGAAAATTTCTCTTGTTCTCTGAGGGTCATTTGGGCTGTGGTCTTCAAATTGTTCTTACCTATTTATTATTGCCTTTTGAGCTTCTAATGAATAAATTGACCACTGTTTCCAGTCTTCTAATTGCCCTTTGCCCTTAAATGCTTCAATGGCTTGGTTTTTATTTCAATGGAATTCATGAACTGAGGATGTGAAATTTGTCTTGCTTTGCAGCATCAGTCATTAACTAGAGTTGAATATTACATTTAAAAACCATTTATTTTTTTTTTTTGAAGATTTTTATTTATTTCTTTGAGAGAGAGATTGAGAGCGCATGGGCAGGGGGAGTGGCAGGCAGAGGGAGAGGGAGAAGCAGGCTCCCCGCTGAGCAGGGAGCCTGATGCGGGCTCCATCCCAGCACCCTGAGATCATGACTTGACCCGAAGGCAGATGCTTAACCGACTGAGCCACCCAGGTGCTCCCCATTTAAAAACCATTTAAACTCAAGCTGAAACTTGTTTGGATAAATGTTCTCCATTGCCAAATTTAATTCCATTATTTACAGTCATACTGAGAAGCCCCATATTGAGTCATATTGAGAAGTCTTTCTTCTGACCTAGGATAGATGACTTATCATTCTCACCCAACTGTTACAATTTTATGAGTGAATAATTAATTCAAGGTTTTGGACATGAATTTGTCTTGACCAAACACCAGATGGCTAGAAAGCTCAGCTTATTGACATAGGGCCTGACATGGAATACCATTACAGGTGAGTCACTTCTAATAATCAGAAATGATAGTTCATAATGAAACAAAGACAATGAGAGAGGTTGGGAAAGTCAGGTTAGTGGAAAATTGTGGAAGCTAGCAGTAGACTAAGAGGGAATGGGGGTCTGGTCCTCCTCCTCTGGCCCACCCAGAATCTTCCCTCTCCTTCACTCTCTATGGTCAATCAGTCACCAAGGCTGCTCATTTTACCTACTACTCCTACTCAAACTTGTTCTTTTTTCTCCATCTTTTCTCTCCATCTTTCTTCATCTCTCTTGGTCAATTGCAATAGTGTTGTTACCAATTTTCTAGTCTCTAATCTTGCCCTCCCTAAAATCCACCCTTCACATTATGAAAATACTTCTAAAGTTCAAGTCATCCTATTTCCCTGCCCCATTAGTTCCCCTGTGTTGAGAGTAGATGAAGCTCTAAGCAGAGCTGCTCATGGTGTGAAGGACGGGGTTCCCTTGCAAGGCCATCAGATTGACCTTACCTGAGTCCCTACCTAGAAACCTAGAGAAATCCCTGCACTGAATGGCCTTAGTCAGCTGACACTCTAGTAATAGCACTTTGGTCACAATTTATGAGAAAAGGAGTATGATTTTTAAAAAAGGAAACCAAAGTCATCAGCTAATAGATATAATGCCGTTAAGTACTTGACAGAAATGCAAAGTCCCAGGGCCAATCCCTGGGGAAAGTCCAATCAATCAGTGCACTTGAGTTCTGTCTCCAGTCCTGGTTCTCCAAGTTTCTGGTCCTGGGTCCCTTTCCTGAGTTATAGCTGCTACCTCCAATTCCAACCCCAGTCCACAAACACAAGGGAAAATTTATGGGGGGAAAAAAAGTATTACAAGGGAGGCCTGGGAACCTGCTTTGAGCAAGCCCATGTGGGGAGTTTTGTTTCCAGCTAAACTTTCATCATATCCAGAATTCAATGATGTGTTATGTTCTCACTTGAGGAAATTTCACTCTGTGAAACTTCTGTTCATTTCATTATCATTAAAACTGTCTTCAAATACGTTCCCTAGGGCTACGGCTTGGGTGACTTTCTCACCCCTAGTCGTGCAAAGGGATTAGATACTTAGTGCTCAAAGGACCATTGCAAGGGTAGCAATAAGGTTTTTTTCTAAGTGACAACTGCCTGGTCCGCTCTGTTGTAAAGAGTCTGAACTTTGATAAGTGGAAAATGCCTGCCTTGGGTGCAAGGGGGGAAGAGATCACGTATTTGCCCATCCTGGATCACACCCTCATTGTCCAGGAACTGACGAGTCACTCTGGTTTATTCGCAGGGTGCATTGCATGGCTGTAGGCAAATTACCTGGACTATTAAAGACAGAATGTCCAGAGAGGCCCACTCCCTTCCCTTTCCCATTCCCAGCAGTAAAGCTGCATGCATCCCAAGTACATTATATTTCTAACCCTGCACGCCCAGCAGACTATTCTCAGCTCTGCTAATCTAAGCTCTGACTGGGTGGCTTCTCAGAATTCCTATCTGACTAACTTGTCATTTTTCAGACGATGTGCTAGATAGAGAGATAAGATTTGGGATTCTTGTCCTTTGAAATGAAATTTAAAGAATTTCTCTTGGTTGAGTGTTGACTTACTAGAGAAATCTTAGGGCTTTTTCTTTTTCTTTTTGGACATTAAGGCTTCAGTCGGTGGCTGAGGTCATTTTCGAAATTTCTTCAGCATCCTGGGATCTGTTCTGCTAATTCCCAGGTCAGTGAGGCCTAAGCATGCTAGCAGAGGGAGCAAACAGCCAGGTGTTTGCAGAGTAGGACCCTGGGCCAGAACTTGCCACTGTGTGGCCTTGGACTGCTCCTTGAGCCAAGGCCTCCTAGGTGTACCACCTGTAAAAGGATGTGGGTCGAATGATCTACTAGCCACCTCCCTGTGACATTGTGGCTTCAACAGAACAATGGCTCATGTTAGGAAGGGGACATGAAGCTTTTTTCCTTCCAACGAAATGCTGAATTATTTGTGGTAAATTTCCTTAATTCAGTGTCTCTCTATAAAAATACAGAAGGAGGGGCACCTGGGTGGCTCGGTTGGTTAAGCGGCTGCCTTCGGCTCAGGTCATGATCCCGGGATCCTGGGATCGAGCCCCGCATCAGGCTCCCTGCTCAGGGGGGAGCCTGCTTCTCCCTCTCCCACTCCCCCTGCTTGTGCGTGCGTGCACTCTCTCTCTCTGTGTCAAATAAATGAATAAAATCTTTTTAAAAAAATCCAGAAGGACATATTTCAAAATGAGAGATTTATTTGTTATAAGAAAATGTCTACTCAAATAATTCTCAGAAATTGTTAAGATTGTCATTTTGATGCTGTGTGTGTGTCTGTGTGTGTTCCTAGTGAAGAGTGAGAGCTAGACTCTTACTAATCATATCAAATACCAAATTATCTCAACTTCTGATAAATAGGGGAACAAAGAATCAATGAATCTGTTGGAGGTATTTTGAGGAGACTCAAACCTTGAGAATCTTTTAGGTGCTGAGCCACCTGAGGACAGGGACCGCATATATTCATTTGTGTAGTCTCCTCCAACCTATCTCCCCCTCTGGCACATACCAGGCACGCAGGAAATGTTTGCTGTGGTTAAATGAGAGCCTTGATCAGATAACTTTGAAAGACAGAGGCAAAGGTAGAGGGAATTCTCATTAAAGCACAGGGTTTTCTTTCATTTTGACTCTTCTTCTTCCCTCCTTCCCTTTCGTGTGTGTGTGTGTGTGTGTGTTACATAATCTGAATGATTTGCAAGGATTTAAATGGCTCTTCACATCTCGTAGGGCTCCATGGAACCTGCTGGAAAATGAACGCCTTTCCAAACATGCACTGTAACAAGTTTGGCACTAGGTATCCAAGCTTATTTCTGTGTACTCTCTCATTTGCCTGGAGAATATTGAGATTGGTACAGGTCAGGGACTCAAACCCTTGAGGACTGTATTAAAATTCCTTTTATTGGAAGTGACCTAAGCCCAATTAAGCAAAAAGAAGCTATTTATTGGATCACCACAGGAAGGGCAAGGGCCTGTTGGACCCTTGAGATTACTGGAACCAGGACAGGAATGGAGCCAGGAACCCCTCCTCCACCTCTGGACGCTGTGCTCTCTGCTTGTTGTGTTCCTTCAGCCCATAGACTGAGAACTACTCTCAGCGGGTGCAGAAATCCCAGGGGAGGCTCCTGATTGGCCCCGCTTGGGTCACATGCCTGCTGCATGGCCACCGAGGCATTCCAGTGGGTGGTACCCTGGAATCACAGACCGCAGCCTGGAAGGGGCAGTTCCCCCGGTGAAGGGGGTGCCTTTTCCAGAAGAAAGGAGGGCACTGGATAAACAATCAAGTGCATCTCCAGGGGCCAGGGAGTAGTCATAGAAACCAGAGACTGAAAGATAGCGATTGCCAACTAGAAGCCCTGGTTTGCTCTGAAATTCAGAGCAGTGCATTTAACTTCAGTGACTTCAACTCTGTGCCCTTGGATAATTAGGAAAAAGAAAAGAAATAGACAAAATAGGAAAATCAATTTAGTTTGCTGTTCTACTCACTGAGTATGTGTCCTGAAGTGAGAATGAGTGGGTGACATGAATCTCATTGGTCTCATTTAGTCTCATCTCGCTAGGGAACAAATCTCTTTTCCCCCTGACAGAGTGTACTGTCTAAACATATATGTTTTTCATAGAACTTGGCACTTAAATTCAAGCTGACTCCTTTATTTAGTGCTGAACCAGAGAAGCAGAGACCATTCACAACACGGGGGAAACTGTGCTCAGCTTACAAAGAAACAGTTGCTAAGGTGGTGCCTTTCTAGATTTTTCAGGGCAACTTTGACTGTATGTGATTCTTACCATATACGCTGACTGATGTTAGAACTTAAACTCCTATAGTATAAGGTGCTTCCTATGTTTTTGTATATGCGTCTGAGTGTGTTTTTTTTTTTAAGATTTTATTTATTTATTTGAGAGAGAGAGAATGAGAGAGAGCACATGAGAAGGGGGAAGGTCAGAGGGAGAAGCAGACTCCCCGCCGAGCAGGGAGCCCGATGCGGGACTCGATCCCAGGACTCCAGGATCATGACCTGAGCCGAAGGCAGTCGCTTAACCAACTGAGCCACCCAGGCGCCCTGAGTGTATTTTGTTTTTAAAGATTTATTTATTTTGGAGAGAGAGAGAGTGAGCGTGCACAAGAAGGGGGGAGGGGCGGAGGGAGAGGGAGAAGCAGACTCTGTGACGAGTGCAGAGCCCGACTTGAGGCTCCATCTCAGGACCCTGAGAGCCTGACCTGAGCTGAAATCCAGAGTCTGTGCTTAACCAACTGAGCCACCCAGGTGTCCCTGAGTGTGTTATTCAGGTGATATCTCTTTACTGCATCTCTTTCCTGTTTATGTGGGTATCAGGTGGAAATCAGGATGACTCATGAGTAGATTTGGGAGGTGTGAGGTGTGGCAGTTTTGCAATATAGGGGTTTTGATTTGTGTAGAGCTTCTTATATTTTAATCATTCTTTAACACTGTGCTTGATGCTTTAATGGGTGTATTTGATTATAGACTCACAAGGCTATCTTCTTTTGGATCACCTAATTCAGTCTTCCAGCTAATTATTAAATCCCACAGGATCATCCAGGGTGGGATTGAACACCCCAGTAACCCGGGACATCTCTCAGTCAGAGCAAGCCTCTAATCTTCAGATAACTCTGATCATTAAGACAATGCACCCTACATAGTGAGCTCAATTCTGAAGTCCTGTAATTTATACCCTTTGATATTAGATGTGCTCCCAGGTCCCATGGAAATCACCTAATCCCTCTTCCTGTTGGCAGCATTTCAAGCCTTTGAAGAGACCAGTCATAGCCCTCCAGGTCTCCTTTTTATTTTCCCTGCTTTATTTTCACCAGTTGTTCCAGGAGATAACGGTGGTGGTGATGATGGCACAGTAATAATAAGCAACATTTCCTGACTGCGTATTATGTGCCAGGTGTCATCCTCAGCAGTTCATGTATATTAGTTCATATAACTCCCTTAACCCTGAGGTGAGTCCTATCCCCATTTTACAGATGAGGAAACTGAGGCACAGAGAGGTTAGGTAATGTGCCCAAAGTTCCACAGCTAGTAAGTCACAGGGCTTAACTTTGAACGCAGGTGGTTTGGCTCCCAAGACTCCCCTCTTAACACCATTGCTTGATGACACTCCTCTGATGAGCTCTAGATCGCCCCTTCTCTGTTAGAATGACATCCAGCAGTGGACACGGTACTACAGGCACTAAGGACTGCATTTTTGTCCTTACTAAATTTCTCTGAAGGCCACCCAAGTTTTCTTGGGTGTACTTCATAAACACTGAAGCCAAGGGAGCTCATCAACTTTTCCTTTTTTTACCAGAGTGGTTATGCCAGTGCTTCCTGCAGTGTGTGAAGTTAGCTCAGACTAAGCCAATTAGAACACTCCCCACAGCTTTCCGCCAATATTTGGGCAGCTAGAACTAGGGACCACATATTGTAGAAGAGAATTCTCACTGTTTGTGAGAAACAACAACTCTTGTTATAGTGATCAAGGTCCGGTATTTCCATCTTTGGATCTGAGGTAGCTTTCGGGAGCTAAATCGTATGGCTTCACTAGTATTTGGCTCCATAATAAAAGCCTTTTATTTTTTTTTTAATCATTCATGATCTCATCTCTAACATTCCCTTTGTAATCAAAATTGAGTATCTTTGTAAAAATATTGACCAGTGATTAAATATGGTGGACAGAAACCAATTACAGACAGTAAGCCCTGGGGTTTTAGGTGATCTGAAGGCTGTGTGTTGAAAGATAAACAGATAATTTTCAAAATTAACATTTTATAATTGGCTGTTACAAACATATTAGCTAACTCTGGCGACTGGCCTAAATTGCTGGGACCTAAATAAAATATCTTGGAAGAAAACAGTGACATTGGAGTCAGTTTGTTTCATTTTTGAGTGTTACAGCCAGCCATCCTGATAGCTATGTTCCACAGCTCCTAAGCTCACAGTACAACTCTCTATAAGCCAATACCACTCTGCACAACAGATTTCACGTCATAGTGTGGAGCATTAACATGGTAGAAGCGGGGATGACAAAGTCACTGTGGCCCAGTGATGTCCAGGATTAATAGGAGGTGATGTAGATGATTGGTATGAAGTTGCACGTGTTGCTAAGGTTTCAAATTTTTTAGTTTCAGTGTAGACTACTGGACTTCAGAAGGGTCATTTATTGATTCATTCAATGAACAATTCCTGGGTCACAGGCCTATTGATAAATACTGGGAATACAGTAAGACACAATCCTCTACCTTAACCATGTGATCAAACTTACCGTTGCCAGTAATGAGTATTGGTAATCAAATCAGGTGTCATACGGGCAGACGGTAGCTACACTTGTGGTGAGCATAGCATAACATATAACCTTGTCAAATCACTGTGTCCTACACCTGAAATGAATGAATGTTGTGTCACCTATACTCAAATAAAAAATTAAGACAAAACAAAGCAAACAAAATCAATGTCATAAGGTGCTTCCCGATGTGATGTACTGAGAAAGACACAATGTCACCCTTGTAGCTCTTTGCCAAACTGGTTTAACCTGAATCTAATCATGAAGAAACAATCAGACAAATCCAAATTTGGGGGCAATGTACAAAACTGGCCTAGACTCTTTAAAAATGTCAATGTTAAGAGAAGAAAAAAATAAAGACAAAGAACGGTTGCTCTATAAGGAGGTTATAGAAACAATAATTAAATACAGTAACTGAATCTTGATTGAATTCTGAACTTTTTTTTAAAGCTATAAAGTCGTTGTTATGACCACTGGGAAGTTCAAATATATATTATGTTATATATTATGTATTATGTATAATCTATATTATTGTATTAAGGTTACATTTTCAGAGTATGATGATATTGTAATTATACAAGAATGTCTTTACTCTTAGGAGATACATACTAAAGTATTGAGAGATAAATGTCATGATCTCTAAAATTTTCAAATGATTCAGTAAAAAAATTTATATCTAGGGCGCCTGGGTGGCTCAGTTGGTTAAGCGACTGCCTTCGGCTCAGATCATGATCCTGAAGTCCCGGATCGAGTCCCGCATCAGGCTCCCTGCTCGGCAGGGAGTCTGCTTCTCCCTCTGACCTTCCCCCTTCTCATGTGCTCTCTCTCTCTCTCATTCTCTCAAATAAATGAATAAATAAAATCTTAAAAAAAATTTATATCTATATTAATAAATATATTATCTATTTTATATTTTATGTTACACTTGGTTTTATATTTTATATTAATAGGTATATTAATCTGTAGTTAAACCTTGAACAACATAGGTTTGAGCTGTGCAGGCCTATTTATATAAATTTTTTTTTGATAAATATAGTACAGTACTAAATGTATCTTCTCTTCCTTATGATTTTCTTAACATTTTCTTTTCTCTAGCTTATTTTATTGTAAGAATACAGTATATAATACATAAAACATAAATATGTGTGTTAATAGACTGCTTATGTTACTGGTACAGTTTCCAGCTATTAGTAAAGTTTTTGGGAAAACTTATAAAAAGTTATAAGTGGATTTTTGGGAAAAAACTTAAAAAAAGTTATAAGTGGATTTTCAATGATGCAGAGGGTTAGTGCTCCTAACCCCCACATTGTTCAAGGGTCAACTGCATATTGTTGTGTTTCTCTCTGTATAAGATAATTTTATTAGTTTTTTAGGGCTGCCATAAGAAAGTACCACAAACTGGGTAGCTGAAAGCAACAGAAATTCACATTCTCATTGCTTGGGAGGCCAGATGTCTGAAATCAGGGTGGTGGCAGGGCCACGCTCCCTCTGAAGCCTGTAGGGGAGGATCCTTCCTTGCCTCTTTCAGACATCACTCCGATCTTCACCTCTCTCTTCATGTGATATTCCGTACTGTGTGTTTGTCCAGATTTCCCTCTTCTTATAAGGAACCAGTCATTCAATTAGGGCCCATCCTAATCTCATATGACCGCATCTTGATTGTATCTGCAAAGACCCTATTTCCAAATAAGGTCATATTCATAGGTACTGTGTAGGCAGAATCCTGGGCGGGGGGGGGGGGGCACTATTCAATCTTCAAATTCAAAATTTGGGGAAAAAAATGTGCTATACAAAAGAAAAGAAAAAAAAAAAAGAAACCCTTCCCTTGCCCATGAGGCTATCTTGCTGTTATGGAGGACACGGTATAGGACACGTACCGTGACAGTCTCCATGCACATGGGAAGGAACAGAGCCAGCTTGGGCACATTAGAAGGGTTTCCATGAGAAGTGACACCCAGCTGAACCGTTTGGAAGGTCAGTGTAGGAGTCAGCTGCGGGGGTGAGGGCGCACTTGGGGAAGTGTCAGGAGGAAAGGCAGGAAGCCTGTCATTGAGGGTGCGGCATCGAGAGAAGCCTTCACCAGGAAGACCAGGAGCAGCCAAGGCAGGGCTCGAAGCAAGGTGGAACCTAACCACATTTTTGTTTGGGGGCTAGGTGTGTGGGGAAACCTGGAGATGAGCCAGGTGGGATAAGCTGGTAAGAAATCAGGAGCGTCAGAGGCTGGGAATGAGCTAAAACCCAGAGGGCTGAGCTGCTGACCACACGGAGGGAGGAAGGGGGGCTTGGGGGCCTGGGTGGTTGGTGCCGCCCTTCCCTGCAAGGGATGCAGAAGGAAGAGAGGGAGTGCTGCAGAGAAGGAGACAGAGGCTGTGCTCCATTTGGACAGGGGGAACTTGAAGACCCTGGTGGAGGGCCTCAAGTGAGGTGACCTGGAGCCCAGGAAATGGACTTGGCAACTTGTAATGGTGTTAAGTGAAGTCACAGATTGTGAGGAGATTTCCCAGTTAGAGTGTGGTGACGATAAGAATGTAATGACACACAGAAAGCCAAGCACGAATCTCTGAGAAGCAGGGCAAAACAAGAAGGTCCCGCCAAGGAGACTGCGGAGAAGTGGACAGAGAGGTGGGAAGAAAACCAGGAGCGTGGCATCAGGGAAGTCCAAGAGAGGGCGTTTGTGGGGAGGGAGCGGGCAACAACTTCAGGCAGCGCACAGGGGCTGCAAACACTGAGACTCACACCAGTCCTTTCCATGTTGCAACTGGGAGGTCTCAGAGAGCAGTTTCAATAAGGCAGAGGCCAGATGGCCAAGGACTAGGCATTTAATAAAAGGTAAGGAAGCACAGAGCCTGTCAAGGTAGAATGTTCTTTCCAGAAACTTGCCTGAGAAGCGCAGAGAGATAGGGCAATCATTAGCAGGAAGCAAAGGGTGAGGGCCAGTGTTTGTTTTCACATGAGGAGAGAAATTTGGGCATGTGTATAAGGGTGAGCAGAAGGAATCCTGAGGATCTGGGACCCAGAGCACAGGTGGAAAGAACCCCGTTTTCACCGAGATGGGGAGGCGGGGGCTAGAGGAGAGGGAAGGTGTGGGCCTCAGACCTCCTCGGGGCCTCATGAGGGACAAGAGAGAGGAGGACAGAGACTAGGCCGGGTCAGAACCATGGATCTTGTGACTGGGGCAAACAAGAGAAAGGAGACAAAAACTGGGCTATACATGAAGGCATTTGGAAGCAAAATGGTAAGCAAAATAAAATGAGAAAATGAAAAATCAGAATGACATGTGGAGTTGGAGGGAGAGACAGGGTCCTAAATATTATCTGCTCAGAGAATCGGTATTCCTCCTTATTTAATGAAACGTGACTCCTTCCTGCCCTACCCGTCACGTCCCCCCATGGCAGGTGTTAGGTTTCAGCATCAACCCTTAGGAGGGTAGATGCAGTGGATTTGTGGCCACGAGTCCCAGAGAACAGGTTTCCATTAGTACCACTGATCTAAGGAGATGGGTTCGTGGGCAACCTTGAGAGCTCTTTGCAGTTTTGTTTCTGGAAGGGTAGGCGGTTTTCTCTCCCTGGATTACATTAACTGCTAAATATCCAGGTGTTATGGTAACCAGCAAAGGGCTGCCTGTTCCGGGATTTATGAGATGTGTTGGCTCACAAACAGAACAGTCCGAAGGTAGGCATGACTGGACGCAAAACTCACACGATTTCCTCGGAAAGGAATTTCTTTCTCTTTTTCTCACTTAACGTTTCCCTGGCAACAGTGTCATTCGCGGCCCCTTATGTGGTTCCCAGACCTCTATCCTTCCAGATCTGAGTCCAGTGCAAAAGAGCAATTATTTCTATTCCAGCTCCAGCAAAATCCAGTCTAGACTGGCTCAGGGGAACATGATATGCTGACCGCCTAGGCCCAGGTCATGTGTTTTCACTGGAACTATCTGGGCAGAGAGTGGCTAAGAGGGGGTCCCACTGAGGAAATTTGGGTACAGTGAACAGGAGACCACTGCTAAATGGATGCTGGAGAGCGCAAACCACAGAAGTCACAGCATCTGGCTTAGGTCCAGAAACTCTTGGTAAGGTCAAAAAAAATTTTTTTTAAGATTTTATTTATTTATTTGAGAGAGAGTAAAAGAGAGAATGCATGAGAGTTGGGGGGGGGTCAGAGGGAGAAGCAGACTCACCACTGAGTTGGGGAGGGGGGCGATGCAGGACTGATCATGGGATTCCGGGATCATGACCTGAGCCAAAGGGAGACCCTTAACTGACTGAGCCATCCAGGTGCCCCACCCCCAGAAAAATTTTTTTAAAATAATAAGAAATTCACAGAAAGTTGCAAAAAATGGTACGAAAGAGTTCTGGTGACTCCTTTACCCAATTTCCCCGAATGGTTACATCTTACATAATTGTAGTACAATAATCGAGTCCAGGAATTTGACATTGGTACAATGCATGTGTATAGTTCCATGCCATTTTATCACATATATAAATTCATGTAATCACCAGTGTAATCAAAATATAGGACTATTTCATCCCCCACATGTTATTCCTACACAGTCCCTAACCCCTGGCAACCACTAATCTGTTTTCCATTTCTAATTTTGTCACTTTGGTAATGTTATATAAATACTATTCCTTTTTATTGCTGAGTAGTATTCCATGGTATGGATATACCACAGGTTGTTTAACCACTCACCTACTGAGGGATATTTTTGTTGTTTCCAGTTATGGGCTATTACAAATAAAGCTGCTGTGATCAGTAGTATACTTATGTGGAACATAAGTTTTCATTTCTCTGGGATAAATGCCCAGGAGTGCAGTTGCTGGGTCATAGGTAAATGTATGTTTAGTTTTTAAAGCAGCTACCAAACTGTTTTCCAGAATGGTTGTGGCATTTTACGTTCCTACCATCATTGTGTGAGAGATCAAGTTTCTCCATATCTTTGCCAGCATTTGTCATTATTACTGTTTTTTATTTTAGTTACTCTAACAGGTATTTAATGATATCTCAGTGTGGTTTTAATTTGCATTCCTCTCATGGTTAGTCCTGTTGAACACCTTTTCATGTGTCACCATATATCCTCTTGGTTTGAGTGTCTCTTCATGTCTTTTGCTCATTTTCCAATTGGATTGTTTAATGTAGAGTTTTGAGAGTTCTTCCAGTAGAGTCAGTCTCACTCTTCCAAGCACAGAACCTAATGTGATTTAGCTCTAACTAGCAGGATGTTGACTCTAAACTCACCCTTGCTTCAGCATGGATGCAAGGATCCAATTATTATTATTTAGCAGGGGCATTTCCCCACCTGCATCACATCTG
This sequence comes from Leptonychotes weddellii, assembly GCF_054177405.1. NCBI lineage: Eukaryota > Metazoa > Chordata > Mammalia > Carnivora > Phocidae > Leptonychotes > Leptonychotes weddellii. Next base: position 122,897,955 of record NC_138370.1, on the reverse strand, counting down.
AAAATATTTTGCCCTATCCTCTGCTCTTCCCTGGCCAGGCCCTGAGCCATACCCACGTGTTACCTCCGGAGTAGTCTGGACTTTAGCCTCAGATTCCCTCCCAACCTCATCATTGGTTTTGTGAGCTGAAACCAAGCCTTGGGAATTGTACCTCTCTTCCTGGATTCGCATGCTCTGGATGCCAGATGAATGAATGAATGAATGAATGAAGTAACCAATCAATGCTAGCGGGCTCCTTTGCACTGCTATTGTATGCAGCAGTCAATTTGGAATTTGTCTGTTTTCCCAAAAGGCAAAGAATAGATCAGAAAGGGCAGAAACTTAAAAATCTAACATCGTAAAGAGAGCGGCCTCCTTTGACCGTGGTCAGTTTGCAGCCACGGGAAGGAAAGAAAAGAACGTGGGAGAGAAGGCCTCCAGGAGGAAGTCTTGGGTACACTGTATACCACCCAGGACACTGGCCTCCCCTGACGCACTTGGAGTCTCGCTCGGGCAGGTTATTTTTACCTGCCACATTGTAAAGTCAATGTTTGCACTTTGATAAGTGTCCTGTCCAGTGGCTTGTTCTAAACTCTGGCCTGGGAGGTCACCCTAAGAGCCTAGGAGTGGTTTGTGAGAGAGAAACTGAGTGAGTGAAATATAAGAATCCTGTAGCGGCCAGGCTTGAGAGCCATGACAGAGCAAACAATCCCCATGCATTGTGTTCCACTGCTTGCATCACCTGCTCATGAGCTGTCAGTGGAATTTGTGGAATGGATTGTTCTCTCGGAGTCACCCAATATCCCTGAACAATGGGAGCACACATTCGTAGTTTTATGTAAGAGCTAAGAAGGAATGTTCCTTCCACCCAATCAGAAGCAGGTTGCCTGCCAGCCTGCCTGTCTTCTCTCTCTTGCTCCTGCCCCTCGTCCTCCCCTCCTGTCTTTTTTTTTTTTTTAAAGGTTTTATTTATTTGACAGAGAGAGACGCAGGGAGAGAGAGAGAGAGAGAGAAAGCGCACAAGCAGGGGGTGTGGGAGAGGGAGAAGCAGGCTTCCCACTGAGCAGGGAGCCTGATGTGGGGCTCGATCCCAGGACCCTGGGACCATGACCTGAGCCGAAGGCAGACGCTTAACGACTGAGTCACCCAGGCGCCCCTCCCCTCCTGTCTTTAAGGCAGGAAAGAAGAGGGAGGAAGGAAAAGAAAGAGAGATCCATCGCGCACAGGTCACCAGGAGAATGATGTCACAGGTTGAAGGGAAGATAAATGTGAAATATGGGGGGAAAAAAGGATACCCTGGGTTTTTCACTCCATTGAATTCGGTTTTACTTCTTTGTGGGTTTTTCTCATTGAATACCCTTGTAGGAAAAAAAAAGGCATTAAAGTATGAGGTAACGACTGTGAGGCCCTACTTTACTCAGACATTGAGATTTAGCGGCTGAGAAAGTCCCTTTCTCGAACCATGACATTTCAGGTTCTTTCGGTTGCACATAACACAAAGCCCAACTCACACGGGGTTCAGCAGTAAGCGACCGAGGGACTCAGTCCTGGAAAGTTCAGAAGCAGGGGTCTCAGGGTGGATTTGATTTAGCGCTTTGCCAGACATCTTTTCTTTACCTTCTGTGGTGTCCATTTCAAACTAAGGCTGGTGCCGTGTGTCGGTGTTCATCTCGGGAGAGAGGAGGCCTGTCCTCGGTGGTGGCTGCTCACCCATGACGAACCCCCTCGGGGGAAGGTCATGTGCCGATTGGCCGAGGCTGGGCTTTCCCAACAGGAGAGGGGGTGAGGTCACCAAGGCTGCTTCACTGAAGGAAGGGGGCCGTGGATCCTGGGCGACAACCCCAATGCTCACCCCCTCCTCACTACATCTCCTAAAAAAAGCTCCTTCTAATTCCTGCACTGAGGGGTAAAACTCCTTTAAGAGGGCCTCAAGCCTCTCATTCTGAAACTTGAGATACAATTGAAATAGTAACAGTGTATTTACACTAAAATGTGTCAAGGGAGTAAATTTTTTGCTGTTGTCAATCTCAAGTGAGCTAAGAAGTAATTTTATTTCTCCATAATTGAATTAAATTAACTCATGAGCCCCAGTTTCTTCTTGATAATAGAAAACGAAATCTTTCTAATTCAAAGGAAATTCAATTACTTCTCATGTAAAACCCAGTCCTTTTTTTGAAAAGCACTGGTGAGCATTTAATGGCCCTTCCTCCATGTGACTTCAAAACACCAGGACACAGCCCCCTGTTCCCACCCTACCCCCCTTTTACCCTTAATCTTCTCTTTAGCTCTTCTGCTGAAGAATTTGACCTTTACCACGATTGTCTGCTTTGGGAGGTTTTCCTTCCCCAGAGCTTCATAGTAGTCCTAGAAGAACGGGGAAAGGGTTTATAATACACCATGGCAGGTACCAGCTCCCTGATGGGTATGAGGGATGATGTCTGCCAAGCTACTCCATCTAAGAGCCAGTGGGAGCATGTTTCTGTCGTGGCCACTCCTGGGGGTGCTGCCTGCCCTTGCCAGTCAATCAAGACCAGCAGATTCTTGGGGCGCCTGGGTAGCTCAGTCGGTTAAGCATCTGCCTTCGGCTCAGGTCATGATCTCAAGGTCCTGGGATCGAGCCCTGTGTTGGGCTCCCTGCTCAGCAGGGTGTCTGCTTCTCCCTCTCCCTCTGCTTCTTCCCCCATTCATGCCCTCTCTGTATCTCTCTCAAATAAATAAAATCTTAAAAAAAAAAAAAAGACCAGCAATTTCTCTCCGAGAACTCCAGCACAGCAAGACAAGAACTATGTCAGGATGCGACTCTCGTCTTGGGAAACCCAGTCCTTCTTGAGTAAATTCTTACTTCAAGATTCTTCTCCTCCTCCCACTCTTTTTTTATTTTCTTAACCTTCCCCCTAAGGATAAGACAATCTTGGTTCCTGGCATTGTCACATATGATCTGGACATTTAAAGAGTGGGCAGCTAACTGCCAAGTCCTCCTTGTGGCTGTTGGCATCTGTCTTCACTGCCATCCACTGCCGACGTCCATAGTCTGCCCCCGCCCTTTGGCTTCTCGTCACACACAGTGATAAGAGCATTCCCAGTCCACTGGCTTTCTCTCAGCCGCTCTTGCCCGGTCTCATGGGGGGAGGGTGTGAGGGAAGCCATGGGAAAGTTTCGGCTGCTCTTCTGTCTTGCTCTGACATGACAGGAAGCATGGACTTGGTGGTGGTGGGTTTATCTTAGATTGTCTCTTGGCTCAACTTGTCCTGCTCTACTATAGCCCCTTGTGTTGGCATCGGCTCTCCGTGAGAATATTTCCTTGCAGGATTCTTGGTGGGGCGTGGAGTCACGAGTCACGTGCTCCGAGATCCTCAAAGCCATCTGAGGGTCTCTATCACCCCTACTTTCTGTCAGCCACTCTGACCAAGGACTTACTCTCTTTCTTGCTTTTCTTCCAGCCCAGCAAAGATTTTCTTTCTTTCTTTCTTTTTCTTTTCTTTTTTTTAATTACCTCTCCGTCTAGCTTGGAGGGAGGGAGGAGGGGAGGTTTACATAATTTTCTTTCTTTTGAAAATCTTTGTTATGGCACAAATCCTACTGCTTAGTAGTTTTGCTCTAGGTCTGGATGTTGACTGCAGTCATGTGATTTGGAAGTATTTTCTCAGCTTTAGCAATACAGTAGAACTTTCTTACAAAATGAATGGTATAGTGTACCCAAGCTTTATTTCTTATTGGTTTTATTCCTCTAAACACATTTAGCACAATTTCCCCCTTTGCTGAGGTTCCTGGCCCAGTTCTCGGGAGGTGAGTGGTGCTATCTAAAGATCTAATATCTATTGTGCTCGCTTCGGCAGCACATATACTAAAGATCTAATATCTACTTTTTCCCTCAGAGATTCTCATTTTTAACAGTGAAAAAACAAGGTCTTGTCTGAAAAAGTCATTGCTTACAAGGCAAATGGGAAGGCATTTAGGGGTAAATGACAACTGTCTCTGCTGCGTCAGTAGTGAGCTGGTTTTGTAAGGCACAGATTCACAAAGTGTGCAATAAACATCACAGAAAGTTGAAAACTTGGGTGTGTGGTGTTGCAGGTTCGTGTTCATTTGCCGTCTTCTGTGGGGGATCTGCTTCATGAAAGGCACCTTCAGTTTCTGGGTTCCCGGAGCAAGGCTTAGCTCAGCTGCCATGCCAGCTCCCAGCCACGGCGCGACTCTCCCTGCCCCCGGGTCTTGGTAATAGAGACACACCTCTCGGTTCCTTCAGGGCTTAACCGAGAGTAAATACCACTGAGACGGGGAAGAGCTTCCTGAGGATTAAAACTTGTGTATAGTTCTGGTATATTTAGTATATTTAGGTACTTTTCCTCTTTTCTTGGTGGACGTTGAATTGAACATTCTAGGCAAATAAGCAATAAACACTCACGCGGTGAAACACATGACTTTGAGGAAGAAAAGCCCAGGGAGAGGTTTTGTCTCCAGGGAGAGGAACACAGCACATGCAATCTTTAATTCTCACACCCAAACAGGCTTCCAATAAAGTGAACGTGGAGCAGGGAGGACCCGATGAACAAGCCACACGCAGATGAGCAAGCCCTGCTCCCTTTTTGCGTCTGTATCCTGTGGACAGAGAGGGTCACACCGGGGAGGCTGGACACTGACTAGCTGGTCTTGGAAGGAATATCCTCCTAAGTAGCTTCTCAGTGGACTGAAGAGTATAAAAAGGAAGAATTGCGAAGGACTGTACTTGCTTTCCCAGATTGCAGTCAGATATATTAAATTCACCAGAAACAGGGACTCCCGCTCTTCCTACTGTAGTAATAGCTCTACTGTTTGCTTGGCTTTGCAATTCCGACTTCTAACACCCTCCCACTCAGAGTGTACATAGAAAAGAATCTTTTTACAGTGTAGCTGGTGAGATGACAGGATTTCCATGAAAGCATTAGTCAAACGGTGACTCTAAAAAGCACCGATGATTGGAAGCACAATCCAATAGTCAAGTGAGGGTTTGGCCTGTGTCCCAACACCAGCACCATAAGGGGCTCAGCTATATTCGGCCTTCAAATAAAGACATATAATTCACCCCTTGGAGATGTTTGTGAGAATTTTACAACACCACACGAATAATTCGATGGTACACCGCAGTAGAAATCAGTGATGAAGAGCACAGGTTTCAGAGTCACGGTCTTGGGTTTAAATTTCAGCTCAGCCACTTTCTTAACCCTGCAGGATACTTTCACCCTGTCCAAATTTGAGCCTTCCCTCCAGCACACTGCCGATGGCATACACATGTGTCATGAGATTTGTCCTCTCAGCCCTGGAGGTGCTGTGATGGGAAAAAGATTGGAAATATCACCATCATCTGAACTTCTGCATCTATCAATCATAACTGTAGGGGCGCCTGGATGGCTCAGATGGTTGAGCATCTGCCTTCGGCTTGGGTTGTGATCCCAGGGTCCTGGGATCGAGCCCCACATCTGGCTCCTGGCTCAGCGGGGAACCTGCTTCTCCTTCTCCCTCTGCCTCTCTCCCTGCTCATGCTCTCTCTCTCTGTATCTCTGTGTCTCAAATGAATAAATAAAATCTTTCAAAAAAAAAATCATAACTGTATTTTCCTCATGGTGTTGGTTTAAAGATGAAATGCAGGTCCCCCCGCAAAGCATTTAGTACGGCCCTTAGTCAGTGATTACCGAATGACAGCCTGCCCCAAGCACACGGTTCCTGGCCAGCCGTCCAGTTCAGCTAGCGTTTGGAAAATGTCGAACAGACAATTACCTCCCACTCCATGGCACAAAGAGAATCCTGAAAGCCATGAGCAGAGCCATCAAACAGCTCCTTTCCAGGAATGCCAACGATGATGGCCATTGGAACCAACCCCAGCTCTCTCTGTCCACTCACTCCTGAAGTCTTCCTTCTTTTATGATGAGTAGCTGGAAGGCATAAACACTCCAGTCTCTTGTTCCACTGGGAATAAAATAACTTCCTCAAATTTTAGAGCCGGCTGCAGGAATACACAGGAAGAATCAAGGCTGGGATTTCTTTCTTCTTAAATAGCAGATCTTGATGAGCTATTGTTTTGTTTCATTTTACTCATGGACACCTTATAATAGTTGACTTCACCTGTTCTGTGTTTACTGTAGGGACATTTTTTTAGGGTCAGAGAAATGGTAAGACTATACAAGGCAGAAGCATACTCGAATTGAAATAAGCACTTAAAAACCTATGGGAGGTTTAGCGATTTCCCAGAGAAACCCAATGGAGTCAAAACCCATTGTCCTCATCACTTTAAAGCCTGCTCCCAGGCTGTTCCCATTTGTCTTCAAGGAGCCGGCTGCTCCACAAGCTCCACATTTAGATGACAGGGGACAGAAGACAGAGGTGAAGAGTCTCTGTCTCATCTTAGAGAACACTGTTGTGGAAAAGCCAAGAATGAGCTCCCATCTGGTGCAGAACATTTAAAAAGCAACATACCTTGCAAAGGTTTTGTATTAAAAAAGAACAAAATGATAAGGATAGAAAACCACCACCCTCTCTTATTGACCCAGTCAGCTGTTTGAATGTGAAAAATAATAACCAAATATTACATGTACTTAATTTTTTTAAAAAATAGGAGTTGGCACTCAGTGTGGGAAGCAGTCAACTAAGTGGAAATTAAGGGGGTCTTCCTTTAGCCAAGTTTTATTTTTGCAACGGTCGAACACACTGCTCTGTCTGGGGTAGTTAGTGTCTCAGAGCAGAAATGAGGATCTGGAGGCGGGGTTTCTAATGCCTGCTCTGCAACTTCTTAGCTCTATGACCCCGAGCAGGACAAAGAAAATCTCACATCATTCTCCATTTGTAAAATTTTTGTTTATGAAGTTCAAGCATTTATGGAGTGACCGTCAGAGAGCCAGGGGTCCGGTAAAGGAGATTTTGCATGGAAAGACCTGGCCGCGTGCGTAGTATACAGTACGTACACTATAAGATGGCATTCTGGTGTGTGTGTAGAGCGCAGAGTCCCAGGATTTCAGAGCTGGGTGGAGTCTTAGGGCTTATTACCTATCTTTCATTTACCTTTGCTTATCTCCACCCTGACCCATTTGCATTGATTTTGCAGATTAAAGTCTCATAAGACAATCTTATCCCTGCATTTCCAACCTATGGGGGGTGGGGCGTGACCCTCATCAGAGCCCCCCAAGTTCAAACATATGTCCTATCCCTTACCATGTGGCAGATATTTGTTGTCTGTTTCCCCTTGACCGAGAATGCCTTGACGTACAGGTCCTCTCACTTTTTGAGCTCTATTTCCCCTGGACCTAGCACGATGTCTGATGCAAAGCAGAAGCTCAGTAAGTAGTTGTTGTCGTTGTCAATTGAAACATAAAGAAGTAGCCCAATCCATGTGAACTTAGACTTGGCCAACACATAGTAAGTTAGCAGAAAGGTGGTATCCTCATAGGTCCTGGACAAACGATGGGACACAGAAGGGCCAGCCCCCATCACTGCGGCGGTGGTCAGCTTCATTACCCTGCAGCTTCTCATGCGGCTCATAAGAGAGGTGCGATTTCTGACAGGTGCTCTGCCCCTTGTCCTGGGTCTTCCTGCCCTTAAAGCCAGTCTGGCTCCTCTCCAAGGGGGCTAACCCACGCAGGCTGTACTTCTCAGTGTCCCTAGTCAACTGGCTTCTGGCAGGGTTTGGCCAATGGGAGATGAATGACTGGAGGGAGGGAGGGGGTTAGGCAGAGCCAGGCTGTTTCTCCTGTCTCTTGATCTCAGACCACGTGATGGTGGTTTTGTCTTTTCTAGTGCGCTAGATCCTGCCTGCCATGTCTCTGCCAGGCAGATCTCCAGCCTCCTGGGGGTGGGGGTGCGGGTGGCTTCACAGTGGCTTGTGAGCTCGTCCACTATGTATATAATGAATCCCCTCTGTCACAGTCCCTGTGTTTTAAATGCTTAGAATAATTTCTGTTTTCCTGGATCGACCCTGAATGATACGCGTACCACTCTAGCTTACCATGGCTAGCAAGAAATTAATACAGCAACATGTATTGACCACTTATTTTAGGACATAAACTTGCTAGGCACGGAAGATACAAAAATGAATAAGGTGTTATCTTTGCCCTGGAGGAGCTTAGTCTGATTGAGGAGATGGACATGTAAGCAAAGAATCTGTGATGCAGTAAAACGAACTATTCATGAAGTTTATTAAGTTCACAATGCTATGTGCGCCTGGAGACAGAAATGACTAACTTGGGGGAGGGGCGAGTCAGGAGGAAAGGTTTTAAAAAGTTGGTCACTTAATATAGTATTTAGACACTACACAGACTCTGGAAACGGCTGGATTCAGATCCTGCCTCCAAAATTTATTAGCTGTATGACTGAAAACAGGTGGGGTTTTTTGTTAGTTGGTTTTTAAAAAGACTTATATCTCAACGTCCTTATTGGTCAAATGTGAATAAAAATAGTAATGATATCATAGTGTTATGTAAAGATTAAATGACTTAATAAATATAAAGCATTTAATACAGTGCCTAGCTCATGGCAAGCCCTAAAAAATATTAGCTATCATCATGATTATTGTTGCTGGAACAGCAAGGGAAGTCAAGTCTAGGTGTTCAGCTCCTAATACAGTACCTGGTATACAGTAGGTGCTCAACAGAGACTAGCTGACTCGATGAATGAATCGACTAAATGAATAAATGAATGAATGAGTTTACAAGCAAATGATGAAGGATGGAAGAGCATTCCAGGCACTGGCCAAAAACATGGTGGTTTGGAACACTGTAAGTCTGGTTGGTTTGGATCCGTGTGTCAGTCTCCTAATAGTTTGGTTCATGTGAGGTTTGCCCCTGAATTCACCTCTGGCTGCAGGGACCAAATCAAGCTCCCAGTCTGCAAGGTTGACCTGTCTCCTTCCCCTTTGTAAAGGTTTTTCTTTTCAAAGTCAGTAAAAGATATTCAAACAAGGGAGTTCTGAATGGGATATGGTGGTGAGAGTAGGGTTGCCAGATGTAGTGAATAAAAATACTGGATATTAAATCTGAATTTCAGATAAATAATGAATAATATCTAAACTTTAAGACGGTTATTTTAAAGTCTGTGCTTTGTACGCACTGACCATGACCCATTAGCATTTTTTTATCCTAAAAGGAGAAATTGGCCCTTAATAAGGCATGCTTCATTGTCCTTGTTTCAATTTCTTCCTTGGGGATGATAGAAAGGACTTACTCTCCAGCTCATGTTTTATATAATTCAAGGGCCCCTATAGCAAATGGCCCAAGAGCTAACTGGGTCCAGGTCAATAGCGGTTCCCTCTAAAAGACCATCCTGGTCCTGCCGGGCCTCACTGGTTACTCTCTGGTCTGAACCAGAGTGCACACAGCATTTCCTCTTTCGAATTCCTGTTTGACACTAGGAAATGCTACCTTTCCTTTTTATATGCCTTTCATTTTCAACTAGGTTATAAGGGAGTAAAAACCAAATGTTTTTATAACTTCCAAGCCCAGCACACAGTAGGTGCTCAATATATTGGGTTTTTTAAAATAAACCAGTACATGAAGAAAAGAATTAATATTCCCATTGGATATTGCCGGCCATCAGGAGGTGTGTTGCCTAACGGACTTTGGAGTTACGCTGAGTTTGAATTCCAATTCCTTGCTCCTATCTAACATTGGGCTCTGGGGCAAGTCACTTCACATTCCCCCCTTTGTAAAACAGGTACAATACCAGTTGACCTCTCAGGATTGTTATTTGGATTAAGTTGATGAACTTTAGATTAATTAGCACCTGGGAAACATTTCCAACTGGAAGTTACAGTTATCCTGATGGCAATTAGTAAGATGTAGGGAACCATTCCATAACACCCTGACCACCACTTCGTTCCCAAACTTTAACCGGAGAAAGTAGAAATCAGATTTGATAAGACATTTTACATTTAGCTATTTATTGGGCTAATTTACTGTTCATAGGAAACCACTCTACAATAGAAACCAGCCTCTCACTGATGGTTCATGGTCATTTAATCACTAACCCATCACCTTAAATAAGGCGGAGAGAGGTTGGCGGGGAGGCAGGCGGCAAACAATTCCATTCGAGTCACTTGGTTGTCACTGCTCCCCCATGTCCTTCACCCTCCTTGCAGCACAGAGTTTTGAGTGATTGAAGCCAGTTCGGGCCAGGATTCCAGACAGGGAAAAGCAAATACGTAAGTCAGAGGTCAGGAGAGAAGAATAGGCCAGAGGGGGAGGAAGAAATGCTGAGCTGATGATTGAAAGATAATGGGTGTGGGGGTGGGTCACAGCAGCATAATAACAGGGGGATCCAGACACCCCCAAGCTTTCTCAGGCATCTGCGCAAGGACCAGGGTTACAGCTCCTCTTAAAGAAAGGTCTATGGAGCATGGATTTCTAAACAGTTGGGCCACCCAGCATGGAATTTTGGGAAATGGCACTGTTGAGTAGAGCCATTAACAAATTACTTTCCTTTCATTTCCTTCACTGGCAGGACCTTCTGTTTATGTCTCCCTTAGCAGCAACTGGAAGGAGTAAATTTGCTGACAAGCATCCGTGTGTAGTGGGCCACTGGATGGAATTTTTATCATGCAAAAATGATCCCAGATGATTAGTTGAAAGATGGCCAGGAATCTCTGGAATCTACCCTTCAGTTGAGCACACGCAAGTTTAGTTTTAGGGTAGAGTCAAGGTGAAGAACTTAGAAAAATAAGCCATATTGATCTCTTTACTTTTGTAAATATTTGAATTTTGTAATAGGCATCCCAGCTTGCTCTCAACTAAATAGGAAACTGGAAATCTATGATGTAGCGACCAAGGATAGGTTTTGAGGTTAGGTTTTTGCCTGGACACCTAGCTCAACCATTTGCTAGACATTTATTAGAGATTATGACCTAATCCCTCTGTGCCTCTGTTATATCATCTGTAAAATGGACATATTGTCATCCTCATCTCATAGCTTCTGAGGATTCAACTAAATAGTAAAGCAACTAGACCCTGGCCTTAGGAGAAACTCAAAGTTTAAATATCCTTTTTCTTTTCTCTTCTCTCTCTTATTCCAAACTCCTCCCAACCCCAACCCCACCCCAGCAATTTTCTAATTTGGGACAGTCTTTGCTAAACTTGTGAGTGTAGGAGACCCGAAGGAGGAGGGGTATTGGGTCATATGGCTACCTGGAAGAAACTGCTCCAAATACAAATATCCATCAAGTGCAAAGAGCACACAGTAGATGTGTCCTTGGACAGTTCAGGGAATCTCAGGGAAGCCAGGGTGACTGAAATAGAGTAACCACAAGGGACAGTGACAGGAGAAAAGGTCGAGGAGATATAGAGGGGCAGATTGTGTGATCCTGTAGGACCTTGAAGGCCATTAAGAGGACTTGAGCTTTTACCCAAAGCGGGTTGGGAAGCCATTAGAGGATTGTAAGCTGAAGAATGATGTGTTGGACTTTGTTTTAAAAGGATCACTCTGGTTACAGTGCTGAAAATGCATTATGGGACATGTGTGAAACCATCATGTTGTACCCCTTAAACTTACATATGTTATATGTCAATCGTATCTCAATAAATCCGGAAAAAAATAAAAAGAAAGAGAAAATACACATTGTGGGGTAGGGATATGGAATGAGTAGAAGGAACATACGGGCAGAAGCAGCACATCAGTTCGGATCCCACTAAATATCCAGGTGAGAGATGAGGGCAGGGCAGAGCAGATCAGTCGCAGTGTGGGTGGTGAGAAGTAGTCAGACTGTGAACATATTTTGAAGGCAGCAATTTAGGCTTTGCTGACAGATTCAGTGTGTAATGTGAGAGAGACTTCTTTAAGGTTTTTGATCCAAGAAATTGGAAGATAGTGATGCTATTTGCCATAAAAAGAAAAGGTTCAGGAAGAGCACCAGGAGGTTAATTTTATCCTTGTAAAATTTGAGATGCCAAATAAACATCCATCAGCAAGCAATTGAATATCTGAGTCTGGAGTTCAGATTAGATATAAGCTATATATAGAGAAAAGGGGTTATAGCTGGGTAGGAATGTAGGATTGGGAGTTTATTTTATTTTATTTTATTTTACTTTATTTTAAGATGGGAGAAATAATAGAATGTTTTCCAGTGATGAGAATAATTCAATAGAATGGAAAAATGTGACAATACCTGAGAGGGGACAGTCGCTGGAATGGTGTATTTAAATAGGTGACAAAGGAGGGGATCTCATGCACAAAGGAAAACATTGCTGTAGATGGCCCATCCCTAGTAACAGAAAGTATATGTAGATAGGAAGATCCACATGGTGGTATGATTTTGAGGGGTTGTCTTCCGACCGCATGTATTTTCTTGGTGAAATAGAAAGCAAAGTCAGTGTGAGGATGGTGGTGAAGGGTGGAAGGTTTCAGGAGAACAACAAAGCCATGATTGAACAGGGGAGTGGAAGAATGAATGGATTTGGGATTGCCAAGCGAATGCATTTAGAATTGCCAAGTAGCATTAAGGGCTGACTTGAGGTTGAAGGTCATGGATTTAAACTGAGAACGGCCACTTTCATCTGTGCAGCTAAAAGTATAGAGAAGATGGAGAGCTCAATTTAAGCAAGATTGGGGTTTTGCCAATTGACTATGAGGAAGGGAAAGAAGGGCAAAAGAGCTGAGGGTTTATGCAAATAACTAATTATAATGATAGCTGGTGGACACTAAGTTGGGTAAGGAAGGAAGAGAGCTCATGAAATGAGCAAGAAGCAGTGAAAGAGCCAGAGGACCAATGAATGACAGGTCTCTATGGGATCGAAAAATGGTTGGAGTCAGAATATTAGAACAAATGAACTGAAAAGAGGGGGAAATGCAAATCAAAAACCACGATGAGATATCATTGTATTCATACCTACCAGGATGACTGTAATAAAAGAGATAACAAGTGTTGAGGATGATGTAGAGAAATTGGAATACTCATTCAGAGCTGGTGGGATTACAAAATGGTGCAGTGACTGCAAAACAATCTGGTATTTCCTCAACATGTTAAACATAGAATTACCATATGACCCAGCAATCCCACTCCTAGGTGGAGACCCCAGAGAATAAAAGCATACATCACATAAAAAGATGTATACAAGTGTTTATGGCAGTATTATTCATAATAACCCCAAAGGGGAAACCACCCAAATGTCCATCAACTGATGAACGGATAAATAAAATACATCCATATGATACAATATTATTTGGCAATAAAAAGGAATGAAGTTCTGATACATGCTATATAGTTTGGATGAACCTTGAAAACACGCTAAGTGAAAGAAACCAGTCACAAAAGGCCACGCATTGTATAATGTGAAATATTCAGAATAGACAAATATAGAGAGACAGAAAGTAGCCTGGTGGTTGCCTAGGACTGGAGCAATGGGAGAACTGAGAGGGGTGGTGAAGGGTAATAGGTATGGTAGATATTTTTGGCGGTGGGAGGGGAGATGACGAAAATAATAAGTCCATTGCGGTAATCGTTGTACAACTCTGTGAATACAGTAAAACTATTGAACTGTATACTTTAAAGGGGTGAATTTTATGGCATATGAATTATATCACAATAAACCTGTTACCAAAAAAAAAAAAGGAGGAGGCGGTCAGAGAATGGGATGGTTGAAACTGGTCTTATGGGAGTTTTGCACATTGGTAATGACAGGAGCTAGGGTCGGACCAGGGAAGCTGGTAGCTGGGATGACTTAGAGGAGGGAGGCAGGAAGACTCTTCCAGCATCCATGAGGTCATGGGCATCAAGTGTGGTGGCAGGAATAATGTTGGGGGGGGGGCGTCTGACAGTAAAGGGGGTGGGGAAGGATCTTCAGGGAATGAAGAGGATGACCTGAGGGTTTGCAAGGGACTACCACAAAGAAGGATCAGAGCTAGTGGAAATCTGATAGCAGGCAGTTCAAAGCTGGGATGGGGTTAGAGGGAACATTCTAGAATTTGGGTATTTTTGAAGGACTTAAAATATCCTGAAGTATTAAGCACTGACCGTACTTTTTCCGTCCTTCACTTATTCGTTCATGCAACACCTATTTATTCTTTTTCTGGTACCTTACCTACTCATTTGGCCATCTCTGCGGATGTAGCCAAGCATGGTAGAGCTGACTCAGGATGGCTGTGGTGTCCCTGCTACTCTATGATGATCTCCTTTCAATGAGCTTCCCCAGAACCCAACTGCCCGCTCACGGAGTGGAAGGCTATACTGAGCAGTATGTAACCATTCCTTGATCACTGACATCATACTGGCGGTCACGGACACAGTGAATGGCTTTGTCTTCTTGAAGGAGGGGGGTGTGCTGCCTGTTGCATAATTGGGTGGGAGAATGAGTGACAGGCTTTGGGTTTGGAGGGATCTGGGTTTGGGTTGGGGCTCTGCTATGTATAACCTTGAGCAATTTACTTAAGCTCACTGAGACTTAAGTTTTGTTGTTGACAAAATAGCTACTTTGTAAGCATTGGGGAGAATTAAGGGATATCATGCCTGTCAGACCCCTCATAGACAGTAGGCGTGAGCACAAATGTCCTGTTCTCTCCCCCTCTTTCCTTCCGTTGCCTTAATGCTGAGGTTGCTTCTACTGTTTGATTTCTAGCTTCCTGCCATTCCAACATCTGGCTTCTCTTCAGAAGCCTTTTTCTAGTCTTCTTATTTAAAAAATGTTTTCTCATTTTAACCTTCAAAATAACCTGTGAGGTATGTACAAGAGGTATTAGTGTTCCTAACTGATGGAAGAGAATATAGGGTACTGAGAGTAACTGACATTTACCGGGTATTTACTAAATGACATTTTTCTAAACACTTTATGTGCATTGACTTACTTAATCCTCACAGTAATCCTAAAAGGGGTATTATTAAGCTTATCTTACAGAAAGGAAAACAGGCACAGAGAGGTCAAATAACTTGTTGAAGGTCACATAGCTTCTAAGCATGGGGGCAGGATTTGAACCTGGGCAGTCTGGTCCCAAAGCTTAAACACTATATGGCTTTGATAGAAGGTAAGTAAACAAATCATGGTTTAGAACTCCTGAGTGAAGAAATTCTCTTGCCGGTTACTGCTCAGGTATCTTGCTGGCCTCTGGAATGTCATGCAGCTTGAAAATGTCGGTAGTTCACAAGGGTGACTCATAGAATACTATTGTTATCTTATACAGGAGGGGACCCTGGGTGAGTTTTATTACCTGGCTTCCTCCTAGCTCAGCTACCCCTGAGAATTCTTTTGTAGAGACAAAGAAGTCAGTCCGTCTAAGATAATACCAAGAAGAATAGCCACCCTTATCATATTACGGTTCTGCCTATTGAAACCAAAAGTTTTCTCAATATTATAAATCTAAAAACCTAGGGGAAACTTTGGAAAACGTTGGGAAACAAATAGTTCATAAAGTTCAATGAACCTCCTAATGATTCTCTGGCCCCAGCAGACTTTTCCTTGGGAAGCAGAAGAATATTTGGTCTATGACAGGGCCATTAGGCATTCATGAAACTCATCTCAGAATAACAGGACAAAGTGCTAGAGGGCTGATAGGTAAGGTGGGTTTTCTTAGGAGTGGATGAGCAAATATTCAAAACAGCTAGAGATTTGTCATTTTTCTTCTTGCTGCCACTGATTCTAGTTTTTGAGCGCTAGAATTTGTCCCAAACCAGGAATGGAGAAAAAAAAGATAAGATAAAACTAAAGCCTGATCATTTTAGTATGTCAGAAACTTTGATGTAAATTTGATGGAGGAAGAGTTGGAAATTGTTATCTAAAATGAGATCCAGTATATATACATTTTACAAGTGTGTGCATTTGTATACATTTAACTATTGTCCCATGATTCCTATTTCTATTTGATAATAAGAAGTGGACTTACTCTGTATATTTACGAAATACATGAGATACATATATAATTTATAAATTTTATTTATTTTCCAAAGATCTGAGCTCTCCATTGATGTGGTTAATAATTCAAAGAAGTGGGGCACCTGAGTGGCTCAGTCGGTTAAGCATCTGACTTCAGCTCAGCTTATGATATCAGGGTCTTGGAATCGAGTCCCTAGTTGGGCTCCTCACTCAGTGGGGAGTCTGCTTGTCTCTCTAATCCTCCCCCCACTCATACTCTCTCTCTCTCTCTCTAAAATAAATAAACAAAATCTTAAAAAAAATAATTTGAAGATGTTCTCTTTCTCTTATTTGTAAAATGGTTTATATATACATATATATTCTCCGTATATGTACATTTTAATATATGTTCTATACATATATGCATATTGTACATAATATACTGTCTTTTCATGAATAAATACAGCAGAATCAGTCGAATAAATGAAAACATTATGACTTGAACAGAAACAAATGAGGCAAAGGGTCTTTCTTAGGAACACGGAATAACCATGCTAACTAAGAGGCCTGAAATTATTTGAGGAATGGAGTAAAATATAAATAAATGCCTTTACATTTAAAGAAATGCTCAAGTCTTCAATCTCAATGGAGCAGAAGGAGGGAACTGAGGCCCCCCCTGGGATCCAGCTAGCCTTGGCCTCTTGTTCCCTGAGAGAATTTCTCTTTGAAGTTCAGTGGAGTTCACTGGGATGGGGCATATGACTGCGGGGGGCTCAGGAATTCAATGAGAGGGAAAGCAATCCCAGTATGCATTCTGAGGAGGCAAAGATTCACACATGTGGGCACACACATGCGCACAGACCCAAACCCCAGGAAGTGGAGAGTTTTGCCCTTGTCACAGCCAAGGGATTCCCAGAGCTCCACACATTCAGGGGACTCTGAGAAACTGGTTTGGGCCCAGAGCGACCTCACAAGCCTCTTTCTAAGACAGGAGAGCCCAGTAGCTGACTTACAGAGTTCAAATACCAGAAGCTCAAAGGACTTAACTTGGAGTGTAGTTCTCCCTTGTCTGTTCATGGTGTCTGCTGAACTTGTTCCTCCTTCAGTGTCTTGAAATAGGGGTTGGGCAAAGGAAGAAGTGGGAGAAAGACAGGGGGGTCTCTATGATGATGCTCATTCTACTGCATGCAACAAGGGGTGGAGGACTGAGTGTGTAGAACCTCTTTACCTACTTCCCCCTATAAATGATGATGATGATGATGATGATATTGATTAAAACTAACATTTGTTGATCCCTTACTCTGTGTCAGGAATTGTGATAAGCTTTCCATCTATTATCATATTTTACTCCCATTGTCTCCATAATTCTCAGGTGTAGGGGCTGTTATTGTCACCTTGCCTGTTTTTCAGAAAAGTAAACTGAGTCCTAGAGGAAAGGAATAAGTTGCATAAGGTCACACAGCTAGTAAGTTACTAGGAAGTTATGTTAGGTAGAATAACACAAAGCACCCCACCCAGATGTCTACATCCTGATCCTTGGAACCTGGGATATACCACGTGGTGCAGGTGAGTTAAGGTTGCAGATGGAATTCAGGTTCCTAATCAGCTGACATTGAGATTGAAGAGATTCTCCTAGACTATCTGGGTGGGCCCAATGTAATCACCAGAGTATCTCATAAATGAAAGAGGGAGGCAGGAGGGTCAGTGTCAGAGTGATGCACTGTGAGAAAGACTTACCTGACCATTGCTGGCTTCGAAGATGGAGGAGAGGGGTCATGAGCCAAGGACTGGGAGTGGCCTCTAGGAGCTGGAAAAGGCAAGAAAATGGATTCTCCCGCAGAGTCTCCAGACAGAACATAGCTCTGATAACACCAGGTACTATCCCAGTGAGACCCATTTTGGACTTCTGACCTCCGGAACTGCCAGATAAGAATTTGTGTTGCTTTAAGCCACTAAGCAGTAATAGAAAACGAATACAGTGATAAAGCTGAGGTCTGAAGTATGACTCTGCAGGTGGGGCCCTTAACACCAGCCTTATAGTGCAGAGCTATAATGAGCCACAGGACTCATTAGCTTAGCACAGGCCCGGTGGGAGAGAACAGGCTTCACAGCTCCACCAGAAAGGCCCCAGGCCTGAGAAGCCTGGAGAAACTGCAAACAGATCAGGAACACCTCAGATATGGCAGACTTTCTGAACCCATCAAATACGGGAATGGTGGGGCGGGCTAGGGGCAGGGCAAGTAAGTTCTCATCCAAACACCGAAAACCTGTGACCTTGGCATTTCCTCGTTTACATTTATCCTTCAAAGACACATTGAGTATCTGCTCAGAGTAGGCACTGCGTGAGGGGCAGAAGATACCAAAACAAGGAAGTCCTGTCTGGTCCTTCACAGAGGTAACAGTCTAGTGGGGGACACAGTCAAGTAAACAGACCATTACCTTTCAGTGGGGTAGCACTGAGGTAGAGTACATGGGGAAGCATAGGGAAGGCATGAGACCAGTCTCAGGCAGGGGTTCAGGCATGGCTCCCTGGGGAAGGTGATCACTGAACTACATCTTGAAAGATGACTTGGAGGGATGTGGGGGGCTGAGGGCTGGGGAGGAGACAGCTACATGTGGAAAGTTCTGGAGGCATCTAGAATATGGCTTACCCAAAAGCTGTACACAGATTCACTATGGCCAAAGGGAAGAGAGTAGGCAAAAGAGGCAGGCAGGGACCAGAAAGTGAAGAGTGTAGATGCTGAGCTCAGGAATTTGGATCATCCTATGAACATGTGGAGCCATGGTAGGGTTTTACATCGGGAAGTGCTATAGTCACACTAGGTACAGTTAGGCCTCTCTGGTGGCCTGTGGAGGAACACAGTGCATCCAGTGGCAGGGCAGGGACGAGACAACTGTGAGGAAGAGCCGCCAAGAAGTCACTGCAATGCCTCAGTCCACCCTCTTTGGTTCCCCGCCAGGCAGCTGCATAGTTTGCAAAAAAGACCTCACTGAGGTACGTGAAGACACCCAGAATCTCTTTACTTGGATGAACCCAAGCAAGTATAAATATTAAAACCCTTTAAAAGCCTAGAACTCTATCTTTTCCAGGTTTGGCTTCCTTTCCTAGCCTTAATCCACACGATGATGGCTCCCCTGGGCCTAGACAGAACGCATTGCCCTTAGCTCCCTTGCTATATGGGAGACCCTCCTGTGCAGGGTTCTAGACCCAGGTTCACCGCTCAATTCCAGAGTGAGTGAACTCTCACTTTACTTTTTCCATCCCTGACCTGAGATCTACCCCTGGATTCAGGCCTCCGAATTTCTCTGCTCGGGACCCCGTCTCATGGAATCACCACACATGCTCTTCTTCGAGCCTACTTTTTCTAGCATACGTTCTTTGCAGCCTACCTTATTTGATTAGCTGTCGTTTCTCCAAAACAGGCCCTCTTTCTTTTATCTCTGCTTCTGCTATTCCCTTTTTTAGTTAGTAAATTTTCCACCAAGTTGTCCATCTACTTGTTGATGATAATCTTTCAGTTTATCCCAGTTCAAGAGGAATATTCCCAGTACTAAAGCTTAATGTACATTAAAATTATTCACTCTATATACAAAAAGTAGGGACTCCTGGGTATGCATGTATTTGGGCAAGATGTGCCACAAAATAAAGGGAAAAAAATAGGCTAGAGTATGCATCAGAGATCCAGGCTTGTTCCTGGACCCATCTCACCCAAATTATCCAGAATGTCACCGTTGCTGGCTGGGATATTTATTTAGGGATCTGAGCATCATATGCAATTTGTCTCTGCACAACTTGTTTTATTTTAAATTTCTATCACTGGCAAGATGATATTTGTTTCAGTCAGAAGAGACTAGATCATGCTGCAGTAACAAAGAGCACCCAAATCTCCATGGCTTAACCCAGAGGTTAATTTCTTGCTCATTCTACAAACTCATGGCTCATCCGAGTTACTCAGGGACCCTTGCTGGCAGAGTAGTCACTATCTCAAACAGTGTCAGTCACTATGCCAAAGGGAAAGGAAACTCTGCAGGGTCTCTGCTCTCTGCCTGGACATGACACATGTTTCTTCTGCTCAAAACACATTGACCAGAAATAGTTATATGGCTCCACTCGGCTGCAAGGGTGCCAGCCTGGGACCCAGAGAAAGAGAAGCATCTTCAACTGCAGCCAAGGTGCAGAACCAGGAAAACTTGTCCAACAGCATTAATGACCTTCACTGTGTTCCTTAGGCATTTAGTTTGTGACACTGCTAAGCCAAACACAAAGTAATTTAGAAAGACCGGTTGCTACCTTTTTAGACCTCTTACTAGCTAGTATTTGTCCTAAGTCTTCTCCAGTGGTGGATTTCAATACTATCATCCCCAGTGCTCCACAATGATTTCCTGTTTTTATGTGATTACGCTATGACTTTTCTAACTAAGCATGTTTCCTTTTTGTTTTTGTTACCAAGAAGCTGAGAGCCAAAATTACACTATACTATACTCCAGGTGGCTCTTTTTATCTGTAAACAATCATATTAGATTATATGTAGTTTTAAAATAAAACAAATGATTATGAAAATAAGTTTATTCAACCTTACTTTAAGTTACAGTTGCAACCATATGCTAATCCTCAGAATGAAGAATTAATTATGTTGACTTACTTGGTACTAATTTTCTCACAAAATTTTAAGATTGTACAATGTTTTAACCTTAATACTCTGCCTCTTTAGAAAGATAGTTAACTATATTTACATTTTATTTTATATCCTGCCTCTTTTGAAAGATATTCTAGTTAACTATGCAGTTGATGTGCATTTTATTTGCCTGTCGTATTGGTCGTTTGCAACCTCACATTCAACCAGACTGATGAAGGCTTTGATACAATGGCAGGAGACAGGGGCTAGTGCTAAACTACTTGAGTTGGACCTTATTTTATAGTTGGTCTCTTCACTAGTGAAAAGTTTTGAATTATGAAAACTTTACCTCCTTCTAGAATTTGGGTATTTGTGAAGGACTTAAAATATCCTCTGAAACCTTGGGGTAACTGTGGAGACCTGAATGATGAATACCCAGACAATCCCCATGTGTAGAAGGCGTTTCTTGCAGTTAATTTTATTCTTGGCTTTTAATTTATTATTATTTTTTCCTTTTTGCTTAGATTCCTTCAACTATCTTCTTCATTCTTTTGTATTTACAAGGAGTTTCCTCAAATCTTTTGTAAGATGAGGCAGGATATATATAAACAAACAGAAATAAACACTGACAACTCAACTTTTTAACTACTCCCAAACTTGTTCTTTTGGGAATCGGCCATGTTGGGGGAGATCAAGTCTGTGAACCTTTCTTCAGGCAGTGACGAAAGTTGAGTGGCTAAAGTACCTTCACTGAAGCCTGACTTTTATCCTACCTTTGAGATCAGTTTCTTCCACCCAGTGAGCAGTAAATCAAGAATTATGGACACGACTTGGCTTTCTGGGGCTGCAGCTCATTTGGATGGCCCCTAGCGTGTCACTGGGTAACTTCCTGCACTGGAAACTTCCCTCCAAAGGAGGGACAGTCTTCTACTTCACTTATAAATCAAGTTAACTCTTATTCTTTGATTTTAAGAAAATAGCCTCTCTCTTCCTCCTGGCAAATTTCTTTCCCTTGGTCTCTGTAGTCGCTCACACATGATTTTTGTGGTGGGAACAATCAGAAAAGTATTAAACTTATTAAATAAAACTGCAAAACCCTGCAATTCAGGAAACACACTTTTATGGAGCCCTTGCTACATGTAAGGAAGCTTCCATGTGTTAGTTCATGGAATCCTCACACTAACTCTGTGTGGTGAGTCTTCCTGTTCTCATCTTTAGGCTGAAGAAATGGATGCTCAGAGATGCTGCATATCTTGCCCAAGATCACCCAGTACTGGAAGTGAGATTCGTACCACGTTGGTCTGACTGTAGAGCGCTCAGTCTTTATAGACCACACTGCCCTGCCTCCGCCTCTCTTAGACCTTCCATCCAGGTTATGAAACTTGAAAGGGAAATAATATACTTCCTATTTCGAAAATAACAAAAGAAAGTGATTATATAACTTTAATTGTAAGTGTTATATATGTATCCCAATTTAAAATAAAACCATGGAATTTTCCCTGTTGATCATTTTAAGTGTGAGAAACACACATTTCCATTTATTTATTTATTTTTTCACAACATCAAAAACTAATGATGTATTGTATGGTGACTAACATAACATAATAAAATAAAATTAAAAAACACAACTCAAATATTAATAAAGATCATTCCAAATTATTCCAAATTATACATTTTTACTTATGATCCTAAAATTTCATCCCAAATGGAGTCACCATACTAGATTCTGATCAAATCCTCCGAGTCCCACATTGGGCTCCTTGCTTGAGTTTTTAAAAAACTTTATTTGTCAAAGAGAGCTAGAGAGAGAGAGCGGCAGGCAGAAGGAGAAGCAGGCTCCCCACTGAGCAAGGAGCCCCATGTGGGACTCGATACCACGACGCTGGGATCATGACCTGAGCCAAAGGTAGACGCTTAACCAACCGACTGAGTCACCCAGGCATCCCCGCATTTCCATTTCTAAGCACTGTGTTATCGTAAATGCACAGCAAACAGTATTACACATATTTTATAGATGAGAGATTCATCTAGGGCCCTACAGTTAAAAAGGGCCAGAGTTGGGATCCAAACACAGGATTCCTGACTTCTAACCTAGGATTCTTTCTTCCACTACAATATACACCATTTTGTGAGTCAAAAAAGGAATTTCCAACAGTATAAACCTAATGCTTTGGGATCAAATGAGAAGCAGGTGGGGAGAATGGAGGGCTCACATCTGTACCCTCATGTCATTCAGTACAACTCACAGGAATATTTCTCTGTTTTATTTAGAGTCTAGCAATTAAAGTCCAGTCCTGGGTTCCAAGGAATGCTTATTAATTTCCTAGGACCTAAGAGCCAGATTCAGTTCCTGGGCGGAAATTTTATTGCTTTGACTTTATTTCATTATTCCCACTTGATATATAGTTTAAAACGAAGAATGCCCACCGGGCTGTGAGTAAGGATAATCCCCAGTGGATAAAAAGCAACACTCATAAGCTTTGCTCTAGAGATTTTTAATATATTTTTTATCTACTTTTTATCTTTCTGTATCTTGCTTATTGCTTTAATACAGTTTTTGTACATAGGGAGAACCTATTTCTCCTCAAAACACCAGCTGCCCAAAACAGCAAACAGATCGTACGTCACATTGCATCGGCTGTGAATTATTCAATCACCCCTTCCTCCCATACTTCTACCTTGTCGTCATCCAGGAGTGAAAGTGGTCAGGAAAGGAAAAAAAAAAAATCATTCAAGACATTAGAATGCAGGTGAACTTCAGTCGTGGGAGACTTGTACGAGATGAGCTCAATTTTACTTCCAACTGCAGACAGAACTGCATGCACACGGAAGTCCTTACGTGTTCAGACTCACGTGGTGAAGCCATCTCCCTCCCCCGCAGCCGTACGTGCTGGCTTTTTCTCCTGGGTAAGCTGTGAACTCTGTTGGGCAGAGCTCGTATAATAGCTTCAGAGTTCTTAGCATCTCTGACAGAGAAGGGTCAGAGCACAGAAGTCCTAGGTGTCAGATTTCTTGGGCACTTGAAGGATTTAGCAGACAAGTGAAGTGTTAGTTTAGGGACAAAGATCCGGGGGATTCTCAGGGGCAGCGGGCTGGAGAGTGAGTGCTCTGAAGTCAGAAACCTGAATTCCAGTCCCAGCTCTGTTGTTTTACTGACTTTGCAACCTTGAGCAAGTAAGTCATTTGACTCCTCTGAGCCTTCGTGTTCACATTTATATAAAAAGGAGATTATAATATTTTTACTGAGTCATTGTGACTTTTAAGATGATGCAGTCAAGTTATCGGAACACAGAAGGCACTCAACCACTGGTCACAATGATGACAAGGATTCGTTCACTCATACAATAAATATTGAGCCCCTCTATGGGCTCCGTGCTGTTCTGCACACTGGGGATATAGCAGTGAGCAAGGCAGACCCAAATCCCTGCCCCCACGAAGCTGATGTTCTAGCGGGGAGATGGACAATAAACAAGATACACAAGTAAAACATCTAGTGAGTTAGATCGTGATTTAAGTGCTAAAGAAAAAAATAAAGATAGGAAGGAAGATAAGCAATATTAGGGGAGGTTGAGATTTTAGAGGGGTGGTCAGGAAGAGCCTCCCCCAGAAGCTGAATTTGTGTAGAGGCTTAGGTTGAGTGAGGGAGAAAGACAAATGATTACCTGGGGCCCCAGCAGGGACAGGACTGAGATGGGAGTGTGTCTAGCAAACTCCACATGTCACCAGGACGGGAGGCGAGGAGGGTGGGTGCTGGTGTTAAGTAAGCAAAGAGGAGAGCAGTGGGAAGTCAAGAGGTAAGGGAGCCAAATCCAGCGAGTCCTTGATGCACAGATGGGGAGGACTTTGGTTTCTACTCTGAGCGTGTTAAGTAGAGTCATGCTAAGAGGTGTGACCTGATCTGATTGAAATTGTAACTGGGTCACTAGGTTACTGCCTAAGGCATGCTTATAATTATGGTAAAGCTGAAGCCGATGACCTAAGATAGCAAATAGGGCTGGGGAAGCAGAGAGACACGGCCTTTGAGTATGGAGGGCACAAGCCCCAGAGAAACAGAACATAGGACCAAGCCATCAGTGAAAGTGTTGGACTGGGCTAGAGGGGTTAAGGGAGAGGGAGGGAGACGGGCCTGGCCTCCTGCCCCTCCACACACTACATCCTGCTGCCCATCCCGGCACACGCCATTCCAGCGTCCGTGCCTATCCCTATGCTTGAATGTATTTCCATCATAGCATGCACCATCTAGCACTGAATTTCTCTCTTTAAAAGTCAGCTTCCTCACATATGTTCAACAAATGTTTATCAATCACCTATTATGTGCAGGCATTCAGTTAGGTGCTAAATTGACAGCAATGTAAAAGATTATAAATAATTCAAAAGCCAACCCCTCACAGGGTCCTCAAAGAAAAATCAGTGTAATCCTATAGGTGTGGATACAGGTAGGAATTGAGAAGGAAAAAGGTATGCTAATTTTCCAGCGGGTCTCCTCACCTTCTCCCTAGTTTGTTAGCTTAGGGATTTCCCACCAGCTGGACACGGTGTATTATCTGAAGTCATTTACCCTGTTGACAATCACATTCTTGGAATAAGTAAATTCTCTGCAGGTGAAATTGGACAAACAATGCCAGTGACCTCTTTAGCCGCTCCAGTATTGGTCCAAAGGTTTAAAATAATAAGCTTCATTTTTCACTCAGTCTTGTTGACAGACAGTATCAGCAAGGCTCGGAGTTAGAAGAAGTATAATCCTCTTTGATGAATAGTTCAGGGAAATTATTGTTAAACCTTTTGTAAATATTTTTCCAAAGTCATAATAGTGATTTTAGATAAAATGTGTGAATAATTGACATAAACTTAAGATTTTTGCATTTAGTTAGCGTCGGAACGTTGAAATCAATTATGTTATTGCCAGCGCATCAGCCAAAGTACCTCAAGATCTCAACTTATCATCCGTGATAATAAGTGGAGACAACCATAGAGATTAAGGTAATTCACAGCCTTGTCTTAGCCAACAGTTTCAACTTTCTTGGCAACCAGGTTTATCACCTGAGTGGCCAACAAACAGAATATCCACAGACATATTATGCTACCAAATAGAAAGTTGGCGAGAAAGCCAGTAGCAGCAAAGGAGGAAGAGGGGGATGTGGGGGTCCTGCGTGTCCACAAACGGATATAGTGGGCCCTTAACCTGGTTAGCTACAAAAGTTTGACCAGGCGTCTACACTTTGTGCCCTGCTGGCTCAATTCAAGGGCTCACTTGGGCCTTTTGGAGTAGAGCCCCTGGATGTATCCTAGCACAGAGCAAACTTCCCAGGGCTCCTCTGATTCCCCAGAAATTGCCTGACCTCCCAAAGAGTTATTTATATGGATGAATTTAAGCACCCTAAGAACACAAGGAATTCAGCCTTGTTTTTGTCCTCATAGGCTGTCTGACCTACTTCAGTGCATGTGTATGCTGTTGAATACAAAGGTATGAAATAAATTAAGAATATACTAGATTGTAAACTCAGTAAAGGAGAGAACACAGTTGGTTTCCTTCACTGACATTTATCCAGTCCTAGAACAGTGCCTGACACACGGAACACGCTCAAAAAATATTTGTGAGTAAGTGAAGGAATGAGTATGTTCACCAAGTTTCTGATCTCAAGGAGTTTAAAACCTAGAAGAAGGCACAGGTCATCATCAGAAATCCCCCTAGCAAAGGTAGTGATGGCAGGTTGTTTTAAGACAGGTAGAAATCATTGAAGGAGAGAGAAGGGGCAATTTTGTCTGGGTTGATGAGAAGTTTTGTGATAGAGGAGGAGTATTTGGGAGGCGGGGGAAGGAGGAAGAGGAAAAGAGAAATGGAAAATACAGGATAGGGGCTTATGTAAAAGATTGGTGCTGGAGAAAGGACCCAAAAGTCATCTCTGGTAATAAAGCCCCAAGACGGCAGGAACCAGGAAGAAAGACTATGGAGAAATTTGAGAATCAAAATACAAGAGAATTAAAATATAGTAGGTGCCCAACTAATGTTTGACAAACAAATACCATTTCAAACAGTCATCCCAGCCCCCACTATTTTTTCGATTTTATAATTATACTAATTGACTTTTTAAATGTAAACATTTTAAGTCTCAAAGTTCTGTGCAAAGTGAAGAGATTATGAGAAACTGCAAATACAAAGGGTTATAGGAGTAGTTTGTGAGCACAGTGAACAACAGTGAAACTCTAGGACATTCTTCATAATGTTTGCTTTCACATAAATCAGTCACGAGATGGATAGAGCATAAAATATACAAATGAGCTTTCTTGACTTCCTTTTTTATATAAGAAATCAGTCATTTCCTAGGCCTTGTTTCATTCTCATGTTGTTGAAAATGTTGGCAAATAACACAGAGAGGACTCAGTTCCACAAACTGTAGCTTGAGCAGGACCATGTCTATAGTGCTCTTCATTGAACCCACAGCCTCTAGCTCCATACCTGGCACTCAGGAGATGCTCAGCAAATACTTGTTGAATGAACCAATATTTCCGGGGGGTCCTATGTGCAAAGCTCTGGGGAAGTAAAGACAACACAAGTAAAGATGGAGTCATGGCTCCTACCTTCAAAGAGTTCAGAGCCCAGGCTGGGGGTGAGGCTGGACTGTGGGCAGGGAACAGGCACAGATAGACACAGATCTGCCGGAAGACAGGGTGTGATAACCCCCAGCAGCACGCGAAAGTAGTACCAACACAATACACTATTGGGATGCCACGTCACAGTTTATTTTATTATCAGATTCTCTAAAAATGGGGAAAAGTGGGGTTACTTCTTAAAGGACAGATTGCAGGGGCAAGGGGATGGGGTGGCATTGATGAGAGGTCTGGAAAAGCTTAAAGGAGATGGGGTTTGAATGTGGCCTCAAAGGATGGGTAGAAATTGGAGGTAACCTTCACCGAATATGCGCTGTGTGCCAGGCTTATGCACTTTGCTCGCTTACTCAGTAAACGATGAACTCAGTCCTCACAACAGTCTCCGTGGAAAGCTCTGTTTTCTTACAGAAGAGGAAACTGAGGTACAATAAAGTGAAATAAGTTGCTCAAAGTCCCCCAGCTAGTGACCAGAGCCATACGGTCTAGTTCTAGAGCACCAGCTCTTAACCCCAGTGGCATCTTAGGGTTTGTATAGGGGGCTCAAGGGGGCTACAGGTGTGGGAAGCAATCCAGGTAGAAGGAAACCCCGAGCTGCAGGTGTAGAGGCCTTGTAGTGAGAGCATGCCTGTTGTGCTTGGGAAAAAGCGCACTTATAGAAGGTTGGCAGGGAAGATTAGTACGATGAGAAGGGGAGAAAGGCAGGAGGAAGGGATCAATAGGGGATGGCTGAGTCCACCATGTTACATTCACACCGAGATGTTATAGTAGAATATTTTATGAATGGAAAGATATTCACGATATATGATTTATGAAAACAATAGCTATCACTTTTTATTTATTTTTTATTTGACAGAGAGAGAGAGTGAGAGAGAGAGAGAACAAGCAGGGGGAGTGGGAGAGGGAGAAGCAGGCTCCCCATTGAGCAGGGAGCCCCATGCAGGGCTTGATCCCAGGACGCTGGGATCATGACCTGAGCCGGAGACAGACACTTAACCAACTGAGCCACCCAGGCACCCAATAGCTACCACTTTTTAAATCTTACCATAGGCCAGAATCTGTGTTACCCAGTTCATGTGGCTTATCTCATTCATCTTCACGGCAGCTCTGTGGGGCAGGAATAATTATCCCCCATCTATTACCATAGATGAGGAGTCTGAAGCTTAGGCAGTGTTAAATGACTTCCCCTTACTCATGTTCTCTGTTTCACTCCTCAAACTCAGAACCACCAATTAAATAAAATAAAAGCTAGCAAGGGCCAAACTTACAAATTCATTATAGGAATTTGGTCCATTTTATATATATTAAGACCTATTGAAGGTTTTTGAAAATGTGAGCAATTCTAGTGAGTAATTACTGAAAAAAGAGAAAATATGGTCAGGTTTTGTTTATGTGGTTTTTGGTTTTTGTTTGATTTTTTTCCCCTTTTATTCCCTTTCATCATTATTGACATTCCACAAGCATTCATTGGCATGTGACAACTGGACAGAGCATTATTTTATTCTATTGGTTTCCAAAACACACCATCAACTTCTAACGTACTGTAATCAGTTATTTGGTTATTATGTTTAGGATTTACTTCCCCATTCCTACCCTAAGCACCAGAAGAGCAAGGGTTTCTGTTTTGTCCATAGTTACAGCCTTAGCACCTAGAACAATTTCTAGCATAAAGCAAGTATTGAATCACTTTGTTGAATGAATTATAATTTTTCAATAGACTTTATTTTTTGCAGAAGTTTTAGGTTCACAGCAAAATTGAGTGGAGTAGAGAAAGTTCCCATATGCCCCCTGCCCCCCCTCCCTTGGATAGAGTCCCGCATTATCAACATCCCCCACTGGAGTGGGACATTTGTTACAGTCAATGAAACTGAATTGACTGATCATTATCTCCCAAAGTCCATAGTTTACATGAGGGTTCACTTTTGGTGTTACACATTCTATGGTATAATGTCATGTATCTAGCCTTCTACTCTCATACAGAGTAGTTTCACTGCCCTAAACTTATTCATCCTTCCCCTCCCCCTAACCCGGGCAGCCACTGATCTCTCCACTGTTTCCGTAGTTTTTCCTTTCTGGAATGACATGTAGTTGGACTTATGCAGTACGTAGCCTTTCACATTGGTTTCTTTCACTTAGTGATATGCAATTAAGGTTCTTCCATGTCTTTCTATGGCTTGATAGCTCATTTCTTTTTAGTGCCGACTAATACTCCATTGTCTAGATGTACCACAGTCTACTTATCCAAAAAATTATAATTTTAGACCAAAAAATGAGACAAGAAGAACTCAACTTGTAAAGGAATAAAACAGTTGCTTTGAGTGGACTTTGGGAGTTGAAGCTGTGAAGGGGTGGGGGGTCGTGAATGGAATGGCATAGAGTCTTTTGGATGGAAACTGAGTTCCTTCACCCCTTCAGCTAATGTTTCTGAGCACCCTCTGCAGGCAGGCAGGGTTCTGGGTGCTAGACGGTGTAGAAAACAAGAGGCAGTCCCTGCCTTCCCCCACCCCACCATACCCTCGGGTTGGCTGCCAGTGGGGCGTGGTCATAACCAGTCTGTCGGGCTCTGCAGAAGTCCTTGGGGCCTGGAGCAGCTTACCTAGGGCTCTCTCCTCTCTCTGAGCAGATCGAAGAAGGAGGCAAAGCGGACTTGGTGAGCTCCAAACTGCGGGCCGGGGACGAGGTGGTGCACATCAACGAGGTTGTGCTGAGCAGCTCCAGGAGGGAGGCCGTTTCCCTGGTGAAAGGATCCTACAAGACCCTCAGGCTGGTGGTACGCAGGTAGGCTGTGCGGTGCCTCTGCTCTCCCTCCTACACCTGCCCCCACCCTGCCCCACCTCCTGGGAAGAGCTGGGATCAGGAGCTTGTTCTTTAAATCTCCCTGCGTGGATCCTTATGCCTCCTCCCCTCCCCCCTGTCCCACCCGGGATTTTTTCCTGCTCCCGTCTTGCAGTACGTGAGGAGGAAGTTGAGTGAAGATATTTCAGACACCACTTTCTTTTGAAACGCCGGCTTTCCCAGCAGGTGTTGGGCTTGGCATGGCTCTGCCCCACGGTACTTCCTAAATTTCTGGGTGTAATGAAAAGTGACTCTGATCCCAGATGTGGTCAGAGCTCTATGAAGCCCTGTCTCCTTGGGGAACTAGAGAAAGCAGTTGGCTTGGAGCTTGAGGTGGCATTCCACTAGCCTCACATACACCACAGCAGTCATCAAAACAAGCAAATTCCTTCTTTTGTTTGCTTTGTCTTGTTTCCCTGGTGGTGACTCTGGTGACTCTTTTCTTGGAAAAGGTTTGGGCTGTGATGCGGTATAATGCCTTAAAGTAAGAAGGTTCCTACTCCCGGGGAAACCCGCATCCTGGTGGAGGAAACTATTTATAAAAAGGGTAAAGGAATTAAAAACAATTTTTTTAGCACTTTTCCAAACCAAGCGCTGCTCCGGTGTTTTCCATATGTTAGCTCATTTAACCTCACAAGAATCTGGTGAGATAGCTATCACTATCCCCACTTACAGGCAAGAGGTTGCCGAAATGACTGAAGGTAGCAGAGCTGATAAGTGGAAGAACCAGAAGAGAATGTAGATACCCTTGGTTCTGCTTCACCCTGCCACTTGAGAGTCATTACCTTGACCTACTAAGCCCTAGGCCTGCACATTTTGCTTATTTGGATATTTCTTCACTAATCAGGTTTTGGCTGCCTTACATGGCAACTAAATGTTATAATATTTGAGAATGTTCACGTTGGCTGGCACTCTAGGAGTCATTCACCAAGCTACACTATTTTCAGGATGTGAAAAGTTAGCTGATCTTTTCATCACTCGTAAGATACTCTCTTATGGGACCAGTCACTCCTACATTCATGCATTCCTCAAACTTTACTGAGTAAAGTTGGTCCCTTGCTGAAGGGACCAGCTACTCTTCCCAACCACAGAAACATAGCCTTGGGTATGGTCTCACCACGTCCCCAGACTCTAGTGACTCTCCTCAGTGCTGGGCTGTGTCTGGCTTCTCTTCAGGGCCATCTAACCATACATTGCTTCTCTGGTGGTCAAGGATGGAGAGTGGCTCAAAACATAGAGTTCGATTGGGCCCAGGGCCAGGGCTGATCTCATTCCAGGGTTGTCTAGCTGTGTGACCTTGGGCAACTTACTTAACCTCATTGAAGATTTAGTTTCCTCATCTTTAAATATCTACTTTACAGGGTGATTGGAAAGATGAAATGAAATACTCTACATACTCATGGTAACCACCTGATAACAATAGATGATGCCGCTCTTTATATTATTGGCCAACTCTAGGCATAGGCCCATTCCTTATGGGCCACAATTTGAATAAAGCAGTCATCCCAAACATGGTGGCTGATTTCTCAAGCAGATGTGTAGGAAGTCACAGAACCATGAGGCCTATCCCATGTGTCCAAAAGAGTGTTGAAGTTTTTGAACTCGCTTTGGCATTGGCACCCAAAGCCCAACTTTAGAACACTGGCATTTATCTGTTGATCTGTTGGGGCATGAGAGTGGAATCCATACTCTCAATTTGTTTTGATGGGACTGTAGTGATAGATTAGCTTCTGGAAAGGGCTGCTCTGTTTCTGGCTATGAAAAGTAGTCATGCTGGCCTCCTGTTCTGCTTTCTAGTTGATGGTGACATGAGATCTGAATTACTTCTAGCAGGAGAGGAGACGGTCCCGGGGTTGAAATCTGACCTTGTCATTTGCAAGTTGTGTGACCTTGGACCTCTTTAAGCCCAATTTTTTCATTTATAAAATATAGAAATAATAATTCTTGCCACAAAAGGGCATTATGTGGATTTAATGAATAAAGCGTAAGTACATAGTAGGTGTGCAATATTTGATCATTATTATTCTGGATCGGGTTAGAGGGTTATGTGGCAGTACGCAGGAGTATTGTCGTATCGCCAAAAGTGCTGATTGCCTGGTTATCAGGAAGCCCTCCTCACCATCACACCCCGCCCCCTTTATTCTCTTGGTGAATTTACTATCATTAATGGGCTGGTCAGCAGCCTTACTGGTACAGAACTGGTCAGGACAGTGCCCAGGAGCTCATGAAATTGAGGAATGTTTACTTATATTATCTGAACCCACAAGAAAGTGAAGGATAAATACCATAATGTCAATGTACTAACTCATTTTGAAAAAGATGATTCTAAGTGGTCCAAGAATCAGTGTACCTTATCTGACAGGAAAACTAAATAAGAAGTCTGACCATAATGAGGTCAGGTGGTTGCGTGGTGATCTCCTTCAGAGTGAAGGGAGTAGGGCTGAGGCCCCAGCATGTGCTGGCCTCCGCTCTGAAGGCCAGATGGCCCAGTTTCCCCAAGGGGCGCGTCTGCCAGGTAGCCCAGATGCTTGCACTGGTGTGGGGACACTTTCCCCCTCCGGACGGCCTGGAATCATGTTGCCTAAGCCCAGCTCTCCAGTCTCATTTCTTCCCTGGGCCCCCACACCAAATCCCCTTTCTGATTGACACATTCTTTCTTTAGATATGCTAATGTGATCGATAAGGTTACTGAAGAGTCCTTGTAGTCCCTGCTTCTGGTGTGGGAAACATTTCGTCTCTAAGATGCCTTTTGAATATGATCTTATCTACTACGCGTTGATTTTTATAGTGGAACTCTCAGAGTTTGAGGAAAAGGAGGCTGTCTTTACTTCTCACACATACTGAGAGATGGGGATTATAAACATGTCTTGGTAGACATGGATGGACATTCCTCCCTGACCTTTCAGAGAACTGGGTAGAAGCAAGCCCCTTTGCTCTGGATTCCTCTGGCTTTGTATTGAGTTGAGCCGTCATTTTCTTGAGAAGTCTTGTCTTTCTACCTAGGCCCATGTCAGGTCCTGAGATTTCATTTCCTCCTATTTATTCATGATAGAGTGACTTGTGTATTTCATTCATTAACTTTCCTTCTTTTCCTAAGTGATTTCTGTACTTTTAAAAAAGTTTGAGGTGACTTCCTGGGAACATAATTGGAGGGTCTGTTTTCCAGAGAAATCATTTGAGTGGTGAAAATTTACATATCAGCAGCTCTAGCTGTACCTGCTTCTTTTTTTCCCTTAAAATTAGTTTTGGGTGGGTGAGGGCAACACCTCACCTCCGTTGTAAAAATGCCAAGAATGTAGAGTGGAGAAGTGGTGTTTACATAAGTTTTGAGGGTGTCTTACCCAGGGACCAAAAACAATCAAAAGTATAAACACCTTCTTTAAAGGCTACAGTGACAAGAGAAATGCAAAGTCTCAAGTGAGTTGTGGGTCAAAGACCTTACAAGATCTGCTGACCCATGAAGAAAGCAGAGTTGAGTCCTCCAGGAACAGGGAGTGAAGGGGCAGTGTGCCTGCTGCAGGAGCAGAGAATGTGCTGGATGTTGGGTGCTGGGTGTACAAAGAGGGAAGGTCTACAGTTAGTGATGGATAAATAGAGAAGAATAATAAAATAAGAAGTGGGCCAAAGAAAAGACCTTCCAAAAGGAAAACAAACATCTTCTAGCTAAAGGAAAATTGCAGAAGGAAAACCTTTGTGGAATGCAAGGACGGTACAATGGATTTAAATCAGGAAAGCAGACATGTACACAATTAAGAGTCAATACTCCAAACCCTCTCTAAAATCAGTAGAGACTTTATCTGGCAGATATGTGTGAAATACAAGTCTTAGAACAAAGTAACTGTTAAAATGGAAACAAAGGAAAAAGTCTTCAAGTTTAACATTCCTGAAGGAAACAAAGGAAAAAGTCTTCAAGTTTAACAGGTGCTTTGAATACAGGGAACATTCCCTGCTGTTCGCAAATAACCTAAAATTTAAATTAAAAAAAAATAAGTGACAATTCCACTTCAGAACAGACTGTTGGGGTTAATTGCTGGGTATTCATCTAAACTCCTGTTCTTCCCTGGGCTGAGACTTCGATCTCTATCTTGAACTGGATAATCAGAATGGCATTGTGACCAATGGATCTGTAACCCCAATTTTGATCACCCCACAACCCCCATTTTTCTTGGCAAATCCAACCTCCCAACCTTCTGCATCAAGGTGCTATTTTTGCCCAGTATCATCCTATTCCTAAGTTTGATATCAGTGGTTTGTTGGCCTGTGTAGCTAAGAAAAATTCTGGGGTATATTTCACGGTGTTTTGTCTTTGTTTTGCAAGGCTTATGTAAGGCCACGTGAAGCCACATAAAAGTCAGATTTCATTCTTTCTAGGGGAGAGGATGCATGAGGTGGTGATGCAGGTTTGAGGCTGCCTGGATATGAAGTCTGATGGCTTTAGGTACTAGCTCTGTGACCCTGGGCAGGTCATTCAATCTATCTGAGGACTGTGAGAATTAAATGAGAAGTACATACATACAGCATGGTGATGAGCTCTCCTGAAAATATAATGCATATTTGTTAAGTAAATTACCTCTTCTGAGACATCTACTTTAATCTCTAGAACACAGCATACGATTGGAGGGCCCGGTTAATGGGAGGACTGTGGGTGGGGAAATGGTCTTTCTGAGCATAGGAGGTGGTATGCCTGATTCAGGACAGTAAGCGGAGGGTGGGGAAAAGTGAATCCCTTTTCAGAATGAAATCTTATTCCTAAACCTTCCCAGAATTTCTGCAACTTTGATCTAGCATTTCCCCTTCTCATTCATTTATGCTATGAGTTGATAGTGTTGGAAGGGAACGTTTTTTGTTTTGTTCTGTTTTTTTGTTTGTTTTTTATTTGACTGATGATACGTGTGTGTGAGAGAAACAGGAGTTGATCACATTTTCTGGGAAAAGAGAGACTGAAGAGAAAGGAGGGGTGATTAGTGAAGAACAGTAAACATCTGCCTAACATATGTGAACTGCCATGTGTAGTGGGGCCAAAGCGAGAATCTAGGTTTGTCACTTTCTGGTCTGGGGCTATTCCTGGAGGAAGAAATGAGGGAACTGCATCCACAGATGTGTAGTGAATTGTCCCAAGACCAAATGCTAGTAGCCCAAGTGAGAAGCTTGGTCTCTGAGAACATAGGTCTTGGGGTCTCTTGGCACTTCAAGTAGACAACTAATGTTTCTACTCACTGCCTCCTCCGTTTAGAAATATTTGTGATGCTTAAAAAAACAGACAAAACCCCAAAACTAGAAAAACCCTATAAACTGATTTTTTTAACTCATCCAGGAAAAACTATTAAATGAAGACGTGATTCCCACTGACCTTGAACTTCCTGTGGGGGTTCAGATCAAATGCATGTCACTGCTTTGTGCATCCAGCTGACTTGAAGTTCTTCATCAGCCTCTGGAAATAAAACTATTTGTTGCTTTATAATTGCTTCCTCCCTCTAACACAAATGGCAATGAAATTAAGTTTACCACAACCCTCGGGCCCACACTCCCCCCCCTGAAAAAAACCCATCCCACATATCTGAGGGTTAGCAGAACAGTTCTTTTTATAAACGGATGGGATGACATTATTGGAATGGAATGGGATGGGTGGCTCACACATTTGCTACTTCTGTGTCAGATTTCTGTGACTTTTTTATGTCTAGATTGAGTTGTGAGACCATAGCTCACTTAGGATTTGCAAGTCAGTGATGTCAAAAGAAGTATCTGGTAATGAACAGAATGCATTTTAAGGCCCTTTTAAAGGATACAAAATTAGTGCTATTGACTATTAATTTAAAAAAAGGATTTTGCAAATCGGTTCTGTTTTCAACTCATGGTTACAGTTTATAAAAGAAAGTAATTTCTTGGAATATTATCACTATCCATCCCCTACCTCCTTCACACTATTTTGCCATCTCCCCTCTCCTCCCCATCACCTGCCTGAGTCTATCCCCTTAAAAAGCAGCTATATTCTTAAAGCAACTTCCTCCGATTAACCACCTGATGTCCCTTTTGAACTATTTTAAAGCAGTTTAAAGAAAGAATTTATTAAGAGCTTTAAAGAGTAAATTGAACAGAACTCCCTATTTTCAAAGCAACAAAGTTTGAAGGGTGGGTTGAACTTTTCTGGAACATAAAAAACATCTGTTTTTTCCTTACAAATTGACCATCTCTAAACCAGATTATGCCAGCACCAAGTTACCAGGGCTCAGATATGAAATGGTAAGCCGCATGCCCAAGGGGAGTCCTGTCATTGGGATTCCAACCTCATCTCTGCGTTCTGTGTCCTGTGTTCTGACCATGGTATCATCGGCACAAATCAATCTCTCTGAGACTAAGTTTCTTCTTAAAAGGGAAAACAGTGATAATATCTTCCCTCCTCAGTTGCTATAAGGATAACAGTGTATTTGAAGATGCTTCACTGTAATAAAATATTAAATGATTATTCCGTGAGGAGTATGTATTGTACAGTCTCAGCTCATGAAAATTTACCTGACTGCATTCTCCTTCCATTGTTCTATTTCATGCACTGATTTATTTGCAAAAATGAGAACAAATGAGTTTTAAAGTTTCTGATTATGACAGTTTTGCTAAAAGGAAATTTCGTTTTAAAGGACAGTATCAACGAGGCCCAAGTTCAGAATGGGATTTTTTTTTTTTTAAGACCACCTTTCCTGGAGAACTTAAGTAGAAAGAGTTCTGATTCTGAAACTGGTCGTAGCTCATTGGTAGAAGGCTGAGCTACAGAAGAGGACCCTCAGGCTGCCGACTGGGCTTTCACTTCCTGGTGAATCTTTTGTTCCATTGATTTAAATGCTTAGGTTACATGGACACACGTGGTGCAGGCTGAGCAATTAGAAAATGTTCTTTAGACAGCACAGTATGCGGCCTTTGGGAAAATTATGCCAAAAGATAATTCTCACGTGGGCAGGTGGTAGGAGCTGAGGACAATTGGAAAGGGAGCAATGATCTTTTAGAGACAATTGAAAAACTGTTCTCGAAGCTCCAGGTACTCACCTTGGTGCATGACACGCGTGGCTTCTTTTACCTCACCTGGACGCAGAAGCCAAATGAGAAAGGTCTGTGTAAGTCCCAAGACTTGCCTCTCAGTATCTACAAAGGGGCTCCAGGCTGTGCTCTGTGGCCGAGTCCTGTGCGCACGCGTAGGAAGGGGGTATGTTACAACTGTACCCTCTGAGGAGAGCACGGAGCTCTACAGTGCCCAAGGATGGCGGGCAGTTTCGCCCTTGTGACTTCCGTGTTGGAAGCTTGTCACATCTCGTATTATACCTCCCACCTCCACATGCCCCCCGAACGCTTGCGATGACCCTTTTGTCGTCCCTGTCTGCCCCACCCCGCCCCTTGCCCCTCACCCATACTTCACATGTCTTTCCACTCTTCTGCTCGGGGCAGTTCGGAATTTGAGCAAAGGGCTGGCAAATAGCGGGGTTGGGAGTACAAACCCCCGGCTGGAGTACCGTTTGCATCCCACCTGGGGACGCAGGCTTAGGCTTCCCCAAAGGGGGAATCAGTATCAATGAGAACTGTGGTAACTTACCCCTTAGACAATTTTTCCACTTGAGCAAGTGGTGGAGAGGAAAGCAAGGAGGCAGCTGCGGGGGCCTTCGACCCCCAGAAACTTTTCCGAGAGGCCTGGCATCATGGGAATTTGCTCAGTATGCTTTGAGGAGGTATTTCAATCCTGCTGGGACCATACTCAGAGCAGTTTTTGGCTTCCCTGGAGTCCTAGGTTTGAATGTCACTGTCTAGAAGTCTCGTATTTGATTTCCTAAGCAGTTGTTCCTGCCCATGGAAAATTCATGTAACACATTATTAAGTTTCCTGAGAGGTATGCAATGAGACTCCCTTACTGTAATGAGAAAAGGGACATTTTTTCCTGTAGCCTATGATGATAACCACTATTTTTATTCAGTGGATTACATATGCTCACTGGCTATGCAGCGAACACTAGCCCGCGTGCAAAGGAATGCTGTGCTGTTTCCCAGGGAAGGAGGGTTGATGGTGAAAGACCCCATTTCATTCTGGGGATGACATGGTTTTACTTTGAACAAATGTACTCCAAGCAGGAGTCACCCCTCCATGCCCAACCATTAAAGAATGGCACTCGAATATCTGTCTGAGCCTTTACGAAGGACATGAAGTCCGAGTTCTGAGGTCACTCAGGAGTTATGGTAGCATCCTTCCCCTGCCTCCAAATGTGGGTGCACCAGCTTGAACAGATACGTTTGGATGATTCCGATTTAGAATATGAACCAAACATGTTTAATTCTGCACCCTTGAATCAAAATGGCTTAAAGCTGCTCCTTCTTGAACATGGCTACCCATTGGAATTTATGGCAGAAGTTAAAAACAAACCAATGTTGGTGTCCCATCCCCTGAGTTCTAATTCAATTGGTATAGGGTGTAACCTGGCACTGGACATTTTTAAAGCTCCTTAGGTGATTCTGTTGTGTAGTAAAATTTGAGAACCACTGGTTTGAGCTGTAAGTCGAGGTGATAAAGAGAAATCACAAGGAGGTAGGAACTAAGAGGTAGAAGAAAGACACGCAGAGGGGGTGGGGACATTAGGGTGGAAGCAGGAGGAGAACCAGGAAGGCATAACCAGGAGAGTCAGGGAGTGGGTCAGAGCCTTGTTCATGGCAGGGAAGCAGGGAACTACAGAGCAAACACAAAGACCCCTGCCTCAGAGATTTCAGGACTGTCTAGGATCCAGAGAGGCCTGCTGGGGAAGGGCCGCCCCCCTCCCCCCTCCCAAGTGGCTCAGGCTCATGCATTTCTGTGAGACCTGTTTCTCATTATTGCTATATGGAGGTGGAATTTTTTGAAAAGCTCATTAAGAGATGTTGCTACGGACAAATGGGCATGGGCAGGGGAGGGGTTGTCCTTGGGCCGCACTTGGTCTGCACCCCCACCCCCCCAGAATGTCTGTGACCTGAGCTTTCGCCACTTGCCGCTGCGTCAGGAACTCATTGTGGCCAGCAGGTGTGGGGCCATCTGGCTGTTTCGAGCGGGTAAAACCATACCCACCATACCACAGTTGCCACATTCCCTCTACGTGTCATTTCTGGCTGGTGCCCCCAGGAAACAAACCATGAAAGAAAGATGGCTTGCTCAATGCCATTGAACTTATTCATGCTACGTGAAGACAATGTCAAGAGGTCCCAGAGTGGAACAAGTATGTGAGCGGCTATCTGTCCTCATGGAATATTCATTTCCTTTGTCAGTCCCGGTTTTTTAAAAATCACACCTTGTATAGCCATAGCACAAGTCGTGTACTTCTTGGGAGTGAGGGGTAGAGAAATGGTTTCTGGAAAGAACGGTTAAATGCCACCCATTGTTAAAGACACTACCTATGTCCTCAGTGGGACATCAGAGCTTGGAAGGTCCTGGCAGTTTTGTCCTGTTCTGGAGAATTCCACTGTTTTTACTGCCCACTTTCCTTCTAGATTATATATATATATATATTTTTTTTTAATTTTATTTATTTATTTGACAGAGAGAGACACAGCGAGAGAGGGAACACAAGCAGGGGGAGGGGGAGAAGGAGAAGCAGGCTTCCCGCAGAGTGGGGAGCCCGATGCGGGGCTCGATCCCAGGACCCTGGGATCCTGAACTGAGCCGAAGGCAGACGCTTAACGACTGAGCCACCTAGGCGCCCCTAGATTATATATTTTTAGGTCTTATTTAATTATAATGGCTCTTAGATCACAGGTATCCTACGAGAGTCCTGGGAAGAGGCTAAAATATAGGTTTGGAAGCACCCAGAGCCCTATGCAGACTCTTAGCCTTCAGAAGGCAGAGAAACCCCTGGGTCTGGCTGAGTTGAGATGACCCCTAAGCTTCTTTTTCTTTGACCACTGAGAATTAAAGTGGTGACCCCAGCTATGTATTTGTTACCACCCATCTCCTCATGATTCTGTTGCCTCTGGGGTCCTGGCATGTGGCAGTTTTGAAGACCCTTGTTAGTCCTGAGTAAAATGATGCCTCTAAGACCAGCCTCTCTGTGCCCTTGCCTTTGGTCCTGAAATGTTTGTTCAATTGTCTCCCGGGGCTGGAGGCCCACTCTCTCTTCACTAGCTGCCGCATTGCTTACTTTGCACAGTTGACCCTTGGACAACATGGCTTCCAACTGCTCAGGTCCACTTACACATGGATTTTTTTCAATAAATACAGTACAGTGCTATAAATGTATTTTCCTTAGGATTACCTTAACATTTTCTTTTCTCTAGCTTACTTTATTGTACCCATACAGTTTCTAATACATATACAAAATATATCAATAGACTGTTATCAGTAAGGCTTCCATTCAACCATAGGCTATGAGGAGTTAACTTTTGGGCGAGTCAAACATTATACACAGATTTTTGACTGTGTGGGGGTGGGCGCCCCTAAGCCCCTCATTGTTTAGGGGACCACTCTAACAGCTTGTCAGTGCATTTGAGAAACGCAATTTTCCACTCCCCCTTTTGCTGCTGTCGAACTCCTGTCTGATGTTGTTTGCTTAGTGGGTAAGAGGTGTAAAATTATCCTGGGGGGACAGTTGTGTGGTTAGTGTGTTTATTGTTTAGGTAGGAAGGTTGCTATGTTGTTTTCATGAAGACTGTGGTTCTAAGGAGCATTTTAAAAGGATTCTTTGGAATGTTTCTTTAAAGGTGTCTCTTGGGAATCAGCCATTCATTGTTCTCTATGGCTTGTAAAGAAGCAGGACCCTCAAGCCCTGGGCACCTAAAACAGTCTTTCATGAGATTCGCACGGGAGCGAGACATTTTCATAACCTTTCGTCCTTCGCCTGCACAACGTAAAGGAGCAAATGGTGAAAGAGAACCAAACATGTCACTAGTGGTTGCATGTTAAGTTTTAAAAAAATATTTTTTTAATTAAAAAAAATAAACATTTTTTATCCATTTTGCCCTTTTGACTTGCTCCTGCACTTCCTTTAGGCATTTGCTCAAATGCCAGACTTCCCTGTACAGCCAACTGAAAACTGCAGCAGCCCCTTCCCCGCTGTATCCCCAGCACCCCCCCTTTTTTTTTTCCTACCGATGAGACATACACTCACAAAGTTACTCATTCTGCTTCCTTTCATTACAATAGAAACTCCAAACTGGTAGAGATTTTGTTCAGTATGGTGTCCCCAGTGCCTGGAATGGCTCCTGGCACATGATATGTGTTCACTGAGTATCTGTGAAATGAAAACAAAAATATGCCCAATAGCAGCAGCTGGGTGGTGATCAGCTCCTCCTAAATCAGCCTGGGGGCGGGAGGGGGTGCCTGCTCTCTAACAAACTGGCCAAGTGGTGAGAACACCCACTGGGGCTCGCCGCCTGCCCAGCGAGGAGATGTCCCTCGGTTTTCCTCTGCCTGGGCCGGTGGGGGGGCATTCCTATGGATCCTTCCTGGGCTCTGTGGCCCACAGAAGCCCCAAAAGGATGGGATCAGTGTCAGTTTGCTCAAAATGAAAGGCTAGCTTCACGCCTCTTCTTGATCAGGATGTACAAGTAAAATTCAAAAATTCAGATTTTCAACTTGAGAGATCGGGGATGGTTCTTCTCTACTTTTTCACAAATATCTTGGAACCCAAGCCAAATGCACAGAAATGTCCAAAAATAGCCGTAGTGTGTGGCTCGCCTTCTGTCCAAGGGTATATAGCAGCTGGTGGCAGTTTCTAAAAATAGACCTCTCTGGCGCAGGTCACTGGGCAGGAATGGCCTCCGTGTCACTCTGTTTACACAGCCTCACACCGGACACCTTCATAACGACAGTGCTGACTTGGTGAGGCGTGACACCAACATCAGTCTGCGGGAATTTGTGGTGAGTGCGTCCTGGGACGGCAGCCCCGCGAACACTGAACACCGAGCAGCGACCCTACCGAGACCAGCAGTGTTTGCATTAAGGGCCCTTTCAACCTTTGCTTCTTGATTCCTCACCCCCTTTCCATCACTGTCTCAAAGTCAGGGGCAGAGGTCAAAAACTCCAGGTCCTTCTACGAGATACTAACGAACAGAAAAATAAACTCAGGCTCAGGAATTTAAGACCCACAGTGTTTCGTTTTGTTTTATTTCATCTGTCTTGCAATTTTCCCCTTAGCAAGTGTGCGAGTTTACAAGGCATCATATGGTGGCAAATTTAATTTTGAGACCTTTCAATAAAGTGTTCTGAAAAGGCTGACTTATCCTTGACCTTTTCAGAGCAGCCTTCCAATAGTGAGAGGCCTTTTCTTTTTGTGTAATAATTCATGGACACCCCTGTCCTGTCCCCTAAATGCAGACAATGTGGGTGGCATTAGAATTATTTTCTTGGGATTAACATTCTAAAATTAAGAGGATAAAAGAGTGGGGACACTTGATATTGAATTTACATGAAGTGATTGAACTGGACCAACTGGGCAGTCACATTCGTAAGATTTGTAATAAATTCTGAAGAAGTGGATTAATTCAGATCAAGTGTAGGATAGTATCTCTACTATCAGTTCTGTTTTATGAGTTCGCCTGCCGCCTTTAGATAAATAATTCTAGGGGGCTCTCACCTGTTGGCTTTGGGCATTCCAAGCATTTCATCCTCACATTTAATTCTTACAACAACCTATGAAATAAGTGTTAGTTTTGTTATTACTCTAATAGGCGAGGAACCAGACTTTCCATAGCACAGCCTGGCCAGGGGGACACGTCTATGAAGTGTGGGTTTGAACTCCAGTCCTTCGGACACAGAAGCCCAAACTTCCAAGCCAGTACATGTTCAGAGGAGCTGGTTTTCTGTGACTGCTCAAAGTCCCCAAACAACATGGGTTCTTCAGCCCCCGGGGCAGGTGGGCACAGTTTGGGTTCTGTCAATGCTTTTATTTGTTTTGCTTTAAAGACAGTTACACGCTGGTGCCTTTTGTTTTCCCTGGAGTGGTGATTCACATTCCCTTAAATAAATTAACCCTCCCATCCTGTCTAACTCATTCGATGGGAGCAAGTCCGCATGCCAATCAAAACAGAAAGGGGAGAGTGGGCGCCTGGGTGGCTCAGTTGGTTAAACCACTGCCTTTGGCTCTGGTCATGATCCTGCAGTCCCAGGATTGAGCCCCGCATCCGGCTCCCTGCTCAGTGGGGAGTCTGCTTCTCCCTTTGACCCTCCCCCCTCTCATGCTCTCTCTCTCATTCTCTCTCTCTCTCTCAAAGAAATTTTTTAAAAAATCTTAAAAAAAAAAAAGGGGGGGAGAAACAGCACAGCAAGAAGGGAGAGGGACGGAGGGTTTCATGGTTATGAAGAAATCAGTATGGCCCGTCATTTTCTATTTTCCCCCAAAACAAAACAAAACACACCACAGTTGGATCCCAGTCACAATTTGTTCTGTAATTTTTAGACGGTTGTGATACCAGATGAA
The DNA here is from genome assembly GCF_054177405.1 of Leptonychotes weddellii. Lineage (NCBI taxonomy): Eukaryota > Metazoa > Chordata > Mammalia > Carnivora > Phocidae > Leptonychotes > Leptonychotes weddellii. The sequence continues at coordinate 122,854,720 of NC_138370.1, read as the reverse complement.
TGTAGAAATGTTGGAATATTCACCATTTTGTCAGAGAACGCTAAGAGTGTCTTACTTCTCTCCCACATAGTAGATGCTCGATAAATGATGTGGGGTTTAAGTGCTTGCTTTATGAGTACTTAGCCACAGCCCTAGAGGGCTCCGTCCATTGCAGATTGATTGCATAGAGGTCAGATCCAACTTCCAGAGGAGAGGAAATTTGTCTTTGTGTCCTGTTCTTGTCAGCACCCTAATGAATCTCCCTGGCTTCTCTCCATTTCAGGACCCCATCTGTCCCCAGTTTTTCCTCTCCTAGGAATTGTTCCTCCACACCCATCTCTTTCCTGGTTCCTCATTCAAACTTACCTTCCTATTTCTTGCTTCCTCAGAACGTTGCTAGGGAGTGACTTCCTAAGCTCCAGAGACATGGCTCAGAACAGCTGAAATCTTTTGAGAACAATATAATCTTACACTAATAAAATGGCAGTAATAAAACTAGTATTCAAATTTTTAAGAGCAATTTTGCAGGTTGCCAATATAGTGTTATATCTGTGACAAACGGGTGGGTCTTGTCATTAGAAGCCTTCAAGTCATGGGCAGAAAGTGACCTCAGCCTCAAAAGGCTGACCTTGGCCATGTCAGCCTGCGTGGCTGACCCAGTTCGGAGGCATGGCCAGAGACAGTGGACCCTGGAGATGGGTGTTAGGGATACATCAGATATCCTTACGGTGTAGTTGAAATGCCCATTTCACAATGGTGCAAATCATCTTACAGAAGTGTTGTGGCAATTCAAATGTGAATATCTGTGTTGGAATAGGGTGAAAAGAAAGTGATTGGTAGGTTTCAGGTATGGATTTGCCCCTTTGTACGTTGTCCCCACGTGCACACGTGCAGTAATATGGTCACACGTAGGGCTGACACATTTAGCAAATCAAAATACAGGGTGTGCAGTTCTATTTGAATTTCAGATAACAATTTCTCAGTAAAAGTATGGCACTGATTTTATCGAAAAACCCTGGTCCCATGATAACTTAGATATACAGAAACGAAGGTGGGTTCTTTACTCTGAACTCAACTGGTCTTCCTCACAAACTCCTACTTGCCGGGTAGCAGGGAAACAAAACAATAAATCTTAATCCCTGCGAAATTAGAAGCTAGCCTGGTCTAATCGTTTGAATAGTCCCTTGAGGTAATGCTCAGTCTCTTAACATACCTTGCTCCCTCTCTCAGATGTCATCCTTAGTTTCCACTGCCGAGCCGCTTTGCCAGAATAGTGTCTGAAGGTCTGGGGCAGTGGTCAGTGCAGGTCTTTGAATGCACTGTCCCCTGGTGTCCCGGCTCTGTCTGTGGTCTCCCCTGTCACTGCTGGTACCCACCACTGAACTCAGTCACTGTGTTCAGAGTTGGCCTGGGCCGCGCCCCTGGGGACCCCTAGCAGCCTCCCACTGGCAGATTCAGGCTCTTCGCAGTTCCCATTCGCCTCAGACACTGTGTCTGCCGAGTTGTCCATCTCAGCAACGCCTGGCCCGGGGGTCTGCCCCAGGATCGTCTTGCACCATCACAGCTGTGCATTCCACGTCTACTGGCTGGCATCCCACATCTGCCGAAATTGAGGTGGCCCGGGCCCTCCTCCCAGTGACCTTTCCCTAGAACCTCACAGGGAGCGAGGCAGCCAAGATTTCCCGAATTCCTAAATATCGCCCTCATTTACCTCCCATGCTTATCCTCTTCTCCCTGAGGCCGCAGAGATGAAACCAGGCTTCTTTCCGAAAGCTTTGTTCTGACTTGCCATCATTCTTCCCCTCATTCCCACAATACGCTGGAACGGCAAGGATTGGACTTGCTCACTATTCTTATTCTGCTCTATGCCTTCCTTCTTCTCTTAACTGCAAGCCTCCTGGCTTAGGTGGAAGGGGTATTTTCCTTGCACATGGGAAATATTTGATATTGGAATCCTCCAGAATGAACCCTGGATAGGTTACAGTGGTTCTCGTAAGAGTGGTCACTGACCAGGAACTCCAATGAAACGCAAATTCTTTGGCCCGACTCCAGATATTGCTCTACCGTGTATCAGATATTCCAGGGTTTGGGCCTAGCAGCCGGTGGTTTAGCAAGCTTTCCAGGTGATGCTGATGCACCGTGAAGAACCACAGCTTTAAGGATTTCAATAAATTCGCTCACTCCCTTGCTTACAGTTTCCAAGCCTAAAGTCTTATTAAACAGACCAAGTACTCCCTCTCCATCTAGTTGATTTATTGACTTGCTGGATAAACTTGAAACACTTGACCATTAAAAACAAGGAATTTGCAGCCTTAGAAAGGATGGAAATTCTGACACATGCTACCACGCGGATGAACCTAGAGGACTTTATGCTAAATGAAACAAGCCGCCACAAGAAGACGAATGCAGTCTGCTCCACTTAGGGAAGGTACCGAGAGTAGCCCTGTTCAGAGATCTGGAAAGGAGAATGGTGATTGCCAGGGCCTGGGGGGAGGTGCGTGAGCAGGCCCTGTCTGGTGGCTGTGGGTTTTCAGCTTAGTAAGACGAAAGGAGTCCTGAATGTGGGTGGTGGGATGTACTTCGTATCACTGAACTCCACACTTAAAAATGGTTAAGATGGGGGGAGCCTGGGTGGCTCAGTCAGTTAAGCAGCTGCCTTCGGCTCAGGTCATGATCCCAGGGTCCTGGGATCGAGCCCCGCATCAGGCTCCCTACTCAGAGGGGAGCCTGCTTCTCCCTCTCCCTCTGCCTGCCACTCCCCCTGCTTGTGCTCTCTCTCTGTCAAATAAATAAAAAAAATCTTTAAAAAAAAAAAATGGTTAAGATGGTAAATTTTATGTGTATTTTACCACAGTTAATTTTTTGAATTAAAGATAAAATTTTAAAAATACCACGACTAAAGCAAAAATTTAAGTTGTGAGTTAAAAATGGCCTAAGTTCTTAAGCCAACAGGTATTGATTTGAGGAAAGGTTGGGTGGCTAACTCAGCTGCTTGCCCATGAACATCATCTTGGACCTTAGAGTTCAGATGTAAATTCTGAAATAGATGCTCCTAGGAAATTTGGGTATTTTACCAGATTTTAGTGCAGTTTCTGAGCTGTATAAAATATAAGGAGAAGCTGGTCAAATAGATCTGAGTCTAGAACTCAAACAGGGTAGTTGGTCTCCATGTGGCTATTGAGATAAAAAGTAATATATGCTTGGAATTTTTGCGTATCTCAGGCTAAAAAGCCTTGGGCATAAATGAACTCCTAGTGGCCTATATCCTTCTACCTGCAAAGTACTGGCAGCCATCAGCTTCTTCCCATCTGCCAGAAGGATGAGCCCCCGGGAAGGCTCTGGCAATTCACTCTGTCTACTGGTTTGAATAGAAGGTCTTGTAGGTCCCTTTACTGTTCTCCTCTTCCAATCACCTGGCTTTGGGTGAGTAAGCCCGTCTTCCCTACCGGCAGCAACAAGGGCTTGGTATTGGCAGATGGTGGGGCTTTAGACACCTGTCCACCTCCCGAGAATATATGTTAGTTGCTTACCCAAATAAAATAATATTCTTTACTATAAACAATTCATGTTTTCTCAATCTTGTTAAAAGACGAATGAAAGCATCTTTAGAGAACTGCTCCTGTCTAAGTAAAAACAATGACTCTACTATGCAGAACACAGTTCCAAGACAAGTTCCCTGCAAGTCCTTTACAATCCACCTGCCACCGGGAAGCCTCTCTTAGAAGGAATTCTATAGCCACTGCTGTCCTAATCCTAATCCTAAAAATGCTGCACAAATTTCCTAAGAGAAAAAATCTGTAAACGTCAAAATCTGCCTCCTGTCTCAGAACTATATTTGTGTAAGACAATGTTCTCATGAGTCCCAGGAAATTGGTTTAGGTAAATAAAGCTAGTAGGACGTATGCTAATGAAAGGTAGTTGATATATACACATACATACATATACGTGTGTGTGTGTGTATATCACATATATATAATGTGTATATATATTATATATATAATGTATATATATGTACATATATAATGTGTATATATGTACATATATATGTACACATATATCCACATTTGCTTGCTGGTGCATTGTTTTAAAAATGAAAGTACCTATGGGGTGCCTGGCTGGCTCAGTTGGCAGAGCATGGGACTCTTGATCTCAGGGTCGTGAGTTCAAGCTCCATGTTGAGCATAGACATTATTTGAAAAAAGAAAAAGTACCTACATAATAAACATCAGCTTTCAATACCTTACCCCACCACCAATCCTTACAATATGAAGTATGAATTCCTAGTGAGAGTATAAACTGATTAAGGTTCGTTATGCTCCTGGTTAAGAATTGGAGTTTATCAGTCTTCTGGAAGAGTTAAGAAAACACACCATTTCCTAATTTTAAGGGAGGTTGTACAATCCAGTGGAAAATGCCTGGGCTTTGTAATAGCCCTGGCTTTGAATCTACACTTTTCATGTCTTGGCCCTGAATCTAGCTGCATAACCTACTACAGTCTGGTTTTCTTTAGTTGTACAGTTGGTATGCATTTTATCTCAGTTGTATCCCAAAGGATTTTTGTATTCTTAAATGAGACACTCTATACAGAGTGACAAGTACATGCCTGGCATATGGTATCCATATAGGAAACACTAGGTATTGGAAATAATAGATATGTGGAAGTAGCAAGCATCAGAACTTAAAGAAGCACTTGGCTAAGTTTGTAGGCTCCATGTTATTGTTGGATTTACCATGATCCTTTTTGGTTGTACCTTTATTTGTTTAAACCCAGCTTTATTTTTTCAGACCTGAAGCAACTAAATCTATTATCAATTTCTCATGGTTAAGATTTGAACAAAGCAATAACAGGCAAAACTAATTGATGATGGAGGTCAAAAGTGGGGGGTGGGGAGTCTGGAATAGGCTGGAAAAGTCTGGAAGGAACCTTCTGCAGATGCTGAAAATATTCAGTATCATTTTTACCATTTACATAAGATCAGTGCACTTTACACACTTTGTATACACTACACACCTTAATACAAATTTTAAAAAGGATTTGAAGTAGGTGTACATAAGGGTCAGAAGGTCTACACATACCAAATCCACTATGAAAGCCAAATTTATTTTTAAAATGCAACTCAGGAATTTAATAAAGTTCTTTGGCAGAATTTGAAAACTACCTCTTGGCCTGCAAACACTTGTTTAATCTATGTTCAAAATCTGAATGTTTTACATAAGAATCTGGCTTTCTGTCTTCTGGAATAACATTTGATCTGGCAGCAGAGACTTGGAGCTATGTGTGAGGTAGGGTGAGGTGAGGTGGGGCCCCCAGCTTCCTGTGATCCTACACCTGCCACTTTGCTCATTTACTCTGCCTGCCTGGCCCGGTGGGCATTGGAGTTTGCCAGCCTGGTAGCCCAAACACAGGCTGGCTAGTTATCTTTTTTCATCTCCAGCCGATTGTCCAAACTGAGTCTCTTCCAAGAGAGTGATGGTTGTCACTTTCTAGTACTAAATGAAGGCAGGGAATTACCATGTCTTGCGCTCTCTGACCTCCCCAGCGCCCACCATAGCAAGCACGCATGAAATGTTTGCCAAGTGAGTGAAAACCCCTACCTAATGTGCTGACTGCCCACTCCTGTATGTCTCCCGTCACATTTCTTTACAAGGCATGTGGGTTCACTACCCCCACTGTGATCCAAACTGCCTTTTTCTACTATAGCACAAGATGGCGGTCAGGGAAAGCGAAAGGAAGAATGTTCTTTACACTGTCTGTTTAAATTATGATTTGAAGCAGGTTTTATTATACCAAATTATCATCAGGCTAATTGCTTGACAGCCTCTCTCGTTACTGCCGGCTGGCGCCATTGAACTGATCTACTCTGCTGATATCTGGCTGGCGGTGGCATGGCACATTGTCCCTAAGGAGAAATCTGCTCGCTGGAAAAATACCCCAAACTCCTAAACACTGTACATGCCAAACACATCCCCTTTCTGAGTCATAACAAATCTAACATATACAGTAGTGTATAAGAGTATATACTGTGAAATCAGGCTGCCTGGGTTCAAATCCTGTTCCCACCACTTGTTAGTTTTGTGACCTTGGGCAAATTTTTCATCTTTCTGTGCCTGAGACACTTTAGCTCTAAAGTAGGTATTATAGGACTTCTCTAGTAGGGTTGTTGGAAGAGTTGAAACAAAATACGTGAAGCACTTAGTATCCTTCCCCATACATAGTAAGCACCCTGCTGATAACCTGGGTCCATATGTAAGTATATATATGGAACTGATATTTGCTCTTACCTTTATACCTTACTCATTTTTTGTATTAGCTGTGCAATTTTCCTAGAGATTGAAAGGACTCATCAGTAGTGCTCTAATTTGTGTTCTGCAATGCTCTTTCTCCTGAGTTTCCTTTTCATCTCCAAGGGTAAAGTGAACCCAAATGTAATTTCTCTGTTATTCTTAGCACTAAATGGTAACTTGGGGTTCCCCCTCTGGGATGTCAGGACTTTGAAGGCATGACTGAGCTCAAGGCCGTGGTTTGCTACCCTCGGCCAGTAACATTCTTGTGAAGAAATACCTAGGCTGCCCCAGAGAATCAGGGAAGGTGAAGAGAGAAAAAAGAAGAGGAGTGTTCCTTTGGCTTGTTAGTCTCTGAGGTCAAAGGTAGGACAATTGAATCATAATTTAAACTGGAAGGTGTGACTCTCCTGAATAACGCCAGCAGTGAAAAAAATATGCCTTCTGATTTCTGGTTTATGTCCTACAATTATAATACAGGAAAGATATTGTATATTAATACTTTGGACTTAATTGACATCTTTTATGACTCTAGGAGGCCTATAGACATTATTTCATCAACCTTGATGTTGATGTGTGGTCAGATTGGGATAAAAAAAATGTTTACCTGAGTACAAAGTGAGCGTGGCTCAGTTGCTGTGTATATAATTTCCTTAGAGTGTCCTCAAGGATCGGACTCCTTCAGACACACTTGGAGTTGTCCAGCGAATACAATTTCCCATGAAATTAAAGAAAAATGGGCTAGAAAAGAGAAACTGAGCTTATTAAGTTTCTTTTTAGGCTCACTGCCCAGTTTTCTTTCAGCCTGGAACTTCTATGTGGGAATTTACAGAGTTGGGCTAAACTAATTCTGAACTCCACAGAAGTTTATTTACTTTTTTTGCCTTACACATCATCATCACCTTTGTCGTTGTTACTATCCTAGTGTGACCTACTGCCTCTTCCTTCTCAGGAGACTGTGTGATTTCTGAAAGTGAGATGTGCAGGGTACCAGTTCTATCTGAATTATTTCTGTGATTTTATCAAGTTTAATTTATTTATTTAGCATCTAATATACAGTCAGTCATTGCTCTGGATGATTAGGAGTCAGCCATGATTAAAACAAACATCTCTGTCCTCACTGAGCTGACATTCTTGTGAGCAGAGTAAATGAACAACACACACAATACAGATGTAAATTATACAGTATGTTAGGAGGTGGTGAGTGCTCTATGAAAAGAAAGCAGCCCAGAGGCCAAGAGGTTGTTTCTAGCGCCTCCATTCATAAAATTCCTTCAATTCCTCCTGGGAGTGTTGAGGACAAACTTTTAATTTTTAAGAACATAGTCAGTGTAGTGTAATGTATAGAGAAGTTGCATCACTACGGTTCACCCGAAACTAATGTAACATTGTGTGCCAACTCCAGTTAAAAATTAAAAACAAAATAATATAAAAATAAAAGCATACTCCGTAAAAGTACTTTGAGCTTCTGGAGCATATCAGAAAAATATAAGACCTGGCACATGAGTGCCCTACAGGCAACCAAATCTACCTTACCCAGTGGAGGAGTCTCCCTTACGGTGCTGGAGAACATGTAACTATGATGTGTGGCCACAAAGAAATTAGAAATAAGGAAGGAAACCACATTTTCTTCATTTTGTTGTGAGGCTTTCTCTCCACAGACCCCCATCTCTAACCACAAACAAGCACCCTACAGGGACATGTGCAAATCATTAAGGAAAAATACCAGTGGAAATCTGGTGTTCTGAAATCAAGGCTCTCTATCTTGGTCTGCAGTTTATCAAGAGTAACATAAAACTCTCCTGACTGTGGGTTTGTTTTTAAAAAGGTAATCTGAAGAAAACAGGATGTCCCTGAGTCGATGAGCTACTAGCTTTTGGAGAAAAGGAAAAATAAATACCCCATATTTCTTTAAAATCTCATCTAGTATTCTTTTTCTCTCTTTATCACAGACATTAGTACTGGGAAGACACTCAATGATGTTCTGGATTAGAGTGAGGACTAGAGCCCAGAGACAATAAGCGACTTGTTCAAGGTCACTTAGCAGGTCAGTGGCAGAACCAGAAGGGCAAGCCCAACCCCCACCTTCTGGGTTCCATAGCACTGCTTCTAGATTAGATCTTCAATGTGTCTTCAAACACGAATTGCATAACCCTCTACAGCTAATTGCCAAAGAAGCCAGGTAGGAAATAAATGAGAAGTCTAAGATGTTTGTGAAAGCGTTCCAGATTCTCCATAGAAATCTGAAGTAGAGCAAGCAGGAAATAGAAGATGGGGCTGAGGGCAGGCCTTACTGGTGGTGTCGGTGGGGGACAGCAGGTGTGGGTGGTCTCTCTTCTAACTGAAGGGGAGCTTCAGTGTGAAAGTCTCCCTATGCACCAAAGTAACTTGCATTGACTGTGGCGGGCATCACTTCCAGTGAGGACCCCAGACTTCACTGTCCTTCTGCCCATGAGTGGCTGCAGGCCCGTGACAATGGGTGATGGGGACACACCGTGTGCTGTCTCCCTTCACGTCCTGGCGCAGGTGGGAGAGTGATCATCACACCCATGCCTTTACTATTAGGTAACATTGGAGCTCCTCCCGAGGGCTGGGCACCGTGCTAAGTGCTTCACTTACATTATCGTGTTTGGTCCTCACATCAGATTCTATCATCAGTCCCATTTCTGAGGAGAGAAAACTGAGACTTGGAGAAGTCCAGTAATTGGCCCAGGGTCACAAAGCTAGCGAATGCCAAAATCAGAATTCAAATTCTCCTTCGCGGAGGGTGGCGGTTCAGGGTGGTGTTTCCAAGCACAGGCTCTGGAGTCATGTTGCCACAGTGTGAATCCCAGCTCCCCTGCCTGCTAGCTGGGAATTATTCAATGCGTTACTCAACCTCCCCAAGCCCCCGTTGTGTCACCTGTGAAGTTGTAACAATAATTACAGTATTTATAGAATTGTGTGGTGATGACTAGAGAAGGCAACATAGTAACTATTGACACGTGGTTAATTACCAGTTGTGTAGTATTTAGCTGTAGTTCAACTACAGGTTAAGTCACATAAAGTTGCTATTGCAGTAGACCAAAAATGGTAAAATACTGACAATTTAACTTGGTTAAGTCTATTAAAAAAATTTTTAAAAAAATGGGGGCGCCTGGGTGGCTTAGTCGCTAAGCGTCTGCCTTCGGCTCAGGTCATGATCCCAGGGTCCTGGGATCAAGCCCCGCATCGGGCTCTCTGCTCAGCAGGAAGCCTGCTTCTCCCTCCCCCACTCCCTCTGCTTGTGTTCCCTCTCTCGCTGTGTCTCTCTCTGTCAAATAAATAAATAAAAATCTTAAAAAACAAAAAACAAAATAATGGTTCAACCTAATACTACACAGGTACCTATTCTTTGTAAAACATAACAGCGGTTCCCTTATTCATCTTTGTGATTTGTAAGTTGTAAAAGGGCAGGTGATTAAGTGTTTCAGTATAATTTTTTCCTTGCCTTGCCTGCTTGTTTTAGCTTCTCTAAAGAATCACATGGAGAAATCTTCTCTTCTAATGTAACAAAGCAGCCATGAGGACCTTACACAATATACACAGTTCCCAGAGCCACTAATATGTTGAGGATGTTGCCACAGGGAACTTGGAGGAGAGTGGGTTTGAAGTGAGTTTAGATTGCATAGAGCAGGACTAGGAGGAAAAGACTGATGAAATGATGAAATGAAGAGGGAGGAGACTTCTGGCTCCTTTAAGCCACTGTGAGTGTTCTGCTGTTTGAGGGAATGCCATTCTCATACTAGATGGATGATGGTGATAAACAGATGTCAAGAGTAATCATTCGTCATTCTGCCCCGTGGAGGCGAGCTCCTGATCGGCGGCAGGAGGTTGTTAAATTTGACACATTCAAAATGAATTCTGTGGCCTGGCCGCTCTTGACCTCTGGCTTGGTGGGGGTAGTCCATGATGGAAGGACTTGCAACTCAATTGTGTTTGGGGAGGTTGCAGGGTGGGGGAGGAAAACAAAACTGGGATAAGAATTTTGCCTTCTTAAAAGGAAAGCCAGCTACTGGTGCAAGATCCAGTGGGATATTTCTCCTCTGCAAGATGATTTTTCTGCCCCAACCTGACCGCTGTTTCCATCCTGCACTTGCCTCAATCCTATTTCCTTAGAAGTCACATTATAGAAATATAAATAGCTCTGGAATTCAAGTGGAACATTCTGGAGAGACAGTCTTTCTTGTTAATAGGAACTGCCTTTAAAAAAAATTAGTCTCACCTTTGAAATGTAACCACATTTTCAAGGATTCTGTAGATTTTCTTGGTCTCTGGAATGAGATCACTACTGTGTGTAGAGTATATGCTCCCTGTGATTTCAGACTTCTGCTGTATGTATATTGCGTACATGTGAGTATGTGCCTGGGGACGTGTTCCCTTTCCTTCTTATTTCTTTCCACATCTAATATTCCTCTAAAAGTGTTCTTAGGATTTTTTAGCAAGGTTGACAGATTAGCCTTGGATCCTATCATTTGTTTTTTCCCACCACCGGCAGCTGCAAACTAATGAAAATGCATTTACATACCCACGCACTCAGACACACTTGCAGACTGTTGTTTTTTTTTTTTTTTCCTGTGTGCACTATTCCTTTTCTCTCTCTTTGTGTCTATGGTTACTGTTAAGCTGACCTGTACAGTCTGGGGCAAATACCAAAACTTGAATCAAGCACTACTTCTCCATACAGCTGCAGAGCATTGCAGTTTCAGAGGCTCAGATGATAGATTTCAGCAAAATTCCTTTAGCTGGTTGGAGTTTAGGAAACCTGTTAAGATTCCATCCACAAAGGTGAGCTGCATGGCACTCGACTGGGCTGAATTTTTGAAAATGCAGTGCTCAAATGTTGTTGTTTTGTTTTTTCTTTTTTACAAGCCCTATGTTTATAAATTTTTTTGTCTGAGGTGATTTTCTACAATATTGAATTTTATTGTTGGAAACAAGGACTGTCCAAAGGTTTTTCTTCTTCTTTGATTCTCCCTTGCCTTCTCCCAGTTTCTGTGAGAAGCTGTTGCTTGCAAAAACCATAACTAATTAAAAATCGAACTTATCCAGCTGCAGAGAAGCCCAAGTGGAGGATGGCAGGGGGTGGGAGGAAGCGCCAACACCGGATGGGGGCACTGGCTGGTGAAAGCTGCCAAAGCCATTCATTCTTTCTTACCTTCACTTTGTCGTCTGCGGGCCTGGTGCCGTGTATGAGTCAAGGACCTAGAGGGACACTCTCTGGGGAAGGGCAGGGGATGGCTTACCCGTTACCACCAGCTCCCCTTACACTGGCCTGACAAACAGCTTCTCAGGGGTGCAGGGCGGGAGTGCACGCGGGACCTGGCTGCGGTGGAAACCGGTTCTCAGGTTCTGGTCGCGTGTACTTCCCGGTACATCGGGGGGTCTGCTGCTGTCAGGCAGGCCGGCCGGCGATTGGTTGAGAGGAGGGCAGTAATCCGAACTGCCTTTTGTACTTGCCTAATCAGGGCAGCCGTTTGATTGCAGGTTCCAGCAGAGGTGCCTTGGTAGTGTCAGACACCTGTGTCTTAGCTCGCGCCTTCCTGGGGCTGGTGCCCGGGGATTCTTTCCGGGCGAGAATCGCACCTCTGTCCCACCTCCCTGGAGTCCCGGAGCCCCCCCTGGCGAGCGGCGAGGCCCGGTGTCACGCTGGACAGAGATCTTCCACAGATAACTGAGGACAATGGAAATGCTGGTGTAGACTTCCTTAAGGTAAGTCCATGTTAAACCAGATAGGTCTCAACATTATTTCTACATTGATCGTGACAGAAATGCCAGTATTGGGAAGGTACATTAAAGAGAGGCAGGGAAGTTGTTTAGTTTAGACCTTTATGATGAAATTGCTGCTATTCGGCCGCCAGATGTGTTGGCAAAACGATACCAAAGCATAAATAAAGATGTAAATTGTTGTAACGCTTGCAGGCAGTTGACACCTCATTGTGCACTCCTTCCTATTTGACGAGAAACTCAAGTGATGATAGAATAAAGTAACTTTTAATTAAGGCCAACAAATATATATCCCAGCTCGTACAATAAAATAAAGTCAGTGTGAATATCTTAGCTCCTTTCAATTATGCAATTCCAGGATTTATAGTCTAATTCTAACTGCCATTTATTTTTAAAGCTGTCTTTAACTTTTCCTCCTATGGTATGAAAGCAGTTTTCCTTTTTAAGGTTTGTTCAACATAGTAAAATTAGTGAATATCACTTTAGGGGTTTGATTGTATTGCTTGGCTTGCTTTGCTCATTCTGATGTTTGAGAAAAAGGCAGATTCTAAATGCAAGCACCTAAGTTTGAGCAACAGTGAGATGCCTAGGAATATTAAGCTCTATCATGATTTCATTTTCCTTTTAAGTTTGTTGACAGATACTTCAGGGACCATCCTGTCTCCCCTCTTGGATTGCTGTCAGCATACACGTAATTCTAGGATTTAGTAATTGGAGGTTGGTGAAAAGACTAGTGGTTTGGGACTAGTGCTTACACCCCTGCCTGTTTTGTTGTGATAGGGAGGAAGTAATTTTGCCTTTGATTTTGATATTTTTAATGAAAACTTTCTATAAATGGGTAAAGATCCATTTATAAATCCAATCTGAGACTACTATCCCCACTGTTTTAATTTCAAAGATATAAACACCTTCATGAAAGAAAGATTTCTTCATTCACTAATTCTGAATGATTCTGTTCAAGTAGTAAACATAATAGAACAGATAGAGGTGGCAAAAAAGCAGATAAGCATTTAGAAAGCATTCACTGGCCATCTATGCCAATTATCCTGAAATATGTCTTTTTCTTCCCGGGTTCGTAGCCAGTTGGAAATTTCCATCTTTCTCATCTGTTAGCTAACTTGTTTTTATAAAAACATTTTCCTATAGTAAGTTCAACATAGTAGTGATACTAAGTATAAATACTAAAATCACTGCTCTGATGAATGAAAGCATCTGAAATAACATTACCCATGGGCGGAAGCGTGGTCATGGCCAGATCTATAGTAATCATCTTATATATAATATGTGAGCGAATAGCACAGATGGTTGATGATAATTGAAAAATCAGATCGGTTGGTAGGTAGATAGGTAGATGCCAAGTGAATTGATAAATGTCGAGGGAGTTAAAGGAGAAATGGACGTTGGAAAGCTAAATAAATATTGTATATTTAGCATCAATTTAAATTTCAAAAATCTACCTTCCCTTATGAATTACAGCCCAGAGAATATACAAACAAAGATAATTTCCTGGATTAAGGATAAGTCATTTTTGTATGGAGAAGGATAAATACTACCTTAGTCCCAATCACTATCTTTTTTTTTTTTTTTTTAAAGATTTTATTTATTTGAGACAGAGAGAATGAGAGAGAGAGAGCACATGAGAGGGGGTAGGGTCAGAGGGAGAAGCAGGCTCCTCGCCGAGCAGGGAGCCCGATGCGGGACTCGATCCCGGGACTCCAGGATCATGACCTGAGCCGAAGGCAGTCGCTTAACCAACTGAGCCACCCAGGCGCCCCCCAATCACTATCTTAAAACACACACACACACACACAAAACACTATTCATAAAACCCCCAGTGTTTTGAAAAGGTACAGACAGGAAGAGAGAGCTAGTTAAAAACCTCTTTATCTCTAGTTAAAAAATAAAGTCACAAAAACCCCACATTCCATATTAAGAGTATAGAAAGCCCTTGTACATATCTGCAGAGTACCAGGGCCCCCCCAAATATGTAATGTAACACAGTCGTTAATAACTAAGACACACATACACACACCTACATTTCATCCCAAGAACAATATCATTAGAGAGTAAGATTGGGGCAGGGAATTAAGTATCTTAAATTCATCTTCTTCCCCAGGGACAATTTTTAAAAATACCCTTTCTGGGGCTGTGGAATGCCTGCCTGACTCCCTCGAGTGCAGGGTGGTGAGGGTCCCCTCTGGGGTTGTGGACAGCACACAATAGGGCATAATGGAGCACACGCAGCCTCCCCCTCCCAGACAGGCATCGGCGTGTCCCATTGGCTCTGCTTGAAATGTTCAGTTATGCAAATGAAAGCTGCCGACGTCAGACACCTCCCTCCCTGCCCCTTTGTTTCTCCCTCCCTCCCTCAGAATGGCCCCAGATCTCAGCCTTTTGCCCCTGACTTTGCTAAGCTGGGCAGGCCTGTGAGCTCAGAAGCTGCAACATCTGAGTGAAACCTCCCTTTGCTCCCCGTGCTATGGCCGTAGGAACAGACGAGCGAGCTGGGGTTCCCTAGCGCTAGACACATGGAAAAAGAAGCAGCTTCCCATGTCCCCTCCTCTCTAGGTGGCTTCCTTAAAATGTCCCTGGTTAACAGGAAAAAGTTGGCACTCCTTGTTAGGCCAAGCCTCCAGAAGGCAAACAGCAACAGCTTCCAGCAACCCTAATGTTCACATTTTGGAGATGAGGGGGAAACGACACTGCAGGACACATGGATGGTTTTGGAAGCAGGAACTGAAGCAGTCTCGAGTCATCTGGCCTCTCAGCTGGACAGATTGGGCTAAAACACAAATGTCAAATGATGGTCACAAGGTGGTATTTGTAGCTTCTTATCTGATACCATTGGGAGAAAAGCTTTTAAAGAACTTCTGTGACCGGAAACTGGTAGGATTGCTCCGATGCCCCATCAAGCGATGGTGTGAGTGCTGGTGTCAGACACTTTAAGTGGGACTTTGCTTGCACACTCCGGCTGGGTTTTAACACCACAGCTCTGGGGATGGAATTTAAATGAGCCCCGCCCTGAAAAGCTATGGCTGTTTGGAATTGCTTGTTTTTTTCCAAGTACCAAAGCTCCTTCGTGACCAGTAAAGCTACTGGTAGACCGTTCCCACCAAATACTGGGGTCAGCATTCCAGACCAGCCCTTCAGGGGCGGTGGTCCCTGGCAATTCGACCCCGAGGGCCGGTCTCCAAGTTCCTTCCTTATCTTTCTCCTGGCAGTGGCGGCGGCTGGTCGTCCTGACCTGATATTTATGCAGTGATTTCTCGGTTGTTTGTTAAACACGCCTCATTAATTCCTCTATCTGATGCATGTTGGTCAGTATCCTCGTGGCAGCTTGGAAGAGAGAGAAAGGGGATGAAATGGAATGATTTATCCAATAGCACCAAGAAATTAGTGAGACAGCGGAAACTCAAGTGCCATGCATTGCTCCTTCCTTTTCTGTCTTTCTGTCCAAAGAGAAATCAGGAAGCTTAAACCTCTCCCTCAGCGGTTCTGTCTAGGCACTAAAAATGCTTCAGTCCAGAAATAAGCTGTCCTCTTACCTGGATCGTTCTGTGGCTGGGAGAGGGGGTCAGAAGCCTACAAACAATGAAGTGAATCGGGTGTGGAGTGTGGTGTGCATGTGTGCACGCGTGTGTATGTATTTGTGCACAGGTATGTGTGCCTGCCCACGCGTGTGCGCCCTCATGTTCACCCCAACAACTCACAACCCCAGGGGTGTGTTGGTGAAGTTTGTCTGAAGCTTACCTGAGAAGGACCGCAACCTCTCTGCTGTGGCCTTTTCCTCGAGAGGCCTGATCATTCATTTATAAGAGATTTCAGTCCGGGCTCCCTGACAAGGGAGGCCAGCCCAGGAGCTGCGGGTGAGCTAGTCTGAGGGCGGCGGGCCCGCATTGCCTCCGAAGGTATTCCAGGAATGTTAATGGTATGCCTGAGTGGAGGGCTTCACAGCCCAGAGCTCGGGGCTGAGAACTGCTCTGTGGCCATCTGTTGAGGCTCAGGAAGTCTCATAGCAACAGCTTCTCAAGAATGGTGCCTTTTTTTTTTTTTTTTTTTTAATTAAAATTAACTAACACAAAACCCAAAACTGCTCCACTGCTCAAGAAGAATCAGGACAGGATTCGGATTCTTTCTACAGAATGATGAGCTTTTAAGGAAGAAAAGCCCCCACATCCTTAATTCCTGTTCTTTAAATGAGCAATTTGTACTTGGTTTTGAGGTCTTAATTTTTTTCCCCTAGGGTAGAATTCTTTTTGGAAAAGAGGGAGAGGTGAAAACGAATTTCCAAAGCTGTGGAGAAATAATTGGCAAAAATATGGTTAAGAAAAAAAGTGGTCGGAGTTTTGAGATTTTCCTGGTATTTGTTGCGTTTAGTGATTCCCGTCAGCCAGCAGCTGCATTTTTTCCCTCTGTAATAACGTGAGCTTTATAAACCTGGCTGTTCAGTTAGTGAAATGAACTTCAGGACAAAATGCTAATTTTACTGTGGTCGTATGTGCGCTCCAATATGAGTCTCTTGAATCTGAGTTAATGGTAACCCTTTAAAAAAGCAAGAGGGGAAGTAGTATTTGTAGTTTGTTGTTTTTCAGTTGATGAGGCATTAAGTTAGCCATTTCAAAAACCAAGTTTGTTCCTCAGGATAGAAGACTCTGGAAAATGATGAAGACTGGAAGCCTGACTAGCAGCTGTGTGTACCGGGGCAGGCACACTAGACAGAGACAAAAGAATTATATTCCAAATTCTACCCCTGACTGGGCTATTGGAGGAAGGTACACAACTCTTAGGGCATGTTCCTCATCTGCAAATTGGATTTCTGCATTGTTAGGAAGGTTAACTATAATCACATAAAAGGAACGCGGGAAATAAGTCTTGAATCCTTGAATGGCATTTCTGAAGGAGTATTCTATGCTGTCACTCTTGCCGTTGTACAACCCTGGGAAAATACTTTCGTGAGAACTTCATGTCCTCTTCAGTTTTCAGCGCGACATTTTTAAATTTCCTTCCAGTCTAAAATTTCCCAGTGGGGTCGCAAGAGATTCCAACAAGCAATTGTGCCTACGCTTGTATGATCTTAAATACGGTACATATGTGAAATACTTCTTTATATTCTTGATTGGTAGTGCCTATTTCTACTCATGAAGTATTCAAATCTGACGTACTGCCCCTGGTGGTTAAAGGGAATGCCACCAGCCCCCAGGAAAAGGATATGGACTCTGAGTTTGGTTTCTGGAATGTGGGTTCTTAAGAAGTCTTCTTTCTATGAAAAGCTGGACCGCTTACCTTCTCTTTGCCTGTTGCCTCATGTATAAAATTTAACCAGTTAATATTTATGGAGTCCGTACCATGTGCCAGCTTTATTTCTAGATGCTGGGTTGAGGATCGTGAACAAATGTAGATAAAAACTCTTGCTCACGTTCTGGTCAAGGGAGACAGGTAACAAACCCCCAAGTAAGTCAGTTGTGTTGAAGGTTATAAAATGATAACTGCTATGGAAAAACATAGAGCAGGGACGTGTGGTATATGATGAGTATATGATGGCAGAGAGGGATACTGCAGTTTTCTAAAGGGTTGACGGACAAGACCTCACTAAGGTGGTATTTGAAGGAAGACTTGAAGGAGGGGAGCCACCAAGCCTTGTGATGAGCTGGGGAAGAGCACTGGAAGCAGAGAGAACAGCAAGTGCAAAGGCCCTGGGGGGAGGGGGGAAGCCTAAATGACTTGTGTGAGGAAGAGGGGAGGCTAGTGCAAGCAGGGACAGAGGTCCAGGCCTCCTGCCCATTTACTCTGAATGAACCCTGTGAACTTACTTCACAGAGCTGTTGAGAGATTTCAATGAAATCATTTGTGAAAAGCCTTTAGCACAGTGCCTACCACACAGAAAAATTTCCATAATTGTTAGCTATTGTCTATTTGTTTATTATTACCACTACCTAGGATTTAAAGACAGAAGGATGTGAGCACATGGAAGACGGTTTTGTTCAGATCAAAACTGATTATTCTTTTTTTTTTTTAAAGATTATTTATTTATTTATTTCACCGAGAGAGACACAGCGAGAGAGGGAACACAAGCAGGGGGGAGTGGGAGAGGGAGAGCAGGCTTCCCACGGAGCAGGGAGCCCTATGCAGGGCTCCATCCCAGGACCCCGGGATCATGACCTGAGCCGAAGGCAGACGCTTAACGACTGAGCCACCCAGGCGCCCCCAAAACTGATTATTCTTAACAGAATTAAACTCCCAACCTTGGTTCCCTAAGTATTCAATTCTATGACCTAGAAAGATTCCAATTCTCTGTCTGCACACATACAGAGGGAAAAATGTACTTTTTAAAAACTGGCCTTGTTTCAGCCAAAACGTTGTCTCTATTATGAAAGTACTAAGTCCAAACTCTCTAGGGACAGGTGTATTTTGAGACCTTTGGTTTAAGTTTCAGCTACAAAATCCTATTGAATTCCACTGAACTTCCATGCAATTGCAATGTACTCATGTTTGAGTTTTGATGTCAATACCCTTCTCTAGGCCACAGGATTTGAGGCAGGGAGAAACCTATTGCAGATACCATGAAAACGAGGAATCAAGCTCTTTTCCTTCTATCAAGAGCCCAGAAGCAAGATTGGATTTCCGGGACAGTTCAAGAACTCTCTCTCAAGATAATCTTCCTAAACACCTGTCCAAGTGTCTAGATCCTATTGATCTTCTCCTTTGAACCTGAAGGATTTTGGTTATAACTCACGTCAAGTGATGACTAGCTCAGAAACTAGAAGCGAGGGAATCCTTTTCTCCAAACATTTGAAGACCATCATTTAGAATTGGGGTTATGCTTGCTCCAGAACCAAAATAAGTGACTTGGGAACCATTAAACAAAATACTTGATGGCAACTTAATGATCAACAAAGGGAAAGGCTGTCTAAAAATATACATCCTCAGCAATGGAAATGTTCCAGTAGAGGATAGGTAACCAACCGTCAGAGGGGCTGCCCAACATTTGGACGCCAGCTTGACTTCTAAGATTTCTTCCAAATTTGTGGTTCTGCTTTCTTCTGAGATCTGCTTATTGAAAACTAAATTCTGCAGGAAAAGTCACCTTAAATTCTGTTTAACCAACAGCTTAGTTGGGGAATTCTGAGAGCAAGAAACAACTGGTTGTGGAGGCTCCATTTTACTTAGGTGAGGGGTGGCCAGAGGAATTAGCTTGCTGCAGCCTCGACCCTGGTCCTGGTGTCTGGAGCCCCAGTGCCCCCCGCGCTGACTGTGCTGTGCTCCTATGCTTTCTATGATCACTGGGTAGAATAAACCCTAGCTCACGTTTTCTTTTGAATGAACACTTATCATATACTTATTATGTTCTACATGATCTATTAAAATGCTCTCATAACGACCCTATGACAAAGCTGCATTTTTAATCCCCATTTAGCAGGTTAAACAATTGAC
Organism: Leptonychotes weddellii; assembly: GCF_054177405.1. Taxonomy (NCBI): domain Eukaryota; kingdom Metazoa; phylum Chordata; class Mammalia; order Carnivora; family Phocidae; genus Leptonychotes; species Leptonychotes weddellii. Next base: position 122,835,283 of record NC_138370.1, on the reverse strand, counting down.
ATAACCAGTTCAGTAACTAATCAATCTAAGGTCGCACAGTGACAGAGCTGGGATTGAACCCAGGCAGTCAGCCAGCAGGGTCTGCACTCTTAAAGCCTACATTGGATGTGCCCACAAAATAGTCCTCTGCACCTTTTTCATCTGTTAGAGCTCTCCTGTTGATTTAGAGAAAAAAGTGATCTGGCATATCATTACACTTTATTGCCCTCTGTGAGGGCAGAGAATGTAACCTGTTGCTACCCAGTGCCTAGCATAGTACCCGGGGCATGGCAGATACTCAAATATTTGTTGAATGAGTGAGGGAGTGTGGGTGTGACATGAATAAACAGTAGGAAGGCCACAGAAATGCCTTCCTGATCTCACAGAGCTACAGAAACATATGTGATTGCAAGATGTCACTTAATACAAAAACTTTGAAGTTACAAAACAGATAAAATTAGAGGTGAGTGTTTAATAGGGCAATTATTTGAACCACTGTCGATAGTCGCATCCCTTGTTAGGTGGTCATTGATATTTTGATCGTCACATCACACTGGAAATAGTGCCCATAAAAGTGCCCTTGCATGAAAAAATAGTGCCCTCACACTAACACCTGCCACGTGAGACTTGGGGAAGCAGCAAACCAGGGAACCATGAATTCCACTAAATCGGGGTTTTGGACTCAGTGCATTTAACAATTGGATATGGAGACTCACAGACTTATTATGGGGTGGAAAAAGAAAGCCTGAGTTCTGGCCAATGCCAGTGCCTGAGGGAACGTTTGGGTGCAGTGAACACAAACCCACTCAGACAAGCCCAAATAAAAAAAAGAAGTGTTCTTGGAAGAGATATGAGGGAAGCTTATGGAAATCCAATTGCAGGAAGCCAGGAACACTTCAGGTTTAACCTAATGATTCGGTCAGAAGGAGTCAGAAGCCTGAGTGTGAGTTGCCATCTTGGCATTGCTGAGAGTGTCGCCTTGGTTAAATTACTCAGTGTTTCTGGATTTTGTTTGTCCATCTGAAAAATAGGAAATATAGAAAGTGTCTACCCTGTTGGGTTGTTATGTAGATTAAATGAGGTCATACATATAAAGCACTTGGGACACTGCCTGATACATAGTGAGAGGTCTATAACCATTCACCTTTATTACAACTTAGCAAGTAGGCAGCTACTCACTTCTCATTGGACTGCATAGTCCCTCGTGTTAGTTGACTTTGAACATCAGTTCCATTGCTCTTCCTTCAGACTAACTTCCTGGGAAACATGGTTCCAAGGTTAATTGAATGGCATGATGATGTCATCAAGGCTCCAGGCTTATCTATTCCCAGTCTAGCCTCCTTAGCATGATGATTTGCATCCCCAGACTTGCCCCTCATGATTACAAGATGGCTGCTGCAGCTCCAGGCATCATCTACTCACACAATTTTTTCCAAGGGCAGGAAGGAGTCCCGGTTTTGTGTATTTTATCAAGAATGAGGAATGCTTTTCCAAAAACCCTCCTGCAAACTTTTCTTTGGTCAGATCTCATTAGCTAGGGTTGTGTCCTATGCCCGTGCCTAGACTCATAACTGGTGGGGGAGTCAGAATACCATGATTGGTGTAGATCAAGAATGATTTATCTCTTGGGGCTATGGAAGGATCCACCTTCCTGAATACATGGTCATCTGATACTATAATTGAATCAGAATTATGTCTGTGAGGAAGAAGGGGACACACACATACACACTGAAGAAGAATCCTATTTGCTATAGAAAAAAAAAATATATATATACACATATATATAAATGGGGTGGAAACACACACACACACATACACACACACACACACACACACACAAAGAGATGGTGCATGATGAGGTGAGGGAGAACCTGACAATATTTTTTAATCCCTGAGGCCATCTCCATTCATGCCTTTCCAAGAAATTCCCATTTTTGCTCAAATTTCTATGTAGGTTCAGTGTCACTTGTATCATTTTCAGTAACAGCAACAAAATGCTGTCAGAGGCATGTCCCCGACTTCTGGGTTTCTGTCCCCTCACATCGGCTTCTGTGTGGCCCTGGCTCACCACAGAGCTGTTGCCGGGTTCTACTCACAGCTCTTGAACTTTCTTCACTCAGCCTCTGTGCTCCAGTTCCAAGTTCCACAGACAACAACCTGATAGCTAGGGCCAGGCTGGTCCAGTCTCGTCCCTTCGGCAGGGGCTTGGTCAGGGCCATGTTCTCCTAGAATAGTTGTGAGCAAGGAGACAATACTGTCTGTCTCTGACAAAAACATGTAATAGTCCTGCTTGGTCCTTCCTAAAATGGCTCTGAACCCAGTTGAAAAGAACATTTTTCATAAGTAAAATGGTTAGATTTCAGGTATACAAGTGCCTTTGACAGGGAGTTAAAGTCTGGTGGCTCTACTCCCTTTGGCCTGACTTAAATAGGAGAAGAAGGAGAATTCTTGATTCATATCAGGAGGGAAATAGTGAGAGATTTGAGGAGGAAGGGACGAGGAGAGCTAAGTGAATTCATAAATGAAATCAGTGTGGCCATCAGGGGCAGGCCAATTGGGAGAACCAAGTAGCACTAATGAGGAAGATCCCCATGGAAGGCAGAAATACAAGAAGTTGAGCCTCTGGTTCAGTGAGTGTGGATAACTCTTTATTGTTTAATATTTATTTTTATTTTTTTATTATGAAAATGTCCGAACATTTGTGAAGGTAAAGAGTACCACAAATTCCCACGTATCCCCCTATCCGGCCGATGTTAAGGAGAGCAAGTCTGGGAGGAGGAGGGGAAGGCTAAAGAAGGGAGCAGGATCCAGTGAAGGACAAAACACTCAATGAGATGTATTAGTGAACTTGTCAGGAGTGGACAGGAAATTGAAATCCAAGATGTTTGTTCTTCTTAATCACAGGCTAATGAAATACTTGCTAAATGAGATCTGGCTCCTTGTTCTTTGAGTAGGGATTATGTAATCTGAGGAAACCGACCCCCATGGCCTAATCTCCAAATTGCCGGGGGTCTTACACAGTGACAAGACTAAGAAGTCAGGAGGAGGGGGCATCATTCATTTGACATTCAGCAACTATTGATCTGCACTCTTCCAGGGGCTGGGCTAGGCTTTCTAGGCACACAGATCTGAAAGGCAGGGTCCTTGCTGTCACAGAATGCAGTGTGTAGGTGAGAAATAGACAAGAAAATGTGTACCGGGCATGCCATGGTAGCCTAGAATTTTTCTCATAGCATAGAATAGGTGAAAGTTTCCTATAGGAAGATGACTGCCTTGATTTTTAGAAGGATGAATAGGAGTTAGGTAGATGGATTTAGTGGCTAAAGGCATTTTAGACAAAGTAAACAAAGAGTTGCTTGAATTGAGCCTTAAGTCAGGGCTGTGGGCCGACTATATGCTTGTGACCTTCTGGAAGAAGGGCAGAGATGGGGTGGGAGCAGGGCTGCAGTCCAGCCCAGGCTTTGCTCCCTGGAGCAGCTGTGTCCACCTGGAGAAGGAGGGGCCTTTGTCTGATTGGCAAGGTGCCATGTGGGCTGCGGGAAGCCCTGTCGGAACGTATCTGGTATTCTTTGGGGAGCATATGTGAGGATGCTCTTGGGTTTGAGCAGGATCCTGAAGGTGATGGGGAGCTAATGAAGAATTAAAAAGGCACACCAGTGACAAAAATCAGATCTGTGTTTGAGAAAGGCCATTCTGGCTGCATTTTGGAAGATGGCAAGCCTGGAGGAAAAGAAACTTGTGAGAGAGGACTGGTCGAGGTGAGAAATAATGGCGGCCTGCACTGAGGATACAGTGGGGGAAGTGGAAGGGGCGGATGCAATGTCCAGAAGGTAGAATGGGTAGACTTGATGACAGGCTGGCTCCTTGGGTGAGGGAGAAAGAGGAGGGGAGGATGACTCCCCGGTTTTCAGCTTTAGCAGCTCAGTGGAAGATGATAGCTTCCCAGCAAAGACTGAGAAACCCCATAACTTTGACATAGTGTGTGGTAAGGTGTTACCTATTAGATAACAATAAAAAGTTCCTTATTTAAGCATCATGGTTAAATATTAAAAGGAAGGCTTCAATAGTAGCTTTTGAGACAGAGTAAAAACACCCGGATCTTGAGCTATGCCCCTTCAGAGAATGAGCGATTGATATTAAAGGAAATTGATACTGCCCCTTCCAAGTCCAGCCAGACCTCCTGCCGTGGATAATCAGTCCTTCCAAGATAGGACAGAGAGTAACGCCCAGCTGCAGACAGCGAGTTCCTCACCCTCTCTCTTGCTTTCAAGAGTAAAATGATAGAAACCCAGAGGATCCCCAATCTTTCCCCATTCTTTCGGAGAAAGCAGGATTTTGTTTCTTTTGTTCCTGATGGTGGACATGTCAGCAGCCTTCTTTCTGTCCCCCTGTGCTTCGCAAGGTGCTAGAGGAGCTCAGCCTCTGGAGTTGAATGGTCCTGGGTTTGAATTCCGAGTTCATCGTCTTCTATCTAGAGATGGGCAGGACACATCTCCATGAACCTCATCTGTAAAATATGACCTACCTCACAGGGCTGTTACGAAGGGTAAGGGATAGATAATGAAAGTGAAGTGCCTGACCTTGGGCCTGGCAGGGAGCACACTGGCCACAGTGCTGGTGGTGGAGGTGGCCATTGTTGCTGTTGTTCTTGTTTTGGGGTGTTTTTTTTATTTTAGAGGTTTTATTTATTAATTTGGAGAGAGAGAGTGGAGGCGGAGGGGCAGGCAGAAGGCCAGAGGGAGAGGGAGAGGCAGACTCCCCACTGAGCAGGGAGCCCAATGCGGCTCTCCATCTCAGGACCCTGGGACCATGACCTGAGCTGAAGGCAGATGCTTAACTGACTGAGCCACCCAGGCGCCCTGCTGTTGTTCTTGTTTTTAATGCCGATTTCAGACATTAGGAAAAGATACAGTTTGATTTTGCAGACTTCAATTACTCCGTGGGCCTCATCTGTTGGATGGTAACTCCATACCACGTTGCCTTCTTTATGGATTGGCCCCAGGAGAAGGAGGGGTGTGCCATGATGCCATGTGAGTCAAAGGGCAGGTAACATAACACTTCCTGCTCCCTCCTGAGGTGCCTTGGGATAGTGGGCTGATTATGTTCAAGGCAGAGAAGCACAGCTTTGTCTAGAGAAACCACTGGAAAGAAGGCAGAGAACTATGGTACTCTTGGTTTTCACATGACCGGGATGTTTTCATGGGATATAGAAGGCCACAGAAGCTACACTTGGTATTACATTTAATAATTCGACAAAGACTATTTATTGTTAACTACCAGCATGAGGCTTTAGCAGCCGGTTGCACCCAAAGAAAATGGGCTTAACTTTCTTATCAAGAAACAGTCTTGATAAGCCACTAGGTGACTGTAACTTTGGTCATTGCTCTGGAATGTTCCTGATGGTGCTGCCAGTTTTCATTGCCCATAGGTATGGTATTTTTGTAAATGCCCCCATGTATGCTTTCACAAATTAAAAATGCTTTTTTGCTGTGCCGGAATTGAAAACAAACAGCTAGTCTCTCGTGGAAAGAGGAGTATTGGGAATTCAGGAGTTACTTTTGTTAAAGTGCCCAGGATCAGAACTACATGGTTAAGCATGGAGTATGATTGTTCTTGGTTGCCACTGAATCCTTGGGGAGCAACACAAGGATCAAACAGAGATTGAAGATCAAACAGAGAAAAGTGGAAAGTCTCTTTTTCATACTACTCTGAGATCTGTTATGCCTTTGAGAAAGAAAGAAAAAAGATTTCAAAGTGTTTAAAATGAGCCATTCCTAACCTGTTTGCTAGAAAAGAGAAAGAAGAAAATTCAGTGACAGTTAAAAATTTAAATCGGTAGTTCTCAACCAAGGTGATTTGACCTCCCAGGGGACAGTTGACAAGATCTAGAGACATTTGTGGTGGTCACAAGTTAAGGGGTACGCTACCAGCATCCAGAAGATAGAGGCCTGGGATGTTGCTGAACAACGTGCAAAGCACAGGACAGTCCCCATAACAAAGGATCGTCTGGCCCAAGTGGTGCCAAGGTTGAGAAACCCTGAGTTAAATAATGGCTGGTGGGAGCGGCAGGTGGTTATTATTCAACATGGACTGTCTCTTTCAGCAGGGAATTAGCCTTCCCATTGCTTTTCGAGAATTGAAATTACTTTCCTTGGTTTGTATAGAGAAAAAACGGGTATACCTTCTTATGGGCTTAGTCTGGGCTGTCTGCTTCGTACATAAGTCTCATATTGCCAGGCGGCGATTCAGTCCAAAAAATCATCAGGCCAGATGCTGGGGCGATTGTGGGTAGGAAAAACCAATAACCAGATTGACTAAAGTGTTGGCTTTTCAAACTGGTTGGTTGAGTGCTCTGTGGACATGCAGCTCTTTTGTGGCCACAAAGGGCAGAGTAGGGGAGAGAGGCGAGGAAGGGCCTCCACATTTCAAGGCTCCCCTTTAAGGAAAGGGAAATGTGGCTCGTCAAGGGCTTGCCAAGCATGAAGCCATCCAGGAGCGGTCACAGAACCTTCTTTCTGTTCTTTCTTCTCTGTTCTCCTTGATTGTCTTTATTTCACAAACTGTTTCTTGACTACTTTCCAACCCAATTCCTGTGCTAAGCACTGCTCATGAGGCAAAAAAACTTGGGTGGTTCTTAGAATAGCTAAAAGAAAATTACAGAGACCTGTAGATTGTCATGCTATCTCAGAAAGGAAAAGGTGGACAAAGGGCTTCTCCCCCAGATTTTAAGTATTTATATCTTATGAGGTGTAAAATTAAGCCACATTTTGCTATGCATTTAATTGTGTCTTTTTTTAAAAAAAAGACTTTATTCATTTATTTGACAGAGAGAGACAGCGAGAGAGGGAACACAGCAGGGGGAGTGGGAGAGCGAGAAGCAGGCTTCCTGCTGAGCAGGGAGCCTGATGTGGGACTCGATCCCAGGACCCTGGGATCATGACCTGAGCCGAAGGCAGATGCCTCATGACTGAGCCACCCAGGTGCCCCTTTAATTGTGTCTTTATTGAAAACTGTAAAAAAGTATAAATTCATGATAACTAACTGCCATAGCCATATGTCAATTTTCTGGATTTTATTCTCTGTGGAAAGCTTTTGCTTTATCTTTGAAAGATGACCCAAGTCTGGGGCTTACTAATGGAGGTAGATTGGTAGATAGTAGACAAAGTAAAATTAATGACAGTAAATAAACTTATTTGTAGGAAATCGTTTTTAAGCAGAATCCCTCTTATCCTGTAGGAAATCAAATTACTTTTCACTATGACGAATGTCATTACATCTTCTGATACTTCAGTGGAACTCCCTGAGCAAATATGATGTAAGAGCCAAGGGGGAGGGTCAGAAGCCAGACTGCCTGGATTCAGATCCTGGCTCTGACACCGACTTTCTAACACTATGGAACTTGGAGGAGACCACTTCTCTCCCAGTGCCTCAGTTCCATTATTGTCAAAACGGGAGTAATAGTATTTTCCTCAGAGGGTGATTATAAGGATTAAATGAGCTAATGCAAGTAACTAGCACATAGTGCTTGATATGTGTTATTTTTGTTAACATCATCATCACTTTGCATTGTATTTTATTATTCTGTATTTGTACTGAGCAGGAGACTGATGGATGGGCCCACTGCAGCTTGCCCAAATCCAACGTGGTGTAAATGCACCTAACTTTGATCATCTTGTGTTCCTTGAGGTGGTTATCTTTGAAAAATGCATACTTTGAAACTAACAGGACTGAGATTTATTCATTTATAACTGAATCCTCTGGCTTTCTATGCAGTATCACCCCATGAAATATTGGAATAAGATCAGCATCTTAGATTCCTAAGGCTCAAATGCATTCCAGTCTTGAGGCAACTGGGGCTATATATTAGAATTTGAGCTTCTGATTGCCTTAGAAGAGGATGCTTTTAACTCTCCTAGCCAGTGGGATACTCAGGAGTGTTGGATAGCTGCCCTTAGGAATGTTGAGATCAAATATATTCTGGCTACATTTATGTCAAGTTGCTGACATGTTATATTTACTGTCCCTAAAGGATAGAGTCAAAATGCTGTGCACAAATAGGTTGAGATGATTTTATAGCTTTGGTGTTTCAATTTTGTTTCCTAAGTGAAAACATATGATTGCTTTTGAGCTTAGCTACATCATTTAAGTATATCCCTCCTGCTTAGGATCTTGGCAGTATCTAAGTTGCCTGTGTGTTAGTCTAGTAAGGTGGTTGATCAGAATGATCTCTTGAAAGTCTGAATTTTCTTGTTAAAATGTTAAAGTGAGAGTCATCCAAGGAATGCCTTGGAAGTACTAGAAATCACTGTTTTTTGAGGATTGATGTTAGTAATTGTTAGTGTGGGAAACTTTTGCAATCATAACCACCTCAAGCAGTATGGGCAGGGGAGAAGAAGGAGGGTGTAGAGATACTACGGTTGTCAGTTTTGTAAGACGAAAGTGACATCACACTCAGAGTAAGAGATCTGGGAATTCTATTTTATTCATTCTAGATTGAATTTTGAATAAATGACTAATTATTTGTATGCACAAAACTAAGGCTTTGCTTATCTATGAAACCAAAAATGTGAACTAGTTGATGTCTAAGGTACATTTTATCTCTAACACGTCAAAATCAATCTAATGCGGCTTTTGGATAGGATTCCTCAAGGGGCAATGTAGATGCACGTTTTATTCAGTGCTGAACAAAGCCTTAATAGTAAACGTGAAACTGATTTTGATTTAAATATCCTCTTCTGCAATGCAAACGTGAGCTGTAAAAGTAATGTTGCCATGTTGATGAGTATCAATATGGCAGCGGTACATGTGAAAAGACTGGTGTAGGCAGATAGATTGGCCCTATTTCACCCTGACTTCAACAGTGTGGACATAGCAGCAGAAATTATGGATTACAATAATCCTATTTAAGATATAATGAGCAAAAGGGAGAAATAATAAAGAGCTCCCCAAGTGCTTGGGGGCACTTTGCACTTTAGTTAAGTGATACCGATAGGGAAAACCGAGTGGAATTGACGAAAAAGGGAAAAATGTATTTTCAGGGGCATAAATCCCAGAGCAAAGAAAAAAAATAAGGAAAAGATGTAGGCTTTAAACAGATGGGAAAAAAAGTCCTTGTTTTCTAGAATGTATCTTTAAAGACATTTGGTAGACATTCTAATAGCTATGGTTGAATTTCTTTCTAATAATAAAATTTTTGATGCAGAATCATTCTTTATCATTTCAAATTTCCAAAAACTTGTTAAAGGCATGATATAATATATTTTAAACAAACAAGTATTCTTAAATATCCTGCTCACTAATGACTCTGCTGCTTACCAGAATAATGCAAGATGGCCACTCTGAATCTCCGTTTTCTTATCTGTGAAATGAGGGTAAAAAGCTCTGCCTGTAGAGATACCCAGGTTATTAATTTCATACATATACATTGAATTACATACATAGTATTGTACTGGGTAGCTGGCAGAAATCCAATAAATACTGCAGGGTCATGTGGATAGTGGTCTTAGTATGCCAAGCTGCACCCAGACTGCCACAATTTGCATATCTTTTACCCAATCAGTTTACTGAGCATCAATTTCAGAATCTGCAAAAATGATGGGAAGACTTTCAAGTGTGTGTGTTTGTCTCTGTCCATGTCTGTGAAATGTTTGAGCTTTGCAATCTACTAATAAAACATCGTGGGAAAAAGAAGATGCTACCCAGTGATAAAGGATTACTCGTCATCTCCCCCAGTGTTGTTGACTCTAAAACATCCGTTGCAACATTTCATCATTGTTTTCTCCCATTTCTGATTTTTCTGTTTTATAAAATTTTATAAAATGAAAACTTAATTCAAGGCATGTTTTGTGGTCTTTCTGGATCTAGAAGATGAACAGGCCAAACTGGAAATAAACAAAGCCAGGAATCTTAAGCAAGAGGGTAGAGACCTATTCACTCCCACTCTCTGAGGAATTTATGACCAGTAAAGTTCTCTAATGAGCACAGAATGAGAGCATTGCATCTTCTCTTAATTAGTTTGACAGATATTCATTTAAATTTGAAAAGATTCCCAGGCTTGGGGTAGCAAAGGAAGGTTCTGAATTCCTTTTGCGCCTTAATTCTGTTTTTGTTGCGGTGGCTCTGGGGAATGTCAACATCTGAAGACGAATAAAGCCCATGTCTTCATCCAGGGAGCTCCACATTTTCTATTTCTAAGTGCCGTGAACCACCATGCTTTGACTTTGCAGCTGGGGAATCCAACACAAAGCACCAGGTTCTGCAAGAATACTGTTGGGCTTGGTTTCTATGGATTTTTTTTTTCTCATGCCTAACAAGGGGTAGGCTGGCCTTCAAGGGCCAGCTTTACATCAGAATGAGTCACTAATCTGATGTGCTAGTACACACCAAAATTGATGAATTCACTAAACAATGAATTGTTTTTATGCTCAGTACTTAAAACCATCATGGATATTAGGTTACCACCTGCCTTGGGTGATCCATGGAAATGAGTCATCAGGAAGTCATATATATTCCCTGTATGTATATATATATGTATGTGTATGTATACATATGGCCGTATATACCCTTTAACCAATAGTTACACTAACCTTTATCAGGATTGTAAATTATGCCGCCAGTGACCATGACTCCACCTTATCACGCCTTCCTCTAGCTGTTCACTGGATGGTGCCCAGTTAAAGAGCACACAGGCGCTGCAATCCACCCACCCTCATTGGCCTGGCCAGGCACTGTGGGGCCGGCTGCGTAGGTCTTGAGAAGTGCCTTTTCACTATGCACACAAAGAAAGGCCCCTCCAGGATGGCTAGCTGTGCTCCTGACTGGATATTGCTATCAGGGAAATGTCTAAACACAGACAGTGTTGGGGGAAAGCACAACATTTGCCTGGTCTACCAAAGCTAAACGTTTAGCTCTTGAGCTTGTTCATTCATCAGGTCAGTCCGGTCTACTATCCTTTGGCAATGTGTCCCATCCACACCTCCCACAACCACCATCTTCCCCATTGACTTAAAGCAGATTCCTTTGCTTTCTCAATTCATCGTGATGGAGCCAGAACATAACATCCAAGGAAAGGGGTCCAGAAATGTTAGGCCTGATTTAAAGAGAGACAGAGCTTACAAAACATTTACTATTCTCTCAAGTCCATTGACTTGTTCATTAGAGCATATTCTCTGTGGACCTTTTCTGACTTACTGTGGCTGAGGTGGAGTAGTGCGGGGTCAGCTCCCCTGCTTTACCATTTCTTTGTGGAAGCACCTTGAGCAAGTTTTACCTCTTTGAGCAATCATTTCCTCTTCCGTAAAACAAGGATGATAATGTGAGACTTAGCTGAGATAATATATGTAAAGTGCTTTGCAATATGGCCATGTAGAATAGTTTCTCAAAGTAGGCCCCTGGGCCACCAGGGTCACTGAGGAACTTGTTAGAAATGCAAATTCTCAGGCCCCCAAATAAAAAAAAACTCAGGGGTGGGAGAAAGTATTTGTAAATCATATATCTGATAAGGGGTTGATACCCAGAATATATGGAGCTCAACAACAAAACAAACAACCTGATTATAAAAAGGGCAAAGAACTTGAAGAGACATTTCTCCCAAGATGATATACAGATGTCTAATAAGCACATGAGAAGATGCTCAACATCAATAATAATCAGGGAAATGAAAATCAAAGCTACAATAAGATACTACCTTATACCCACTAGATAGCTATTTGCAAAAAAAAAAAAAAAATCTTGGAGAGGATGTGGAGAAATTGGAACCTTTGCGCACTGTTGGTGGGAGTGCTGTGGAAAACAGTGTGGCAGTTCCTCAAAAAATTAAACCTAAGATTACCATATGATCCAGCTATTTCCCTTCTGGGTATAGACCCCAGATCATTTAAAACAGTGTCTCCAAGAGGCAGCTGTATACCCATGTTCATAGTAGCATATTCATAATAGCCAAAGATGGAAGCAACTCAAGTGTCCATCCAGGGATAAATGGATAAACAAAACGTGGTCTATCCATGTGATGAAATATTACTCAGTCCTAAAAAGGAAGGAAATTCTGATACATGTTACGATGTGGATGAACCTTGAGGGCATTATGCTGAGTGAAATAAGCCAGTCACTAAAAGACAAATTCCATGTTTCCACTTACATGAGGTACCTAGAGTAGTCTACCTTATAGGGACGGAAAGCGGATAGGTGTGAGATAAAAAGTACGACCAGGGAATAATATTGGTTACACAGTTGTAAATACACTTAATATCACTGAACTGCACAGTTAAAAATGGTGGAAGATGATAAATCTTATGTGGATTTTGCCACAATTAAAAAAGTCAAGAGTGGAGCTCAGTAGTCTGAGTTTTAACAAGCCCTCTGGGTATTTCTGATGCTTGTTCAAGTCTGAGAACCCCTGGTATACAGCAAGCATTTAATGAATGGTGGTGCTATAATAATAATACCATTAATATATATGCATTAGTAAAATATAAATGATGTTTAATATAGTTTGATTTAAAGTGTACTTGAGGGGTGCCTGGGTGGCTCAGTCTGTTAAGCTTCTGACTTCGGCTCAGGTCAAGATCTCAGGGTCCTGGGATCAAGCCCCGCATTGGGCTCTGCACTCAGCAGGGAGTCTGCTTGTCTTTCTCCCTCTGCGCCGCCCCCCTTCATGTACGTCTGTGTGCGCACACACACGCTCGCTCGCTCTCTCTCTAATAAATAAAATCTTTTAAACAAATTAGTGAGTTGTATTTGGAAGATGCTGCTAAGTGAATTTGGGATATATAATTATCAAGAATTCCTCTTCCCTAACCATTTTACATTTTGGAAAGCTTGTCTGTGTTTCTAATTTCCTCATAGCTGAATGGAGAAGCACAGTCATTTAATTTCTAGAGTATACATTCAGCCTTGTGAAGCCGTGTAATCATTTTTTCCAGGCTCTCAGGACCTCAAGGTCTGCAGAGAACATTTTTAGAGTCTGTTTCTAACCATTATTGCCTTCAGCATCACAGTCCCTGTATTTTTTGACTACGTGAAAAGCCCAATAATGTTGTCAACTTTTTCTTTCCTTTCAAATGCCTCCCTCAAAAGCAGAATAGATGTAAAGAGCAGTGTCAGCAGTATCTTTGTGCCCGTCTAGAAGTTTCCAACCCTCAACTAAATGGACAGTGTAGAATTATCATATACCCACACCGTTTGAGATTCTGACTGAAGTTAACAACCGAGACAGCATTAATTTACTTTCTCAGTAGATACTAGATACTCCTGAACTGTAAACATTTTATTAGCCTTGAGTTTAGACATCAAACTTGTTTCAGGCAGTTCTTGCCACCTGGCACACATTTTGTTTTATTTGTATTTATCTTTTGGAGGGCAAAGGGCAAAAGGCTTTGAAGAATCCCCCAGACAAGCAAGGAGAAGCATTTCTACAAGGAAAATTGATGGCATGTTGTTTTCCTTTACAAAGGGCAATGAGGATGTAATCTCAGTGCTACACTTGACCATCATCTGTCAAACCAAAGCAAATAAGCCAGTGCCAGTCTTTTTTAATTATAAAACTAGGACATTTAGTAACCACCATGTGGTGTGTCCAGCCAAAGAAAACCACCCTCATTTCAGAAAATGTTTACTTTCCTGCTCTCAGTGAGTGATGTGCCATCAAGGTATGAGTTAAATTACAGCATTTGTGGAAAGGTTCTATTTGTTTAGCAAGACCACAGCTATTAATTTTTGGTAATTTCGACTTTCTGAGAAAGAGAGAACTGGTTCTGAGGATTCTTCTGCTTTGAGAATGAGAAAATTACACACACACCAAAGGAAAAAAAAAAGAAAGAAAAGAAAAAGCCGAGTGGTTAGCATTATCTGTCTTAATGTGAAATTTGGAGGTTCGATCTCCTCTTTTGCAGAAATAACTATATTCCTTTGTTTTATGCCATTCACTTCATATATTTTTCAAATGGCCACATATCTTGATACACTCTGTAGTGATTTTTGGTTTGTATGTGTATTTTGTCCAGTGAGATGCCCCCTGCAAACCCATCCCTAACTTTTCCATGTTTTCGTCTGTAATCTGGGGTTTTATTATAAAATGAAATTGGCATCCCTGCAGATCCTGGGATCCTGGTGTTACTCCTCTCCGAGCTAAATCTGGATTCTCTCCCTTTCTCTGCATGCAACTTCTCGCATAGGGGAGGAGCCCTCTCCAGACCCAGCTGAGGTGGCGCTGGGATTCTGGGGATTAGTGGTGTGAGGAGCTGCTTCCACCTGAGTTCAGTAGTCCTCCTCTAAATGAGAAACCATTCAGGGGTTTAACCATCTTAACCTGTTTGTCCTCCAAGGTGGGTGGGAATGGGAGGACCTCCTTGGAGTGCTGCTTGTAAGGCGATTTTGTCCCCCATTTAAAAAACCTGTAGAAAAGTATGCTGCCCTAGTCTGCCTAAGTGTCCCTCCCCTCCCAGATTCGTATGCTGGAATCTAATCCCCAGTGTGATGGTATTTGGAGGTGGGGGTTTTTAGGGGGTGATTAGGTCATAAGGGTGGGGCTCTCATAATGGGATTACGGTTCTTACAAAAGAGACCCCAGAGAGCTTTCTCACACCTTCTGCCACGTGAGGTTACAGCAAAAAGACAGTCCTCTATGAACCAGAAAGTGCTCTCACCAGACACAATCTGCGGGCGCCTTGACTTGGACTTCCCAGGCTCCAGAACTGTGAGAAATAAATTTTCTCTCATTTCTAAACCACCCAGCCTCTGGTATTTTGTAATAGCAGTTCAAACAGACTAAGACATGTACATAACATAAAATCGACCATTTTAACCATTTTTAAGTGGAAAATTCAGTGGCACTAGGTACATTCACACTGATGTGCAGCCACTCCCACTGGCCATCTCCGGATCTTCAAGGTGATTTTTTTGTCACTTCTGGCCTCAGTTCTCAAATTCCAGTTGACCCCATGCTCCATCTGTGTCTCTCAAAGTCTGTGTTCCCATCCTGATTATTTAACTTGGAGAGTGGGAAGGCTTTTTTTCTTTTTCTTTTTTTTTTTTTAACAAACACTACATGATGAATTGGTTTCCGTGGAATTCAAACGATCTTGTTTTGGTTATTTCTTATCAGGAATGCTGAATTTTTTTTTCTAAGAGTGATGGCAGAAGTGAAGGGGAAAAAGGGAGGCATCTCTTGTGAGACAATTTAGCAAAAAAGGAAATGGCGAGATGATATGACATTATTCCTGGAAATATATTCTGGGTACTAAAGGGGCATGGTGGCACTCTCAAAGAACGGAGACTCCCAGTTTTTACCTAGTAAACCTTCCGGTTGTACCTGAGGGCAACCTCCTTACTGTTTTTGTATTTGCTGTCCATTGATAGGAGCTTCTTAAGGTGGGGGAAGGTCTGGGTGGGGGAAGGTCTCTGATGTTTACCTAGTATGCAGGGCATACCAGGGACTCTACAACAGATACAGGGAACATGCCCAGCCTCTAGCTTGGCCTGATGGAGGAAGACTTCCCTGGGGGCGCACGCTCTGCTGGTTCCAACTTCTGGAGTTTCCAGGGGATACTTGAAGGGATTATAGCCGTCTTCGTCCAGTGTCTAGATTACTTGCCACGGAAGTATGTTTGTACAATATAGGCTGTGTCAGTCACATGTTGAAAAAGATACACTTTACTTCTTGGAATATTCTTGAAAGAGAAACTTGCTCAGATACATTTCTTTCTGATCCACACCCCTTGCCCTTCCTCCCCCTCCCCGTTGTTATAAACCCCTCATGTTTCTATTCCTTTGCTCTAAACCCTCTCTGGGGAAATTCTGCGTTTTGTTTTGGAGGTGTTCTTTTCTTCCAGATATGGCAATGTCCAGGAATATTTTATCAGACATATGCAGCAAAATTTTAATCTATGTGCAGCCACTTGCACATCTTGGGTCTCCTGAGGCAGGATTTCTAGTGAAATCTTTGGCTAATTGACAATAATATTAGGCGTGAAACTAGTTTATTGAGCCAAACAACAAAAATCAGTGCTCATGATGTAGGAATACTTAAAACTTTGTGGAGACAAACTGGAAACCTAAAGGTGTGTTAGCCAGTGAATTTTAATTTCCCTGTATAATTGCTAATAAATCCCAGGGCACAACTTGGGAGATACTAAGTAGCCTCCAAAGAGATTTTAGTCAAGCTTAAAAATGTTTTGCCAGAACTTTAGTGGTCCTCATATTTCCTATTATTATTATTATTAAATTTTCTATACTGAAAAATAATTTAGTTTGATAATGACATTTTTTTCAGGCAAGATTTAGTCACATGTCACAAATACTCTGTAAAGTACAAAGTTATAAATTTAGGTTCTTCTTAAAATAAACATTATTGAATAACCAAGATAGAGCTTAATCCATATAGTATCCATCCTTCTAGCAACTTGTAAACACTAAATCACTGGACTTGTAAGTTATAGAAAAAAAAAAAAAAAACCAAGGAGAAGGGAGAATCTAGCATATGAAGTTGGAGGGGCTGTTATAGGAGAGGTAGTCCAATGTTCCCCCCATGCTTCCATAGCCCCCACCCCACCACTGTGTCCAGTGCAGGCGATTCCTCCATGATATCTAGCACAGGCTCATCCAGTCTCCCTTTGCATACTTTCTGGGTCAGGGAGCTCTATACCTGACAAGTCAGCTCTTTCCTTATTTGCATGGCTCCAATTGTAAGAAGGTTGAATCTATGAGCCCTAAACTCTCTACCTTAACTAATCACTGACCATATTCCTTGCCAAGGCAAGGTGTTATTTTATGCTGTCAAATTTTATGAACGTATGTGCATAGTTCACACAGAGCATTTACCATCAACTATTAGTATTTTAGCAGAGTTGTTATTTTGCAAGGAGTTATGTAGCAATGTTATGTGGGAAATGTTTTATCTCCTTCCTTTGCTTTGATAAAAAGCCCCCAGGTAGTCAGGGGAACATACTACAGATGGGCAGGTTGGCGTGGAAGTTAGAAAAATTGGATAGGACTTCGATGGAAGTCACACATTCAAACCTGAACTTCATCTTCAGCTTCCATTTGGCTACGCCAGTTGATGCCAAGGAAGAGAGGGCCATACCTAGGTTCAAGTACACCAACGGCATAACCGAGAGGAGGGTTCGAGGAGAAGTTGGTCACTCCGTCACGGCTGTCATGGGCTGTGCTGTGTCCTCTTCTTCACTACTGAGGAAATGGGACCGAGAACAGCACGGTATCACTTTTGCTCAGCAAGCCACTAAATCATATAATCATGGAGCTGGAAGGCCAACCCCAGTATTTTACAGATAGGAAAATTGATTTAATAGTCTTTTACAGAATATCTACCTGACTGGCAAACTTAGATGGCTACAGACAAGAAATACAAACGAATGAAGTGGGCAGGGTACAAAATGTAAATAAATAGCCCTTTTGTCCAAGAATACAAGGGGGAGTGGTGAGGACTGGGGCAAACTGGAAGGCTAATGCCCCTTATAAGGGGGCAGCAGATGCTCAGCTCCAATAGATTGTTATGAAGGAATGCAGTCCCAGGGTTGCCAGAAATCTGGATTTTTATGTGAATGATCCCAAATGATTAAAAATGTTCCAACTGAAAGCACTGTGTGGACTAACACAGTACAGCCTAACTGAAGCAAGCCTGGGAGCCAATTTCTGCTTGCAGATGCTCGTCCCGGGTTTGGGAAGCTCATGGGTGGGTTGATTTCTGAGTAAGGGCATTATAGAGTGGGACTATGAGTGGATCCAGATGGTTTTCTGAGGCTGGCCTTTGCCAATCCCCTCCTTCTCCAGAGAAGATTGAGTTAAGATCTGCATCATCCCCAGAGAAATGCCTGGTTGTCCTCTGAGATCACTTGACCTTATCAGGGTGCAAAGGAGGAAGCTAGCTGAGAATATGAGTGTGGGGAATGAATCCACAAAATAAGCAAGAAAAG
>NC_138370.1:122791290-122816877 GCF_054177405.1 Leptonychotes weddellii | reverse complement strand
AAAATTTCCAAATACCAAATAATCCCATGCTCTCTTGTTCATTTATTTGTGTAGAAATATGAGAGCAAGTGGTGACAGTCCCGAAGGAAATAGAAAGAAGTGCAGTGGACACTAGGGGGTTCAGACTGTTGCAGAATAGCAGTGAGAGGGTGAGCTGGTGGTTTTGCAGTAAGAGAAAAACAGGGAGCCCTTCAGGGGGAAAGTAACGAAGACCTGAATTAGGGAGGCGATATAGAAGTGAGCAGCCCAGATGATCAGGAGGGCCCAGCAGGCTGGAAGAAGGAATAGGGTTTGGCTGCTCATTGTTAGGGAAGGATGTTTGAGACCCATTGACTTGTGGAATTGTGAGGTCATTTGTAGAAACAGGCCATTTGGGAGGGTGATCTGGGTCTTTCTTGATTGGGAAAAGATGATGCTTTTGATCTTGGACTGGTCTTTGGCTCTGCTCATGAAGGTGTCCAACAGGCCATTGGAAATGAACAACAAAGCTGGAGAAAGCATCTGAAGCAATGCTACAATTTGAGAATTACATCTAGAGGTGACCATTAAAGATGAGATCCCCGGCACCTGGGTGACTCAGTCGGTTGAGCGTCTGCCTTGGGCTCAGGTCATGATCCCGGGGTCCTGGGATCGAGCCCTGAATCGTCAGGCTCCCTGCTCAGCGGGAAGCCCGCTTCTCCCTCTCTCTCTCCCCACCCCTTCTGGGCTTGTGCCCTCTCTTGCTCTCTCTCTCTCAAATAAATAAATAAAGTCTTAAAAAAAAAAAAAGATGCAAAATCTGAGGAAGAGAGCAGAAGCAGCAAAGAGGGAAGAGCCTTGTAGTTGGTACTTGGAGCAAGAAAAAAATAGAGCAAAAGGGACATAAGGAAGAATAATAAGGACACACTGTTCTGGAAGCCAAGGGGAAAAATTTTAAGGGGAGGGAGTGGTTAACAATGCCCACACTGAAGAGGGTGGAGTGGACACTGAGAAGAGCCTGCCAGATGTGGCAATTGAGGGGGAGCAGTTTGGACAACCGGAGCCTAACTGCGGGAGTTAATAAATGTCAGTGGAAAAGGGGACAGAGGCTGAAAGGGCAGGGACGTTTTGGAGATGTCCAGCTGTTGGAACAGTGGCAGGATGGGGGAGCAGTGTCGCCAGGCTGAGGGACCCCACCACTGTCTTTCGTAGTAACCTGTAGGCATCACCCCACTCTTGAATGAATCTTTAAAATCATTCGGGGCGCCTGGGTGGCTCAGTTGGTTAAGCGACTGCCTTCGGCTCTGGTCATGATCCTGGAGTCCCGGGATCGAGTCCCGCATCGGGCTCCCTGCTCGGCAGGGGGTCTGCTTCTCCCTCTGACCCTCCTCCCTCTCATGCTCTCTGTCTCTCATTCTCTCTCTCTCAAATAAATAAATAAATAAATAAATAAATCTTTAAAATCATTCGACAGGAGGTGCCTGGGTGGCTCAGTCGTTAAGCGTCTGCCTTCGGCTCAGGTCATGATCCTGAGGTCCTGGGATCGAGCACATCGGGCTCCCTGCTCACCGGGAAGCCTGCTTCTCCCTCTCCCACTCCCCCTGCTTGTGTTCCCTCTCTCACTGTGCTTCTCTCTGTCAAATAAATAAATAAAATCTTTAAAAAATAAAATAAAATAAAATCATTCGACAGTCACTTCGATCCCAGAAGACTGAAGGGGTGCTGTCCCTGGGTCGGCCCTCTGGCCCCATAGCTTGGGTTCTGCCAGAGAGCAGCCCTTTACATGCACCATGAGGTGATCTGGAGGGTCTTGGATCACCCAAATGAGAATCCTCAGCATTCAGCCCTTAAGAGGGAATGCAAAAACACGGAAAGCAGCCCCCTGTGATTGAAAAAAGTTTGGAAAATGAGCCTGACTTCAATGGGATTTTTGTGGTTTTTCTCCTTTGTTTTTCTCTGTCCATCTCCAAGAGCCTCTTATTGCCAAATATTTTTTAAAAAACGAAATAGACTCTATCAATCAAGGGCAGAGTCTCAGCACTGCTGAGAGCCTCCCACTTGGCCAACCCTGGCACGGGGAAGTGACAAGCGCCGGGGCAGGCTTGGCTGATCTGCCCGTTACAGGTAAAGCTATCTGAGGACGTTACTGATGCTCCCGAACAGTCGCCCTGGAGAAGTTGAGCTGACTTACACTGAAGAAGACAAAAGACAAACAGTATGAAGAAGGATTTCTAATAAGAATTAGTTTATATGCTTTCCGAATCCCCAAGCCACCAGGTTTGTACCAAAGCAAACTTGGGACATTGATGCTTGGAGGTTATTTATTTACACAGTGGTTTGAGCAGAGCTTTGTTTTCTCTTCCCCATCCTTTCTTTCTCCTTAGATGAGATGCTGATCCCAGTTGCATAAAAGATAGAGGTCCAGTTTTTTTGGTTTTTTGTTTTTTTTAGTTCTGATGTAATTTGGATTTTCTTCCATTCTTTGTCTTGTTTAGTTTTGGGCAATTTGGTGAGCCGACTGATGAGGTTTCATAGGAGCCCTCCTGTGCTTAAGGCTAACATTGTGCTTTTTTTCCCCCTAGACATTTCTTCTTTGTGAATTTTTCACTTAGAGACTAGCTACAGCAGATGAACTCATCTAGTACAATACGGGTTTGCAGAACTGTAGTTTTCTGTGCTCACTCCCGCCCTCTTCCTGGAGTCACTTCTTCCTTGAATGTCAATAAAATGGCAGCTCTCAGCAAGGGAACATTCTTGATTCCTGAGACAGGGAACGAAGCCAGGCACTTGTACATTTGTTTTCAAATGAACTGGTTCTTATGTTGTAAATATTTAACTATTCCCCAGAGTATTCCTACCAAAGTTTCCATTCGGTTTTCAGCGAATTCTATTTCCCACAGGCAGATAAAGCTTCTTTGGCTTTCCAGAACCCTCTTTAAGCAAATAGAGATTATATTCCATGGAGTTTGGTTTGAGAAGGAACAAAAACTGGGATCTGAAAGGCATATTTTTCCCTTGGTTGAGGCAAGGAGGCCATGGGGAGCTAAGTCTGTGGGCAAAGAATAATGGATGCGATGGTAAATCTTACTGATGGTCATGTATATTTTTATTGTTCCCCAGGCTGTCTTTGCTTAAATTGTGGGTGGCGATGGCTAAAAGCAAAGGGTTTTTGTTTTGTTTTGTTTTGTTTCTTCTCAGTTTATAGTTTGGAGAATTAGATGGAGGGACATTAGCTATTAGAGCTACTGAAGAGGGCCAGGTGATCTTATCTCTCTAATGAAAATGACTTGAGTCAGCTTTCTTCTGACCTCTGAGTTGTCTGGGTTCCTGAAGGTCCATTTCTCTTTGGCATTTGCTCTCAGGAAGAAACCCTAGGAATGCATTAGGCAGAAGATTTTGATTTACAGCTCACCTCTGTTTACTCTTCTAGTGATATATTTGTTTATTTTAGGAAAAGGAGCTCCTTAAAAGATACATTTTATGCTTTTGACTTCTTTTATGACTCTTCTTTTAAGCTGGGGATATTTTATCTTCAGGAAATGCATTTTGATTTTTTTTCTTTCCTTTCCTCTTCCTTTTTCCTTCCTTTCTTCCTGCCTCCTTCCTTCCTTCCTTCTTTTCTTCTTGCCTCTCTTCCTTCCTTCCCCCCTTCCTCTCTAAAACATGTATCTCCTGCTCTCCCAAGCCTGTGGACAGCAAGGCAAGAAGTCACCTTAAGTCTGACCGTCCAAGCTTATCACTCAGTACACAACCTTTTTCAGAATGTCTAATGGCACTTGGGCCACAAATGACTGTTAAGGTCAAAGACCATAAGCATGAGTCAAATTGAAAACATTACCTTGCAGAGCCAGTCTGTCTGCCTGGTCACTTAGCAGTTTATAAAACTTGACTCCTAGCTAGAAAGCTAATTGCCAGAGGGCCCAGGGAAAGCACTGGGCTCTCACTCAGAACCCTTCATTTACTACGTGGCCCAAATGATGGCCTGGACCTTTCAAGGAGTTAGTAAGAACATTTTATATTTTCCTCATCCATTTGACATAAATACTAATTGTAAGAAAGGTGATAATAATAAGGAGAAGAATTTTTAAAAATTATTATTCAATTGAATATTTCTCAAATTCCCTTTTTCCTGTAATTGACAAAACTGTTTCTTTGAAGATTATAACACTTCAACATCTTTTTCTGCCTCTTTCCTGTTTAGCTCCAGATTTGTGTGAAACACCAAAGTGTTATTCAGCAGTGTGAGCTGAATGTGGGACTAAAAGAACACTCTTGGAATTTGAAATAAGAGACCTTGGGGGGTGGGGGTGGGGTGGGGAAGGAGAAAATAATTTCCCTGTGCACTCAGATGGACCCTAACTGAGGATTCTGCATTTTCTGCCTAGAGCTTAAGTTCAATTCGGAAACGTTTATTTTGTTTTGTTTTGCTTCTAATCCCCAGCATGTTAATATTTGCAATTTACGTACATGCATTTTAAATTTAGTTTATCGCAATGTTTCTCACCAAGTATTTTGTGGAAAAATCCATTTACTTTGGAAAGAAATGGACATTCTAAAAGAGTTATTTTTAGTACATAAATAAAATGATCATAAAGCCTTCACATTTCCCCCTTTATTTCTCATTAAAATGCCAGAGTGAAAAGCGATGGCAGGCATGCTCTGCATTCAGACATTGCAGCATGTTGCCCTTCTGTCCTACTCGGGTCCGGGCCACCTATCTGGGATCACTGTTTTGTGCTTGCTGATGGGGGTTTTGTGCCTGTTCTTGGTCTCGCGGCTTTGACACTGAAGCGCTGTTGTCTGCAAAAGACAGTATATTACAGCTCTGGGGTTCACTCAGCTGCCGGCTTGGCCGCTGGAATTTCATTCTTGGGAAGTTTCTGAGTTTCCCAGGAGATGAAGCATGAGCAACATTTGGTCCAGCCTGAGTAATTTCAGAAGGCCTCGAGTCCTGCTGTGTTGTGCTGGTTTCCGAGAGTGGGTATGGGGCTTGCGAATTCCCGCTTCCCGGCAAAACCGGGTGCTGAGCGCTCCTCCTCTGTCATGTGTTTATAAAGCGTGGTTCTTGGGGTGTTCTAAAAGTTAGGCCATGCTTGAAGAAGCCAGACAGAAATTAGAATGAGATGTTTGAAATCGGTCAGTGTGTTCAAAGCACCTCTGAACTAATATGGGGTAAGTGTACCTGTTGCCAATTCCGGAGCATCCTCAGTTCCTTTTTGGATTTAATAATAATATTGAACACTGGAAAGACTGAATTGAAGCCAGATCTGACCTGTTGTATTTGCAAAACTTTTTGAGGTAGTCCGTAATAGATTTTAATACTTTTCTGAATTAAAAAGAATCCTAGCATATGATTTATAATTTCTACCTTTAGGAGTCTGGTGAGTATTCTCATAATTTCATGTCTTTGTTTACCCCTATAGCCAACCACATCCTATTGTAAACGTATTTGTCTTCCCCTTTACACTCCAAGCAACTTGTGAGCAAGACTGTGTTCCTTTTGTTCACCATTGTAGTCCTAGAGTTCAGCACGGTGCCTGGTATATCGGACATGTTCAGTGGATTTTTGTTGATGTCTCCACTGAGTCTGGATGTCACTCAGCTTGCTTTATGTGTAGAAAAATCCCTTGATCTTTTGGTTTATTCCTGGAGAAAGGAGTAGACGAGCAGAAGGTACCTGGGGTGCTTAAGTCTGCAGGTGTCCACTCCTTCTGGTTTGAGGGTAGGAACGGCATCATACAGATTTCAGATTGAAGCACAAAAGGGCTGTGACTAGGAAGTACATAGGGCCCTTTTGTCGGGCTGGCCCTGACTCATGTAATTTGCATGGCTAGAAATCAAAAGAAAGAGAAATCATTCCCTCGAGTGAATAGTGCTTCTAGTGGTATAAACAACTGTGAGAGTCTCCATCTCTGGACTGAGATGATTTTTAAATTGGCCCTTTATCTTGAGTGAATTGGGAGAGGATTGCCTGCTACATTAAAAGGACTCTAGTTGCCTGCACATGAATTTTTGGTATTTAAATAAGAGAGGTGGGGCTCCACCAGGGCCGCTCACTGCATTTCCCCTAAAAAGATGACTTAAAACTGTTCTTCCTGGGGTGCCTGGGTGGCTCAGTCATTAAGCGTCTGCCTTCGGCTCAGGTCATGGTCCCAGGGTCCTGGAATCGAGCCCCGCATCGAGCCCCGCATCGGGCTCCCTGCTCCGCGGGAAACCCGCTTCTCCCTCTCCCTCTGCTGCTCCCCCTGCTTGTGTTCCCTCTCTCCCTGTCTCTCTCTATATCAAATAAATAAATAAAATCTTTAAAAAAAAACTGTTCTTCCTTA
Organism: Leptonychotes weddellii; assembly: GCF_054177405.1. Classification (NCBI taxonomy): domain Eukaryota; kingdom Metazoa; phylum Chordata; class Mammalia; order Carnivora; family Phocidae; genus Leptonychotes; species Leptonychotes weddellii. The sequence continues at coordinate 122,810,593 of NC_138370.1, read as the reverse complement.
AACTCTTCATTTTTAAATATATATTCCTACTGTCTATCTCAAATACTGCTGACCATCTCCAAGTTGCTTGAGTAATAAAAATGTCTGATAACGAGGTTTGTACTTAAGAAATTGCTGGAATTAAGAAACATTATCTTAGTTTAGCGTGTGTAGAATTACCCAAAGTCACTACCACTGTGCGGTCAATGCCAGGCATTTTATCTGTATCATCTCTGATCACCCACTGATAAGTAGGTGCTCTTGTCTCTCTTTACAGATGAAGGAATTGAGGCTCAGAGGTGAAACATCTTGACAAGATCACTTAGTATGAATGTGGCAGATCTGGAATTTGAAATTTGCTTGGTCTGCCCCAAAGTCCCTATTCTTTATTATATATTTTTCTTCATGATAAAGGCACTATTGACTCTTGTTTTCTTAGGTTGAATGTTGGCGCACATCATTGGTGAATACTATTTTTGTAAAGACACAGGGCTGATGGGTCACCAGCAGGAGCATTCTCTCATTGTCCTTGAATTTGTGACCATAGACAGTGTTTGGAGAACTTTGGGATTTTGATTCAAACTGTTGGGAGTCTGCCCAAAAAGCTCAAATGATTAGTAATTGCCACACTGAGGAGTCTAGGATTGTGTTTCCCAGAATTCTATAGACAGGTCCTCGCTATGTTCATCCATGTTATGTTATTTGTTAGGATCACACCACATTTCACGTTTAGGGAAGTTAGTATGGGCTTTTTCTCTTAATATTTTCCTCGGACTTTCTCCCAACACCCTGACTAGTCCCAGGATTAGGTAAATCCAGGAGCCTCTGGAGTGCAGCCTATAGGGTAAGATCCTAGGGTTCATTTAAAGCTTAAGAAACAGTCTCAAACCTGGGGACTGAGTCAGACCCTCCAAAACTGTGGTTTTATTTCTCCGAATAAGATACAACCCAACAGACATTTCTTTAGGGACTTACGGCTGAATTAGTCCTAAAGTTTTAAGAAACCTAAGTTTTAGGTCTGACTTACAGTTATGCCAGTGAAATGTCCACTTGGTAGAGATTCTATCCAGTGTAGTGTTCTCTGTTGTTTGTATTCTGTACACGATGATGGAGGTGACAAGGATTTAGGGAGATTGCCTGTTTTAAGTTCCCTGAAAGTCAACTGCCAAGAAAATCAGCAATCTTCCTAAGAGTATCCACAAAGCCTATGATTATCATGGGTTTAAGCACATACTATATTACTCTGTTTTGCAAAAGTCTTACTATTGCTTTTCATTGACAAAGGTAATTCAGAAATTGGTTATTGATTGGTGAATATTAGAACCAAGTGAATTACTGTAATTTCACACTAACACCCTCCCCTTTGATGAAAGTTTCCTTTTAGATGATTCTACTTTCTTTCTCTATGTTGGATTACCAGACAGGGCTGTTGGAATTAGAAATCTCACTTTACGATATTTGGGAAGACTAACAAGTCTGTATGAAAAGTATTGAAAATACAGGTATGATTTCCCCCAAAGAAATGTAGAAAAGACCTGAAAAAAATTTTAGGTGAGATATAAAAATATTATACAGTTCAAGTCAATGTTAGGAAAGTAGTCAAGGAAGGGAACCTAGATCTTATATTAGAATGATATTTGGCCACTCCTTTCACTTTGAGCATATTAGTTGATTGTGGACCACTGGGTTTTTCCCTATTTCTGAAATCCATTGTTCGGTGGAGAGAATAGTCTTAAAATCAAAGAAAGCAAGACTCTTCTTTATGTGTCATTATGGTTCAGTGAGCACATTGGATCTCATGAGAGATTCTTGATAGGATGGGAGCACCCAAGAGGGAATTTGGACAATACTGCATGAACCTTAGACAAGCTTTTCTAGGAACTGGGTGTAGTCGGGGCTCAGATGTTGGGATACTCCTCACCGATAGTGATACTCATTCTTCACTTTACTCAACAAATACTGAATGGCTATTTGTACTGAACACAAAATATGCCCAAATCCCTGCCTCATTGCGATTATATTCAGGGCAGGGGTATAGACAATAAACATTCAACATAATACATAACTACATGATAAAGAATATTAGATTAGTGCATGGAGAGAAAATGGAGTAGGGAATCAGGGATTCTGGGGTAGAGAGAAGGGGGACAGGTTGTCATTTTATTTTTATTTATTTTATTTTATTTTATTATGTTATGTTAATCACCATACATTACATCATTAGTTTTGATGTAGTGTTCCATGATTCATTGTTTGTGCATAACACCCAGTGCTCCATGCAGAACGTGCCCTCTTTAATACCCATCACCAGGCTAACCCATCCTCCCACCCCCCTCCCCTCTAGAACCATGAGAGACTATGGACTCTGAGAAACAAACTGAGGGTTCTACAGGTTGTCATTTTAAATAGGGAGACCAGGGTAGGCCTCATTGCAAAAGTGACATTTGAAAGACATGAGACAGGTAGCCATGGGTACACTGAGCAAAGGACATTTTCTGTGCAAAGGCCCTAAGGCAGGCGCAGGTGTGTTTGAGACTAGCAAGGAGGTCACTATAGCTGGAGCAGTGAGAGGGGGAGAGCAGCAGCAGATCAGGTCAAAGAAGGGATGGGTGAGTGGGGCAAAAGTAGACCAGCTGAGGACTTTCAGATCATCGTAACGACTCTAATTAGCTCTCACTCTGAGTGAAATGAGGAAACATTGCAGGGTTTTGAGCAGACATGATTGACTAGTGTTTTAAAAGAATTGTTTTGGGGGCGCCTGGGTGGCTCAGTCAGTTAAGCGTCTGCCTTCAGCTCAGGTCATGATCCCAGGGTACTGGGATCGAGCCCCGCATCGGGCTCCTTGCTCAGCGGGGAGCCTGCTTCTCCCTCTCCCTCTGCCTGCCACTCCCCCTGCTTGTGCTCTCTCTCTGTGTCAAATAAATATATAAAATCTTAAAAAAAAAAAATAGAGTTGTTTTGACTATGAAAAGGTTGGAGCAGGCAGGCAAGGCAAAAGGAATTCCAGTGAGACATCTGGTATTTAGGATTGAGGATGGGGCCAGAGATGTAAATTTGGAGTCTTTGGCACATATATGGTACCTAAAACCATGGAAAGTCACTGATCCCTGGAAGTTCCACTTCTAGAAGCTGCATAGGATGTGTTCTAGTCCTCAAGCCAAGTTGACCCCGCCTTCTATTGTTTTTTGAGGCTAGCAGGACAGCATCAGTCATAACCCGCTACACCAATTAGTTTAATCATTCGGTATTTACTGGATACAAAACATTTCCACAGCTGCACGTTTAGAGCTAGAGGTCATCTACTAAAAGTTTCTCATCTTACTGATAAAAAAGGGAGGCTCAGAGAAGTTAAGTGATTTCACCAAAATTATAGTGGATGGTAACAGCAGAGCCGGGAGTAAAACTGCCTTCTTGCTTGGGACTCTTCTTAAAGCCACGTAGAGCACTTAGAACTTTATTAAATGGAACAAAAAAAGATGGTCATTTCTGCCACCAACTGTTTCCTTCAGAGCAAAACTCTACACGGCTGAGCTCTCTTCTGCACGAACTTTGGGAGCACCAGCCTCCCATAGTAGAGAAAGCCACATAGCGGACTCCAGCTGGCCCGCTCATACAGCGAGAGCTCGAAAGCGCCTTCAGAGTTGCTCAGGCCAGGTTTTGAATAAATCTTGGCATGATTTTTGAATTACAGGAAGCTGGGTGAAGAAAGAATAATTTCTTTTATCCAATCAGTCACAAGAAATTATTCTGTTCCTCTGAGACTTGGAGACTAGAGGAGGCAAGAGAAGAAAGAGAATGTGGGTAACTCCACCGTCCACTTTTGATGATTCTTGGTGATGATTTGGAGACGTCTGGAAAGAGCTAAACGGACATCCAATTGAACCTAATTTTTATTTTACTGTAGTTTGCAGCCAGGCATATACTCCACTTCAATTTGTCTCTGATTCTAGCCCTTTCTTAGCTATTGGTGAATTATTTGGATTAGCTATTGAGTTCCAATGGGTTATATATAGTTTGCAAACTGTATTATACTTAGAGATCATTATACTTAGAGATATTATACTTAGAGATCATTCATTCATTCAATAGATATTTATGGAAGACCCACTACTATATGGCAGGCATGAGAAATGCAGTGGTCAAGATAGGTAAGGTATCTGTTTTTACAGAACTTACATTCTCATGGGGATACATAGACAATCAATAAGTAAATAAATAAATGAAGAAGGTAATTCCAAATAGTAGTACGTGCTATGAAGGAAACAGCACAAGGTCAAGAGATAGAGATTGGGTGGGCTACCTTAGGTATGTGGGTCAGAAAAGATCAGGTGACTTTTGGACTAAAATCTAAATAATAAGAAGGAACCTGCTGTGTGGAGGTGTGAAGCATTCCAGGCAGAGGGAGAATTCAAGAGCAAGGGTCTTGAGGTGGGAGCAGTCTTGGGCTATTGAAAGTAATGAATGGGAGCCAGTAGGGTCAAAGCGGAGTGAACAGAACAGTCTGGGCTCATGTCATGTAGGGCCTCATAGGCCATAGTGAGGAACTGAATTGTAGCCTAAGTGGAGCAGGAAGCCATTGGAGGATTTTAAGCAAAGGAACAATAGTATCAATTTCTTCCTTTGAAATAATGCTGAGATCCCTTTTTGAAGAATAGGGCAAGAGTAGGAGCAGGGAGACCAGTCAGGAAGCTCTTAATTATACTCATCTGAGGAGACGATGGTTGGTCATGCCAGGGCGGTAGCAGTGGAGATGGCTGAGTGATAGGGTTTGAGACAGATTTCTGAGATAGTGTCGACCGACCTGCTGATGATTGAATAAGACGTGAAGGGAAAGAATAATGAAGGTGCCTGTTGGGTTCGGGGCTGTAGAGTTGGGCTGCTGATGGGGCCATTGGGTAAGATGGGGAAAACAGGAGAACAGCAAGTTTGGAGGGCAGGGGTGGGGGAAGGAGGGAGCTCGAGAATAGCTGAAGTGAGAGTTCTTTTGTCTGATAAGCCAATCAGCTATCTGGGGAGGTAGCTATATACAAGAGTTTGTATCCAAGGGGCTGATCAGAGCTCAACAGAAAAAGTTGAGAGTCATCAACATGTAAATAGTATTTAAGGTCACAGGACCTGATTCACTCACTTGCGAGTATTTCCAGAGAGGAGGGAAAAGATGTGAAGACCAAACCCTGGGGCACATCAGCCTTGAGAGGAGTCTGACCCAGCAGAAGCAACTAACTGAAAAGCAACTTCAGGGAGTTGAGGGAGAGCGTGGTGTTGTGCAAGTCCAGAAAGGAAAGTGTTTCTTAAGGAGGGACTAGTCACCTGAAATGAATGCGGCTGTGCCTGTGAGGGATCCCAGGATGTGATCACAAACCCCTGACCTGGGCAAAAGAGTGCGGTGTCCTTGACAGGAGCAAGTGCAAAGGAACGACCCCAGGGTAGGCTGGACTGCAGGGGATGAAGAGAGAAGGAGAGAATGGGTGATGAGGCCGTGCAGACAAGTGCAGACAACTTATTCACATTTGTGTTCTCAGGCACTGTGTCAGTTCGGGCTGCAGTGAGGAGGTAGGGCTGTAAGCAGTAGTGCTAGAAAGACTCCTAATCTTAGGTTTTAGAGCAGTGAATTACAACTAATATGCGTTCCTAGGACATTTGCTCTCCTGTGTCTACGTGGGCAGAGTAAACTTGCAATTTATTCACATTTGTGTTTTCAGGAGTCCCCCCGATGTTTATACATACAGCTCCTCATCATTCTTTGATGCTAGTTTCTTGGGGCTGTTTTCTGCTGCAATAGCCAAGTAGCACAAAAGGCAAGGACAATAAAACCCAACATTTATGGAGCACTTGGTGTGCTGTTTAGTGGTGATTCGCTCATTTAATCCTTACTTCAGATGGTGGGGGCTCTTTAATCTCCTTCCAACAAGATCACATGGCCTCCGCTAAAATCCAGGTAATTAATTTATCATTGAAATCTTGCAACACAGCTTGTACTTAAGTTGGAAAATGCTTGTATTTCAGCAAAATTGTTTATTTTTATCTTTTTCCTTTCCTTCTCACCCAAATACCCAAAACCATGCTTACCTGGTGGTTTGGGCTTGGCGCCCGGGCAGTCTGGGAGCCCCCGGCCCCTGCTGCTTAACCAACATCCTTTCTCTCAAGGCACATGGATAGGAGACTCAAGAAAGGAAAAGCAGATGACATTTGATAAAACCAGTGTAGCTACAAAATTGCATACAAGTTATTATAGTGCATTGAGCTAGAAATGAAGATTTTATTCTGGAAACCTCTTCTCAGTGGTGTTTAAAAAAAAAAAAAAAAGCTGCATACCAATAGAGCCTACACTTAAAGAATGCTAGTCCTGTGCATTACTCAACATTCTCCCTCCAAAACTCATTTTCACCTTGCTAATGAATTGCCTCTCAAAATCAAAATAGAACGTCATGCATACACATTTTTCTTTTGAAAGTTTTTGGGTGTTTTTCTACCTGACAGCTAGTATAACAGATGATTGACTGATTGGTTGCTTTTATTGTCTCTAAGACTGACTCTTATTTTGGGTGTGGTCAAAGTGAAAACAAGGGCATTTCCGGGGAGTCATCAGCCCATAGGAGGAGTCTTTATCCTCTAAATTAGAAAAGCCTAGCACTCATTGGTGCCCAGGAAATGCCCTAGACTGGAATTGTTTTGTTGTTTTAATCTGAAAATGACAACATAGGACACAGCCAACGGCAGGCACATTTTATTACGGGTGAGGCAGCTTTAATTGGTATGCAGAGGGCATGCCTGTGGAATTAGTCCTTGGAATACTGACCAACCAGATCGCTTTCAACATTTCTCAGTGTTTAGTTTCATCTTATAATTAAGTAACAACGATCATTTCCTGACAGCTAATAACTGGCTAAAGGAGTTAGAAGCCTCATTAGGTTTATAATTTATCAAACTCTAAGCTCTTCATCTGCAGTGTTGCAAAAAGAGAAAGCATCCTCAAGTTCCAAACTGATTAAAGACAATCTCCAAGAATATTTCATATGCGGGAGTGTTAATTTGTTCTTCAAAGGCTGACTTTGTTATTTTCCAAGTTTTTTTTTTTAAATAACTATTATCTCTCTCTCTCTTTCAAATAAATAAATAAAATCTTTTTTAAAAAGGGTGGGGGGCCACCTGGGTGGCTCAGTCAGTTAAGCAGCTGCCTTCCGCTCAGGTCATGATCCCAGGGTCCTGGGATCGAGTCCCGCATCGGGCTCCCTGCTCTGTGGGGAGTCTGCCTCTCCTTCTCCCTCTGCCTGCAGCTCCCCCTGCTTATGCTCACTCTCTCTCTGTCTGTCAAATAAATAAATAAAATCTAAAAAAAAAAAGCTATCATTATATAAGCAGGAAATAATGTTTATGTGGCTTTGATAGAGATGTATTGAATTATGTCCACATACACGTGCTAAAACAAAAGTAAAATTGATAGGGCATGTTTCCTTTAAGACTCTTTTTGTGACAATTCCACATGCTTTCCTGAGAACAGGCTTGACTCTCCATTAACTCTAGCCAATAGCATCTTTACATGTACTCCACAAGTATTGACTGAGCACTAAATTGTGCCAGGCACTATTCTAAATGTTGAGGATACAGCAAGGAGATAAAAACCCCTGACCTTACTGAGCCAATAACTTAATCTTGATAATTTCTGTCTTCAAGATTACCTGGAAGATTACCTGGGCCCAGAAGGCCACACATTAATTGTCTTCAAAGTGGTCCAGCTAAAGGTAGAAAAGAGTCCTCAATGGATCATCTTGTCCACCATACCTCTGACTGTCTTCTCATCAGTATGGCCATTGCCTAGTGGCCCCAACTTCTGCTGGCTCCAAGATCACTCCCTGATCAACCATACTTCTGAAATCACAAGTCTTCCTGCTAGTGGGAGAAAATATAATCTCTTCTGTTAAGGGAATTTCTGCTTTCCTCTTCATGTTGGAATCTGTCATGAGCTGGTCACAAAGGAAACAGTGAATTCTAATCCCTTGATGAAAACATTCATTTCTACAGTTTGATGCAGGGACAGTCAGACCTACAATTCAGGTGCTGGAATTTTAGAAATATGGAACTAAAGTTACCATGATTCTTCCAAAAGTCTTCTATCCTGTCTAGACCAGATCAAAAAGACCTCCGGAGAAATGGAACATCTTTCTAAGGGACCTACTCTGAGACTTTCATCAGAGTTCCAACTGGGAATCCCTCAAAAATCCTTCCCCTCCAGGGACGCCTCGGTGGCTCAGTCATTAAGTGTCTGCCTTCAGCTCAGGTCATGATCCCAAGGTCCTGGGATCGAGTCCCGCATCAGGCTCCCTCCTTGGCGGGAAGCCTGCTTCTCCCTCTCCCACTCCCCCTGCTTGTGTTCCTGCTCTCACTATCTCTCTCTCTGTCAAATAAATAAATAAAATCTTTAAAAAAAAATCCTTCTCCTCCATATTCATATGAATCCTTGGAGCACAGTAAGCTTAGGTGTTCAAAGAAACTCTGGTTCTTCTGCCACCAGAGCAACTCAAGATATGAGGTCCTCTGGATCTTCAGGGTTGGCAAAAATGCAAAGCAGAACCCCAGGAAAGCTTCTGGCTTTTGGTTAGTGTTGTCATGCCAATCCTGGATTTCAGCATCAGAGATCCCCATCATTATCCTGTGTAGAACCTGTGGGCATTGACCCTGGCACCTTCCGTGGAAGTTATCCTTCTGGTGTCCCAACTGATTCTCTTGCTTATGTCTGTCTACAACTAAGAGTTGGGACTCCCCAGTTCTCATGCTGATAAATCCAAATCTTCAAAATTCACGGAATTCTTCTTGCCCTGAGTATATTTCATAAACAGGCAGAATGTATGATTGATGCATCCTTTATTTTATTAGAAGCTTGGTTTCTTTTTTTCCTGTAGAAATTCAGAAATTTCAAGCTGTTCTTCATTGCTTTAAGTGCCATGGGATAAATATTTGAAGGAACATCCAGCTATTTTAAAATCATTTGGCAGATTTAATGGTGCAGAAACAAGCACACATCTCTACCCATTCAACAAATACTCCAACTATTAGGAACCCAGGGGGAAACAAGTTGGTAATTATTTAACGGACATTCTGTGTGGATACTTTCACATAAAGTATAGAGACTCAGAAGCAGGCTTTTATTTCATCCCTGAAATGACTACTAAATTAAAGTCACTTTTCCTAATGTGCCTAGCAATCCCATTTGCCTATAATTTCTGAAGAACTACAGTCTTTGAATTCACTCCTGGATGGGAGGAAAGAGAGTTCTCTCTGCAATATGCACATTTATTTAAGTAACCAGGAGTGTTCAAAAGGAAATTTTACAGTGCTTTTCTGAATGGGCATACGCTGTCATGGAAAGATGGGCCTGGAGGGTTGAACCAATACACTCGTGGATGTAATAGGGAGACCCTCTCCATTTCACATTGTTTTTCTAGGTCTAATGAAAACCTAAGGATTGAGAGCTGGGCCTCACCGTGGTCATATAATCAGGAATAGAAACTTGGTAGCAAAAAATGAGGACAACAGAAGAACCATTATGTTTAGAGAAGGAAAGGCCTCAAAAAAGAGAGACTACTCCAAACAACTCAGGCTCCTTTTCTCTTTTTCTTGTGTGAAACCCCATGTTTCTCCGTGTGGCTTCTCCAAGTAGTGGTATCATTTTGAGAAGACAGGCTTAGGGGCTTTCGAAGCTGAAGTGAACCTCAGAGTCACAGGCTCCTCTGGGCAATGAGAATCTTGCTAAGGAGAAACAAAATATGAAAGTGGAAAATTCTACCCTAGATGACAAATCTCGAGGTTCAAAGGATGAATCCAAACTCCAGAAGCTGTGGGAATGTCCTCAGTCAGAAGTGAGACAAAACTCTTTCAATTGCTCACCTTGGGGAAACGCCCTGATCTCTAGGCTTAGGGATCATGAGTCAAAGCGGGACTAGAACCTCATGAAGTCTGTGTGTGTTGGGCCTTGAAAGGGAGGATGCAAGGTTCTGGGATCACGCCTCTTCTATAATGCCTTTCCCCTCCCAGGCCTCCAGGTCAGGTCTGGCAGGATTTAATGACTCTGGATCTCTGCAATGAGTGGCATCTGGATAGCCCAGGGGAACTGGCAATAGCACCCAATCCTCACAGGGACGGGAGAGTAGGTGGAGTGACAGGGAGCTGGACACCTAAGAGGCTGTCTTTTGGAGGAGGCCAAAAAAAACCCTTTTGCCAAACCTGTTGGGTGAGTCAACAGGAGTCTTGACTCTCTACTCTTGACCATCCTAATTTTTTTAATAGCACTGATTGTATAGAAACTTCAGAAATCAATTGTCTGATATTACATATTTATATTTACTCCAAAAAAGAGAATGTTAGATTGTTGGTTGGTTAGTTATTTTCAGTGCATGGGTTGCTTTATTACTCTGATTATTAGTGTTAAATTAAATAAATTAAAAATATTTTTAATCAAAATCTTCTTTCAAAGGACCTAGTTAAAGGTTAATTGTCTAGGATGCAACGGGACGAGGCCAAGTGGGTTCAACACTTTAAATGGCATGAGTCATCCATGAAGACCATCCTTCTCATTTTCTTCTGAGTCTTTCAAATTACCTTCAGGAATAAGGCTACATAGCTTTTTTTTTTTTTTTTTTGAAAGCAAATTTAGAAAGACATAAATGAAATGATCCCTTCTAATGTGTGCTTCCCCTGCAGTATGATCTTAGGAAATGAGTCCTCCAGGAATCAGATCAAAAGAGATGATGTGTTCCTTACTTCTGAAGATTAGAAAGCTTTCGCCAATCCTCAAAGTGACCTAACCCCTTCTGGAGGGAGAGGCACGAGGTCACGAATGACAAAGACCAACCCAGAATGCCCATGCGTCTACATGCTCTTGCTCTGTAGAAACCTTGGGAGGAAGGATCATCATTCCACACACAGTACTCTTGAAGCAACCCGAAGCCCCATCTCTGAGGAGTCTCAGCAACCGCCTTACCTTGGGTCTCAAAGAACTGCTAACACCTTTGGCTGGCAGCCCTAAGGAGGTCTGGTTCTAGTTATAGGGAGACAGTCCAAACAACCCCAAACAGAAGCTGGTAGTCATTTACCGTGTACCTAATAACTCCATGTCTAACTCCAAAGTCCCTACTCTTGGACAGGCATTGGGTGGAAGCGCCCCTGGTATCACAAAGCCCCCCTTGAAATGAATGTTTCTCTGAAGACTGTTTGGGTTCTCTTGTTTGTTTTCTGCCTGTTGGCCATTTCCCCATGGCCAGCGCCAGCTCTCTTCCTTTTCATGCACACAGCAGAGCCTATTACTGCAAATTGGCGATGAGGCAAGGTGGCTGGGAGGTGCTCCTGCATGGGGGAGTTCTGTTGTTTTTATAACCGGTGCCAGCTCTGAGTAGATGGTGAGTAAGAGCCTCTTCCTCTTCCCTCTGGGCTACCCTCCTCTCCCATACCAATCCTGTTGCTGGCCTGTTTCGGATATGGTGCTAAGCAAGGGCGGCTGCCTGGCTCTGATGTTCCCCGGGCTCGGGACCCAAAACTCGAGAAGGCAGCAAAATCCGTAAGTGAGGGCAGCGTTGGCCCATGTTTCCCATTAGCCAGTATTCCTGCAGGAGGGCTTCTGGGGAGAAGTGGCAAATGTGAAGGCAGGGAAACAGCATTTGCTACTCTTACTTCCTCCATTAGGTAAATTGAAAGTGCTCGATTGGCACGCAAGAGCAAGATGGATGTGGAATGCATCCCTCATTGGGCTGATTTTAGGTTAGCCGGTCCTTTCTGTAAGAGAATTTTCTTTCTGGCAAGTTTCTGTCTTTCTTTCCTTTTTAAGAGAAATAGAATCTGCTTGTTCGTTCTTATGTTTGAATATTACGAGAGCAATTATGGTTATCCATACTTTACGAACCATACGTTGACTTTGCCATTTTTCCATTCTGGTTTTGAGAATAGTATTTGTTTTGGATTTTGTCCGCTCTTTTGTGTACACTGCTAAATGTTTGTCGGCTGCTAGATGATTATAAGCAAATATAAAGGGGAGTTTTCTTCGAGAGTGACCTTCCCAGTTCACGCTCAAAGAATCTGTTTGTATACCCTGTAGAGGAAAGAAGCAATTCCTAAGTGTCTTTGTGTGTCTGCCTCTGGTTTTTCTTTCTGGGGGGTTGCTGTAATCTGCCATTTCTGTATCTTCTAGCATAAAGATTCATTTCTCATTTTGTAACGTGACTTCTTTTCAAACTTGTAGTTTAATTGAATCTAGCTTTGAGTGACACTTTGAAAACTGCTCTCCTGCATCAGAAGCATTTCTCCCAACCAGGTGCTCTTCATGCTCACCTGCTGGCAAGTGTTTGATTAGCAGCCAGCTACAACCGGCTGTTCTTACTTGTGCCAAATCCTTTCTACATATGGGAGTCTGTGCATCAGAAGGCAAGTCATGCTAATTATTCAGACCTCTTCCGTGGAAGTAATGTGCCAAAGTCACAAAAGCAGAAAAGCCAGAAACAGTAGGAGCCTTGGTATTGATGGACCATAAAATCGGAATTTCACCTCATAATATTGCTTTGTTCTCAGATGCATCATCCTTTCCAGCTATGAGCTCACCAACCCTTGCTCTATCTCTGGGCCAGTTGGCATCCCTGACGTTCTACAGACGGAGAATGGGAGATGCAGTGGGGCAAGCCAGATTGCCCCAAAGCCAGGTGATCTAGCTAGAACTGGGAGCCAACTCCCTTGACTTCCCTCCAGCCCCTCGCTGTCAGAGACAACATGGCTTAGCAGGCAGAGCTGGAGGCTAAATTTAAACTGCAGTCTTGCCTGAAAGCAATCTGTATTTATTTATTTATTTATTTTTTATTTTTTATTTTTTTTTAAGATTTTATTTATTTGACAGAGAGAGCACAAGCAGAGGGAGAGAGAGGGAGAAGCAGGTTCCCTGCTGAGCAAGGAACCCGATGTGGGACTTGATTCCAGGACCCTGGGATCATGACCTGGGCCGAAGGCAGCCGCTTAACCGACTGAGCCACCCAGGCGTCCCAGCAATCTGTATTTAAATTATCAGCCAGCAGCCAGGAGAAATACTGGATCAAACAGTGGATACATAAATGGAGATTGGGAGAAGACAGCAGAGAATGAGGTTTAAAATGAGGAAATATGGGATGTAAGTCCAAGAATATGCCAGAATATCCTTTTTATGGGGGTGATGATGCCTCTGTTAACTGTGGGCTGAAGCTATGCTAGATAGGCTAGATACTATCTGTCATACAGAAAGTCTAGAATATCCTCCAGGAGGAAATGATAGTCAAAGTAAAGCTAACGCAGAAGCTTAAATCATTAATTCAACAAATATTTATTGAGTGTCTGCCATGAGCCAAGTCCTACAGTATTCATCTTTATAACCTCACTGCCTATCCCATGGTAGAGAGAGGAGATGAATGGATGGATTGATGGACACATGTTGTCCACAAAATTTTGTTTTGAGGACTCCCTGTCTTCTCCCCACTCTTCCTCCCTTGGGAAAATCCCATACAGCTCCACAGAGACTCCTGCCTCACCCCTCCCAGAACTACCCACTCACAGGAAGGAGGATTTCCTTTATGAGGGCTAGTAAACACGGGCTGTGTGCCCCCAGGGAGGATGCCTTTATGTACTTTTACCCTGACTGAATCTGGGAAAACCTTGTCAGGAAGGTCACACCCTAACCAACTCAGGGGAGTCGCATTTGCATGTGACAGGCTTCACGCAACAAACCCAACACAGGTGTCTACTCTCTGGGTTGGGCAATCAGAGCGGATTTGCCTCCCAGTTCTCCAGAGCTCCACCAGCTTTCATCCACGATCTCTTGAGCTTGTCTCCTGGATCCCAGCTTCATCTCAGACATAATGCAGCCAGGATCTAGGAAAGGCACACCAGGCACCATTATTTATTGAATGCCCTCAATGCACTGGCCTCCGACCAAATGCAGAATTAGATTACTGTACCTGACCAGTTGGTTCACATTTTAAACAAATAAATAGGTGGATAGAGGTGAACTAAGTAGAAAGGAAGGTGGAAGTATACTCCAGGGTGAGGCTGGTGCCGGAGAGGGGAAACCGGTCAGAGCCTGTCGTCCTGAGAGTGTAAGTAGGGCGGGATCTTAAAATATTTCAGATCCAGCTCCATGTTTGTGATCGGCCAGGGAAAAGGCAAATTTGGTTGGGAGAGGGAAGAATGAGCTACACCCTTCACGCACTTAAATGTTAATTCATTCCTGTGTGGTGGTTTCTGTCTCTGGGTCACCACGGTGCCTTGTGCGTGCTTCTGACAAAGTGCACGGCTGGCCGGCCATGACCAGCATTCGTTCGTGTACTTTCCACGTCCTCCAATGGAATGTGAGCTCAACGAGGGCAGGGACTTTGTCGTCTTCATCACTGAATTCCCAAAGCCTGATCAGTAAATGCTTCTAGCATTTACGTAGGATACCCCCCCCTCGGGGACTATAACGGAGTCTCAAATGAGAGCTGGGGCCAGGATGGTAGATGCTCTAGGAATTCAAAATAGAGGTAGCTATCGATGTGAGTGATCTGACAGCTTTCTTGAGTATAGTATTATTCCCTGAATCTGAGATGATGGGATCAAGAGTGGGAGGTGGGCATTTGCCCAAGGCAACTGAGTCAGAGTTGGGGGTGCTCTTGTGGTTCTCGGGGAACAGTGAGTGGACCAGTGTGTCTGAAGCAGAGGGTTCTTGTTTGAAATACTGGTGTCACATACAAAGAAGGTAGGGTGAGGCCAGTGAGTGAAGGGACAAATGAGAATGTTTGAAATTGAAACTTTTGACAGTGGGAACCACGGAAGCCATTTAAGCTGGGCCGTAAGAGATAAAAGGAAGGCTCAAAAGAGTGGAATCCAGTGATGCACCAGCCATGCCAGGCAAGACAGTTTGGAGCCTCAGGTGCTAGAGGCAAGGAGCCTGCGGAGGAAGAGGACAGCAACAATCAGTGGGTGAAGTGATGAAATTCTGGTCTTAGAAAGGTGACAGGGGGAATGATATTCAAGATTTGGGGGGGGAGGTCGTTTTGAGAGAAGTGTATCGTTTGTATTCGCAGTTTCCTCTAAATGAGGACTAAAAAGAATGATGGCTAAACCCTTCGTGCTTACTCTTTGCTGGTCACTGTTCTGAGCATTTTACATAGTATCTCAATACATCCTCACAACACCTCTTTGAGGTACTATTATTAGCCCCATTTGACAGATAAATTAACTGAGGCACAGAGATTTTTTTTAAAAAGATTTTATTTATTTATTTGAGAGAGAGAGAGCACAAGCAAGGTGAGGGGCAGAGGGAGAAGCAGACTCCCCGCTGAACAGAGAGCCTGATGCGGGACTCCGTCCCAGGACCCTGAGATCATGACCTGAGCCAAGGCAGACGCTTAAGCGACTGAGCCACCCAGGCGCCCCCTGAGGCACAGAGATTAAGAAAAGTGCCGAAGGTCATACAGTGAGTAAGACCTAGAGCCAGGATTCCAAACAGGTTATAAGGCTGCACAGCTCAAAGTGTTCACCACAAATACTCACTTAAATGAGTTCATGGGAGGATTTATGGTATGATGAAAGAGGTTCTAAAATGGAATGTGTATTATCATTTCAAAAGAAGAACAGAGAAGCATTTCTTATATTAGCTTATCTATCATCATTATTAATTGCCTACTCTGGTTTACACTGATCAGTATTCATTAAAATTTAGAATCTGTAGTAGGATAATATGCTTTTTGTTTTTAAACATTGATTTTCCTAATTTAAAAATTAATAATATTCATAATAAACATCCGAATATTCCAGAAATAACAGATATAGAGTGAATATCCCAAGCAATCCTAATTGCTCCCTGAATCATTATCCATTGGCGGGTTGAAATTCCTCCAGCTTTTTTCTTTTATATGTCCTTATATAATACTCTCATATTATCCTCATTATCATCATTTATGTTAATAATAAGCCTTTTATCCAGAGGTAATCACTCTGTTTTGTAATATGCTTTGTTATTTAATATGTTTTATACATCTTTCCATGTGAGGACATACAGTTTTATTTTATTTCCTTTAAAAATGATACAGGATTCACGTTCACTTTCGGCATGACCCAGTCTGGATTCATGTTCTCTTCCAATCAGCAGAGCAACAGGTCTGATGTGACCTAGATTCTTACCTCAATGCCACTTTTGTTCCCTCTGTGTCTGGGACAGGGCTCAAGGGGAAGCAAGCTCAAGTGGGACTCAGTTTTCTGTTTCTGTGAAAATAATAGAAGCTAGCTGTTCTCTAGTACTCCCTATGAGCCAGCAACTATTCCTAGCCCCACTTTATAGATGGGAAAACTGAGGCCTGGAGAGATTAGATAACTTCCTTGTGCAAGGTTACACAGTTAGAAATTCAAGAGTCAGAACGTGGACCCAGGCTCTTTTGACCCCAAAGCCTGTGTCTTTAGCACACGTTGTCTCCTCATCTCTTTTACAAATCCTTTACTTAACTGTTTAATAGGAAGTGGTTTCCATAGCATCGTGTTCCAGGCAGCTGTAGAGTAAAAGTCAGTCTGCTACTTCTCTTTCTGGCACACTCCACAAATACCAGCACGAGGGGTGCCTGGGTGGCTCGGTCGTTAAGCGTGATGATCCCGGGGTCCTGGGATTGAGCCCCGCATCAGGCTCCCTGTTCAGCGGGAAGCCTGCTTCTCCCTCTCCCACTCCCCCTGCTTGTGTTCCCTCTCTCACTGTGTCTCTCTGTCAAATAAATAAATAAAATCTTAAAAAAAAATACCAGCATGAAAAGGAGGTGTTGGCTGAAGCAGAACCTTCCCCACCCACACGTCACTATTAGTCTGGAGTGTGACCCACTGTCTCTCAGCAGTCCCAGAGGACACCTCCTAGGACTCGAACCTCGTTCAGTATCTGTCTCCTGCTGCCGGAGGCCAGGAAGGGAGAGTCGGGAAGATTCCGTGGGTGAAGTGGAGCTCTCCACGTTCCAGCAGGGCGACATGATAGCAGCTGGGAGACCATATCTTTCCACCCCACACAACCCACACAGAAATTTCAAAAGAGCCAATTTAAGTGGATGGGTGTAGATAAACAGTCTTGGTGGAGCATCCTTACAGGGACTTTGTTGTTTTGTTTTTGTTTTGTTGTGTTTTTTGGTCTAAGTGAACTAGACTGGTTTAACAGACAGCCTCCTTTAATGGAACAAAGTGACTCCTTTGCTTTGTGCTGGGAAAAACCTACACAAAGCTGTAAAACTATCAAACTCTTTCTTCCCAAGCATTTTCACAGCACCTCAGGGTCAGAAGGGCACTGAAAATTTAAGCAGTTCATTTCTGGTCTCGTGTGTTTTACAACAGCCCCTGAAGCGTCCATGTGAGCTCCATTGGGGAGCATGAACTCACCAAGCACAGAAGCAGACCGCTTCGTCCTCAGGTCATTTCAGATCACAGGCATGTTCTTCTTCACCGAACTCTACCATCTGCTGTTGGCTAACGTCAGTCCTCTCGTCCAGGAGCCAGCAAATGGTTTTCCCCCTTCACCACCTTCCCACCTATAGAACCTTGTCTTTTCCAGGTTAGTCTTGAATTCCTTCACCTGTTACTCCCATGTCATGATCTAGAGTCTTGGGTGCCAAGGTTTTTCTTCTTGAGTGTGTTCCAGATTGTCCATGTCACTCTCAGGCTGGTGGCCCGTGACACAGAACACAGTGCCTCAGGGAAGACTAGATGAAGACGGTCGCTTACCTTGTTGTTGAAGGTCTACTTCTATTAGGTGCATTAAACTTAGGATTTTACCCAGTTCTTCAAATGACGGGGAAACCAAAGTACTTTATTCTGGAAAGTTTGTAAATAAATCAACTCATCAATTTATTTTTCTTCAAGCAATAATAGAGGGAAAGGAAACGCATGGACCAAGATTTTTCATTTGGTGTATTTTAGCATCCTTCTGGTATGCCACTTTTTGTCATAATATTCAGCCATGGTCTATCTCTACAATAGGAATTATGTGGAAATAACAGTGCTTAACTTTTCATAAGTGTTACGTCATGACTCCTGGGGCTTCTTCAGAGTGTCTTAAAAATTGAAGAGATGAAATATTACAGACTATTTCTTGAAGCCAGTGGTTCTTTTAAGTGGATGACTACCCTCTTAAAGACGAGGATATTTTGTTAGCACCCCCCCGCCCCCCCACCCACCTTACTGCTGCTGCCTCGATGGAATCAAGTTTCTGTGAACTCTTTCAGATTGCCTTGAAAGGTTTACTACTTCCCTCTTCTACCACAGGATTTAGGTACCCACTCCAGATCCAGATTAGTTTTTGTAACACTAGAAGAAAGTAAAGTAATGGAGTAGGTTTCCCTCAAAAAGCTTTTCTTTGATTAGAAACTGTGTCCATGGACATGTAAGATTTGATTACACCCTAGACTTCTCTGGAAAATTTACTGCTGAAATAGACAAGGCAGTGTGTGGTGAGGGAACATGAAGGTGGGAGTACATTAGATGCTCTTATACCATTTTCTAAAAAGTGTATGATTGGGGGGTTTGTCACCAAAAGTTTGTACGTTTAAGGAAACCACTGTCAAAATTAACACTGCTCTTTAGCCATCTACTAAATAATAAGGGCAAAATCTTAAAGACAAATGAATTTTAAATAAAGACCAAGTAATTATAGTGGGGGATGTGTTGGAAAAGAGTGGTTATATGTAATTATATAGTAATTATGTTGAAAATGTAATCACATGTCACCTAAACATTTGCTGGGGAAGAAATCCACCCCCTGCAACCATCCCCTTCTGATGTCAAAGACCCACATTGACTTTGTAAAATGTGTGATATGCTTTCTACTCTGAGAAGGGTGACCTCTTCCAGGCCAATTAAAAGGTGCTGCTTTGAGGATATTAGAACCCATGCTCAAAGGGATAAAAGGAAATGGAAACTTCTATTAAAAGGAGCTAATGATGCCTGGAGCAGTTGGGATTAAAAAAGAACAAAGTCAGGTTTAAAAAGATCTCCAAATCAAAGAGCAGCTTTTCTCATCAAATACGAAGAGAAAGAAAAATGATTTTTAATGAAAAATGGGGCAATGGAATCAGCCTTTTGCCTAGATCCTGGGGCTTCAGTCAAAACCGGTGAGAAGTTTTGAGCAAAACCCTTTGAACTTCTTGGGAGAAATTTGCTACATATATTTAAGATAATGTCATGAAAGACAAACTAGATTGTCTCCCAAATTAGATAAAATGATTCAGAAACATATCGAAAGGATAACAATAAAATATAGGGTGTATAGGATTGGTTTATAATTGATTCCCCATCTGACAAAATAATTCCCAGGTTAAAA
>NC_138370.1:122735156-122790790 GCF_054177405.1 Leptonychotes weddellii | reverse complement strand
TCCCCCTGCTTGTGTTCCCTCTCTCGCTGTGTCTCTCTCTGTCAAATAAATAAATAAAATCTTTAAAAAATAATAAATAAATAAATAAATAATTTGCCTCCTTTTTTTTTTTAAGATTTTATTTATTTATTTGACAGAGAGCGAGAGCAGGAACACAAGCAGGGAGAGTGGGAGAGGGAGAAGCAGGCTTCCCACTGAGCAGGGAGCCCGATGCGGGGCTCGATCCCAGGACCCCGGGATCATGACCTGAGCCAAAGGTAGACGCTTAACGACTGAGCCACCCAGGTGCCCCACAAATTGTTTTTTTAAAAAATGAGATACAGTTCACACATAACATTATATCAGTTTTAGGGATACAACATAATGATTTGACATATTTATATATTGCAAAATGATTACCACAATAAGTTTAGTTAATATCCCGCAACACAAATAGGTACAATTTTTTTCCTTATGGTAAGAAGGTATATTTACCCTTCTTATCTGTGATAAAAAGGCTCTTAAGGTTTACTCTCTTAGCAACTTCCAAATATACAATACAGTATTGTTAACTCTAGTCACCATACTATATATTTCATCCCCAGCACTTACTTATTTTATGTCTGGAAGCTTGTTCCTTTTGATCACTGTTCCCCATTTTGCCCACCCCCACCCCTACCTCTGGCAACCACAAATCTGTTCTCTGTATTTGTGAGTTTGGGGTTTTTTGTTTGTTTGTTTTAGATTCCACATCTAAGTGAGATCATATGGTATTTGTTTTTCTCTGACATGTTTCACTTAGCATAATGTTCTCAAGGTCCATTTATCTTGTCGTAAATGGCAGCATTCCTTTCTTGACATGGCTAAATAATATTCCATTGTGTGTGTGTGTGTGTGTATATATATATATATCACAACTTCTTTAGCCATTCATTTATTGATGGACACTTGGGTTGTTTCCATGTCTTTCTATTGTAAATAACGCTACAATGAACAGAGGGGAGCAGATATCTTTTTGAGTTAGTATCTTCATTTTCTTCAGATTAATACCCAGAAGTAGGATTGCTGGATTGTAGGGTGGTTCTATTTTTAACTTTCTGAGGACCCTCCATACTGTTCTCCACAGTAGCTGCACCAATCTACATTCCCATCAGCAGTGCACAAGGATTCCTTTTTCTCCACATCCTCACCAACACTTGTTATTTCTTATCTTTTTGATCATAACCATTCTGACAGGCATGAAGTGAAACCTCAGTGTAGTTCTCATTTGCATTTCCCTGATGATTAGTGATGTTGAGCACTTTGCCATGTATCTGTTAGCCATTTGTGTGTCTTCTTTGGAAAAAATATCTATTCAGTTCTTTATCCATTTTTTAATTGAATTTTTAAAATTATTTTTTCTATTCGACTGTATGACTTCTTTATATATTTTAGATATTAACCACTTATTGGAAATATGATTTGCAAATATTTTCTCCCATTTCTATAGGCTGCCTTTTCATTTTGTTGATGGTTTCCTTTGCTGTACAGAAGATTTTAGTTTGATGTAGTCAGACTTGTTTATTTTTACTTATGTTGATTTTAGTGTAAAATTCAAAAAATCATCACCAAGACCAGTGTGTCGGAGCTTACTTACTATGTTTTATTCTAGGAGTTTTATGGTTTCAGGTCTTATGTTCAAGTCTTTAATCCATTTTGAGTGAATTTTTGCATATGATGGAAGGTAATGGTCCAGTTTCCTTGTTTTGCATGCAGCTCTGCAGTTTTCCCAGCACCATCTATTGAAAAGACTGTCCTTTCTCCATTGTATATTCATGGCTCTTTTTTCATAAATTAATTGATCATATATGTGTGGGTTTATTTTTGGGCTCTCTATTGTCTTGTATTGATCTAGGTGTCTGTTCTGCTCACTGTAGCTTTATAGTTTGAAGTCAGGAAGTGTGATACTTCCAGCTTTGTTCTTACTCTCAAGACTGCTTTGTCCTTTTGTGGTCTTCTATGGTTCCATACAATTTTAGGGTTATTCTATTTCGGTGAAAAAATGCCATTGGAATTTTGATAGGGATTGCACTGAATCTGTAGATTGCTTTGGATAGTATGGACATTTTAACAATAGTCTTCCAATTCAGGAGCATGGAATATTTTACCATTTATTTCTGTCTTCAACTTCTTTCATCAATGTCTTACAGTTTTCAGTGTAAAGGCCTTTCCCCTCTTTGATTAAATTTATTCCTGGGTATTTTATTTTTTGATGCAATTGTAAATGAGATTGTTTTCTTAATTTCAAAAATCTAGCATTTTGGGTGCCTGGGTGGCTCAGTCGTTAAGCGTCTGCCTTCGGCTCAGGTCATGATCCCAGGGTCCTGGGATCGAGTCCCACACAGGGCTCCCTGCTCAGCAGGGAGCCTGCTTCTCCCTCTCCCGCTCCCCCTGCTTGTGTTCCTGCTCTCGCTGTCTCTGTCTCTGTCAAATAAATAAATAAAATCTTAAAAAAAAAAATCTAGCATTTTGATGACCTGTGATGCACACAGTGATAGTTGTTAGGTGATTGCTGTGATAGTAATTATTATAACCTTGGTAGGTTGTTCACTCCTTAATATATTTTATAATAACCATCTATGTTAGCCCGCTCAGTCTGCCATAATAGAATACTGTAGACTGCATAGCTTAAACAACAGAAATTTATTTCTCACAGTTCTGGGGGATGGAAAGCCCAAGGTCAAGGCTCTAGCAGGGTTTGGTTTCTGGTGAGAGCCTTCTTCCTGGCCACCTTCTCACTATACCTTCATGTGACTTTTCCCAAGTACGTACAAAAGTATGCATACAGAGAGAGGGAGACAAAATTAGCTGTCTGGTGTTTCTTATAAGGACACTAATTTTCTTAGATCAGGGCCCCTCCCTTATGACCTCATTTAACCTTAATTACTTCTTAGAGGCTCCCATCTCTGAATATAGCCACACTGGCCAGTGGAGGGGGCATGTGTTAAAGCTTCAACATATGAATTTGAGGGGGTGGGTAGGATGCAAACATCCAGTCTATAACACCATGCAACAGTAATGAAGAAGTCAGGAACCTCCTAGGATTGAAAAAAGATTAGGCTTCTTACCATACTTGCACATCAATGAGTAATGCTTTTGCCACTTACGGGATAGCTGGGTGGGGGGCTAGCAAGCCATCAGGAAACCTAAGAGCAGGCTAGTGCTGCATTTTCTGTTTGTCTAAATGATAAATGAACTAAGTTGCTCAAGCCAAGGGGCACCTTAGCGTAACCAGCAGAAGTCTCTTCACTACAAATCTGCTTCAACTCCCTTGAGATATGTTTAATGGTACTATAGCCAATGGGAAATTCTCTATCATAAGCCATCACTTCTGGATATTGGTTATCTATCCAGCAAATCTGGGCATTAGCAAAGAAAGCTTCACACACTTCAACTCTACTACCTCTGAATTTTGACCCGGCTGTGGTTTTAATGGTGGATAAAACCATTCTTTTAGAACTGAAATGGTTTTCTAGAATAAAGCAATTCTCTTGGGGTGCCTGTCTCAGTCCACAGAGCATGCGACTCTTGATCTCAGCGTTGTGAGTTCCAGCCCCACATTGGGTGGAGACATTACTTAAAAATAAAATCTTTTAGAAAGAAAGGAAAAAAATAGTTTTCTAGAATAGAGCAGGTCACTCCTACAGTATATACTGGGACTCAAAGCTACCTTAAGGGGCCCAGGATACCTCTTTTCAGCTTGGAAATTCTAAGATGACTTGTGTTAAATTTAATTACAAAAAAGAAATGACAGAGTCACTTCTGCCCCAGTGGGTATTAAGCAGAGGCTACCATTTTCAGTGTTGGCAGTCAGTGTTAGAGGCTTAATAATTTGAGCTCGCTAAAGAGAAAAGAGAGTTGTTGAGACGAGAAAGATGGCTCTTCTCAAAAGCAGAAGACATCTGGACTGATAAAAGGGCAACTGAAAGAGGAGCTAAAGATAACCAAGAGAAACTGGTCATAAATTTGCCTCAAGGTTCAGACAGGGGGTCATGTTGCTGAATTATAGGTGGGGGCCGCTGTGGTGAATTTAGAACATATGTCCTGGTTTTGATACCTCAAGGCAGCCTCCTTCACCATGTGCCTCATCTGCAAACATCAGGTGGTGGAATATGAATGGATGAAAAGCACTGCCCAGTAGGAACATGTATTAGAGGTTATGTAGAGTTGATGGGACTCCAAAGTCCCTGAGAAGTAGGTCAGCCTGTGTCCCATGTCACAGGCCACCACCGCAGCTGTGCTGTGTCAAATGGCTAATACCAAACTCACCCAACAACTTCCAAATGTCGGCTCCTTCATTTCCTTAAGATCCCAGGGAAGCCAGGCCTGGTTTCCAGGTTATGCATTCACACAGAGTAAGAAATACACTTGAGGACGGACACACACACACACACACACACACACACACACACACCTCTCTTTCTTGTTCCTATTTTGCAAATGAGAAAATTGAAGCTCCAAGGAAAGCCTAAAGTCACACAGCTAGTGAGTGGGGAAGCCATGATTCGAGTTCTGTCTGAGTGTCTGACTTCCAGCTTATCCTATCCTACTACACGGCTTTGACCCAGTGTGGATTAAACTGGTGAATAGGAATTCGCTCAGAAAGAAATGGACTTGGTTACCAGTGGCTTTTCTGCTTGGCAGGTGCTCAGTATTTACCAAATGGAGGAATGATCGATTTTAATGAAAATTATACCAATATAGTTACCTATAATTTTCATGCATTCCAAATTCTTGAGGGGACAAAGAAATAGCTTGCCAAGTGTTACATGCAAGTATCACCCACCTGAGCTGCAGCTTTAGTTTTTTCTCAGGTTTCTGGCACCGACTAGTGAAGTCATGAGACCCCATAGTCCATTGTTCTGCCTATTTGTTGAAATGCTCACTGACCCATAGCCAGGGACATAGGTATAACAGGTACTTGTTCAATAATTTGATAATTTCTATTACTTTTTTCGGCATCACCATTAAGTTCTAGACCAATAAGATGACCTCCAGTCCTACCGTCACTTCCATCTGCAAATATTTAATGTGACCAAGAATGACTGTTGGGTGGGAAAAAGGGGAAGATTGTCACTGGGCTAAAAGTTGAATTTTATGCATGTTAAGATAAACACAAAGAAATTCCTGTGTTATTTCTCTCTAGGATTTTTCCCTTCACCTTTCCTTCTCCAAATCTAGACTTCAAAGCTCCTAAAAAAAAACCAAGATACAAAAATGTAGGATTAGTTGCCTAATATACTTATATTTTAAGAAAGTATCCCAAAAGGCCAGTTAAGCCTGTCTGACAGCAGTAACAGGTCTCATGGTCAGAAAATTTAAGAATGATTATAGCCTGTGACCTCTGACAGCTCTAACGCCTGAAAGAATTGCCAGGAAATGTCACTGGTATATGTCTCCCAGGATCACCTTCTTCCTCCCTGCAGGAGAGAAGAGTCTCAGCACTCCAGTTACCTGTAGCTGCTTACGTTTGTCGTCCGTGCATGCAAGGATTTATACCAGAACAGAAAAGGGAGAGAAGGTCACAATTTTCCACTTATGAAGTTATAATACAGAGATTCAGAGAGACCAGGGCCCTCTGCCGTGGCTCATTCTCAGCCCTGCAGAAGCAGGGATTCTCTGGCCTGGGGTCAGGGCCTCAGACAGAGGGAGTCTTACCAGTAAAGCTCATTCGTCCTTCTGTATTCCTGCTGTTCCTGCTTGGGTTCCGACTACAAGACAGACCACAGAGATATTTCTTATGCATCTATGGGACCAGATTCCCAAGACAGGGCTTGACTCTCCAGCCCAAGCAGGGCCTTCTACTGTGGTTCTCCTTAGAAATTATTGCCAGGCAGGGGCGCCTGGGTGGCTCAGTCGTTAAGCATCTACCTTCGGCTCAGGTCATGATCCCAGGGTCCTGGGATCGAGCCCCGCATCAGGCTCCCTGCTCTGCGGGAAGCCTGCTTCTCCCTCTCCCACTCCCCCTGCTTGTGTTCCCTCTCTCTTGCTGTGTCTCTCTCTGTCAAATAAATAAAAAATCTTAAAAAAAAAAAAGAATTTATTGCCAGGCAATAGGTTCTTATTTACAGTTCACACTCAGTCCAAGTTAAAAGAAACTGATTATTCCTTTAAAAAAGTCTTTGTTAGGTTTAAATGATAGGTGATCATAATGTTCCCCCTCTAAATGCTGAGGCACTGGCTATTCCTCCAGGTAAAACTCGCTTGATCTGTATTCCCCTGAGGCCCACCATATTGGATTCATTCTTCAGATCTCAACTTTGAGGTTACTTCTTCTAGGCCTCCTCTCACCTCTTGGTGGCCCAGCACCTGCCAAGAGCCCTTCTTACTCCGGGTTGTAATATAATTGTCAACAGTCTTCTGAGAGTGTCTTTGGGACAGAGAGGGTACCATTTCATTGTAATATCTCCAGTGATGGGCCCACAGGGGGCTATCAGACAACTGCTCGAGTCAGACTGGAGCACAAGGACCTGTGCCGAGGCTCCGAAGCTGGCAGACGTGGGCTCACAGCCTCGCTGTCACTTACCAGCTGTATAACTGGAATGTCACTTACTCCTACGGACCCCCAGTTTCCCCAGGTGAAGAATGGAAGTAATAATACTCACCTGAAAGAGTCACCGCTCCTGACACAGAGTGCATGCCGAATAAATATATTTCTTCCTTTGATTGTTGTACTGGGTTGAGGATGAGAAATTCCTTGCAAATGTTTGTGCGGGGCTGTTGAAATGGTGAGAGGTCTCACTCTAAGTATCAGCAGATGCACTTTTATTTTTTTATTTTACTTTTTTTTTTAAGATTTTACTTATTTATTCGAGAGAGAGAGACAGCATGAGCAGGGGGGAGGGGCAAAGGGAGAAGCAGGCTCCCCGCCGAGCAGGGAGCCCAACATGGGGCTCGATCCCAGGACCCCGGGATCATGACCCGAGCCGAAGGCAGTCGCTTAACCGACTGAGCCACCCAGGCGCCCCGGCAGATGTACTTCTAAATAATTTTGTGCACGGTCTAATGGGGAAGGTAGTCATGTATAGTGGAAGAAACCTAGTATCTGCAGTCAGAGGACGTGGTTTGATTCATTTTGTTACCTTTTCCCCGATAAGTGGCATACACATTCATGTGTAGCTACTCACTCTGCTCAGAGCTGTTTGCCTCAACTTGAACGATGGGCCTTAACCCAAATGAGCCTACTCCTTACTAGCTCCAAGGTTAACAGTGGAATATTAATTGCCATCCCAGTTAAAAGAGTTTCCTATGGTTCAAGGTGTGTGCTCTGCTCCGTTAAAGTCACCAAATAGTGAGTGTTCTGCTGTTCAAGGTCCCTTTAGGATTGAGATCTTTTTCTGTAGTGCAACAGTGACATCCATTGGCCTGTTGTGCTCATTATAGAGCAAAGCTACTTCTCAGCTCTGTGACTCTTGCGTTTCCCAATAAAGAAACAGACAGAGAGCAAACGCTCCCAACCCAACAAGTAAGTTAAGGTAGGTCAGCACCGGGTCGCTTACAGACTGGGCTGGTTTCAGGTCCTTCCCAAGGACACGCCTTTTCAGCTCAGCACCACCAGCTCTTCCCTTGTGGTCATGTGGGTAAGTCCTGGACTTGGTCCTCTCTCTGTGGAGTTCAGCAAATGCACAGAGCTGTGGGGAAAACCTTGATTTGGGGTTCACATATGCTCTTGAATGCCTAAGCCAGGGCAAATCACTTCTTCTGAGCCTTTTCTGCACTGATAAATTGAAACTGATTAACAGTACCTGATTTGCATTTACCGAGGGCTTTTCCCTATATGTTATAATAAATTCCCACAGCCCCACAGCAGTTGCTGAGAACATTAGGAAAACACAGATCACATCTGCTTAGCATCCACCAGATTGTCAGGATGGGGAGCTGAGCACCAAATCACAGGTTTTCAAACCTTAAGCCCTAGTGACTTATGTTCACTGCCCTAATTGGAATTAACCAGGTCATTTGGAAACTCCTTCATTTCTGGAAGAACCCTGGGGAAAGGTTCTAAAGATAGAAAATCAAAGGAAAGGTTATTTGGCTGGATATGAGATTGAGTAATCAGTGAGCATCTTCATGTAGAAAAAGATACACAGTGCTGGTTTTCATCTCCATTGAAAACATAACAGGAAATAGCAAGACTAAAAATATTTCCACCTACTATGTGACAGATATTCTGTTAAACATTAAGAAGGAAGGATAAATAAGACAGACCATTGGATACCCTCAAAGACCTCATTTTTCAAGTGAGGGATACAAACCAGGAACAGTGAATTGTAATAATGTGGTAAGTGTTATGTTAAGCATTCCTGCAGGGTGCTGTGGGAACAGCCCCACTGTGTGTGTGTGTGTGTGTGTGTGTGTGTGTGTGTGTGTGTGTGACTGACAGGATCCAAGTACTGGCTAATGTAGGCACCTTTGGATAGAAAAACAAGTGAATAGTCTCGGTTCCACTCAAAGCCAAAATATCAAACACTTCTCAGTATCAAAATCAAGCAGACTGTAAAACTGACAAGTCAAATACTTAACACTTCCATAAAAAAACAAAACCCATGGCTTCAATTGCACTTTGTATCATTCGCTGGTAAATCTTTTTTTGGGAAATAATTAGCGAATTTGTAACTAAATTGCGGTGTATGTAGCCAAATCCATTACTCACTCACTGGTACAGTTTCTTCCAATCATGGCTATGATTAAACAAACCAAAAAAAAAAAAAAAAAGATACATCTAAAAAGAATCTCATTCAGATTCCATTCTTCCCTCTCTGGTTGGCCAGGAAAGCTCGGTCCCGATGTCCCCTCTAGTTAAATTGTCTCATTTTAACTCATTGTAAATACTCAGGGCCCATCCTCCAGGTCACCTCCCCTCTCCCTAGCAACAGCTTCCCAGTGTGAACCTACTTTGTCGCTGGAGAGGGCCACGTACCCACCACTTCCCGTTCACAGGTGGGGCTTTCTGCAGACAGGGGCCAAAATGGGTTGGCCCCACGACTATGTGTTTTTCACTCCCACCCTCCACACTGTCTAATCATCAGGGCTTCTTGGAAAAATCAGAGCCCACACTTTATTTTTTTAATTTTTATTTTTTTTAAAGATTTTATTTATTTATTCGTGAGAGACAGAGCAAGAGAGAAAGGCAGAGGGAGAAGCAGGCTCCCAAGGAGCAGGGAGCCTGATGTGGGACTCGATCCCAGGACCCTGAGATCATGACCTGAGCCGAAGGCAGACGTTTAACCATCTGAGCCACCCAGGCGCCCCAGAGCCCACACTTTAAAACATCACTTCTCATGTTGGTTGTTTGGGTTTAGAACCATGTGTGTGTGTGTGTGTGACACTGAGAAGATTGTAGCCTACGGTTGGTTGTTGGCTCTGTTAGAGACCTTTCACATGCACCAGAGTATATCTGAGGAATCCCAGTGAAATTTCTATGGGCTTTAAGAAGCCTCTTTCACAAAATAAGATAAGTTCATTTTATGAGACAGCCCACCCTAAATACATATAATCCTCAAGTGCTAATGCTGAAGAAACCACAGCAATATCCCAAGAGCCCTTCAGTGCTCAGTATGCTGAGTGTCACAGGGAGTACCCCTGCTGGTTGCTGTCCCCTGGCCATCTCCATCCTATGGGGGTGGGGTCCTCAGACAACTCCCCTTATCCCTGTGCACCCCGTTCCCTTCCAGAACCTTCTTGCTTTGGGTAGCTTCAGCAGCAATGGCATCTTTGCATTCACCTTTCAGCATTTTGGACTTGGGCATAAATCCATATTAGTCCTTTGTAGGACTGTTCAGTTAAATCTGTGGAGAGATCTGAGTCCTCTCGATAGGTCTCACTGCCCCATAATCTTTCACCCAGAGGCTTAGGGCCCCATAGGCCTCCAGCGGGGACTAGTCTCTTTGGTTTAACTCTTGCTCTGTCTGCTTTTAAGTGGATACCCCTAGGAGAGAGTCATGAACACCTTAATGATAACTAGTTTGTCACATATGGGCTTGAATTATTATTATTTTTTTTAAAAGATTTTATTTATTTATTTGAGACAGAGAGAATGAGAGAGAGAGAGAGCACATGAGAGGGGGGAGGGTCAGAGGGAGAAGCAGGCTCCCCGCTGAGCAGGGAGTCCGATGCGGGACTCGATCCCTGAACTCCAGGATCATGACCTGAGCCGAAGGCAGTCGCTCAACCAACTGAGCCACCCAGGAGCCCTGAATTATTTTTAAATTTGTTTTTAAATATATTTTTATTGAGAGGTAAGTTACAAACTGAAATGTATAAATCTTAACTATTATAGTTTCATGAATCTTGACAAATGTGTACACTGGTGTAATCCATGCTCTATCAAGATATAGACCATTTTCACCACCTCAAAAAGTTTCCTTGTGCCCCTTCCTGGCCCATCCCCTACATCTAAGCATCCACTGTTTGGATTTATTTCACCATACAGTAGGTTTGCCTATTCTAGAACTTCTTATAAAGGAAATTACATACTATGTACTCTTCTGTGTTGGTCATTTTTTTACTCAACACAATGTTTTTGAACTTCATTCATGTTGTTGCTTATATTAGTAGCTCATTGTTTATCCAGTCTCCTGTTGAGGGACATTTGGGCTGTGTTCAGTTTGGGGCTATTACGAATAAAGCAGCTGTGGATATTAGTGTACAAGTGTTTTTGTAGGCATATGTTTTCCTTTCTCTTGGGTAAATACCTAGGAGTGGAAAGCTGGATCATACGGTAGATGTATCTTTGACTTTATAGGAAATTTCCATACCATTTCCAGAGTGGTTATATCATTTTACAACCCAGTTCCAGTTGCTCCAAAATCTTCTCAACATTTGGTGGTAGCAGTTGTGTTCCTTTTCTAATGCTGTGTAACAAATGACCCCAATCATAGCATCTTAAAGCAGCGCAAATGTATTAGCTCACAGTTCTCTAGACCAGAAGTCCTGTGTGACTTGATTGAGTTTTCTGCTTTGGGTCTCAAGGCTGAAATGAAGGTGTCAGCTGGGTGGGGTTCTTATCTGGATTCTCTTGGGAGAATCCTCGTCCAAGGTCATTAGGGTTGTTGGTTGAATTCAGTTCTCACTCTGGGCAGCACTCGGCTTGTAGAGGCAGCCTGCGTTTCTTCTCATGTAGCCCCTCCATCTTCAAGACCTGTTGAATTTCTCTGACTCCCAATTCTGCTATTGTCAAGGGAAAACTCTGCTTTTAAAAAGGCTCACTTGGGGGGCACCTGGGTGGGTCAGTTGGTTAAGCATCTGCCTTTGGCTCAGGTCATGATCCCAGGGTCCTGAGATCGAATCCTCACATTGGGAGTCTGCTTCTCCCTCTCCCTCTGCCCCTCCCCTCACTCATGCTCTCTCTCTCACACTCTCTCTCTAAATAAATGAATGAATCTTTAAAATAAATAAATAAATAATAAGTAAATAAAAAGGCTCACTTGGTTGGGTCAGACTTACCTAGATAATCTCTACATCTTAAGATCAACTAATTTGGGACTTTAATGGCATCTGCAAACTCCTTTCACAGTATACCTAAATTAATGTTTGACTGAATAACCAGGGGACAAAAATTTGGGGCCATCTTTAGAATTCTGCCTACCATAGCACTCCACGGGGAAGACTTAAAACAACCATCATTTTCCATTATCTAGCTGCTTTTATTTTTATTTTTTTTTAAAGACCTCACTTTTAAGTAATCTCCACACCCAGCATGAGGCTTGAACCCACGATCCCAAGATCAAGTCTCACACTCCACCAACTGAACCAGCCGGACACCCCTTATTCCTTTTTTTTTTTTTTTTTTTAAGATATCCAGCTGGGACGCCTGGGTGGCTGAGTTGGTTAAGCATCTGCCTTTGGCTCAGGTCATGATCCTAGGGTCCTGGGATCGAGTCCCGCATCAGGCTCTCTGTTCAGTGGGAAGCCTGCTTCTCCCTCTCCTGCTGCTTGTGCACTCTCTCTCTCTCTCTGACAAATAAATAAAGTCTTTTAAATAAATAAATAAATAAAAATAAAAAGATATCCAGCTGCTTTTAATGCTAGAAATTTCAAATATATTTTTCTCTTAAAGAATAAATACCTACTGTGGTTTCAGTAATTATCCCTTATTATTTGTATTCTGTGCATTTATAAAACTTACTACATTTGAAAACATCCAAGTGCTGTAGTAACATTGAGTTTGACAGCCCCATTCAACGTGATCAAGTTAACTAACTAGCAATGTTAATACTAGAAAACCTAGACACAGGTTAAAGTGTTTTGACCAAGTTGATTTGTGTCATTTCTTGGTACTTCTCATTGGTTACAGAATTAAAAACTAGTATTTTAATTTGGTAACTAGAATAATAGAATCTAAGGATGAAAAGTCCCAAGATCTTTATAGTCCAACTAAAGATCAGAAAATTGATTCATAGAGTCGGTTAGTCAGATATGAATCCAGAGCCATGGCCCTACATTCCTGGGCTAGAATACACTTGAATTATGCACCGTATTTGTATTCCTCCCTGCTTGTAGAGAGATGTCTGATCCTGCAAAGGGACTTTGAGATTTGTTGATTTAAGTCACCACATAATCTCTGGCAACCTAGAAAACATTGAAAATCATGCATAGGTTATAGTGTTTTCTATAGTTCCAAATCAAAAATTTTAAAACTAGCTAAATCCGTTTCAAGAAAAGTTATCTTTTGTCAGCTTGAAACTAGCTGAGGGAGGAAATGACCCGGTGGAGTTGACCTGCTCCTGTTTAGATGCTAGCGTCTTAGGAGTCCTTGATTCTGTGCTTGAAATCTCACTGGACTTGGGGACTTTGCATTTCTTCCAATGGAGAATAAAGGAATTGTATGCCCGACCTTCAAGAAACTCTTATAAAGCCCCCTTATTTTTGAAGATGAATTCTGAAGTAGATGGTTGCAAAGTCACAAGACTCACCAAGTCAAGATTAGACCCCAGGCCTTCTTATGGCTTTATACCAGAGGCAGTAACTGGCAGCAAACCAGCCCAATCTCTCCTGAAGCTGTGTGTTATTTGGCCCACAGAATGATGGTGTTTCTCCTTTGAATCAATTTACAATATTTAAAAACTGAAAAATTTCGGGGTGCCTGGGTGGCTCAGTGAGTTAAGCATCTGCCTTTGGCTGCCTGGGATCAAGCCCCGCATCAGGCTCCCTGCTCAGCGGGGAGGCTGCTTCTCCCTCTCCTTCTGTCTGCCACTCCCCCAGCTTGTGTTCTCTCTCTCTCTCTCCCTGTCAAGTAAATAAATAAAATCTAAAAACAAAACAAAACAACAACAACTGAAAATTTTCACATAAAAGCTCAGATATGCACCTTTTTTTCTGAGAATGTGGGAGGTTAGGTAATAATGAACCCACTTTCTATAAGGCTCTGGACAGGGTATGAGGGCTGCAGGTGCCCCAATTTCCCTGGTTCACTCCATCATTTTCCTTCTTGGTTTCTGTAGGAATCTGAGTCATGACTCCTCTTTTACTCTAAGCTACAGTTTTGAGACACCTTGTCTCGCTGTTCAAACAATTTCTTACCTGGTTTATACATACCAACTATGTTGAGCTTTCATTTCCTAGCAGTGGAAGATAATGAGCCAGATTTTCAAAACAGGTGAGCTACTCCCTGGCATTAATTCTGACCATTTAAAAGAGCATTTTCTCTGTAGGTCCATAGTCAGTTACCATGTAGAATAGCTCAGCATTCGTGTAATTTCAAAAACTACTCTTTTTTTAATGGGTTCTTCTGAAAATTCTGAGCTTAAGTAAATAAGACATTTGGTAGTTGTGAAGTCAAAGAGTTCACTTAGGAAAACCTTCTCATCTAAAGAACTTCTGTTATGGGCTGAATTTTGTACCCTCCCAAATTCCTATGTTGAAGCCCAGAAGCCCAGGAGCTCAGAATGTGACTGTATTGGGAGACAAAGCCTTTCAAGAGGTGATTAAGTTAAAATGAGGCCCTTAGGGTGGGCCCCAATACAATCTGACTCATGTCTTTATAAAGGGAAGAAATTTGAACACACAAAGAGGCACCAGAGATGCACACAGAGGAAAGACCGTATGAGGACAGAGTGAAAAGACAGGCCTCTGGAAGCCAAGAAGAGAGGCCTCGGGAGAAACCAACCCCGCTGACATCTTGATCTTGAACGCTCAGCCTCCAGAACTTTAAGAAAATTAATTTCTGTTGTTTTAGCCACCTAGCTTTGGGTATTTTGTTATGGCAGCCCTAGCTAACTTATACAGCTTCCTAAGTTGTATTTCTTTGGAGGAACCTCTGTGTAGCCTTATGGAATGTGGGCAGTAAGTCGTTAATGGATAATTCTTGAGTTTATGCAGCTAGACTCCCTAATTGACTGACAGCTGTACAAGAGCATCATCTGGAGTGCTTTTGAAAATAACAATGCCTGGGATCATTCCCCAGAATTCCAACTCGGCTTGGTTTGCGGTTGGTCTTGGGCCTCTGGTTTCAAAAGCTTTCTAGGTGTTTTAGAGGCGCGGCCTGGAGTAAGAACCGCTGACGTAGAGGGAAGGCTGTCCCTCCCTGCAGAGGGGCCGGGGCTTCCACACTTCTCACCCAGGATTCCACAGCTGCCAATGTCATCCAGAAATAGATGGGGGTAGGTTTGTTGCTGGTGTCACGGGATCGCTGCGGGCCTCGAGTAATAATGACCTCTGTCCTTGGGTCTCATTAGTGGGAACACCTCAGGTCTGCAAGAGGCATAGCTCTGCTAATGAGGCACTTACTCATGCAGTATGGCCTGGCTGGGCCCCTGGGATTTTTTTGATCTATCTCCCTCCCCTTGATAACCCATGTTTAATTTTTTGTCCCACCCTCCATGCCAGTTGAGGGTGGGGCGCTGGGAGGGTGTTCCAGGAAGCCCCGGCATTCCCTCAGTGCCCTGGGCCTAGAGCTTGGAGACTGACAGAGGAAATAGCCATTGGGAGAAGAGAGATTCTCTTCAGGCCCAGACCCATCAAGCTTCCCTTCCCTAGCAGTGGTGAGACCCAGGGCCTTGCTGGAGTCCTGGACTGTTCTATGGAATGGGCTGCTCTTTGTTTTCTGATGTTGATGGCTATGTAAGCTTGCTGATTTCATCAACTTAATTCCTGGCAATTCTCATCAGTCTCTCGTGAGCCTGGTAGAATGAAAACATGGCCCTGTTCTGGTAGTTTCCATGAACTACCTGCTCTGTTCATGTGTGGTGAACATGGCATTTTTGAGAGACAGATACCAGTTATCTAAGCTAGGACAGTCCTCACCCCTTCCTTCAGAACCTCTCCCTGCCATTTGCTGGTGTGTGTCTAATCTTTCTCTCTGACCTCTGGTATGACATCCTGATCCCATGTCAGAACTTCACTCCCTGTTAAGTGCTGCCCTGGTGAATTGGACTGGATCAGTGCAGACCTGCCCAACCTGACATACTACAGAAAACTTTAAGGGCATTCAGAAATTCCCTTTGAACGCTTTATCACAAAACCAAACAGAATGGGGTCACTTCTGGGACCCTACAGATTATCAGGAGAAGCAAGAATTTCATAGGGGACTTACTTTTGGTAAGTATTGGTTGATTTAAGGTGGTATCACCAAAATCCTAAAAAAGAAAAAAAAAAAAAAAGAGTAGACTGCTGCATTGTAGGTCTAGAGCTTAAGAAAAGTCCAGTGATACCCAGTGTCTCTTAAAGCCAGAGAAAGTTCTGGCCTCACTCAGTGCAGATGGATATTCGTAATTACGATCTTGAACTGGTCATGTGATCACCTATTATTTAAGTGATATTGTATTACAGCTCACCTGGGTTAAAGTCTGATGAAGATCTTTTAATTCTTGGGGTGCCTGGGTGGCTCAGTTGGTTAAGTGTCTGCCTTTGGCTCAGATCATGGTCTTGGGGTCCTGGGATCGAGTCCCACGTCTGGTTCCCAGCTTGGCAAGGAGCCTGCTTCTCCCTCTCTCCCCTGCTTATGGTCCCTCTCGCTACCCCCCCCCTCTCTCTCTCTCGCAAATAAATAAATAAATAAATAAATAAATAAATAAATAAATAAAAATCTTTAAAAATAAAAGATCTTTCAATTCTTATATCTTTTAATTTGTTGAAAGGAAATGCTGAGCAAGCAGGGACTCGAAGAGATATCTGTACACCCATGTTCGCAGCAGTATGATTTACAATACTCAAAAGAAGCAACCCAAGCAAGGGTCTGCTGACAGATGAATGGATAAGCAAAATGTGTTATGTATACAGAACAGAATATTGTTCAGCCTCAAACAGGAAGGGAATCTTGTCACATGCTACAGGATAGATAGACCTTGACATGCTAAGTGAAGCAAGCCAGTCACAAAAACAAATATCATATGTTTCCATTTAGATGACATACCTAGCGTGGTTAAATTCCTAGACACAGAAAGTAGAATGGTCGTTGGCAGGGGCTGGGGGCCCAGGGGGCTGGGGGTTATGGTTTAATGAGTACAGTTTCAGTTTGGGAAGATGAGAGTCTTGTGGAGATGGACGGTGGGATGGTGGCACACCATGAACACACGTCATGCCACTGAACTGTTCATGTAAACACGGTCAAGGTGGTAAATTTTATGGTGTGTATCTTACCACAGTTTTTAAAAAGGAAACGCTAAGCAAGTAGAAGATGTGATTATAATTACTATGCAAACCAAAGTGAGTATTTGATGTGTTTTATGAATTTCTTCTTTGATCACATTTCTAGAGAGAAGAGCCTAAGTTACAGAGATGTGCTTTTATTATGCCTGAGAAATAAATCTTCAACATGAAACAAGCTGCTCAAAAAAATGGTCCCTCATTAGATATTTTGAGGAAACTCACCTTCCAGGTCCATGTGCCTACCTGCCTGCTGGGGATGTCCACTCCTGTCTCAGAGGCCCTGGCCCCAAACCAGGGTCATCTTGGCCATCAAAGCTGCTCTGTGTCTGTTCTTCCCCATTTCACTGAGTTCTGTTGTCATCCTGCAGTTGCCCAAGCCTGACATCTGGGCATCTTCCTTGACCCATCCATTTTTCTCGCCAGCTCCCACACCCAATCCAGATGAACAAGGCCTCTGTCCAGTCTCTCCAAGACTGGTGCCCAAGTGTTCGCAGCAGCCCTAGTCATAATAGATAAGATGTGCAGACAGTCTGCATGTCCATCAGTTGGGAAATGGATAAACACAATATAGTATATTTATAATGGAATACTATTTAACAGTAAAAAGGAAGGAACTATTGAAACAAGCTGCCACATGGATGAACCTCAAAAACATGCTAAGTGAAATAAGCCACAGAAGATAACATATTGTATGTTTCCACTTATCTGAAATCTTTAGGAAAGGCAAATCTGTAGAAACAGACAGATTAGTAGTTGTCAGAGGTTGGGAGTGGGAGCTTCTGGAGGTGATGGAAATGTCCTAAAACTGGATTATGGTGATGGTTGCACGTACTCTATACATTTACTCAACACCATTGATTTGTATACTTTTTTCTAAAGTTAGCTTTTTATTTGGAAAGACACCTAGATATTGAATCATAGCTTTATCATGGAAAGGATGCAAAGGAGCATGACTTTAAATCAACAAAGATTTTTGGGGGCACCTGGGTGGCTCAGTCAGTTGAGCGCCGGGCTTTTGATTACAGCTCAGGTCATGATCTCAGGGTTGTATGATGGAGCCCCGCTCAGGCTCCACGCTGGGCGTGTGTGAAGCGTTCTTGAGGATTCTTTCCCTCTCCCTCTGCCCATCCCCTCACTTGCACTTGGGCATGCGCTCTCTCTCTCTCTCAAATAAATAAATCCATGAAATAAAATAAAATGAAATAAAAATAAAATAAATAAATCTTTTTAAAAAATCAAAGATTTTAAAGGTTTCAAAAGAGATTAACAAGGCCACTTCCTAGTTTTTCTCTCCATCTGCCCCTCCCTTTTCTCTATCATTAACCTATGTCAGCCTATTTATTTGTTTGTTCAATATTCGAGCATCTACTATGTGCCACATACTTGGTGCTTGAGATAGAGTTAAATAAACCAAGCAAAAAGCCCTGCCCTCTTGGAGCTTCTATTCTGGAGTGGAGAGAATACATCACTTCCAGGCTGTCTTCCCATGACTGTGTCCTGACTGGGCTCTGGCCTTGCTCCTTTCCCAACAGTGGTACTGCAGGCAAAGCGATCCTTTTATTTTTAATTATTTATTTATTTTAAAGATTTTATTTATTTATTTATTTATTTATTTATTTATTTATTTATTTATTTATTTATTTTAGAGAGCGGGGGAGACCGTGCGCAAGCATGAGTGGGGGGAGGGGCAGAGGAGAAGGGAGAGAGAATCTCAAGCAGACTCCCTACCGAGCATGGAGCCCTACTCCCAATCCCACGACGCTGAGATCATGACCCGAGCCGAAATCAAGAGTTGGATGCTCAACCCACTGAGCTACCCAGGCGCCCCCCCCACCCCAAATGATCCTTTTAAAACACAAATCTGATCCTGTCCCTCTGCTTAAAGGTTTTCTGTTGCCTTTTGGATAAGCTTCAAACTGCTAACCAGGACCTGACCAGATCTACATGTCCAGGGCTAGCCCAAGCCTCAGGCTGTGTCCACCCCTTTAGCCACTTCCTCCTTTGCACTCTCCTCCCGCCGTACTGGTTTCTTCCCATTCCTGGGTCTTGCTGGGCTCTCCTCCCTCCATGCTCTTGGCCCAGCTAACACCCCTTCACTCTCTAGACCTCAGTGGGGTCCTTTCATAGTTTGTCAGTTCTGGTTTAGGATGCCTTCCTCCAGTCCTCCAGCCTGCCAGACAGTCCATCCCCCAGCACACATGGCATAATAGTTATTCAATAAAACGTGTTGCTAGACGAATAAACACCCAGAAAGAAACCTCTATAGAGAAACAGGTTTAACTGGTATTGACTTTGTTATTTATGGGATGTCATGCCTCCACCCTTGAGGGAGAGTGTTTCTCAGAGTTCTGATCTAGGAAACGGAGCTCCATGTACCATTATGGATACACTGAGAAAGTCAAAATGATTTATCCCTCTTTGAAAAAAATGAACATAGCAAGACTCTCTGGTCGAACTGCATACATGGAACTAACATTAATGAAGTGATATTCATACAAAACTCTGAGCTCATTTGCCTAAAATAAACTGAGGTAATATATTTTCAGAGAAATAAAACAGCAAAAACCTATCCCTACTGTTGGCATTTAAGATGATTGCATTAGCAGTCATTGGTCTTAAATATTTGGATCAGATTCGTCTTACTGTAAATTTTCAAGTTAGGGACCAAAAAAAGGAGAGAGAAAATATCCTGTTGGCCTCCCTCCTCAGCCTGTATTGATAGGAGCATAAGCTCAAACTGTGTGGGAAGTTTCTTGCTTTAAAATGTCTTTATTCCCTTAAGAAAAGCTACTTTTATCTCGTTTTTTTTTAAGGACAGATGGGTTTTAATTTGGTGAGAAAATATCCTTGCCATTAAGAGGATTCTGCCTCATTACCTCTTATTAAAAAAAAAAAAAAAGCCCTCCTCCTCTTCAAATTTGCAGAACTAAAGGAAGCATAAATTAAAACATTTGTTGCTTGTTACTTTGATCAACAAACACTTATCTCCAAAAGAAAAAACACCGAACTAGGACAGATTAAAAAGCAGTTCCTTTCCTAAAATAAATCAGTCAGTATAAACAGCTTAGTCTCCCAACTAGATAAGAAAGAAAAAATTGGGTTGGAGGTGGGGATAGGAAGAGAATTTGGAAGGAAATTGGGCTGGGGTTCTTAAGTCCCTTATTTTGCCTGTTGGCATGACTGTCCTCACCTGTTAGCTCGCTGGATCTCTCTCAGACTTGTGACCTAGAATCCAGTAGTACGAACGAAATTAGTCTGTTAGGTGGACCTCAACAACATCTTTGGCATTACCCATTATTTTTAAAAATAATGACAGGGGATTTTTAAAAATCCCCTGTCAGCTGGTGCTTCAGAGTAAGACATTTCTCCAGAGGAAGAAGACCCACAGCTTTCCTCTCCACTTCTACAGACGCTTACATCTTTCTCTTTTGTCCTCTTTTGTCCACATAAAGAGAAAGGATGTTTGTGCGTATCTGTGAGGCAGCTTGCTAAAAGGGAAAAGAAACAAAAAAGCTGGGGACGGGGATGAAATGGCAGCCAAAGGGGCAGTGATGTATTTCCCTCTTCAGAAGGCATTTGGCTACTTTCTTCTTGTTCTTATTTATCCACCAGTTTTTTAAAAAAGTTTTAAAAAATATCTAATTGTGGTAAAAACACATATAACATAAAAGTCACCATCTTCATTTTTTTTTTAAGATTTTATTTATTTATTCGACAGAGAGGGAGTGCTCATGAGAGCGCACAAGCAGGGGGAGCTGCAGAGGGGTAGGGAGGGAGCCCGCTGTGGGACTCGATCCCTGGACCCTGAGATCATGACCCGAGCCAAAGGCAGATGCTTAATCGAATGAGCCACCCAGGTGCCCCCATCTTCACCATTTTATTCTTTTTATTTTTTATTTTTTTAATTTTATTATGCTATGTTAGTCACCATACAATACATCATTAGTTTTTGATGTAGTGTTCCACGATCCATTGTTTTCGTATAACACCCAGTGCTCCATGCAGTACGTGCCCTCCTTAATACCCATCACCGGGCTAACCCATCCCCCTCCCCCCTCCCATCTTCACCATTTTAAAGTATACAGTTCAATAGCGTTAAGTATACTCATACTGTTGTACGGTAGATCTCTAGAACTTCTCATCTCGCTGAACTGAAACTGTAATACTTGTTGAACAGTAACTCCCCATTTCCCCCTTTCCTGGTGTTTTTAAATTAGATCTAAAAAGATGGATTCTTCTGATTCTATATAATGTTCTCATGACCTCATATGTTAGGAAGTAAAAACATTTACACGTTTATGCAAGGTAAAACATACACGTTTTCCTTGAACAGTGATCACTTGTTTGCATTTCTCTAAGTAGCTTATCTTTTCCCTTCTACACATGCTAAGATAGGTGAAGGAGGAAACAAATCCTATCCTTGAACCTTTAGCAGACTGGTCTCTCTGGCGGACCCTACATAGTGATCAAGGGTGAGTTGTCCTCTAATCAGAAAGAATTATACTCCTTACCAAGAGCACACATCAAATTTCCAGAAGCCATTTTTCTCCCTCCTCCCCACCCAGCCTCCCTGTTCCCCCCACTCTCCAGCAGCTGTGACACGCTGGTGTCCAGTCTCATGGTTCACACCAGCTGCCAGGGTCCCTACTTGAGTTGGCTCCAGTCTTCTGAAGGCTGGCAGTTAGTTAATAAGAAAACCGGGGATGTAAATCATGGGCTCAGACAGTTTCCTGTGGGGGAGCTTGTAAGTTCCCATCAGATCTTTTCATCCCAGCACATGGAGAGGAGACCATTGCTCCCTTTAGAGACAAATACAAATGTAGACCAGAGATGAGCAAGGTGGGAGGCAGACGGGAAGCAGGTGGGAAGCTCATTGTCGAGACGCTTAGCACAGGGTTTCATTCTTTTGCCTAAAACAAATCCTTTTAATGAAGAGTGGGATCTCATGCTGGATTTAGAGAAAAATAGCCAAATTCTTAATCTGGCAGTTCCAATACTCCTCCAATAGAGGAAGGATTCTCACTTCATAGTAATATGGAATTACCACTGGTATTTCTAAAGATGGGTTTTAAAGCACTGTTTGTTTTGTAAACTCTGTAGTTCTGTTTTTTGGGTTTTTTTTTTTTTTTTGAAAGAGAGAGCGAGTTGGGGGGAGGGGCAGAGGAAGAGGGAGAGAAAGAGAATCTTAAGCAGGCTCCATGCCCACCTTGGAGCTCGATCTCATTACCCTGAGATTGTGACCTGAGCTGAAATCAAGAGTTGGACCCTTAACTGACTGAGCCACCCAGGTGCCCTGTGAGATCCATAGTTCCAAAACTCTGATGGAGGGGCACTTGGCTGGCTCAGTCAGAAGAGCAAATGACTCTTGATCTGGGGGTTGTGAGTTCAAGCCCCACGTTGGATGTAGAGATGACT
The DNA here is from genome assembly GCF_054177405.1 of Leptonychotes weddellii. Taxonomy (NCBI): domain Eukaryota; kingdom Metazoa; phylum Chordata; class Mammalia; order Carnivora; family Phocidae; genus Leptonychotes; species Leptonychotes weddellii. Next base: position 122,768,770 of record NC_138370.1, on the reverse strand, counting down.
TAAAAATAAATAAATACGCTTAAAGAAAACACTCCTAATCCAAGACAAAGGAAATTAAAAAAAAAAACTGCAATGGCATATTTATTGGGGATCTGTTCTCTAGTGCACTGCAGTAGACACTGTTAAGTTCCCACATGAGTAGAAAAGATGTGATCTCTGCCCTCCAGAATCTCACTGTCCAGTCGTCAAACCCCTGGACTGTGTCACAGTAGAGAAAGCTGAGGGCTGATGCAAGCTGAGGGACAAAGCCAGGGTTCTATAAGGGTTATGATAAGCTAAATACAGCAGAGTGCCTGAGACCCAGCATTTGATAAATACAAGTTGTTGAGAAGAAAAGGGATCATAACACCATCCAGAGAGACACTGGCCCTAGGAGTAGCTCTCATTGGGAATACAGGGCGTACACGTAACAAAACAAATAATGCTTCAAAGCAGTATATAACAAGCACCAAAAATTCAGTTCCTAAATTTGGGGTGGGAAATGGCTAGAGTAGCTGGGAGAAAGGTCTTGAAAGAATGTGACTTACATAAATGAAGGGGGACAAGAACAACCTAGACTCAAAAATGAGATGATGGCCGTGCATATAATAGTCTAGGAACATTAATTTGCCCAATACCAACATGCGCCGTGTACCAGGGGCATTGAGATGACGTATAATCCCCGCTCCTGAAACACTCTCAGCCTAGGAGGGGAGATTTCTGTTTGGCACCAAAAACTCTATGGGAGGTAAAATGTGATAAAGGCTATAGTAGATGATTAAATGATGAATTTTTGAACATTCAGAGAAGAGAGAGAAGTTGCTTTTGTTGAAGGATCAGAGAAGTTTCATTGAGAAAGAAACATATTTCTGGTCCTGGGAGGTTTGCTAGCATTTCCTTAGTAGAGATTGGGGTTGAGGAAGGACTCTCAATCCAGACAGGGGGGAATAAAGTAAATAAAGTGACAGGGAGGGAAACCAAGGCTTGTTTGCAAAAATGGTGATTACTGGATTCATTAAATGTAGTTAGAAAAATTGTCCCTTATAGCCGAGTTAATAAGGATGGAATCAGGCAAAGTTAAGTGCCCTTCATTTGGGAAAAGGCACAATTTTTAAAGGGGAAAACAAAGTGATTTTCCATTTACTGAGGAAAAAGAAAGTCATTCTGGAGAGATATGGGGCGTTGCTCATCCTCCATTAGATTTATAAGGAAAAAGAGGCTTTTCTAAGTAGTTTTCTTTCCCTTGATGCTCTGAATGGCACTAAAGACTTTACCTGTAGACAATGGATGTGTTCACTTTCCTTCACCTGCTAGGAGACAAGAGAAGCTTGTCGGGTTATGAAAGTGGTTTAACCTGCAGTGTTACCTTAGTCATCCAAGGTGGTTATAAGAACAAGGCATGGGCTTTGGAGTCAGGCAGATCTCTGATTCTTCATTCTGTCCGTTGTACGCAGTTGTACCTTGGCAAGTTGCTTAAAATCTGAGCTTGGGGTGCCTGGATGGTGCAGTCGCTTAAGTGTCCGACTCCTGGTTTTGGCTCAGGTCAGGATCTGAGGGTTGTGGGATCAAGCCCCACACTGCGCTCCATGCTCAGTGGGAAGTCTGCTTGAGATTCTCTCTCTCCCTTTCCCTCTGCCCCTACCCCTACTTGCATGCTCTCTAAATAAATAATATCTTAAAAAAAAAAAATCTGAGCTTTATTTCTAGTCTATAAAATGGGACTGGTAATAGATACCTTGACATGTTATTATCAAAATTAGAACTAAGGTATAGAAAGCCCGAGGCAGGATATAGGGCTAACACTAGGCACAAAAGGAATCATGGCTCTGATGGTGGCTCAGCTCTCTCTGGTCTACCACCAAGAAATGGCAGCCAACAGCCTGCCAGGATCTGCCCAGGACCCTGTTATCTTCTTGCTTTGGCCAGCATAAGTGTGCTCTGGACACCTCCCAAAGGTGCTGATTAGAAGAACTTTAAAAATGAGTTTTCTCTCCGATCTTATCTTCTGGTTCCTAGGCAAGAGCACTAAAGTATGCGAAATAACACTTATACCCGGCTTGGAGTAGAACAGTTTCCTGAACACCTACTGGGAGAAAGTTGGGCTAAAAACAAATCAGCTGGAGAGTAAAGGAAATTTTTTTCATTGCTTGAATCTACATGTGAAAGTAAAACATAAAACCGTGTGACTTGTGGCTAATGAAAGAGATCTTAGAAAATGAACTATTACCGTGGTGCTTGGTGGCTAGACTTTTTTTTTAAAACCACATTGCTTGTGGGTTTTTAAAGAATAAGGGCAGATGAATTGGCTTCTTTAAGTCAGTAAAGAGACTGCCAAAAAAAGTAAATAGGAGCTACATTTAATTTCTCTGTTTTTCTTTTGAGAGCCAGAGAAGCTAATGCTTCAAGACCAATGAAGCTGCCAACTAGCTAGTGGAAAATTTTATTTTCAAAAATAAGTTTACAAATGAAGATAAGATGATTTTTTTTAAACCTAAAGCATCAAATAGGATTTAAGTCCTTTTGAAAAATATGTAGACATTAAATACCATATTGTCTAAACCTTAGTAACAGTAAATCATCAAAGTGAGTCATCTACATTTCAAAAATTCCAACTGGTTTTAGCCTAGCAACTTTCCTTGTTTTTGTCTCTTGAAGTTATACTTCTCTGTCACCTTGGGTTGTTCGTAAAACAGTATGGGGCAGAGTCGATGACATCTAAATGTTTAAAATATTTATATAGGGGCGCCTGGGTGGCTCAGTTGGTGAAGCGTCTGCCTTCGGCTCAGATCATAATCCCGGGGTGCTGGGATTGAGCCCCGCATCGGGCTCCCTGCTCAGCCGCGGAGTCAGCTTCTCCTTCTCCCTCTGCCCCTCCCCCTGGCTCATGCTCTCTTGCTGGTGCTCTTGCTCGTACTCTCTCCCTCTCAAAAAAATAAAGTCTTGAAAATAAAATAAAATAAAATATTTAAATGCAAGATTTCATATAACACAGTCTTAGGAAGAAACCTAGCCAGAATAGGTATCTTGATGCTATGAATAAAATTAAGAAGTCCTTTTTTGAAAGGCCTAAAATTCTGATGCAAGGCAAAGACAAGAAGTGCCAAATCACTGGGCAATTCTTTTATTTATTTATTTATTTATTTAAAAAAATTTTTTTAAAAGATTTTATTTATTTATTTGAGAGAGAGAGAATGAGAGAGAGCAAGCACATGAGAGGGGGGGAGGGTCAGAGGGAGAAGCAGACTCCCTGCCGAGCAGGGAGCCCGATGCGGGACTCGATCCCGGGACTCCCGGATCATGACCTGAGCCGAAGGCAGTCGCTTAACCAACTGAGCCACCCGGGCGCCCCGTGGGCAATTCTTTTAAAAAGAATTTTGGTGTTGTCGATGCTTTGTATTGTTATAAAGAAACCATTGTTGGTGACTCTGAAGACTTCTCTGGGTCAGGGAAACAGCTCTTTAACAATAAATAAGTCAGAGGTTAGCACGCAGTGGAATAACATGAGACTTTTAGCCATTAAAACAGATTTCTATAAATCAGGGGTTCAGTTTGTCTGCCAATTTATAACAGTAGCACCTCTCTCCCGCTGCCCCTCCCTCTGGCTCGTGCTCTCTCACACTCCCTCTCTCTCAAATGAGTAAATAAAATCTTAAAGGAAAAAGACCCGCTTTCCTCGACAGAAAATACTGTTGGTGCTTCTGCGCAGGTGCAGGTTAGCTGAGAAGGCGGCCGGCTCAGCCTGGTCTGCCCTCGCCCACGCCGCCTCCCCGCTCTCCCCGGGTACACTGTCCCCTGTGACGAGGGCACGCCGGCATTTGCACTCCAGCTGAACCCATGCAGTTAACGACCTGTCACTCGGGGAGTTCTACCTCTCAGGAGCCTGGGTCGCAGTACTCATCGTCACCTCCATCACATGCCTTTCTCCAAGAGTCAGATGCCCTTCACATAGCCAGCGCCCTTCACCTTGCTCCAGAAGGGCGCTGCCGCTGAGGGGAGGGGGCTGGTGCTGGTAGTTCACACCAGCCCTGTTCGGAGCTTCAGGGCTGAAGAGGAAAAACACCCCCTCCGGCACAAACAACTGTGATCCCCGGTGAGGTGGAGTTGTTTGTATTGCAGCCTGACCCGTACCTCTTACGAGCAAATTTTTTTTTTTTTTTTAAGACTTTCTATTCATTTGAGACAGAGAGAGAGAGAGAGCATGAGCAGCGGGAGAGGCAGAGGGAGAAGGAGATGCAGGCTCCCCACTGAGCCAGGAGCCCGATGTGGGGCTTGATCCCAGGACCCTGGGACCATGACCGAGCCGAAGGCAGACGCTCAACCATCTGAGCCACCCAGGTGCCCCCGAGCAAATTTACAGTGAGGGTTTTCTTCCTGAAATTTTGCTTGGTGACCAACATTTAAATGAATATCTGGAGTTGAAGATTTTACCATAATTATCCAAGAGAATAATCATTCTCCCCATACCAAGTGAATCGTGATTTTAAGTGCAGCCCAATTAATAAGAGCCAAAATTCAATAAGCATTTATTTTTCTTAAAGATTTTATTTATTTATTTGACAGAGAGAGAGAGATATCACAAGTGGGGGGCGTGCAGAGGGAGAGGGAGAAGCAGGCTCCCGGCCCAGCAGGGAGCCGGATGCGGGGCTCGATCCCAGGACCCGGGGATCATGACCTGAGCCGAAGGCAGACGCTTCACCGACTGAGCTCCCCAGGCACCCCTCAGGTTCAGTTTTTAGACTCTCATTTCATAGATGAGGAATTCGCTTCATGGGCAGTTAATGGCCAGCCCAAGGTCACATAGCAGGGCCTGTGGCCAGGATTCCAAGTATTCTGCTTCCAGAGCCTGCACTCCTAGCCAGGAGGTAATGCTGGCCTCATAGGACTGGGATGCTCCCTTAGGCGTTATGGTCAACATGAGTGAGCCTGGTCCATCCTCCACACCCCATCGCTGTGACTTCCTCAAGGTGCAGATCTGATCGTAACACCGGTGTAACATCTGGTGATTTCTCACTGCCTACAGGATAAAGTGCAAATCTTGAAGATGGCCCACAAGGCTTCACTTCCATCACCTGCCTCTCCATCTACACTGTCTGCTACCTGCCCCTGCCTAGCCACGTGACTTGCAGATCCCCAATTAGCCTGTGCCATTTGATGCTTCCGGACCTTCAGCCTCTCTGACCTGACCTTTTTCTCCCCTCCTCTTCTTACCCCGTAAGCCCATGTACATTCTTCAGGACCTCTCTCAAACATTTCTGGACCCTTCCCTGACATAAATAGCCTCTCCTCTGCTACCAGTACATAGATTCAGCAAAATAAAAATAGCAATCTTTGTTTTGTTTTGTTTTGTTTTTAGCTCTCACATGCTAGGCACACAGTGCTATGCATTTTACATGTTTGGTGGGTAGAAATCTTGAGCCACAAACAAAATTATGCAAGAATGTAACTGCTTCTTTTTTAGAAACGGACTGTAATTTCTGTTTTGAGACCTCATTCAGCAGAGACAGAAACTATCAGCCAATTCCCAGTGTCCTCCAGCTCCTGGGGTTGCAGCTGAGCTGTGAGGGCCTTAGGCAGAGGCGGGGTGTGTGTGTCACAGGGAGTCCGAGTGAAGTTGCACCTGTGACCTTCATGTCACCATCTCCCCGTGGCGGTGCCTGATGTGTCTGCTTACCAGCCAAGCTGGGAGGGTGGTATCTGCAGCCTCCTCGGATCCGTCCCGTGTCTATGCCATCTTGGCTTTACAGATACGTTCTGCCTCTCCTGGGCCACCCTGGGTTGGGAGGATTGGTGGAAGCTCTCTCCTGCCTAGGTACACCACATAGACATTTCTCTGACTCCGACTCCTTACTGAGTTCCCAACAACTCTGGGACGAAGCCCGCTCTCCAGACTCTTGCTTGGGGGCCCACATACTTTCTGCTCTCAAATCCCTAAGCCTATCTGGAGCTTCCAGCTTGCCCCATGTAGGGCTCAGAGTTGCCCTAGCTTCTAACTCCCCTTCACTTCTCTCTGACTCTCTTTGCCCTTCTTTGTGAGTCCTAGGAAGCTGTAATGGCTGTTGTGGGGGAAACACTGGTTCTGACTGAGTATTCTCCCAAATCTTAAGACTTGTGCCTGGATTCCTTTGTTCTCTGAGTTCTGCTGACTCATCCTTTCTTTGGTCAATGAATGGCACCCAATGGGAGGAAAGATAGGCCCGTGAGGAGATTCAATAGAAAGAATAAGAACAGTTACTATTCACTGTTACTCCTGCACCCACCAGATACACGCTCAATAATTATCTCATGTTGTCTTCCCAAAAACCTATGGGAGGAGATTTCTCTCCCTGCAGTCCTACTGCCCAGGAATGGTTTAGTATTTCCTTTCAGATGTTTTTCTAGACTTGTGTAAAACATACTAAACATTGTATATAATTTGACTTAACAATATGGACATCTTTTCTTTCTTTCCTTTTTTTTTATAAGATTTTACTTATTTATTTTGTCAGAGAGAAGGTGAGAGAGCACAAGCAGGGGGAGCGGCAGACGGAAAGGGAGAAGCAGGCTCCCCGCTGATCAGGGAGCCCAACGTGAGACCCGATCCCAGGACTCCGGGATCATGACCTGAACCAAAGGCAGACGCTCAACTGACTGAGCCACCCAGGCACCCCCAGATGTAATTATTCTTACTTAGAGGAAAAACTAAGGCTTAGGAAGATCAATTAACCTTGCACACAGCTAGCAAGCTCTTGACTCCAGTCCATACTCTTGATCACCACACTCTACTATTCTTATCACATGGTACTGAAATAATTTCTTTCAATGTTTGAGTTTCTGATGAGCACTGTGACGTCAAAGCTAGGACCCACCCGACTTGATATCCCCAAAGCCTGGCACTTAGCAGGTACTCAGCAGGTGGTATTTGAATTGAAATGGGTCAAGGAGAGAGAAAGGAAGGGAAGGAGAAGGGGGGAGAAAAGGTCAATGGGAAAATCTTATCTTAGGCTATTCTAAAACTCCCTGAATGATATTCTGTCAATCAAAATCTAAGCAGAATTGCTGGTATTATCTAAATCATGTCCAGAATAGGAGTCTCCTTACATGATACTCTCAGAGTATTAAAGACATGGAAATTATTTCCTTGTGTCCAGAAAAGAAATGGGTGTAATGTCACTGGTGACAGCAATAACAAGTGAGGAGCACACGCATATATGAGCAGTGCGACCAGAACTCGTGATAGTTGTCATCAGCCAATGCAGGCCTGGTTGACGTTTCTTTACCTTCAAGACACTGTCATCCAAGATGCCGGTGGTGTATAAATCTGATAACTTCTAGAATTTCACTCCTTTCTATTAAATTTTCGTCTGAAAACTCTTGTTATCCCACATTACATAAATGCCTCCGATAACAGATATTAGACTATGCATGTAGGTGAAGGGTAAATGCTGTGGGCTGTGACATGCCCAAGTTACCACCAAAGGCAGCTTAGCTGAATCGTTTTCCTTCTTCTTCATAACTGTTTATCTACAGTGGGCCTTATTTTTACAATTTTTATTATTTGATATTATTGGGGCACCTGGTTGGCTCAGTGAACATAGTATGCAACTCTTGATCTGGGGGTTGTTGAGTTGGAACCCCATGTTGGGGGTAGAGTTTACTTAAAAAAAAAAAGGTTATTATTTGCTATGATAACAAATACTATGACACAATAAAAGTAAAATAATAAGGTCAACATTTTCCCATGCCACCTCTTTCAGGTAACTTCTGTTAACAGCCTGGTGTATGTTCGTCCTTATGTGCTTAACATACGTGTTCGAGCACATCTTCATGGTTATAGGAGTCTGATGTTCCTTTTCCTGTTCTCCCTCCTGCCCTGCCTTCAACCTCGTCTTTGACCCTGTAGCCGTCATCTCTCCTTCTTCCCCTCTTCCCTTCTCTCTCTTTCTTCTCCCTCTCCAGTTTTCATCTTCCACCTTTTCCTCCCTCGTTCCCTATTAGCCTTGCAATACCCAGACTCTCAGGAAATTGAGTTTTCACCCCAAGGTGTGACAGCTCCGTCTAAGCTTTGGAGATGGACTTTATTCCTTGGGTTGCCTTGCAGTCTTACAAAGCGTGAGAAAGTGAGAGGCAAGCATGGGAAGAAATCAAAGACTCAGTTTATCAACGTTAGATTACTTGGCTGAAATATTTCAGAACTCAGGGTGCTTTTGTAATTATTGAAATTTTTATTGTAAACATTTAATTCAAAGAGTAACTTATACTTACTGTTTTAAAAAATGTCCACACTCCATACAGGTGTTTAAAAGCAAAAGGTAAATTTATGTTTATCCCCCGAGACTTCTCTCCCTGCAGTCCTACTGCCCAGGAATGGTTTAGTATTTCCTTTCAGATGTTTTTCTAGACTTGTGTAAAACATACTAAACGTTGTATATAATTTGACTGAACTATATGGACATCTCTGGGTACTACCTCTAGGTCTGACTCTTGTCAATGCTGCATTTTATGCTTCAGAATTCATCTAACCATTTCCAATATGAGCTTCCAATTTCCAGGATGCAATTCTTATCTTTCAATCAAAACTTTCCCAAGAGAATGCTGTCCATCCTTGTCTCCTTGGTGACCTGAGGCTGCTGACATGAGTGACTGTTCCTTCATCATGACCCCCACAACTGAAAATGTCCTTTGTCTCCCACATGTCCATGAAGCGATCCCTTTGAGGCTCATCTGTTAGTTTTGTTGTTCTGTTCTTCTTTTGGCTTCCATTTAGACCAATGCAGGTTTGATGCGGGATCCCGGATCTAGCCCCCTGAGCCATGCACACGGCCATGCAATTGTAGTGGCCCACATAGTGAGTGCACTTTCACAGACCTAGTCCTGCCTTCTCTTTTCCTTGGGTTCTGACCTCTGCAAGATGCTATGTAGCTTTCCAGGTGACAGTCAGGTTGCATAAAGGCCTTTACTTGAGACCCTAGTCCTAGGGTCCCAAAGAACAGAAACCACAGAGGCGCCCTTGTCAGTAACAGCCAGCTGCGAGCAGGAGATGATGCCTTAAATAAGGAGAGGGGGTGAGGGCGCCTGGGTGGCTCAGTTGGTTAAGCAACTGCCTTCGGCTCAGGTCATGATCCTGGAGTCCCAGGATCGAGTCCCGCATCGGGCTCCCTGCTCGGCAGGGAGTCTGCTTCTCCCTCTGACCCTCCTCCCTCTCATGCTCTCTGTCTCTCATTCTCTCTCTCTCAAATAAATAAGGAGAGGGGGTGAGGAAGCTGTTAGCTCAGCCGACTTGGGGGCTCGCCATTTGCAGGAAAGGACTGTGATGGAGGGAAGAGATAGGTGGCTGAGAAGACAAGGAACTGAGAAGCTGAAAGATCTTACAGGATTTTCCCTTCCATGTTACAATCACCACTTCATGAAATAAATTACTTCTCAGGGTTGGCCTTGTCTTAAATGCACTTCCTTATTTTAAATTTCCATTTTAACATCTTATTCACTAGGATGGTTGTTTACTTTTCACATGGCGAGCAGTTCAAAAAAATTAAAATATTTATTAAAGTGAATATTACATTAGAAATTATGTCCACATTAAACCTAACTACCTATTTGAGAAGGAAGCACCCCAAACATTCTCCTAATATTTTCTCTCTGAAGCAAGATCCATGTTTTTTTTTTTCTTTCGGGTTTTCCACAGTCCATTTTTTGTTTTGTTTTGTTTTGTTTCAAATTCTTATTTGATTTCTAGTTAGTTAACATCTAGTGTAATATTGGTTTCAGGAGTGGAATTTAGTGATTCATCACTTACCTATAACACCCAGTGCTCGTCACAACCAGTGCCCTCCTTAATGCCCATCCCCTAACTAGACCATCCCCCGCCCACCTCCCCTCTAGTAACCCTCAGTTTGTTCTCTGTAGTTAAGTGTCTTCTGGTTTGCTTACAAGAACCCATGTTTCAGGTGTATACTTTCCTATTGGTGAGTTTTTTGTATCGACCATTAAATAGTCCCTAGAACTGACTTTCAATATTCAACAGATATTGACCTTGTTTTTCTAAGGTGTCACAGCCAAAAGAAGAGTATAGATGAACCAGGGAACTTATTGTGTGGCAGTGACAAGAGCAAATTGAAATAATTCTTCCTCTTCTTCTTCTTCTTCCTCTTCTTCTTCTTCTTCTTCTTCTTATTTAGCAAAGACTCTTATGATTCAAATAGTTACAGTTTTCACATTAAAACTTTATTTGGAATTATAGAAACAATGCCAAGCAGAATTGGTAAGAAGTAATAGTTGATTATTTCTAAGTTAAATTTAATTTTTTTAAAAAGTAGGCTCCCTGCCCATCATGGAGCCCAACATGGGGCTTGAACTCATGACCCTGAGATCAAGACCTGAGCTGAGATCATGAGTCAGATGCTTTACTGACTGAGCCACCCAGGTGCCCTTACATGAAATGTAATTTAATAAAGTACAAAGTATATTTCAAAACTATACTACTATAATATAGAAAAGAAGCTAAATTTGTGAAAAAAATAAATTCAGAACCCCAATCACATATATAATTTCTATATGTAGTTTCTTTAAAGGTATGATTAATTAAATGTATTAGACTAATTGAAATTAAATATTTCAAAGAATAATTGCTGAATCTGGAATTTGGAGATATATGTAAATAACCTTAAATTTCTTAAGCTTTTTGTTTGAAAAAGATACTCGTTCTCAAGGATTTCTCCTTACTAATAAGACCTGACAATTGTAGGGGACAAACCAACTTCTAAGTGTGTGTACAGTATGAATCAATCCATTTGGAATTGGCATAGTCAATCTGATATGATTTTAAATATTTTTAGCTTAGCCTATTTATCTCATACTGAAATTTGGACTTAGAGGTTGAAATATTTAAGAGAAACGGGAGGAAATGATTTGGCCTGTGAAAGCACCAAGGGCCTGGACGTGCTAGCACGGCCAGGCATCCTATCACCACCCCTGTTTCTGACTCATGACTCCTCTGCCATCACCACCTTGGTGGACCTTCTACATGTCACTCTGATGTGTCTCTAAGCATCTGCCTTCAGCTCAGGTCATGATCCCAGGGTCCTGGGATCGAGCCCAGCATGGGGCTCCTTGCTCAGTGGGGGGTCTGCTTCTCCTTCTCCCTCTGCCTGCCACTCACCCTGCTTGTGCTCTCTCTCTCTCTCTCTGACAAATAAATAAAATCCTTAAAAAAAAAGATCTTAGCATTTTTAAAAAGCTTTCTTTCTTGATCAATATGTCTGTTTTAATCTTTTAAAAAATGCTTTGGATACTAGTGTGAAAGCACCCTTTCTGGGTACAGTCTTTTTTTTTTTTTTTTTTAAGTAGGTGCCATGTGAGGGGCTAGAACTCACCACAGTGAGACCAAGACCTAAGCTGATTTCAAGAGTCAGATGCTTAACCAGCTGAGGCACCCATGGTCCCCCGGAGTACAGTTTTAATAGGAACTGAAAGACAGCATGACTTTACAGAGATCATCTTTAATAATTGTCTTGGAGTTAATCCATACCTATACTTGATACGTGTAACTATTCCACGGTCATTTATCATTTCTGCTTCATGAAGGAAGGGACAGACCATTCTGCAGAGAACTGAGGTGCCAGGTGAGGGAACTTGCTCCTCGCTTGTGCAGAGAGACGTTAGCGGCATTTCGTGTTGCAACAGAGGTTTCTTCATTTCCAGGCTCAGCTTTGATCCCATGAGACAAGTTGTTTTCCTTTCATCTACAAATATCTGACAAGGCCTCTAAGTTACAGATACAAGTCAAGAGTATTTTTCCAGAATCTGTGGTACAGTGGAAGCCCAGGGATTTCTCATCATAGTGATGGATTTCACTGGTATAATATAGGCTGTGTGGGAGGTAAGATTTGGACCCAAAGTATGTCTTCAATCACCAATTTAAAGTGATATTTCAAACAGGAATAGAAGGATCTGTTCCACCCTTACGAAATTTCACCTGACCCTGAGCACTCAGGAAACAAAAAGCAGCTGCAGGACTGGTCTTATCTATTCTGCCCACAGTGCTCCTGCCTGTGTCTTCCAGCTAATACTTCTTATTTCCTCAACATGGTGGCAGAGGCAATGTGCTGTCTATACTGAAGGGCTGACCACTTATTTAAAGCTGAAGTTGTGAACATCACCTTCACCCAAAACTACTTCCACAGGGCTTCCAACCCACAGCAACGTGTGTGTGGGTACCCCATTGATTATATGATAGGTGTATATGTGTTTGTGCATGTTTGTAATACCATATGGAAGACAACATCCAGTTTGAAGGGGGATAGTACCTTTTTGGAGGTGGGAAGGAAGCCTGTCCTTAAAGATTTCTGGAGAGGTTTATTCTGTGGATGCTGTGATGGCTAAAGCTTCTGCGTTTGGCCAGGTTATAACAGAGTATGGCCAAGTAAAGACAAATGGTTTCAACTCTCCTGGAACTCAGGCTTCTAGTTCCTACCTAATTAGGCATTCTCTTCTCTGTGTCTGTATATATATTTACTGCCTTAAATATAGAACCTGAAATTTTAACAACAGGGATTCCGCTTGAGTGAGAAGAAATAAAACCAATCTCAGACCTTTCTGTTATCTTAATCTCTGGCGATGACATGTGAGAGCAATTAAGAAAGGTACTCTAAGAAAAAAAAAAATCTTACCTCCATTGAAAGAGGCTGGAAGAGCCTCTGAAGAAAGATGAAACTAAAAGCACCTTCCTTAGGGAAAAATGAAGGGGGGCGGGAATTGGAGGGGGAGACGAACCATGAGAGACTATGGACTCTGAGAAACAAAACTGAAGGTTCTAGAGGGGAGGGGGGTGGGGGGATGGGTTAGCCTGGTAATGGGTATTAAAGAGGGCACGTACTGAATGGAGCACTGGGTGTTATACGCAAACAATGAATCATGGAACACTACATCAAAAACTAATGATGTAATGTATGGTGATTAACATAGCATAATAAAATAAAGAAAAGGGGGAAAAAAGCACCATACCTTCCTTAAGAATATTAACTGGGCAGCTAGATCACAAATGCAAAACAAATGCAAATGTGTACACTGTCTAAGACCCAAACGTTCGCAAAGCTGAATCCAAGCTCCCGAGAGATAATAGCCCTAACCACTGAAATAATCACCTGCCTCTCCTCTGGAGATGATGCTCATGGAAACTAAAAAGGGCTGAGAAGGGAGGTTTCAACAGCATTAGCCGATCAGCAACAACCTGGATCTCTCCGGTTGACTTATACTGAAAAAAGGACATACGGAGAAAAAGGATGGTTATTTTCCTTGTAATGTGAGCTTTTTTTCTCCTCCCCAAGCTGTGAACTTTTTACCTTTCCTTCATTCATGCTTCATTTGATCAATTACTAACTGTATGGGCCCTGAAAAGCGAGCGCGGGCTTCTTAAAGTCGGGATTTTGCTCTTGGATTCCGTTTCATTTCAAAATGGGGCGGGGTGGGGAGGTAAACCACCTTTCTGACTGTGAGCAGAGAAAGGAGACACCGGGAGCATGTGCGCCGGTCCCCTTAATACCACGAGGACCGGACGACTTGGCCTGCGGAGGGGCGAGAAGAGCCCGACTCTTCACTCCCAGAATCCGTTTTCAAACCTTGGGGAGCCTTCTCTGCCATTGAAATGCAAATCCCGTCCTGAGCGCCCGGGCCAATCCGGGAGGCTTCCTGTGGGATTACCTGGTGGCGAAAGCCGAGCGAGCGCGGCCCCTCGGGCGCGGCCCCCGCGGCCGGGAGGCGTGGTCGTCGGGCGCCCCCGCACCCTCCGGGGCCCGGGCGCCGGGATTGGGGCCCCTGGAACCGCGCGCCCCGGACCCGCCGCGCCGCAGCCGCAGTAGCCCGGGCGCGGCGGCGCAGGGCGCGGCCGAGCCGCCCATTGTTGAGCGCGGCCGATACCCCCGGCGATGCCCTGCGCCGCCTCCTCGGAGCCGCGGCGAGGTTTGAACTTGGCGTCGGCCTGGAGTCCTGCGCGGCGCGGGAGGCGGCGGCGGCCCGGCGAGCGGCGATGGTGAGTGCGGGTGCTCCGGTCCGCTCCCCCTGGCCCGCGGCCGGCGAGGTCGGGGCGCACTGCTGCCTTTGAATTGGGGGGGGGGCGGGTGCCGCGCCGTCTGCTTTCTAAAGGGTGTTTATTTCTGTCCCTTCGGCGACTGTGGAAAGCCTTGTCTGTGAGGATCGGTCCCGCCAGGTGGGGGGTAGGTGGTGCGCTCCGAGGGTCTCCTGACACTCCCGGGCCTTGGCTTTTTTTTTTTTTTTTAGGGAAGCAGGAACTGCCACTCCAAGAGGAAAATAATTGCAGATTATTGACAGCATGAAAACTTTTCAGAAGAAATGATCTGTGAAATATTTTAATTTTGATAAATTGCTCCGCATGAGGGCCCCTGCTGAGTTTAGAACGACTCGCCTTTCGTAATTTTACTGGATTGGTTTCTGTAGGAAAGGTCCCAAAGGTGCTTTGAGGGACACGCCTACCCCCCCACACCTGTTCCAAATCTTAAGGCGGTTTTTTTTTTTTTAAAAGGTGTGCTCTACGGTCCTGTAGCAGAAATTAAATAATGAAAATGAAATTATACCTGACATTTGTTCTACTCTGAATTGCCCGAGGGATAAAAGTGCTTTGCCAAAGGGCGTGGGAGGACTTAATAAAATTTCAATACAGGGAGCATCCTGGGTTGGGGGTGGGGCTGGGCTACGTCTGTCTCTCTCCCTGATGTATTTTGGCATTACTTTTTTTTTTTTTTTAATCGTAGTGTTGTGGTGAACCTGTGTGCACGGAGGCTTTTGGGTTGGGCATGAATGGGCACCCGCATGCACATAATCTCCATGGAGAGATTGCTGTGAGCTATCAGGGTGCTACAGGAAATCTTAGCACAGAGGCTCCTCAAGATTGTTCTGGGCGTTTTCTATTTCTAATTATTTACTATTTAAAGGCTCGTTATCATTTCCAATTAAAAGCGTGTTAGACGTATAGCTAAATCCCACCACAATTGCACCAGAAGTTGGTTTACATTTTAATTAATTTTGATGGGTACTTTTGTCTTAAATTTTTTTTCTGATTATGAAAGTATTACATGATCATTTGCAGAAAAGGTGGACTATACAGAACTGAGAAAGAAGTAAACGGCTATTCATAACAATAACATTTATATTGTATGTTAAGGCCTAGTTTTTCATAGACGCCTAGTCATTTGAAAACTTTGCAGCTATGGACATTTTTTTAATTGCTAATGAATTTGGTTAAGGAACTAAAACTAGGAAATGTCAAGGAAATAAACTTGTATTTTAAAAAAAGGTTCTAACCAACAGTAACTTCTCCACATGGTTCATGGAACAGAATTTATTGTGGCAATTTCTCTTGATTCAACTTCCCACATCTGCTCCTGACAAATGGTTTCTGTTTGTGTAGCCTGTTTTGTAAATACATCTCTCTACCATTAAGACAAAGGGCCCAAACACATCCCTTATCAGTGCTTGTAGCTAGCTAGGCTCACAGAGTTAATATTTTTATTGGTTTCTACATCAGAACTTCTTCACTGTATGCTTGATAAAACCCTGGAGAAGGTTACCAAGGGATTTTGTGGAGAATTTACTTCCCTGGAGGTTTTAAGAATAGGATAAACATCCATCTGCTTTCAGTGCAGCGCTGTCTGGATAAAGGAAGACTGGGTCACCTCTCCAAACCCAAACTGAGGAATTCTAAGTGTATTTCAGTCTTCAATAACCTGGGACCAAAGGGTATAAAGATTCCCCCCAAAACACCTGAGCCCACTGAAGCCCTGCTTTGATTTATGTAGAACAAAGATCCTCCTTTGGTAAGAAAGATTTATAATTATCCCTAGGACTTGCCAGTTCTTTTCTGTTTATGGATAGAAAATCAACAACGATATAATTTCTTTCTAAGAAGTTGTAGGTTGAATATAGTGTAAGTTGTGTGATTTAAAGTAAATGAATGAATTGATTCACAGGAATTACAAGTTCTGCCTCAGGTGGGGAGGGGTATATGCGTCGTAAGCCTCTGAACTAAGGATGGTGTCCCTGAGAGCTCTCTCCACTCTGGATCCAACTTTCTTTTCAGTATCCTATTTTGTGTGTTAAATATGAGTACGTTTTTGCATCAACATTACATTTGACTTTTTTTCCTCAAAATGTATTCTTGTGTTGCACTTTTGCCCAAACAGCGTATTCCCGTAGCTTCTGTGGGAGGCTGCTCCCCTGGGCCGGCAGGGCTGCCCTTTTGCTGGTTTCTTTCAGAAGGTCCGGATTTCATGGGCTGCTGCTTTTCTACCCCCTGTTCGATAGAAGTATCCTGTAATTCTAACCACTGTGTGACCTCCATTGCAGTGACACCTTCCTCCCTTTCCGTAATGTCGCTTGATCAGGAGCAGCCACCACGCTTTCTCCCCAAGGGGTCACTGGGAGGGGTTCACTTTCTAGGAAAGGTCCTGTCGAAAAGAAAATGGGGACGTCAAGAGTCTCCTGGCTGGGCGGTTTTTCACTTTGCTTGAATGAGCACTGCCTCCCCTTCACACCCGTCAGCTTGTCATATTTCTCCATGCATGCCAAGCATGTTTTCTTATGCTATAGTAACGCCCAAAGAAGGAACAGGAGTAGAACAATCGTCTTTCATTTGTTCAGCAAACATTTACTATGTGGGAGGCAGCCCAGGAAATGGAGATGGGTTCTTTGCCCTCAGGGAACTTGTCCTATAAGAGGAGAAATCAAATGTTAATAAGCTAGTGCCATTCTGAGGGAGTTAAGCACTTAGGTTTACTATAAGTTAAACATATACCAACCCTATGACCCACCATTCCCCTGCCTCGCTATTTACCCAAGATAGATGAAAACAAATGTCCATAAAAAGACTTGTACAGAATGTTCATAGCAACTTTATTGATAATTGCCGACAACTGGAAACAACCCTGTGTCCATCAACAAGAAAATGGACGCACTGTGGTACATCCATACAATGGAATACTACTCAGCAGTCAAAAGGAATGAAGTCCTGATGTACACAACCAGCTAGATGAATCTCAGAACCATTATATCAAAGAAGCCAGACACAGAAGAATTCATAGGCAATTCTATTTATGAAGTACTAGAACAGGCAAAATTAATCTATGATAGAGAAGTTAGTGGTTGCCTCTGGGGGGGGGGAGGGATTGATTGGAAAGACTTAAGAGGTTTTTCTGGAGCAACGGAAAGGTTCTAGGTCTTGTTTTGAGTGATGGCTGCAGAGTTCTACACAATTATCAAGCTCCATCAAACTGAACACTTAGGACCTATGCATTTTATTGTATGCAAAGCATTAGTTCAATTAGAAGAAGAAAAGCATAGGTTCTAGAGCTTGACAAGGGTACACATCCCATCTCTGTCTCTCAGTACATATTGCCTTGGGGAAATGATTAAATAAATGCCTGTGAACCCGAAAGCATTGGACAGTAATGAAGCATCTTCATAGAGTCATTGTGTGGACTGAGTTTGATAATGAAAGTACTTAGCTTAGTAAGGACTCAATAAATGTCGACTAATAATCTCATGCACTGTGAGAAATATAAATGTGGTTTTGGTGTTGATAAAATTATTTGTACTTTTTGTAAAAGCCATCTATCTCATTTATTTAAAATTATGAAGGATCCTGTAACCTATTAACTGATCTCCTTAGCATTATATGTATTTTCTTTTTAGTAAGTTCTTTCTTTGAGGTTGCAGGGAATTTAAAGTTCTTGCCTGCAGCCTACCTTTTCAAAATACCAGTGGGGCCCTTCATTGCCAGCAGAGGTAAAAAAGAGAGGAAATACCCACTAGGCAAACCCCTCTGTTTTTGAGGACTGATTTAATGAAATTTGTTGAAGCTGAATGACCAGACCAGGCTTACAGCTTTCTCTGGGAATCCAGACGAAAAGGTTACATTTTACACCCTCTTTCTAAAGATGTAGGTGGACAAAAACTCTTGAACTCTGTATCAAATTGATATTGTGCTTTTTTTTAAAGGGGCAAACTAACTTGAATTTTCAATAGGATACCTTGGACAGAGTGGTAAATATGATAATAGTTTACTTAATCCATTAAGCTTCAATTATTTCAGTTCAACAAAGTGCTTAGGAAAGACATTATTTACTTTGCCAACTCCAACAGAGGCATTTTGTTGTTGGGTTGGTGTAATTCATTCAGTAAACATTTATCACACATTTACTGAGAACATATTAGCCCTGGGAATTCAATCATGACTGATAAGATGTTTTACACTCATGGGTTCATAGACACCTTGACTGTGTGAATGTGTATCCATTTCTCTTGGAACTTTTTTCAGAGCAGAGGGCTCTGTCTTAGGCTAGTCTTGTTGGTTTTTTTGGTTTGTTTTTGTTTTGTTTTGTTTTAAGCCTCTTGAGGTTTAAATCCTGGTTTTTGTTTTTTGCCATTGGTACTGTTTTCTTAAACATCAGAGTTACTCGCGAAGGTTTTTTCTTATTATCTTCCTAAGAATAAGAACAACAAAATGTTCTTCTATAAAAAGGCAGTTCAGTATAGTGAAAAGGTCTTAGACTGTGGAGACCGAGCACCTCACATCTGAATTTGAGCTCTGCTACCTCCCAGTGGTTTGGGGCTTAATATCTTTAAGCCTCAGTTCCCTTATCTGTAGAAGGGTGATGATAATACCTTGAAAGAGGTATTAATACTATCAGATTGAGGCCATCCTAACCATTAAATGACACAACACATGTAAAGGTAAATAGCTAGGCACCTGGTGGGTGTTAATTTCTGAAATTTACTGAGTACTTGCTCAGAGGGAAGCACTGCCTGAGAGTCTTCTTGTATCTTCTTCATACTCCTGTGAGGTAGGCACTCTTGTTACCCCCCTTTAGAGGCGAGGAAACCCCAAGCCCAACAGATTAAATAGTTTGCTGAGGGCATGGAGCTGCCAGGGTTGGAACTCCACAGGATCGTGCTGCTCAACTGATGAGTCTCGTAGGGGAGGTCACTTGCTTTTCCCTTTTAGGTAAAATTATTTTTAAGATTTAATTACTGCAGTAAGTGGCGCTAGCGCCACCATTATGGGATGCACGCAAGTGAACGCTGGTGATGGAGGGTTTGGTTGACCGTGGCGGGGGCGGGGGGGGTGGGGGGGGTGGTAGTGAATGTGTCAGATTCTTTTCCCAGGCCCTCAAAAGTCTGTCAGTGGCCCTCTCTGAGCCCTGTCCTTCACCCTCCTACCACCCCAGTGGCTCCAACTAAGAAGTCAATCCAGGAACAAAGACAGGCAGAGAACTAGGCCACCTGTTAGAATTTGGCCTAGATTTTGTGAAGCCCTTGTAGGGACAGACATAGATGTGGTATTACCTTGGTCTCCAAAAGCAAGGCCAGGTGAAAGGTGGTGTCCAGAGCCCTGCCACAGTAAGAGGGGAAGGTAAACTGACCTGGGGTGTTTGTACTCCCTATTTCCATTGGCATTTCCTCAATAGATTCTGGAGAACCCTGAGCTAGACTTTAAAAATGAATGAATGTCAGGTGTACATTGAGAACCCTACTGATTTAATGAAGGCTTAGGTTACATTGGCCAATTAAAATAATGTGTGGAGGGGGCGCCTGGGTGGCTCAGTTGGTTGCACGTCCGACTCTTGGTTTCGGCTCACGTCATGGTCTCATGGGTCGTGGGATCAAGCCCTGTATCAGGCTCTGCGCTCAGCAGGGAGTCTGCTTGAGGGGTTCTCTCCCTCTACCCCTCTCTAAAATAGGTAAATAAATCTTAAAAAAAAAAAAATGTGTGGAGGCCTAGGGGGAGCATGTAGTTAAATAAATTATAGATACGATTTCCTGTTTAGATAAGAGCCTTTGCACTAGGTCTACCCCACCCGCTGCTTCTGTAACGTCCTGGTTGTTGTGCAAGACGCTCTGTATTATCATTCTCATCATCCAGGCCTCTCCTTGGCAGTGCAGCTCAACAGCCAGAATCTCAGGACTTTTTCCTCAACTACCCAAATGGTGCCCTGTCTCCTTATAGACCCACCAGAGAAGCTCCCTGGGCAGCAGGGGAAGTCCCACCCGAGGCAGTGGGCTGTGGGGAGGGGTCCCATTGGGAAGTGTTGCTTGCAGCCCTGTATGTGAAGGAATGCCGTTGTGTACCAGCTCCGTACGCCCACGTGAGCCACATTATCACAGGGCAACCTTCCTGAGAGATGAAACTGCTCTCTGAAGGGGAAAAAAGAAATCGGGAGGAAAACCCTGCAAGGATCTTGGCTCTCTGGCTGTCCGTGAGCCTTTAAAGCTGCTCTGCTGTGTACGAGCTCCACCTCTGGTCTTTGAGTCTGACTCACAATAGATGTGCATGGCTCAAGTGAGGAGAACGGAGGGCACTTAAGTCCCTCTCTGCCTCTTCACCATTGCCTCCAGTCTCTGCCCCACAACTTTAAGCCCTTTGTGTCGGTTCCCATGGTTACCTCTTCACCCCCCCCCCCCCCAGCAGCTGGAATACCACAGTGAGTCGAGGCTGCCTCCCCTCCTGAGCCAGATCTGGCTGGGCTGAGGCCACCGCTCTGTGGCTGGATTCGTGACATGGGGTCGCAGTCCGGTACCTTCTCTTTGTCATGGGTTCTGTACCTTTCCCAGGCTTGGCAGGCTCAAGTTGCAGCTGGAGGGGAGGGGGGGTAACATACAGGGTATTTCTTGCCCTAGGCCAGCCTGGCTGCCCCATGACCTGTCACACTCCTGCCTGATGCCATCTCCTTTTGTGTGTTAGTGCTCAGTGGAGGAGAAAGGACCTGCTCTGCCCAGAGAAGAGTGATCCCTCGCTTCCCCACCTGCCTCACTTTTAAATACAGACATACCTCATTTTATCGCACTTCGCTTTATTGCGCTTCATAGGTACTGTGTTTTTTACAAAGGGTTTGTGGCAACCCCGCAGTGAGCAAGCCTGACAGCACCATTTCCCCAACAGCATTTCGTTACTTCCTGGCACCGTGGCCCATTTTGATATTCTTGCAGTATTTCAAACTTTTTCAGTATTATATTATGGTAATCCGTGATCAGTGATTACAACTTGCTGAAAGCTTAGATGATAGCATTTTTAGCAATAAAGTATTTTTTAGAGATTTTATTTATTTGACACACAGAGAGAGCACAGACAGGGGGGAGTGGGAGAGGGAGAAGCAGACTCCCTCCTGAGCAAGGAGCCCAATGAGGGACTTGATCCTAGGACGCTGGGATCACGCCCTGAGCTGGAGGCAGACGCTTAACCAACTGAGCCACCCAGGTGCCCCAGTTTGTAATATTTTTAAATGATGTTTTGAGAATGCTATGCTAAACTCAAGACATAGATTTTGTCAGTCCCACTTTTGTGTTACACGTCAGTGGGTCCAGAATTCCCCTGGAGGATATAGGGTAGTATTGGGGTGAGTAGGGACATACTGGATTAAAAAAAACCAAAAACTCTAGACCCTGTTACACTAATCCTGTAGTAACCAAAGGAAAGGAAAAATGTTGGGGACAAGTAGAAACTTAGCCTGTAGAACCATAATTACAAACACCTTGAAAAGGTATATTGTAAACCACAATTACTTTTCCACAAATTGTCTGCATGGGGGCACCTAGTTGGCTCAGTTGGTTAAGCTACTGCCTTTGGCTCAGGTCATGATCCCAGGGTCCTGGGATTGGAGCCCCACATCGGGCTCCCTGCTGGGCGGGAAGCCTGCTTCTCCCTCTGCCTGCCCCTCCCCCCGCGCATGCGCTCTCGCACTCTCTCCTCAAAATCTTTAAAAACAACAAACAA
The DNA here is from genome assembly GCF_054177405.1 of Leptonychotes weddellii. Lineage (NCBI taxonomy): Eukaryota > Metazoa > Chordata > Mammalia > Carnivora > Phocidae > Leptonychotes > Leptonychotes weddellii. The sequence goes on along the minus strand of NC_138370.1, from coordinate 122,747,037 downwards.
AAAACAAATTGTCTGCATTTTGGTACCTTGCCTTCCATTCAGACCTGCTTCCCAAAAATACAATGCAACAGCTGCGGGAAAGCTTGGGAGACAGATTCCTGCTTTGGGTGAGAGCAGAGGTTGGAAACATTTAGGTTTGTGATTCGGAGGCATTTAAATAGCATGGAATGTCTATTATCTACCCTAAACAGCAGAACGAATCTTGCATATTGTGGACACAAATGCAGTTGGCATGAGCTTAAAAAAAGTGCATGTGAGCTTCTTTCTAAGATCCAATAATCCTCTTGGGCAAAGTGAGGATTAGGCCTTCCTCACAAACAAGGAGGGGGGAGGTGAGTTCATTTTTGCTAAGATTCCTCAGCTGATGCCAAATTTAGCAAGGGACCTATTTTCTCTCTTCTCTAGGCAGGTTTAGGACAGGAGCAGCTTATTTTGTAGATGGAGAGGGAAACCTTGACTCCCATAGACCACATTGCGACCCCAGGAACCTTCCAGAACCAGAGTCCCTCCATGTCCTCCCGTCTGCAGGAGGGGAGGGGTGTCTTGCCCCAGAGACTGGTGCAGGGGGACTCCAGGCACTCAAGAAAGCTGGGCCCAAACTCCTGTTTTTAGGACAGCTGTGCGCGTACATTGGCTGAAGCGCCATTTCTGCCCGTTACCTGGGACTCCTCTGATGAGGGGAGGCCCCTGGAAGAGCTCCTCAGGCTAATTCTGACACCCCTGTACTTGAGGAACTCTTTGTTTCAGACCAGTGGCTGGGTTCTCTGTGCTAGTCTGTTCCCAAGGGGCCTTCCTCATGCTCCATATTCTTGTTCTTGTTGCCTGATCCTTCACTCTGGAGTTAAATATTTATTTCTGTGCCTCCCCAAAAGCTTTGGACCTTCGCAGTTTTCCTTTTTTAAGGAATTCGAGAGCCCATCATTACACCAACCATCCTGTCACACCCTTTGGGTGACTTTTCCTGTTCCTCTCTCTCCTGTAGACCACTGTGATCGAATGGTAATAGCCGCATCTCATGGTGGTTATCACACGCCAGGCTCTTTTTGTCTCATGGAAGTAGCAAAAGGGTATGTGGAAGGAATGGCAGGCTCGCATGGCTTAGCATGTGGCAATTCCTTAGAAAAAAGTATTCAAAGCTCAGTGATCCTCGGGGGCAGTACGGAGAGGGCGTGGCCTTCAGTCATTCCTTTTTCTACTTGTTTTATTTCATTTTACTTTTTTAAATTTTATTTATTTGAGAGAGAAAGATAGGAAAAGAGAAAGCGAGAGAGAAAGAGTGTACACGTGGGGAGGAGAGGGAGAAGCAGGCTCCCTGCTGAGCAGGGAGCAGGGTGGGGGGCTCGATCCCAGGACCCCGGGATCATGACCTGAGCTGAAGGCAGACGCTTAACCGACTGAGCCACCCAGGCGCCCCTCATTTTGCTTTCTTTTTCTGTAATGAGGATCCTCACTGTTTCAAATGATAAGAAAATTCACTGAATTTTGTTGTTACAGTATCTGGTGTATACCATGTGCCTAATAAATGTAAGTGTCTGTCCTATTGGTAGGAAGTTAGTATTTATTGCTAGGCTCTGTTCTAAGTGCTTTTTACACAGCAGCTTGTTTGAGCCTCCCAACTACCCTTTGATGCCTGTGCTCTTATTGCCCTGTCTTGTAGAGGAGGAAACTGAGGCACAAGAGGTTAAGTGATCTGCCAGAGGTCAAACACCTATTAGGTAAAAGAGCCTAAGCACGAACAAAAGCAGCTAGTTCCAGGGGCGCCTGGGTGGCTCAGTCGTTAAGCGTCTGCCTTCGGCTCAGGTCATGATCCCAAGGTCCTGGGATCGAGCCCCGCATCGGGCTCCCTGCTCAGAGGGGAGCCTGCTTCTCCCTCTCCCACTCCCCCTGCTTGTGTTCCCTCTCTCGCTGTATCTCTCTGTCAAATAAATAAATAAAATCTTTAAAAAAAAAAAAAAAAAAGCAGCTAGTTCCAGAACCACATTAATACACGGTCTGCCACTTGTCAGAGCTGATTTAAGGGCAGACTCAGAGTTTGCAGCGAGGGCCGTACCCCTCCAGTGGCGAAGATAACCTCAGTTTAACCGTAGGGCCTTGCATGAGGGCTCTTCGTTTTCTTACGCCCTCGCTCTGGGCTACCTATGTGTTTATAGGCTTCAGTGGGTGGAGGGATTTGAGTCAAAAGTCAATTCGAAGCAGATTCAATGTTTACTAGGTAGGTTAAAAGATTTGGCCAGTCATTTGGCTTTTTCCCCTACCCACCCTTTTCCAGTCCTGGTGCTAAGGTTGACATAGAAGTCATTGGCTAGGATCTGGAGATGGTTAAGCTTATGGTTTCAAAAATCATCAGAAATACACTGAACGCCAGTGGTGTAAATTGTACATGTGGATCCAGTGGGAGGTTTCAGGGGATACCAAGTGAGAAAAAGCAGCAGCAAGAGCAGGAGGTAAAAATGGACGCAGGTCTGAGCACTACCGTTCACATCTCTGCATGACTGAAGGGTTACGTGGGGCCCTCCTGTAATCAGCAAGCGGCCGAACCAGGGCGGGTGAGCAGAAAGAAGAGGCTTTTAAGTCCATGTCAGTGGTATGCCTATGATGGAAAGCACCAGCTGGGGTTCAGGCCTGAGAGAATACAGTGAGCTTCCTAGATGGTAACTAGTGATTTAAAAAACAAAAAAGGATGGGGCACCTGGGTGGCTCAGTCGTTAAGAATCTGCCTCCGGCTCAGGTCATGATCCCAGGGTCCTGGGATCGAGCCCCGCATCGGGCTCCCTGCTCAGTGGGAAGCCTGCTTCTCCTTCTCCCACTCCCCCTGCTTGTGTTCCCTCTCTCGCTGTGTCTCTCCCTGTCAAATAAATAAAAAAATATTAAAAAAAAAAATAAAAAAACAGGGGCGCCTGGGTGGCTCAGATGGCTAAGCCTCTGCCTTCGGCTCAGGTCATGATCCCAGGGTCCTGGGATCAAGCCCTGCATCTGGCTCCCTGCTCAGTGGGGAGCCTGCTTCTCCCTCTCCCACTCCCCCTGCTTGTGTTCCCTCTGTGTCTCTCTCTGTCAAATAAATAAAATCTTAAAAAAAAAAAAAAGTTTCCTTAAAAAAAATAAAATAAAAATTAAAAATAAAAAAAATTAAAAAACAAAACAAAAAAGAGAGTAAGGGAGGGACAGTGACCCAGAAGGCTAGGTCTAAATATATAGACGTGTACATATACGAATATAGACCAAAAGGCGAGGAACAGTAACAGGAACAGGGGACTTTGAAAGAAAGGGCAGTTTCTTTCATAGTGTGAAAACTATGATAAATAGTCATCAGAAAACAGAGAACAGCTATGTTAGGCTAAGAACAGAGATCTGTACCCAATGGCATCAGTTCTTAAAATGTTCTTCCAGACCCTGGAGGAGCCGAGAACCCAGGCTTTCTTTCTCCCCTTCCCGGAGACCGAGGGGAGATCCGTGGGAAGCCTCTGGCGATGACACTCAACCTGCTACCAGGAGAGAGATGATAATTAGGCCAGCTTCATGCATGATAGACATGGAACAGGACAAGAAAAAGAAACACAGGAAACCAAGACCATGACTTTTAATAAGGCAAATTATGAAAACGAGTACACTCATGCATCTAGCCTAAATCCAAAGGAATTTCTCCAAAGGGCTCTGAGGTCCAACTCAGGCCTGTATAAATGCACTTCTGTCTGCTTAATCTCAAAAAGCATTCTGGCTGCTTCAAAACATAAGGCAGCAAAACTTCACAGAGCTTTGCCACCTGTTTGTTTGTGGGAGGGCTCAGGCACAGTCCCCCGACCCTGGTCCTCTCTACCCCACAAAAGGCCACTGCTAATGAGATGGACCAAAAAGGACCGAATATTGGACTTTCACAAAGAAATTGGCTGACAGTCTTATAGAGAAAACAATGAAAAGAAGAGAGACCCGCCTTCCCCAAAACGTGTATGGTAAATACCTTCAAGAGTTGATGGGCAGAGAACTCCATTCTGGATGTATCCCACAATTATTCCCTTTATAGTCTCCTATGATCCATTCAACAAATCTGTGTGTTATGTGCCTACTGTGATCCACTCACCGTGGTAGGCTCTAGGTGCATGGTGGTTTAAAAAGCAAAACCGAGGGCAAGCCAGCCGTGGGCCCAGACCTCACTGAGCTTGCTGTTCAGTAGAAGGAACAGACCATGTGCAGGTGAATGATCCCATTCAGCCATTAGTGCCATGAAGGAAAAGACCAGGTGCCTGGAAAGAGACTTCGGCCATAGATGAGGTGGCCTCTGATGTTCGACCCGGGACCGGAAGGCTAAGGAGGAGCCAGCCAAGTGAAGAATTGGGAGGAAGACTGTTCCAGGCAGAGGGAACAGCGTGTGTGCAGGTGAAGAGTTCGGTGGGGTGGGGAGCCCAGGACAGAGCGGGAAGGTGATGTGGAAGGGAGGACCAGAAGCCAAGTCACTCGGGCCTCAACAACCAAATGAAGGGACTTGAATTTTGTCCAAAGTGCAGGGAGCAGCTACACAGAGTTTTACCAGAGAATGATATAAACCATTTCCATTTTTTAAAAAGTGTCACTGGCCGCTGGGTAGATGCTGGATTGAAGGGGGGCAGGAGCGGAAGTGGCCAGTGAGGAAGCTGTTCCCTGTTGGGTAAAACACAACAAAAAGGAAGAAACTGCTTGTTCTACAGATAAACCCAGCATGTCCCTAACGTGGTAACAGTCCATGCTAAGGAGATACGGTTCTTTGCCTCTCTACCGCAAGACAAAATAAAACTGTTTAAAGTCCACAGAAACCAGGAATCTAAAGGGATCTGGAGAGATCATTTAAAAGGCCTGGCTCAGTTCCTCCCAGCTTTCACTCCGGCCTCCCCAGGCATTCCCCAGTTTTTGTTCAGTTCAAGAGTGTCACAAGGAACAGAACGATCGGGAACTTTTTCTTCTAATATTGGCTGAAAGTCAGTTCAGAAATACCAAATGGTAAAGCAGCCAGTGTATATTCAAGAGTGGTGAATATTGGGGGTGGTGGGGGAGAGGGTGGAGGAAATAGGAAATAGAAATGTAGGTGGTTGGCCTGGATATCTTGTTTCTTTCTTTCTCTCTTTTTTTTTTTTAAGATTTTATTTATTTGACAGAGAGAGACACAGTGAGAGAGGGAACACAAGTAGTGGGGAGTGGGAGAGGGAGAAGCAGGCTTCCCGCGGAGCAGGGAGCCGGATGCGGGGCTCGATCCCAGAACCCTGGGATCCTGACCTGAGCCGAAGGCAGACGCTTAACGACTGAGCCACCCTGGATATCTTGTTTCTTAACTGGAGAAGAAAGATGACATTGGGATTGTGGATCACAGTTATTTTATTTATTTTTTTAGCCCCTGCTAAACCTTCTTTGGTCTGCTTTGAGTCCTCTTTCATTGCTCAGTAATCTGTGATCTCGAGACTGGGGAAGAGCAGGAAGCAGTATAAAAACAGCGCCCCGGAATTCTCGTTAGCTTTCCCGGCGAGTTAAGTGAACTAAAAGGAGACAGGAGGGAAGAAATGTTACAGATCTGTTGAACATTTGGCAGTGTTTCATTCATTTAACAAATAATTATCAAGCACGTCTGTGTGCCAGGCGGCAAGCTGGTTCGCTTGCCTGAGCCTGCCGCGGAAGAAAGGCCAGCAAGCGGGTGGTCAGAAGACAGTGTGGCTTGCACTTTGAAATGCACATCTGTAGTCAGCTTAGCTAGCATGGAGCACAGCACCTCATCCCCAGCTTGCACCCAGAGAAGATGATGTCCAAACCAAATCCTGCAGGACAAGTACGGATAAGCCAGGAGAATATGGTACCTTTTGGGATCTTGGAAGTAGCCCCCATAAGGCTGGAGAGCTGTTCGGTTTCTGTTTGTATTTTTCACTTGAACTTGTTTCATTGATTCCAAGGCTTCTGCAATGTATCTTTGGGTATTTTTAAGTAAAACAGTGTACCTTGGAGTATCTTTTAAGTAAAAATTAGCTCATTTGGTAACATGTTTATTAATGTCCCCACAGTCACCATTCTCCACCCAGTCTGGCCACATCTAGGTTAGTAATTCCAAGGCCTATAGAATTTGTGAGATAAACCTCAACATTTTTGAAGCTTTTAAACTGAAAGGAAGAAGAGAAAGTGGTTGTCAGTGATTGTTTTTTTTTTTTTTTTATCCCAAGCGAGTCTGATTCCATGTGTGGTTTGAACCAAGATATACAATTCCTCTGTCTCGGCTTGTTCATCTGGAAAAGGGGGCTAAAAGAATTAGTTCTTGCCTTTAGAGAAGTTATGAGAATAATTCATGATATATGGGAAAGCATATATATCCTTTTTTTTTTTTTTTTAAAGATTTTATTTATTTGTCAGAGAGAGAGAGCAGAAGCAGGGGAAGCTGCAGGCAGAGGGAGAAGCAGACTCCTCACTGAGCGGGGAGCCCGACGCGGGGCTCGATCCCAGGACCCTGAGATCACGACCCCAAGCCGAAGGCAGACGCTTAACCGACTGAGCCACCCAGGCACCCAATACAGATCCTTCTGTAGGAAAGACTTGGAGTCTGTTCTGGTCAAGTGATAACCACTTCCTGATGAGATCAAAGCACGTTCTAGCCTTTGTCAGTTTCAGGCTGTTGTGAGGCAGGTAACAGGTGGGGTGGGACAATGTGCATTCCAGAGACGGCCCAAGTTCAGTGTGAGATAAGAGAACTGGCGGGGAGAGGAAAGGGTGAAGTGAAGATTCCAAGGTGATAGGTTTCCCAACACTCATTCCAGGATTATTTTATGCCTCGGTTCACTATAGAATTTTTTTTCATTAGAACATATGAAGGGCGCCTGGGTGGCTCAGTTGGTTGGGCGACTGCCTTCGGCTCAGGTCATGATCCTGGAGTCCCGGGATCGAGTCCCGCATCGGGCTCCCTGCTCAGCAGGGAGCCTGCTTCTCCCTCTGACCCTCCCCCCTCTCATGTGCTCTCTCTCTGTCTCTCTCTCATTCTCTCTCTCAAATAAATAAATAAATTAAAAAAAAAAGAACATATGAAGTTTTTAAATGTTATTTGTTGTCCAGATTATTCCAGAAAGGCAGAAAAGCTGTGTTCTAGGTGCTGGTGATTCTTCCTGCACACTCTCTAACCTCTTTTCTAGTTTGTTCTAGTTTGTATGATATAGCCAGAGAGCCCACTCGGGTGCCAGCCCATCCAGGGTGGGGGGAGGGGAAGATCAGCAGGGAGGCGGGGCTGTGATTTAGCCTGGGGGTTGCAGTGAGCAACAAGCCACATGGGTTCCACAAACCCTCACACGCAGGTGCTAACCTCAGCAGGTCCCCTGGAGGTGTCAGGTGACAGGACCACGTGTGGCCACGGAGAGCAGTGCTCTGCTTTCCTAGGGTTGCAAAGAATCACGTATTAAAAAGCCTCAAAAAGAGGAGGTCATCTCCTTTTTTAGATCATCTCCTGTTCTTTGTGCTTCCATCTTTTTCCCATTTGTCTGCTCTTGCTGCCAGCCCTTCAGTGGGACAGTGTACCCCTGGACCTTCCATCCCTTTGTGCCTCCCAGGAAGGGGGAGTAGGCAAGGAAAGAGGAAAGGGCTTAGCTATTGTGTGGCAGGGACAGAGCCAGCGATTGTGGTTTGGGCCAAAAATGAGGAAGTTATTAAATGCCACAAAGGTTTTATGAAAGTTCAGGCTTGGTCTTTGTTTGCCCGTAGCAGTCAACATCGGAGCTAGCGGAGAGCTAGAAAGGAAAGCTTGCTGGCAGAACAGATTATACCAATGGGTGGTCTTGGGCGTACTCCTTAGGTTCATATAATCTTTAAACTCGCACATCTGATGGTGAGACGCCTGTGAATCTACTTTCCGCCCCAGTTTAAGCTAGAGGGTTTGGTGCCACTGAGGGTTCTGTGAGTAATCCTAATTGGAGACCACATGATGAATTCTGCAAAATGCTTTGACATGTTAACTCTCTGGCCAGAGTTCTTCTTTTCTTTTTTAAAGATTTTATTTGACAGAAAGAGCGCGCGCACAAGCAGGGGGAGCGGCAGGCAGAGGGAGAGGGAGAAGCAGGCTCCCCGCGGAGCAGAGAGCCCGATGTGGGGCTTGATCCCAGGACCCCGGGATCATGACCTGAGCCGAAGGCAGACACCTAACTGACTGAGCCACCCAGGCGCCCCTGGCCAGAGCTCTTCTTGCTCTTACTTCCAGCACAGATTAGGTCTCTTTAGTTGTGTCTATTTTGTATAACATCTTAGCTGGAAGAAGCTCTAAAATAGAGGTTCTGCAGTAAAATGATAATGAGAATAATTAGGCATATACCATGTGTAGGCAGGATGCTAAACAGTTAATAGACATCATCTAGAAACCTTACAGCAGCTTTGCAAGATAGGCATGGTAATGTTGGCTAATTTGCTGAGTGCTGAATATGTGCCAGGCTCTATTCTAAGTGCTTCATCGGAATTAGGTTAAGCGACTCAATAGCTCTGTAAAAGTGTGGGTGTTCTTTTACACCCATTTTAGAGACGAGAGAACCGGGGCACAGAGAGGACAGTGTCACAGGGCTGATCAGCAGGAAGAGCCAGGACTCCAGCTCAGAGAGGCTCCTAACCGTGGCATGCCGTCTTATTTTTACATTACGATGCAGAGCCGGAGGCTCAGAGGGCAGTTTTCCCAGTGTCTTTCGTTCATAAGTGACAGAACCTCAGACTTCAAGCTTCGGTTTATATTGACTGTATTCAAAGCCAGGAATCCTAAATTGGATGAGAAAAGTAATGTACAGAAATGGGTGATGGAAGCATATCTGAGAAATGGAAACTCCCTGGTCATCTCCCTCCATGACCTGAAATAAAAGGAGTGAGCAGCCGTTTGATAATCCCACCTCTTCTCGGCCGAGGCTCATGCAGAGGAGAAAGAGCACACATTTGCGTCTTCTCCAGATTCCTGCTCTCAGGACCTGTGTGGGGGCGTAGGTTCTCAGAGTCTCAGAAAGATCCTCAGAAACAGATGCTGAAAACACACCACTGGTACGCAGCAAAGTGGAATGATGAACAAACCTGCTTTAGAGCCTGATGCAGGTGACCGTCTGATCAAGAGGAGACCTTAAAGTCGGGCATGTGGAAATTCGGGAGTGGAGATTCTCCTAAGGAGAAGAAATGCACCTGTTGTCACGGCAGAACACGTTGGCCACGCAGGGCTTAAAATCTTCTGACTGCCTGGGAGTGTGGAGGAAAAGAGTCAAGGGAATGGTGTTCGGGACCAGGGGTTTAAATGCACACATAAAAGGCTCGCCCCCAGCACAGTGGAATCTAGACAATCTGAAATAGCTCAGGCTCAGGAGTTGGCACGTTCCTCTGCGCGGCCACCTGCCGAACAAAGGAGGGCTGCTCCACTTGGGGGTCACTGTGCTAATAATGAAATTGAGAAGGGAGGCAGTAGGGGCTGGGTTTCAGGGACTAGGTCTGACAACTTGCTTCAGTGAGTCCAATTTCTCGCTTACCGACGGAGGCTGAATTATAGGGGGAGTTCACCTTCATTATAGTGTCTCTTTCTTCCTCCTTGGTTGGAAAACCTGGTGTTTGGAGACTGGGAAGTACATTTTCTTGCTTCACAGAGATGGAGATAGGAAAGGATGAAGACCCTCAGGAGCGGATTCACCTTCTTTGGGGGCAGAGAGCTTCAGTGGGTGCAGGCTGGGAACTGCGCACTTAGCTCTGCCGCTTTGCTCTAACTCCACGGTTCATTTTCATACATTTTTCTTGTTGATTCATTTGTGCCCCTGCCCTTGAACACCGTCACACTCAGCTTCTCATTTTCCTCTTTCTGCCAGAGATGCGTGTGCAGACCCGGGCCCTGCGGGCACTGGCACGTCTGACACCAGCCCGGAGCACCCGGCCTCCCACCCCCAGCACAGGAAAGCAGCATGGTCAGGAGGGGCTAAGCATCGGCCGAAGCACAGGTAAGAGGCGCAGAGGTCTGTGCCGAGTGGTTCAGAAAAAGGGACTCGACTGCTGGAAAAGGGAACTGGGAGCAAGACTGTGAGTCAAGAGACAGGCTAGTGAGCGAGGTCAGGAGGGGCTGGACAGGGAGGTCCCATAGAAGCTCAGAGTACATTCATGGCAGTTTTCAGACTAGGTTCTGAAGAACCCCAAAGTTCCTGGGAGGTGAGGTGGGGCTCGCAAATCATTTGATTCAGATCTCTTTTTAAAAACACAACTGTTTTTAAGACTGTAATTAAAAACACTCAAAGCAATAGACCAACCAATGTCTTAAACACTCTGGAAATGACTAATGCGTTACATTGTACAGTAAGATTAATTCATCTTTGAACTGATAGTCATTTAAAACTTCTCTTGTCATCTGTTAAAATGGAGGAATGTCCTGAGATTATAAAGTTAGCCCAGTAACAATTCGCAGCCACGTCCCTGTGCTTCCTCCATGCTCCTGCGTACTCGGTGGTGTGCTAGGCCTTTGCCTTTTTCATCAAATCCCCACGCCAGTCCTGTGATGTCCGCCCCAGTATTCAGCAAGGAGGCGGTGGGTTCACATTCAGTTTGAGCTCACAGATGCCACCCTCTCTTGCCTCGACAATCAGCATTATGACCTACTTCCTAGTAAAACCCTGGGAATTCAGTGAGCTAAGGTAATCAAAGCACTAAGCACAGAGCCCACCCATGGGGAATGGGGTCCGTGGAAGCAAACCACCTAGATTCATGTGGCAATTCTGCCTCTTCCTGTGTAACCGTAGGCATGTTATAATCTGTAAGACGAGTTTAACAACTAATCCCGGGGCTGCTGAAAGACTGAATACACAGAAAGCACGTGGGGCAGTGCCCAGCACATCGTAAACCCTCAACACGTGCCGCTTATCGTTGTTCTCAATCATCCCGATTTCAGTTTGCGGGCTCTTTCTTGCAGACACGTTGACTTACATTATGAAGAAGTAAACATTGTAAATTTGGATTTACACAATTATCCCTGTTTATGGATATGCAAATATACATGAACGTATTTGTTATGTTTTTCATAATGAAACAACACTTGTATCCGGGGTCGACCTTAAAGTTGTCTGTAAGATTTCATTTGAAAAAAAGAGTCAAAAGAAGTTTGAGTGTACCGACAGAGGACAGGTCAGATTGGCAGAGGGCTCTGGCTACAAGGCAGCCAGCCTGAAGCAGCAGAGCCCTGAGCACTCTGCCCTCCGGCCTCCTTGGGTCGTCACGGTGCAGAGAACCAGAGCCTTCTGTTCAGCAAGACCCCACTGGGCTGTGTAGGCTGGTGTGCCACAGGGCCAGAAAGTTGTGGTGAAGGAGTTACTGCAGTTGCCAGCCAGGGGAGAGAGTGGTCGGGATTGAACCAAGCAAGTGGTGATGGGACAAAGGAGGAGATAAGATGGGAGATGAATTTGGGAGGCAGATGAGGATGGGAGAAGGGAGGAGAAAGAGGAGAGGGTGTGACTTCCAAGTTGCTGCCAGTGGGGCACTTGGGGCTGACCATGGGACCGTGAGGTGGGGTGATGCAGGCAGGAAGAGCAGAGACGAAGTGAACGCCTGCTTGAGCACGGGAATCACTAGACCTGCATTTGAACTTGAAACAATGAGAAGATTTTATAAGGCAGTCTTTTTTTTTTTGTATTTTTTTATTATGTTATGTTAATCACCATACATTACATCATTAGTTTTTGATGTAGCATTCCATGATTCATTGTTTGCGTATAGCACCCAGTGCTCCATTCAGCACGTGCCCTCTTTAATGCCCATCACCGGGCTAACCCATCCCCCCAACCCTCTCCCCTCTAGAATCCTCAGTTTGTTTCTCAGAGTCCATAGTCCCTCTTGGTTCATCTCTCCCTCTGATTTCCCCCCCTTCATTTTTCTCTACCTGCTATCTTCTTCTTTTTTTTTTTTTTTT
>NC_138370.1:122712368-122734656 GCF_054177405.1 Leptonychotes weddellii | reverse complement strand
GGGGAATTCCACAGTTAAGTATTTCGGTTTCTCACAAGGAATGATTATCTGTGTACTAAAAGCCAAGTTCTTCTCTATTCTCATTGCCAACACTTGTTTGAAGAGAAGGAACCTGTGAATATATTCTCAGTTTTAAAGACAAGGTGTGGTCTTCTCATTGAACTTTGAATTTAAATGAAGAGTTTATTGAGATTGCCAATCGTACATTATGTAAGTCCATCACAGTTGCAGGTGTAAATGCTTATCTTTTCCCTATTCACAATCATTTGAGTCAGCTTTTATTCTTTTTTGTTTTAAGATCTTATTTATTTGAGAGAAAGAAGAGAGATAACGAGCAGGGGGAGGGGCGGAGGGAGAAGCAGGCTCCCCACTGAGCAGGGAGCCTGACATGGGCTGGGTCCTGGGATCATGACCTGAGCCGAAGGCAGACGCTTAACCGACTGAGCCACCCAGGCGCCCCTGAATCAGCTTTTATTCTTACATAATCTTGATTCAAGGTTTTTGTTCAGAGCTATGCTTAATGCCAATGCTTGCTTCTAGGGATACTATTACTTAAAAGAACCTGTGGCATATGGAAAAGAGGATGTGGCAGTCATGGTAATGTTCTAGATCTCAAGGTGATTTAAATATTTATTACTACAGGAATTCATCTTGCTTTTATACCATGTAAAAGGTAAAAAAAAGAAAATATGAACTGCTTATATTATAGAACACAGAGAGAGAGGGATCACAAGGCTGGTTTTTCAAGTTTTATTTGGCATTCTTTCACTTGAAAGTGAATAAGAGAGAAGCATTCTTCGGAGTTGTATTATTTTCTCCCCCACCAGTGTCAGGTTATGTGAGTTGTGGTGGTAGTCGAACTCCCGTTGTAAAATTTATTATGAAGATATTGGTAGGGTAGGCACTGAGGGGCTGGAGCAAGTATTCCGAAAGCTTTCAGCCTGTCTTCTTTTCATTCAGGTTTCTATAATATTTAAAAGCGTTCGTTTAGTGAACAATCCCTTTCTGGTACGATTCTAAAATGTAGATTCTTTTGACCACTGTTGAAGATTTTTCCCTAACATGAATTCTTTCTGTCCTTTCCTTTGTTTTTTTGTTGTCTTTAATTGCTTATTTGTGGCCTCATTCTTGAAATGACAAGAAAGTGAATTAGAGAAGAGAAAAACAATGCAATGCATCATACTTACCCCCAAAGAGAATTCAGTTTCTTTAGTGTTAGAGGTTTGGGGGCCATCTATTTGTTTTTGTTTAATGGAATAGTATTTGGAAAAAAGTAACTTCCAAAAGGTAAGGCTTTTGCCTCACAAAAAACAAACAAAAAAGAAACAAAAAAACTTTCTTCACTTGTTTTGGCAAATGAAATTCGATTTATACTTTGGGGGGCACCTGCGTGGCTCAGTCGGTTAAGTGTCTGCCTTCAGCTCAGGTCATGATCCCAGGGTCCTGGGATCCAGGCCCACATCGGGCTCCCTGCTCAGTGGGGAGTCTGCTTCTCCCTCTCCCTCTCCCTGCCGCTCCCCCTGCTTGTGCTCTCTCTCTCTCTCTGTCAAATAAATAAATAAAATCTTTAAAAAATTTATACTTTTGCATTATATAAAAATTAGCTTAATTTTGAAATACCTTAGTTGGTATTTGGACTCCTTTAAACTCCAGAGGACGATCTTGTGTGGGTTTATACACAAAGGAGGAGGAGTGTGTCCAGCTACAGTGGTAGCGTACCCTTCCCCTCCTGCCTCTCAGCCCTGCAGCCCACTGGGTGGAGGGGAAGAGCCATGCACACCTTTTATTGTGCCCTGCTGAACTGCTTCTGATTTATCCAACAAGAGTCCTCTGGCAGAGACCTCAAGCAACTTCTCCTTACAGGTGGCAGTAATTCAGGGGCACACACAATATTTCTGGTTCTCTGCAACTATCTGACACTCTCTGAGATCCATGAGTATGTTTGTGGGTGTCTGTGTGGAAGATAAAAACAAACCAGCATGGAAATGATTTATCTGAGCTCTAGCTACATATTCTATGGCACAGAGAAGTAGAGAAGAAAATTCTAAAATCATAATATCTGCTATCTGAAGAAATTGGTAAGAGCCAGTCCCTCCTTCCTTCCTCCAACAAATAAAATGTCTGATCGCAAATTGAGATTTGAGAAGAATAAATTATTGATAATTAGAACTTAGGCTATTCTATGGTAATTGAATTTTGAAAGTCAGTGAAAGACAAAATGAATGCTATTACAGATCGGAGCTGTTACGGTGTTTGCATCAACTTCTGCCATGGCTTATTTGCACACGTTGAAGTATGGGCAGGAGAGTTGACTATTCTGATTCCTCAGAGTTGAGAGGAGGAGGGTAGAAAGAGAGGGCTATTGAGAAAAAGACATTTCAACACCATCACCCACCCCCATTGCCAGTCCCTCTTCTTTACGATAATAGTCTTCTTTTGTCATCGATAAAATTTAAATCTTTTTGGGGCGCCTGGGTGGCTCAGATGGTTGAGCATCTGCCTTCGGCTCAGGTCATGATCTCAGGGTCCTGGGATCGAGTCCTGCATCGGGCTTCCTGCTCCTTGGGAGCCTGCTTCTCCCTCTGCCTCTCTCTCTCTGTCTCTCATGAATAAATAAATAAAATCTTTAAAAAAAAAAATTTTTTTTAAAAATTTAAATCTTTTCAAAAACATGTCAGAATAGAGAGTGGGGAAGAGATAAACCAGTAGTGAAAGAATGTTGGGATAGGTGTAAGGAGTGGGATAAAGCATCTTACTAGAAAAGGTTTTTCATCTTTTATGCACATTTTAGATGTTAGAGGCTTCTGTCGGTCAGTTAGCACACTTCACTCTTACTTGTGTGTGATTCCGTTGTCACAGCCAGAAGTCCCCAGGGTATATTATCAGGATGTGACATTTAAAAAGAACTCTCTTTCCAGAAAGGATTGTGTTGCTATGGGGTTATATTACCTAATGCATACCTTTCTACCCACTGAACCACTTGTTTAAGACACAGATGTTAGTGAGGCAATTATAAAAGCCTTAGAAAATTTTGCTTGGATTTTTCTGTGAATCCGAAAAGTCTGAAATACAGCCTTGAAGAGGCTGTAGTCCTAGAAACTGGAGGCTAAGGGTGCTTTAAGGGGGGTAAAGGATTTCTCAAAAACAATGTCTTTGACAACAGTGTGTGAATGCACAATTACCACCTTTCTTTTTTTTCTTTTTTTTTTTTTTTTGTATTTTGGAAGATAGGCTTTTTCAACTCTTTAAAAATTTTGACAGCTTTTCTCTGTCCTGTGAACATGTAGAAAACTGATCTCAATATAGGGTAATTTTTATTGCAGAGAGAGTGCCATCTGGATCTATGGAATGAAACAATGTTATGAGTACAGCTCAGTTTGCTTGGCTTGGTCATCGTTTTCTTTTCTTTTTTTTTTTTTTTTAGATTTTATCTATTTATTTGACAGAGAGATAGAGCCAGAGTACGAGTGGAGGGAATGACAGAGGGAGAAGCAGGCTCTCCGCTGAGCAGGGACCCCGATGCGGGGCTCGATCCCAGGACCCTGGGATCATGACCTGAGCCGAAGGCAGATGCTGAACCATCTGAGCCACCAAGGCTCCCCTGGTCATCGTTTTCAATTGCTAAATATTTTTGTCATCAGTATTTGGGGCCTATCATTGTCCTGTAAACAGGAAATGCCTAAAAGGGCATTGTTGTTCCTATCATCTGTTCTACCACTCTACAGATATAATCTCCCCCCCCCCAAGTACTTGTACAGTGACATTTAATTGTTCATATTGAGTTTGCTTCCTCTTTAAAGTTACGTGAAAGGGGCAATTTAGCATTTACTAGCAAAACCGCAAGTGCCAATTTTGATCCAACAATTCTACTGGGAATTTCTGCCGTGATATGTCAGCATAGATAGAAAACAGTGTATGGGCGTGGTTATTCACTGAAGCATTATTTGTAATAGCAAAAGACTGGAAATCAAAAAGTATCTACAGAAAGGGTCTGGTTAAATAAATATGATATATGCACAGAAGGGAATATGAGGCAGCCAAAAGGAAAAAATGGCACAAGGAAACTTAAGTCCTGAAGAGATATGGGGAGTGCAGGCTGGGAATCGTGGAGTAAGACTTCTCAGTGGCTTTGATCTTTTTTTATTTTAAACTATATGAATTAATTACCTATTCAAAAGAACACCTGAAATAAATGGGAAAATATTAAGACTTGATTAATTTTGGTGATGAGTACATGGGTGTTCTTTATATGAATATGTTTGAAGTACTTTATAATTTTAAAAACAGATGAGGAAAAATAGCAGTGACACACAAAAAGAACCTTAGGAAACCTGCTTTACCCTGGTCCAAGCACATGGTGCTCAGTGAGTATATTAGGAAGACCCCCTCGACCCAAATCCATGACACATTAATTCAAATAGACCTAATTTGCAGAATATATTGATATATTGGGGTTTTTTGGGGGGGGTGGTTAAGACCAGAACCTTGTTAAGTTGGACTTGGTCATCTGTTAAAGCTTATCGTGCACTAAACGGACGATGGATGGGCAGGTAGGTAGGTTAGTGAGTAGATTAGAAAATGGGATGTTTTATTTGGTAGTTCTGGTAGTCTCCTTTGTATTCTTACATATTCAACTCATGTCCAGGTGATAACTGGCATGGTTTTAGCATGTTGGTGCGCCCAGAAGAGTCGACACAAAGTGTCAGTCATAACAGCTTTCAAAGCACAGCATCAACGAAAAAATGAACTCTAGCTCTTAGAATTTTTTATGTTCCGAGTTAAGGCTCTCACCTTCTCCATTTATCCCACTAAGCATACCAATCCTTTGAGGTCATGTGAAGTCCCACTCTACCTCTAGGCCATTTGGCCAACTTCAGACCCTGTTCTTGACCGTGAGCAGCATGTGAGTTGTTTGATGCTTATATCCCAAATCCCTTTAGATCCACATGGCCCAGTATGATCTGATGACTTCTCCTGCCGTCTGCTCTTCACTCCGGTCACACATCCATGCTAAATATTCTGCCCCCCTCTCTTGCATAGTTGACTCTCATCATTTAGATCTTGGTTCAAATGTCATTCTCAAAGAGGCTGTTCCTGATCCAAAAGCAGACACCCTCAGTCACACTCTCACAGTACCCAGTTTTATTGCCTTCGGAACTCTTAGAACTGTATGAAAATATCCTGTATATTTGCTTATTGTCTGTCTCTCTACTCTGCCCGGCAGACCTTTTTGCTTAGATGTTAAGAGCGCAGGCTCTGGGGACAAATGTGTGAGTTTAATACCAGCTCTGCCCCTCACCACCCTTGTGACTGTGGACAAGTTGCTTAGTTTTTTGTTTTTGTTTTTTTTTAAGATTTTATTTATTTATTTGACACAGAGAGAGCACAAGTAGGTAAGAGAGGCAGGCAGAGGGGGAGAAGCAGACTCCCTGCTGAGCAGGGAGCCCGATGAGGGACTCCATCCCAGGATCCTGGGATCATGATCTAAGCCAAAGGCAGACACTTAACCAACTGAGCCACCCAGGTGTCCCAAGTTGCTTAGTTTTTCTTATTTACTTCATTTTCTCATTAATTGCCCTGTAACATAAAGACAGTACAAAGAGTGAGAAAACACACACCAAGTGTCTACAATGGGCTTGGCACTCAGCAGGCACTGAAATATTTTTTGAATCTATAAATAATGATTCTGTTTAATACTTTTTCTTGCATCTAAGGCTCCCCAACAAGATTATAAACTCCTGTGGCCATGTGTGACCTCTCAGAACTCCAACTAGAATTCATCAAGGTAGAAGGCACATAGTAGGTGATCGGTGAATACAGCTTGCAATACCTGAACTTGATTATAGATTTCTCAGAAATATGCTCTGCATTCCTGAATCAGTGTTAGGGCACAATCATCTAGGAAGGACATCATGTCACTTGTTAGCTCCAGTTCCATCAGCCTACCCATCCCACGCAGTTGAGCTTCCTTGTTTGTGGTCAGGAATGCAACAAAAGAGCTTTGTTTGAATTATGCCCACACACAAAACTTGGTTTGCTCAAATTTTAAAATTAAAAGAGCCTTCTGACTCTTTTTGATATGCTCATGCTGTAATGCCCTTTAGGAAAGTATTTCCTTATCTTCTTAAAGATCAAAGTGATCCCCAAATATGAAAGCATGCCGTGCTCTTTAGGAATGTTTATTAAATTATTTGCATCATTGAAAAAGTCAGCCAACAGCTGTTTGACTTTTTTGGTTATCTCAAGATACAATGTGATATATTTGTAAAACGAGAGGCTATTTTTGAAATACTGTGCCTTTTAATAGGTAATACGTATGCATGGTACACAATTCAAAAGTTACAGAAAAAAGAATATACAGTGAAAAATAAATTTTCCTCCCAGAGGCAGTCATTGTTTCTAGTTTCACAAGCATCACTCTGGAATATTCTCTACACTAATAAACATAGAAGGAGTTACATATATTTGCCCCTTCTGTACTTCAGCATGCTGTACTCACAGGGCCACACCTTACTGTCATCATCTAACCATATATTTTGGAGATCTTCACATGCCAATATGAATAGAGCTACTCCATTCTTTCAATGGCCACAAAAGTATTCTGTTCTATGGATGTATTGCAGTGATTTAACGAGTCTGCTACTGATGAGCATTTAGCTTGTTTTTCAATCTTTTGATAGATATGTTATTTAAAACATTTTTTCCTAGATGTTGCCAAACTGTTCTTTCTTCAGGTTGTGCTGATGTATATATATTCCCCTTAGCAAGGCATGAGAGTTGGTGGGCTAGATTTCGGTCCTCTTTTTCATTGTTCTTTTCCCTCATTTCATCACTTAACTGTCCATGTGGAAGAATCTTATAAAGAAAAGACTTATCTCTGAAGCCTTCTTCCAACATACATGTTTTTGTTTTTGTCTTTTAGGACCTTTTGATTGTTTAAAGATCTCTCTGTTCTTAATGTTTTAGGTCTGTGAGGAGATCTGACACCCCACCCCAGGGCAAGTAGTTACCTCTCCAAGCTCCAGAGAAAAAAGCTCCCCAAGTTGGGTTTCCGATCTTGGCATTGCAAGTCTTGGACATTTGTTTTATCTTTACTGTAGGAATTATTTCTTTGTGATTTATTATTTACTGTAGGAACTGCCTCATTTGGTCTGGCTACATGGATGTAAGCTCCTTAAGGGCAGGACCCTATCTTAGTCATTAATTCTTTGAAATATCTCTTGTCAAGTTTCAACTCTTCTAGTATTCACTGTTGTGCTCCTTGAGCCCCAACCCACCACATTCAACCCCCTCAGTTTTCCCTCCTCTGGCATCATCATGAGAATAGAGGACACGGTGCGAAGTCTCTCTGATCTTCCTCTACCCCGCTGTCTTTCATACTTAGGAGCATCAACATCTTACCTCCTCCTTTCTTATTTCAGTGGATCTGGCTTTACTCCTACATAAATAAGGCTGTACTCCCCACATGCGCTCTAGAATGCCATCCCTTCCTATGTCCTCATGAGTCTTGAGGAGTGTCATCCTTTTTGTCCTGTATCCTGGAGCTCCCTGTCTCACATACACTTGCTCATACTTGTTTAAAACAAAACAGCAAGAACAAAATCATTCCCTCCCTGATCACCTCTAGATTTCTAGCTACCATCCTCTTTCTCTCCTTTAGAGCCAAGTGTTTAAAAGAATGATCTGCCCTTGCTGTTTCCGTTTTCTCTCTCATTCCCCTCTTACTCCACCCTAGTCAGGCGTCTGCCCCCCTGCAGTTCCACAGCAAAGACTTACTAGTTGTCAAATCCACTGCACATGCATCCACCCTCATCAAACTGCCTTCTCGGTAGCAGTTGGAATGGCTGGTAGTTCCTCCTCCTTATTCTCTCCACTAGGAACCTGTGAAACTCCTGTACTCTCCCTAGTTTTTCTATTTCTCTAGAAGCTTTTTCTTGGGCTTCTCCCTTGGCTTCCTCTCCCCTAATTCGTAATGGTTCTCAAAGATCCATCCTTTAACTCCTTCCTTTGTCTCCCTATGCATTCTCCCCAAGCAACTTGCCTTTTCTCAAAGGCCATGTGTCTTTATGAATCCTCATATCTAAATGCAGCCCAGGCTTCAGTCCTCTAGACCCTCCTCCCTGCCATATTCCTCCGTGGGAAAACTCCACAGGCTCCTCATATTTGCATGCCCCAGAGCGAGCCAACCACTTCCCCACTCAGGTTCCCTCCTCCCTCTCTCTATTCCCACCTCCTCCATCTAATGTTCTTGATATAAGTTAATTTTATTATCATTCTAGCTCAAGCTAGAAACATAAACACCATCCTTCCTCCTTGGCTATCCTCCCTTCCACACCACCTACATCCAAGTAGTTGCTGGCTGGGCATTCTCTTTAAGTTCACTGCCCACCACCTTAGTGCCAGGCCCTCAGACCCTGGCCAATAGAATAGCCTCCAATCTTGTCTCAAATTTATTCTCCTTGTTATTGGCGATTTCTTACTGATACCTGTATTTGAACATGCCCTTCCCTGGCTAAGGTTATTTGGTGGTTTCTAAATCCATAGGATACTGTCCAAACCTTTTAGTAAGGTCTGTTAAGATCTAGCCCCTCCCACCTCTTCACCTTTATCTACTGCTCTTCCCTTACTCATCATCTCCTTCCCAGCTTCTCTGAGTTGTTTTACCATTTGCTTGCACATTTCCATGCATTTGTTGTGCTATTTCTTCTAGCCGGATGGCCTTCCCTTCCTTTTCCCATCCTCTTCCATCTAGGAAATCTTTCATGATGTAGGTAAAAGTGAAGCTTTCTTGACCTCACCCCACAGTGTTAGTGAGTCCCTCCTCTGTGTTCGCCAGGCATCTTGTACGGGTCTCTATTATGGAACCCATCTCATCGCAGTTAACTTCGCTGTCATCCTCTATATTGTGAATTATTTGGGTCTCATGATACTTTGTTGTTCTTTGTATCCCCAGTGCCAGCATAGTGGCTGGGATATAGAAAGTGTCCTTGGATGTCCCCTGAACGAATGGGAAAGAAACCAAGGAAACGTCTGGATAGGTTACATTTTTTAAAAAGCTTTGCTCTTGGGCGCCTGGGTGGCTCAGTTGGTTAAGCAACTGCCTTCGGCTCAGGTCATGATCCTGGAGTCCCTGGATCGAGTCCCGCATCGGGCTCCCTGCTCGGCAGGGAGTCTGCTTCTCCCTCTGACCCTCCCGACCCTCCCCCCCTCATGCTCTCTCTCTCAGTCTCTCTCTCAAATAAATAAAAAAATCTTTAAAAAAAAAAAAAAAAAAAAGCTTTGCTCTTGTCTTCAAAGCACAAAGAAAAATTTTCCTCCCTTAAAACAGCTCCATCTGTCTTCATTGTTCTATGGAGAGCCTCTTGTACACTTGGGAGTCTGATTCAAAACTTCCAGCAAGATGTCTGATCCTTCATGAAGGTGGTGTACCAACTGATATAGGAAGTCTGGGTAGCTATATTGTGCTTAGGGCACCTCCCCTTTTCTTTCCTGGGAGGTATCAGTCTAGAGGGCTTCTCTGGAACCCTTGAAATTGTCAGTAAACAGTAGCTCACACCTCATCTCCTTGACTAGAAGAGGGATCTTTCTGTGGCACCTGTGGAATTTATCAGGGCCTGTCCATTTCTCTTGGGTTGGAAAGACTTGTCAGCACCCAGTCTTTGTAGGCATGGTCAGATGTGGTTGGTGGATGAAGCTGCCAAAGAGTCATCCCCAGCATTACCACACTCAGGTGTCAGGACAAGTTCGCTCTTTAGCTACACCCATTGGCTTCTCGAAGCCCGTCCCTAGTCACAGGGCTCGCTAGCATCTTACTCTGAGAGGGGTCCTGCCAACTCCTCCCACTGAGGTAACCAGAACACGAGATGGGAAGATGACAGTGTTTCTTTCTCCTTATGTATTTTGGACCCATTTGGATCATTTGGACCCATATGAAGTGTCTCCAGGTGCCTCATGCAAAAGACACTTTATATTTTTTCATTAAGTTCTGTCTGGTTTTTCAGCCACATTTGTTGAGTATCTGAAGTCCTAGGTAACTGGGTTTGAATCCTGGCTATGGGACTTAGGGCTGCGTGATTTGGGCCAGCCTCTGAGGGGCTCGGTGCATCAGGAAGGATTTCTAATCACTGGATGGAACTGGAAGATAAAGCAGGAATCTAAGTCAGTGAGGAACTGGGGTTCAAGGGAGGTAGCCTGGCTTCAAGGAACTAGGTGAGGAACCTAGTTTCTGGGGGGCTGCATGTTCAAGGTCAGAGTGAGGCTAGTGGCAAAAATGCCAGACTGTGAAGACAGCCATTACCCTGGGGCTCCCTGGTGGCCTTCTGAGATGAGGAGAGGTTCAACTTTGGGGCAGTCCCAAACCCAGAGGCATGTGTTACCTGGGACCTGTTATGGGGATTAGAGAAGTAGGGGGCAAGGAGCCAGACAAATTGTAATGTTTTGCCTTCCACTGTTGGTCTCTTGTGTTTGCACCCTACTTGATCTCTTTAGGCCAAGGCTGTGTTACTACTTGCTTTCTTTCCTGGCTTCCAGGTAGGCAAGGTCTAGTCCCTCCTGGCCTGTGTCTACCTCCCTGACTAGAGGTCACAGCCATCGTCCTGCAGCTCCCTGCCTTACCACTGTGGCCAGGGTCCTTCAGGCTGCGAGCACAGTAACCCTCTGCTGTAATTATCTACTCTGGGTACTTTATTAGGGAGTTCAGAAGTGGGTGACTCATCACCATCAATAGTTCCTGCCCATTCTGCTCACCTCCACCATTCACTTCTGGCTTCTCTCTCCCCTTTCCTGTCCTGCATTGTAGATCTCTCTGGCAGGCTTGTCTCCCTATCCTCTAGTTTTCACCAATTCTTTAATAATGAATGACTGAAGATAATCATACTTAACATTTATTGAGCTCTACTATGTGCCAGGTATATTAGCTCATTTTTTATCTTACAAAAACCCTATTTATAGGTTCTGTGATAATCTGCCTTTTTCAGATGAGGAAGCTCAGAATGGTTAAGAAAGTTACCACCGGTTTTTAGCTTTTGGATTTTAGGTATCAGGATTAGAATCCAGGTTTGTCTGATAGCAGAGCTGATAACTTTTAGCCACATTTCAGCTTCTTTCTATCCCCAGCATTTTATCGAGATATTTCAGTGAGATATTTCTCACTTTCCTTGGCCTCTGTAGCAACACAGATATTAGTCTGACTATAGGTTCCTTCATTTCAATAAACACTGACAGCTAAAAATCTTGTGTGTCTGTATCCCTTGCTTTGCACAAGATCATTTTCTTATCACCCCAACCTCTCTTCAGAAAAAATATATGTATTTTTGGGGAATGATTTTCTCTCTTGGCAAATCCTCCATACTCTCTTACAGATTTTTAAAGTTGCTTCAGATTAAAATGAGGTTAATACACCCTCTTTGATTAATGTCTTTATCTTTTACATGAACAAAGGCTTATGGAGGAGAAGTAATTTATACAGGGTCGTATAGTAAGTTAATAAAGTCAGGGTGAGAACCCATGTCTGACACCTGGGCTAGTATTATTCTGATATACTTAACACTCGAAATTTTACTGGTATCAGGGGAATGAATTTTCATTTATATAACATAAGCTAATATATTTTTTCAGAAAATAGGTGGATGTACTTACAGCTTTATCATCAGTGTATCAAAATAGGTGGATGTACTTACAGCTTTATCATCAGTGTATCAAAGTGGATTCCTGGATCCCATACTCATGTTTCTAAACTGTAGAAAAATTCCTCTACAGTCAGAGAGTTCAGAAGTTTTCAGTATGAAATTCCTGATAGCTCACCTCACTTTTTTCCCAGAAAAAGGCACATTCACTCTCTCCTGACTCAGACCTTCTATAGTAGTGTAATTCTTCTTACCAAATTTATTCTTCAGTATTGCTGTTGAAGGACACCCACTTTTTCCCTTTGGCTTTGTAAACACTTTGTGTTATAAGGGCAGGATATTTAAAAGTTGAAGTCATTGACTTGCAAAATGAAAAATGACTTTTGAGAGCATCTTGCTGTTTGTTTATACCACGTAACTGAGAGCAGTGCTAACACTGAGGTAGCTGCTAATTTTTATGTAGTTCTTACCAAGAAATTAAAAGAATGTAATTTATCCAGCATCAGGATATGACAGAGGACTTCAAAATCCCCAGAAAGCTTTTTTTTTTCTTAAAGATTTTATTTATTTATTTGAGACAGAGAGAATGAGAGAGACAGAGAGCACATGAGGGGGGGAGGTCAGAGGGAGAAGCGGGCTCCCTGCGGGACTTGATACAGGGACTCCAGGATCATGACCTGAGCCGAAGGCAGTCGCTTAACCCACTGAGCCACCCAGGCGCCCTCCCCAGAAAGCTTTTTTACCATATATCCACACACAGTCTCTTGGGATGTGGGAAGGAATTATTGCTCACATTTTTATACATGGATAAACAGAGGCAACTCCGGCATTAGGTGAAGGATATGTGGGAATTTTTTTTCCAGTTTTATTGGGATATAATTGCAAAAGAACATTGTTTAAGTTTAAGGTGTACAATGTATAGATTTGTTACATTTATAAATTGCAAAATGATTCCCTCCATAGCATTAGCTACCACCTCTATCCTGTCACATAGTTAAAATTTCTTTTTTGTGGTGAGAACGTTTAAGACCTACTTTCTTAGCAACACTCAAGTATATAATATAGTAGTATTAGTTATAATCACCATCCTGTACACTAGATCCCCAGTCTTGTAAATCTTGTAGCTTGAAGTTTATACTCTTTGACCCAATCTCCAACTCCCTAGCCCCACTCTAGTCTGTTATTCTGAGTTTGTCTTTTTTAGATTCCACATAGACGTGAGATCATATATTTATCTTTCTCTGTCTGCCTATTTCACTTAGCATTATGTCTTCAGGGTCCATCCAAGTTGTTGCAAACAGCAGGATCTCCTTCCTTGTCGTGCCTGAATAATATTCCACTGTGCATGTGTGTGTGTGTGTGTGTGTACATACCACATCTTCTTTGTCCATTCATCAGTTGGTAGACATTTAGGCTGTTTCCTTATCTTGGCTCTTGTGAGTAATGCGGCAGTGAACATGGGAGTGCAGATATATCTATGAGATCCTGATTTAAATTTCTTTGGATATATACCCAGAAGTGGGGTTGCTGGATCATATGGTAGTTCTGTTTTTAATTTTTTAAAGGAACCTCCATACTGTTTTCCATAGTGACTATACCAATTTGCATTCACACCAACAGTGCACTAGGGTTTATGTAGGAATTCTTTATACTAAGTTTGCAACATTTTTATGTAAGTCTGAAATTATGTCAAAATGAAAATAAAAATATTAATAAAGCAGAGAGTAGCAATGGTTAATAAGAGAAATAAGCAGTAAGATCTACTTTCCAGTATTTACTTATTTTTGATCTCTGAGGATACAGCAGTGTTTGTTTTTAAATCTATAAATCCCATCAGTAAAGAAACTCAGCTGAGAATGCTCCTAATGTTGAGAGGTCCCTCTCCTGTAACTCCCCAGGCGCAGTGACCCTACCGGCCGACCTCACTCTTGGCATTTAACCAAATTTGGGGAGAACCAACCAGATGCCAGCATGATGCAAATAACTCCGGGCACGATTGGCACTCCTTGGCCTCAGAGATACCATTCCAGGTAAGTGGCCCCAGCTGAGACTCAGGGCTTTTCTTCTTTCCGAGGTCTTGAGAACATTTTCTTACACTCACTTCGAGTATTAAACCTCTCTACCCACCACCTTCCTCATCCTCTTAAAACTCCGAATGTATACCAGTTATCTTCATATCCTGGGCTAGACTGGCACAAAGGGAGGCCATTTGAGTTAATTACAGGGTCTGTCCATTCTGAGACACTTCTCAATTACACATGGTAACACTACTAGAAAAATTGACGAGCTTCTTCCCTCACGGCTTACTGTCCTTCTTAGCCAAATATGTATCTGCTTTTTACTGAATGATCTTATTCTTGTGTTTGAACTCCCCACTCGTTTTTATCCTTCTGTTAGGCCAGTTATCCAACTTAGCTCCAACCCAGAAAGTTAACACACTTAGGGCTGCTCAGGGTGCACATTGTCTCATGTGATATGACATGCTTTCATCTGCACCTGTAAAACACACACAGTAGTCTTAACCCCATTTTACAGAACAGGAAGTTGAAGCTTGCAGAGACTAATTTGTCCAAGGTCAAACAACTGATCAGGACCTGAGTCCAGACTCAAATCCAAGCCAGGGGTCAGAGCCATGGCCTATAACTAACTACTAGTTCTACTTGCTCTCTTTCTCTAGTCATTGTATCAGTCAAGGTTCAGTCAGAAAAAGGCAAGGCCACTGCAGTGTCATGGGAGAAGGGATGGACTATAGTAATCAGACCTGACACAGTTGAGAGGGAAGCCAAACTTGACCACCAGACATATTAAAGTACTCAGTCAGGACTCCCCTACATTTACTATGGATTCAGAATCCATACAAATTAGAATCCATCTTCTGATGCCAGCGAGTTTGACCCTGTTGCTTCAGGCTTTTTGAAAGTGCTTATATAAGGGTAATGGCAGGGATGGGAGGGTAAAGAGGATATGGGTCCTACATGCAAATGAGATGCAGGTGCTGATGGGTCAGGTGGGGGGAGGGGCAAGACTTCTGGAAGGATTACTTAACTAACAGATGGTGGCTCCACATTTGGCAAGGCCAGGACTCGGAACCCTTAACTCATGTCCAGTCAAATCAAGGGCCAATTCCTAGACTCCTCACTGATGGACGTGGCTCCCGGCACATCAGGGTAGGCTTCAGGCCACAGAAAAGAATTTCCTGGTGACCCTCCTTGTTAGACACTCCCCTCCCTTGCCCGTGTCCCTCCCACTAACCCTGAAAGAATTTATTCTTGCCATCTGGGCTCAGAGAACAGGGCCCCCAGCTGGGCGCCGCCTGCACCCAGGCATAGCACTTTCGCTCTCTGGGCCTTTGGAAGGTAAGATGTGGAGGGCCCTGCAGTGCGAAGGAAAGAAAGCATAGTGGGAAGGCACTTGGGCTTAAATCCCAACTTCACTGCTTACCAGATGAGCTTGAGCAAGTCATTTAACCTCTTTGATCTTGTTTTTCTTGTCTGTAAGATGAAATTAATAATATGTATCCCACTGGATCATAGTGAGGATTAAGCAAAACATGTAAAACATTCAGTGCAGTTCCTGGAACGTAATAAGCACTCAATAATTACAATTACAATAATTAGGCTGAAGACTTATCAGAGGCACAGTGAAACCTGATAATAAATTTCAAGGTTAATAGCATAAACCGGCACGCACATAAAATGCAATTGTGTATTAGCAGAGTGCTCCTCAACAGTGGGGCCCTGTGCAGCCTCCTAACGCCTCACCTCCCCAGGAGGCCCTGAACCTGCTCATACTGTAACCTAAAACACATGAGCAGAAGGTAAGACTGCTGCAGTTGGTGCTCAGAAGAGCTGCCTCCAGCACTAAGAGAGTTGGCCACTGGAGAACTGTGCAGCTGGTGATAGAAGAGTAGCGCTCTGAAGGCTGCGTGTCCGCACCTCCCGTGTCCTCTGCCCCGTCCCAACCTCCACAGGGAGTCAGGCAGGTGGATCCATCACTGCGCTTCTAATGCAAGCTTCAGGACAGATGCCGCCGAGCTTTGCACAAAGGACCACGTAGGGTACGAGGACAAAGGCAAGCTCACGTTCCCCACAGCGCTACAGACCTGAGGATTCTCTTCTTCGCCAGCACAGGTCACGCTGTGGTCTGTTAGGTCCACGCCTCAGGCTTGCAGCGCTGACAGATGCCTCACCCCAACTCCGTGTTCTCTCAGAGGGCCTGATGTGGGTGGCTGTCGGTGGAGACGCGCTCCAGGCACCTTTCCAAGGAGCACAGTAACGTCCAGTGGTCTGGTGCGCCAAACCAGCTGTTTGGCATCCCTCTGACAGCCTTCCTTTGGTTCTAGAAGCCCAATCTCAGTCCTGAGTTTATGGATCTGTTTCTCATATAGAAGCTGGCGCACCAGGGAGCTTAGGGGAGAGGGAAGCACAGGACAAGTGATTTTAAGTGCCTGCAAGCTGGTTTAGATCTGGATTTCATCGGCTTCCTGTCAGACCTGGCTCACGGTCTTTTTTGCTGTCCTGCAGAACTCTCACACAACGGTCCTCAGTATTAAAGTATACTTCAGAAGAGATCTGGAAAAGTCATGTAATCTAGCCCCTCAGCGGAGGCTGAAATAACAGTATCAAAATGCTGAAGAACCAGTACTACCTCTCAGGTGATTTCTGGTTACTAGGGGTATAATACTGAACAAGACCGAAAAAGCGCCCACCTTATAATATTTGTTGACCAAGGTCTGTTCCATGGATTAATCATCCATTAGATGCTCCTTGGAAAAAAGTTCCTAGGATCAAATTAATTTAGAAGACACTGTTTAGTATAGTTTCCTTTTAGAACATCACATGAACAATAGTTTATTAAAGACTCAGAAGTCTTACAGCAAATAGAATTAATTTACTTAGCTCGGCATTTTCCAAACATTTCATCATCTAAGGAATCCACATTCTATGAGTGCACTTTAGAAAATGTTTTCATACACTTGTTTTGTGCTCTTTGCTGTGTGTTTTAAGTATTTACAAAATACATGTAAACACACAAAAGAGTAATATAAGAATTATAAGTAATATTATAAGACTACGTGGATCGACCACAAAAGTAACATTTTGTCATATTTGCTTCAGATCTTAAGCATTACAGACACCGTTGAAGTCTCTCTCATATAATGAAAGGGATATAAGGTAATGTCAAGTAGTGGTAAGTACTATGAAGGAAATAAGCAGAGTAACAAGTGGTAAGGATGGGGGAGATGCTCTTTAGATGCTCTTGCGTTCAGGAAGTCTTCTCCCAAGCAGAGACTTGAATCAGGTGAAGAGCATACCATGTGGTGGGAACAGTGGGTACAAAGGCCCTAAGACACTGGAAGAGCTTTCTTGGGTTTGAATTACAGGAAGGAGGCCATTACACTGCAGTGCAGTGAGCAAGAGGGGACCAGTAGAAAATGAGGTTGGGAGCTAGCCAGACCACGATAAGAAGCTTGACACACTTACTTGACAGTAAGGCTGTCTCTGTATGGGCTGGAACTGTTCCAGGGAATGAAGACCTCATCCCAAGTTCTTCTTCCCCACCATTAAAAGTGCGATCTTGGAAGCAAGAACGGCAAAGATAATCAGAATGACGACTTCCAGAAAGTGGTGGAAGAACTCCGTAGAGGGTGATGTCAGTGCACTCGATGGCACAGCATGCCACTTGGGCCTGTTCCCCACTCAGCTTGGGAGTGGAGATTTCCAAGGGATAGCCCTCCCTGAGTAGCCCAGAGCATGTCACCATCCTCACATGGTACATTCCACCTGAGGTTTGGTGGGTTAAGTTTCCTTTAGCCACAGGATGGAACCCATTGTACCCTTGCTCTGCCTAAAGATATTTACACCAGCGATTTCGTATTTCTAGACATCTACATTTTGAGATGTTAGTAATGACGCTTCTTGCCCTTCAATCGTGAGAGTTTCAGTTATTCCGTCTCTTCGCTTTGACTTTTTGTGTGTCCCTAAGTAGATCTGAATTATCCTTTCAGTGAAAGACTGCTAAAATTCCCAGCAGTTGGGGATTAAGTGGTGCCTACCACCTGCATGGAATTGGTGAGCAAAAGGGCCATGATGGGGTATACGGCTCCCATTTCCACTCGAAGCATTAGCTCTGTATCTCCTGTTAGAAGAGATGAAGGGAAGCGTAAGTGGGTCATAGGAGATTATCCTCAACTGAGCTGTCATGTACGTTAACACAGTCTTCATTTGAAGGGGAACTGGGAAGGGGGGGAGGGGGTAAAATCTGGCAGTGACATATGCCACACCGTTGAGTGCCAGGACTGGTATCTCTAGTCTGGCTGGCTCAAGAGCTGTTCCTTCTTTTCTCCCTTGAATTTATACCTGTCCCTCCTGAAGGGGGAGGCTCCATTCAGTAAACGGACTCTGTCTAAAAAAGAAAAATTACATCCTTGAGGTGAACTGCTGAAAATGTAGTCTTCCTTGAATTCCAGTGCCAGTTTTGAGTCAGAATATGGTCCTTCCGGTCTCTTGCCATAGACCCTGGATTTAGGCCAGCCATAAAACATTATCCTATGCTTAGTCAGGAAGACACTGTATTTACTTCAATGAGATCCAGAAATATAATCATAGCCCCATGAATTTTAATAGTGCTTAAACACCTATTCATTTAAAAGTACAAAAGCTTAGCAAAAAGTTTTAGTGTTTACCCTTCTGTAGAGAATGGTGAGTCACAAACATTTGAACAGTTTCGAGATTGATTTTTGAACCACTTTACTCCTTTCTGTATGCCCTCACTCCCCCCAACATGCTGGGTGAAGTATATTTTAACATTTGTAACTAAAGCTAATTAGAAGTAATTTTGTTTTGAGGCAACTCTGGGGGATGCCATGTCAGGATTGAGAATCATTCCCCTTCCCCCAGCAGGCTCTGAAAAATCACCTGGAGGACTGTGTAAAGGAGAAGGTCTTACCTTTCTAAGTGTTTGAAGGAGGCTTTGCTCGGGCTTTGGGAAGCCATCCACAGGTGATGGACTCCTGTAATTAAGACTTCTTTTAACGCTGCCCTCTCCTGTCAGCTTTTTCTGACTTTGCCATTTCTCTGAATTTCTCTCATTCAGCTTTGTGTTTAGCTTTCTCACTACAATCAAATTGGCTCTAGTAGTAGAGATTCCAGGAAGATTGCCAGGGTATAGCCCTTCAATTCCATAAAAAGGAAAGATTAACTAAAAACACACACGTGCACACAGTCTCCCTCACCCGGTGCACGTGCCTGGTCTCTTACTAAGCTCTTCCCCTTCTTCCCACAAAGAGCCCTAAGAGACACAAAACTGCAGTCTCTCGCACTCCTCCTCCTCCTCTCTTCTTTCCTCCCCCATCGCTCATTTCTTGGCACACACAGAATGTCACTTGCAGCACGCAGCAAGTCACATCAACGTGTTGCCTCTACCCCGAGGCTGCGCGGCTTCCTCCGCGCCCCCCGTTCCGCCCCTTGCAAGCCCGGGTGATTAATTAGAGGCGCACAGGTTACAGTGTTGGGCAATTACTCCTCGTGACAACACACAAGGAGGCTGAGCAAGGCCCAGATTGGCCCTTTTCACCCACCCTTCCAAAAACCAAACATGTTGCACAAGAGTACATTTATAAGCTGGGCCCTGTGCCTGTGAGCCTCCCAAACGCTATTGTCTCCCTTTCTTCTAGCTCCTCTACCAGTGACCTCTCCAGCTTTGACCATGCTTATCTGAGGCGAAGCCCTGACCGCTGCAGTTCCCAGGGGAGCATGGAGAGCCTGGAGCCCAGTGGGGGATACCCACCCTGCCATCTTCTTTCCCCTGCCAAGTCCACTGGCAGCATTGACCAGCTCAGCCACCTCCATAACAAGAGAGACTCGGCATACAGCTCCTTCTCCACCAGTTCTAGCATCCTAGAGTACCCACCCCCTGGCATCTCTAGCCGGGAGCGGTCAGGCTCCATGGACACCACTAATGCTCGGGGTGGCCTCCTAGAAGGGATGAGGCAGGCTGACATTCGCTATGTCAAGACAGTCTATGATCCCCGGAGGGGAGTCTCGGCCGAGTATGAGGTGAACTCTTCAGCCCTCCTTCTCCAAGGGAGGGAGGCCCGAGCGTCAGCAGATGGTCAGGGCTATGATAAATGGCATAATGTTCCTCGGGGCAAGGGAGCACCACCCCCATCCTGGAGCCAGCAGTGCCCCAGTGCCTTGGAGACCACTCCTGACCTGCCTCCTAAAGTGGGCGCACCCCTGCCCCCAGCGCGGAGCGACAGTTACACAGCCTTTCGGCAGCGAGAACGACCCAGCTCGTGGTCTAGCCTCGATCAGAAGCGGTTCTGTCGGCCTCAGGCAAACCCGGCAGGCTCCCTGAAATCTCCCTTCATAGAGGAACAGCTGCATACTGTGCTAGAGAAGAGTCCAGAGAACAGCCCCCCAGCGAAGCCCAAGCACAGTTATCCCCAGAAGGCCCAACCTGGCCAACCTCTGCTGCCAACTGGCATCTACCCGGTCCCTTCTCTGGAGCCACATTTTGCCCAGGTGCCCCAGCCTTCTGTGAGTAGTAACGGCACGCTCTACCCAGCCCTGGCCAAGGAGAGTGGGTATACAGCTCCTCATGGAGCTTGTGACAAGATGGCTACCTTTGACGAGAATGGGAACCAAAATGGATCTAGCAGGCCTGGGTTTGCCTTCTACCAGCCTCTAGAACATGATTCAGTGTCCCCAGGAGAGAGGAAACCTGAAACTTCAGCCAGATGTGTCCCCTACAAAGTCCATTTCCCTTCAGTACCTGAAAATGAGGAGGATACCTCCCTGGAGAGACAGCTCACACCTCTCCGAGGCAACAGCCCACATCCCAATGAGAGAAGGAGCACCCACAGCAACAAACCATATTCTAGTTACCACAGCCTCAGATCCCCTCAGGCCTGGCAAGTGGGTGAAGACAAGAGGTCCTCCAGGCCCTCAGAGCCTTGGGAGGGTGATTTACATGAAGACCACAATGCCAACCTGCAGCAGAGGCTGGAGAGGGAAAGCCTAGGCCAGAGCCTGTCGAACAACTTTGGCAGGACCAAGCCAGGCTTTTCCTCTCTCCAAAACATTCCTGAGAGTCTAAGAGGGCAAAGCAGATTGGAGCTAGGAGGAGGAGCCCAGGAGGGCTACCTGGAGGGCTGGTCTACCTCTGTAGTCAACAGCAAGGTAGAAGACTCTGGAAGGAAAGCTGTTCCTGACCACAGGAGCCAGCTGGACAGGCCAGTCTCCTACCCAAGGCCCGAGGCAAGAACCAGTGCCTTGGCCTCTTTCCCCAGTTCAGACCCAAGGTATGAGGAGCCTCCCTCCCCACCCCACCAGCAGACATCCAGTCTGGGCAGGAGGCGGCTCAGCTCCAGCAGCACCTCCGCTCTGCAGGGCTTTCAGTATGGGAACCCCCACTGCTCCGTGCTGGAGAAGGTTTCCAAGATCGAGCAGCGAGAGCAAGGGAGCCAGAGACCCCCAAGTGTGAGCAGCTCTACTTACGGCCACAACTACAGGCCCAACAGGACGCTTGCGACTTCTAATACTTTTGGGAATGACTTTGAGGAGACAAAAGCCAATGTCCGTTTTTCTGAACCCACTGAACCCCTAGGCAATGGGGAGCAGCACTTCAAAAACGAGGAGCCAAAGGTGGAAGAGGTTTCCTGGCAGCCATATGGTCAGCAGTTGAGGCGGGGTGCCGATGTCGGCCGTGGCCCCCAACTTCACGGCAGTGAGCCCCCGAGGCGGGACCCTCACCTACTCCGCAGCCAGAGCACCTTTCAGCTCTTCGGCGAGGCGGAGAAGGAGCCCGTGTGGCTGGACGAGAGGCCCGGCACGCCCGAGTCGCCGGTGCTGGACGCCCCCTTCAGCCGTACCTACCGGAACAGCATCAAGGACGCGCAGTCCCGTGTCCTGGGGGCCACCTCCTTTCGACGCCGGGACCTCGAGCTGGGGACACCCGCAACTTCGAGACCCTGGCGCCCGCGGCCCGCCTCGGCGCACGTGGGGCTGTGGAGCCCAGAGGCAGCGGCATCCGCCTCCCCACACACCCCTCGTGAGCGGCACAGTGTGACCCCGGCCGAGGGCGACCCTGCCCGACCCGCGCCCCCTGCCGCCCGAAGGGGGCCGCGCCGCCGCCTGACCCCCGAGCAGAAGAAGCGCTCCTACTCAGAGCCTGAGAAGATGAACGAGGTGGGGATCTCGGAGGAGGCCGAGCCGGCGCCCTCGAGCCCGCAGAGGAAGGGGCTGCGTTTCCCCGAGAGCACGGTGGCGGACCGGCGCCGCATCTTCGAGCGCGACGGCAAGGCCTGCTCCACGCTCAGCCTGTCGGGCCCGGAGCTCAAGCAGTTCCAGCAGAGCGCTCTGGCCGACTACATTCAGCGCAAGACCGGCAAGCGGCCTTCCTCCGCCGCCGGCTGCGGCCTCCAGGAGCCCGGGCTGCTGCGGGAGCGCGCCCAGAGCACCTACCTGCAGCCTGGCCCCGCGGCGCCCGAAGGCCCCAGCCTCGCCTCGGCCTCCAGCCTCTGCTCCCTGCGGGAAGCCAGTCTGCAGCCCCGCAGGGAGGCCGTCCTCCTGCCGGCCGCAGCAGTGGGGGGCGCGGGGGAGTCCCCGCGGGCCCCCAGAGATCGCAGCAGCTCCTTCGCTGGAGGCCGCCTCCTAGGGGAA
>NC_138370.1:122699696-122711868 GCF_054177405.1 Leptonychotes weddellii | reverse complement strand
CCTGCAGCCTGGCCCCGCGGCGCCCGAAGGCCCCAGCCTCGCCTCGGCCTCCAGCCTCTGCTCCCTGCGGGAAGCCAGTCTGCAGCCCCGCAGGGAGGCCGTCCTCCTGCCGGCCGCAGCAGTGGGGGGCGCGGGGGAGTCCCCGCGGGCCCCCAGAGATCGCAGCAGCTCCTTCGCTGGAGGCCGCCTCCTAGGGGAACGGCGACGTGGGGACCAAGCCCCAAGGGAGCAGCTCGGTGGAGCTAGTAACTATGGACCAATGAGCACCCAGAGGGTGGACAGGACCCCTGGGGAGCCCTCCGCGTGGGGAGCCGCGGCCAAGAGGGCTGGGAAGTCCATGTCTGCAGAGGACCTGCTGGAGCGCTCCGATGTCCTGGCAGTCCCTGTCCATGTGAGATCACGGTCCTCGCCCACTGCAGACAAGAAGTGTCAGGTAAGTGCAACCAGAGGGTCTTAGAATGGGGCCCTTCGGCCCCAGAACTTTTGTGAGGCTCCCCTATCCCCCTGCTTCTCCCCACTCTAATTTTACTGTTATATGCAAAAGGGTAGCATTTGTTTTCATGGAGTGATTTCTTTCTCCATGCCATGATACCCTTACAGAGATACAGATATGTAGATACATAGAGTTGTATAGATATCTGTGTGTGTGTGTGTCTGTGTGTACCCTTCATTTTAGGAAGTTACCCACCTCTCAGGGCAAGAATGCATGGTTAGGAAAAGTTAGGGATTATCTTTTTTGCTGGTTTGGTTTTTTTATATTCATGGAATAGAGACTGTCTCAGTATTTTAAAGATTTTAGCTTTGCACCCTCTGTTTCTGACTTTTACATTTACAAAACAAGAATTATTAACTCTAATAAGTTATTGGCTATCAAACTCCTGGCCTTCAGCTAAGTATGCTTTACATTTGTTATCTCATTAAGCCTCAATCCTCCTGTGTAGGATATTGCCCACATCAAACCTATCTGAATTCTTGGAGTGCACCACTTTGGTGAGATAGGAGAATCAGACTTTCCAATTCTCACATAAAAGGATTTTCTAATAAAGATTTCAAACTATTCAAAGATTATGAAGTGCTTTCCACTGAAGATTTCAGCATAGCTAAGCAATAGAACCTGAGCACTAACTCCCAGGAGTCTACTAATTGCCCTAATTCTTAGTCACTCCTTGCTGCGAGTGCACTGCAGATCAAAGGCCTACCTCATGGTTCCCTTCCCACCTCAGAAGATATTACGAATTCACATCTAGGTCAGCACAGGGGAGAACACTCCTCCACTGTCCCTTCTCGCATTCTCTTTTCCCCAGCAGAGAAGTCAGTCGTTTAGCAAGACTTTGTAGAGCATGTGTTGTATGAAAAGCACTGTACTTCGAGGTTGAAGGAAACACAGAAAGACGTAAGGCTCATGCCTTTCTGGGGTTCACAGCTGAGCAAGGAATATGATGAACTTCTATATAAATGACACACAGGACTAGCGAATGCTTTGGGAGCAATGATAAATAATATGCTATGGAGGGGAGAGTGATTAATTCTAACTGAGGAGATCTAAGGGCTTCTCTTGAAGGAGATGGTATTTGAACCAGGCTGTGAAGGATGGGTAAGATGTTAACAAAGGATTGGGGTTGGTAGAAACAGCTGCAAAGAAAGAAAAATTCAGACATTACTGCCTGAGAAGTTTTTTGCTGTACTGCTTCTGAAACAAAATACTGTACCCATCTAGATATTTTGTTTCAAAACACCCAGAAATACTTTCTCTCCAGGATAAATGCACAAAAAATTGTATAGAGGCAGTCCTCCACAAGCTTTCACTGACCATTTTCTTCCCCTCAGAATGAAGCACAGAGCTAATTTCTACTCCTTATCCTACCACTAAAACACTTAAAATGTTTGATGAACTTCAGTAGCATAACGACCCCAACATTAATTTTTCTTCCCATGTTCTCTAAAGAAAAGAGAAATGTTGAGGTGAAAACTAAGTCATATTCGGCTATTTATTTCTTACTATATTTCATTATTCTCCCTTGGGGAATTGGTTGGATGGCTCTGAATGTTACTCTGCTTTCTCCCCAAATATTGAGAAAGTGGTGAACTGGGAAATAAAGCTAAAACATAGGTGTAGGGAAATGACGAAATTCCTCCAAATCCCAGCTGAATACGTTATTTGAAAAACTTTTAGAAAAGTACAAAGCATTATTTACATCCTCTTCAATATAGAGAATACCATATTTAGATATTTAATTTGGGGACTCTGATGCCAGAAGGGGAATATTTTCAAAATGAAATACTTTCTCTGTGCTGCTTTGCTCCTACAAATTCTGA
This sequence comes from Leptonychotes weddellii, assembly GCF_054177405.1. Lineage (NCBI taxonomy): Eukaryota > Metazoa > Chordata > Mammalia > Carnivora > Phocidae > Leptonychotes > Leptonychotes weddellii. The sequence goes on along the minus strand of NC_138370.1, from coordinate 122,709,552 downwards.
AAACAGATTACCAGCCCCCAGATTGTAATTGTGCCGGGACTATGCTCTGGAACATCCTTCTCCCATTCTCCCACCAGCAACCAGACCTTGCCTGCCCCAAGACCTGGTCCACGGCAAGGTCTTCGCCTTGCATCTTCTTCATATAGCCATCCTCTACCCTATTTGTAGAACTAGTTAAAAAACAAAACTAGTCTCTACACAATTACTGTGGTTCTTATTTCAGGATATTGTATTTTTTTAATGTGCATGAATTCTAGAGACTTTACAATTATTATTAAGCTTTAATGAAGGTATTCAATAAGAATTTATCTCATCCCAGCTTTAGAGAACTCTGAGAAATTAAGTAACCCTGCAGAAACTGTCTGCCTACTAAGTTAAAGCCAAAATATGAAGTCGTTTTCTGGGGCTGGCTCATTCCATGGCATCCTGAACAAATGTTCCTTGCTCCTGCCAGCCAGATGCTTATAGAGCAGGATTTTATAAGCTTTTGACAAGGATTCAGTTCCTTTTCAGAAGTCCATTAGTGAGGACAGTTTCTGCCTCCCAGACAAGGTCAACATGGAAATCAGTTTCTCTGTTTATACAAATTGATCATTCTTGCACCTAAATAACTGCAGAAGGCTGCCACCACTCGTAGCCTGAGACCTGCTCAGACACTCAGGAGGCCTGGGCCTCTCCTTAGCCAGCGATGGTTCTCTCTGAAACATGCAACCTTTTACTACTTCTCTCTTAATTCTTCATTTGAATAGTGTAACTGCAGAACAAATGGATATTAGTGATGGTGCTGAAGGACACATCAAATTCTTGCCTATTTCCTACTTTCTATGAAACTTTGGAAAACTTAACCTTTTTAAAATGGGTGGGCCCTGAAAAAGCTGCCAGAAAATACCCAAATATTCCTGCTTCAGAGATGAAAATTTACACCTATTCATTGCATAGATTTAGAATCCAGCAAAGGCTATAAAAAGAAACCTTTGGAGAAATAAGATTTCTGGCTGGGAGTTGCTTTTTCCAGATGCTGAGTTAGAGGTTTCTCTGGTTCTCACTGTATTTACAGAGACCTTGGTTCCTGATATATAAGATATTCACCATGTGATGGTGTGACAAACATTTAATTGCTGAGGAAATTGCTTAGTTCATCCCACAGTGTTGGATATAGGCTTGATTCTGTAGAATGCAGCTTGTAAATCATTTTAACACCCCTCAGGAAGCACCCATTCAAGCTTGTGCATAAACAGAATCACCTTTCCACAAAATGTGAAGTTACAAATAACTAGTAATAATAAATGTCTACTGTGTATGCACCAGTCATTGTTCTACATGTCTTATAAGCATAAAAATAATCCTCACATCTACACAAAGAAGTAGATACTATGGTTCTCTCTGTATTACAGATGAGGGATCTGAGATACAGAAAGGATGAGAAATTTGCCCAAGGTAGTGGGAGGGAGGTTTTTGACCCCATGCTGTCTGACTCCAGATTCTGCAAGTCACTATACCATACTCCCTCCTTGAATAAAAAAAGACTGGGGGAGGGAGGAGGCAAGAGTTAAATATCTGAAAACTTCAAGCCAATGAATTGATTTCATTTTAACATTTACTGATTACTGTTATTCACATTTAAATAAAATTTTAAGATTTCTCAAATGGATTCCTAATTCATTTTTGCAGATACTTGGAAACTGATATCCAAAGTAGATGAATACTATCATCATCATATTTCACTGGCCACAGAGTTAGTAGGATATCTAACTCCGAACCCAAAGCAAGAGTGTAAGGATTGGGACTCAACTTTAGGTTTATAAAGTTTGCTATGCCTAACGAAGACTAAGAACAGGGGTATTTTTTTAGGTCAGTCATCGGAAGTCAGATAACTAACAAACACAAATAGACATTTACCCAAGTATCTATTGGAATATACCTCGTATTTCTCCCATAGCCATTGCTGTTTCCTAAATTGCCGTAAGTAGTTTATTTTCTATAAACTGGTAGGAAGTATAAAGTCTTCTTTGGCAGTGAATATATGCCCAAATCAGAACAAGTAAATGCAACAGAAACTGATCTCCTTGGGCTTGTACGAGGTTGGACTTCTGTCCAAATGATATTGTCATTGACAGAGAGTTTTCTTAATGGCCTATTAGTGGATCTAACTTCCTTTATCTTGTGCACACCCCCATAAATACCAACTTAAGCTTGATATTCTGGGGGCCAACTCATGTGACTGCAGAGGTTAAACTCCTTCTCATACTGAAATTCAAAGGAAATAAGAAAATGGGAAAATAGACTTAATTGTTAGTGGGCAAGGACCTCACAGGGGATCTAGAGGCATTCCCAGTTAATTGCACATTCTTGTCAAGAGGGGGGTGGAGTGGGGAAAGATTTTAGAAGGACCATAAGGTTCCATGGAGAGCAGGAATTCCCATTCCCTAGAGTGATATTTGAGCAAATCAGAGACGCATGGAACTCCTTTTTCTCAGAGTATTCAAATCTGATTGCATCCAGCCCAGCCTCTACTCACTTATGAAGATGCCAAGGACAGATCTTGGGCTTTGAAGACATCATGGTTTGAATGCTCGCTCCTCCACTTTAACTGTGGGTAAATACTTCACCTCTCTGAGCTGCAGTTACCTCCCTCACCTTAGTGTTATAGATTAAATAACAGAGGGACTACTAAGTTACCTGATACAATTCCAGGCACATAATTTGAGGATTTTAAGGTACTTTGCAGTGTCTGGGACTCAGTAAATGCAATAAGGGATAACTGTAGTTCACAATATTCACGTGTTTGTTTTCCCTTCAGGCCTACTACCACCTTTGGCTCTTTTTTTCTATTGCCTTTCAGTACTTCTACCACTGACTGGAACAACAACAAAAAAAAGTGGACAGATTAATGGTGAAATAAGTTGCTAAAACTAAGGGTAGGGATCAATATGGATTTAATTTCTCTGTTATTTATAAATAATTGAAAATTAAATGTATTATCAATAACAACATCCTTGTCTGCATCAAGACCTGTTCACATGGGCCAAATTTTATGCTATCAAAAACTCACCAAAAAAACCAAAGAACACCTCACCTATCACCCTTTCAGGAAACCAGTCTATATACCCTTACTAAAAACAAAAACAAGTAATGACTACCCCTGAAAAGTTACCAGAGTTACTGATATTACATGGGGGTGAGATGTTTTTTCCTGAAGGGAATATACTTCAACCTGATTACAAGCCAGATGCATATCTTTTCTCTAATTAGAACTCAGAACATTTGAGATTTTTTGCTAAATTCAATAAACGATCATTTTCCTTGTCATCTCCCATATTTCCCTATTGCTGTTTCAAAAGTTTGGCCCTCTGAAATAATTTTCATCATTATGTTTCAAGTATAGTGGTTATTCTGAACCCTGGAGGTAACTGTCATCAGACTTCTGCTTAGAAAACGTCTTTGTGAGGAGAGACACCTGGGGAGACAAGACTGAGGTGCAGATCCTAGCTCTGCCACTTGGGAAGGGTAACTGCTCTGGGCCCATGTCATCCTCACTGCTCTGGGGTTGACAGTGTTGCTGGGGCCGTGGGGGTGAAGTGGATAGTATGCAACAGTGCTGTGTTGGGGCCTGACACTAAGTAGTAGGCCTCCAACAAAGGTTCCTTCTCCTTTCTACCTCCAGCCTCTTGGTAAATTTAAATGCCTCTTTGTTGGTCATAATGCTGTGCCCTTCTTGTGTTTCAAGGATGTGGTTTTGGGGGAAAGCAACAGCTTTGGTCTTGTGAAGGATCCATGTTATCTGGCTGGCCCTGGGTCCAGGTACGTACATGTATTTATGAGGCCCTCTGCCTTATGAATGCTGGAGTTAAATGCTTCTCTTCTGCTCTACGAGAAAGGGAAATGTGACATTAAGATGTTTCGTGTTATTGTGTGCCGCCTTTTCAATTTGTCTAGGCCATAGGAAACGTCTAAATTTTTTATTTATAGGTGACTTTCTCTAAGAATGATACTTATTCAGAATGGGTTTTGATTGTGCACTAGGGAGGCAGTAGTTGACTTCAGTTAAGGTTAGCCTTAGAGTAGTTCCTGGAGATGCTCTTCTCAAGCATATCCTCTGGCTCACAACTGGGGCCTCACTTGTGTGGCTCTCTCCGGGTTCTGTGCACAAAGGATCAAGTCTGGTGACTAAAGCACTAGCGGAAGAATGAGCATCTCATGAACAGCTTCACAGAGCAAGACAAATTTATCAGAAGCACACGAGGTAAAAAATAAAGCTCCCAATCATAATTTTTAGGCACTGAGGGATAGGAAATAGGAGAGTTAGTTTAAAATTGCCATCAAGGGGTGCCTGGGTGGCTCAGTTGGTTAAGAGCCAGCCTTTGGCTCAGGGTTCGAGCCCGGAGTTGGGCTCCCTGCTCAGTGGGGAGTCTGCTCCCCCCTCCACTCACTCTCTCTCTCTTAAAAAAAAAAAAAAAAAAAAAAAGGCAGCCCATGTGGTGTCAGGAAGTGGGTATTAAGTTACCTTCTTTACTAGCAGACTTCCCCGGCTACGTGCTCTTGCTCCCATAGTTGTGCTTAAAGTGAAGAAAGTATTCAAGGTGAGGCTCAGAACTTTGGTTAGTTTCAGTGCATTGCTTAAAAGCTAGAGACAAGGGAAAACTGACAGTGACCTAGAGCATTGCCAAAAGAGAATTGTCTAAAGTCAAAGGTGAAACTCAACTCAACCACAAAAAATCAAATACCTCAATTACAAAAAGAACTTGAGTAGACATTTCTCCAGAGATGATAAAAAATGGCCAGCAAGCATATGAAAAGATGCTCAACATCACTCTCAGAGAAACACAAATCAAAACCACAATAAGATATCACCTCATACCTATTGGGATGGCTACTATAAAAAAAAAACAAAAACAAAACCGTAAGAAAACAAGTGTTGGTGAGCATCTGAAGACATTGGACCCCTTGTGCAAACATGACTACTAGGCTCCTTTCCCCCCCTCCCCCGCTGCCTACCACCCCTAATTTATAGCCTGGTAATAAATGTCTTTCCCCCCACCAAAAACAATTGTTGGTAGGATTGCAAAATGGTCCAACTGCCTTGGAAAACAGGATGTAGGTTCCTCAAAAAAAAACTAAAAAAAGATCTACCATATCCCTCAGCAGTCCCACTTCTGAGTCTGTATCGGGAAGAGTTGAAAGCAATGTCTCAAAGAGGTATTTTCATACCCATGTTCATAGCATCACTACTCACAATAGTAAAGAAGTGAAAGCAACAAAAATGTCCATCAATAGATTTTAAAAATGTGGTACATTCATATAATAGAGTATTATTTAGTCTTAAAAGGGGAATTCTGGCACATGCTACAATATGGATGAACCTTGAGGACATCATGCTAAATGAAATACATCAGAGACAATAAGACAAATACTCTAATTCCACTTATATAAGGCATCTTAAAGTAGTCAAATCCATAGAAACAGGAAGTAGAGGTGATAAGGGCTGGGAGGAGTTGTTACTTAGTAGGTATAGTGTTTCAGATTTACAAGAAGAGAGAGTTCTGGAGATCTGTTGCACAACAATATGGATATTCTTAACACTACTGAACCAAACATTTAAAAATAAGACTAGTAAATTTTATGTTTATCACATTTAAAAAAAAGCTATGAAGAAAAAAAAAGAGACTAAATGCTTTCAAACTCCATTCTTAAATGTTAGGATTCCTAGATACCTATCAACAGCTGTTTGCCTCTCACACTCTAGTATAAAAGAGACTCAAGGATGGCTCGGTGGCTCAGTCGGTTAAGCGTCTGTCTTCGGCTCAGGTCATGAACCCAGGGTCCTGGGATCGAGCCCCACATTGGGCTCCCTGCTCAGCGGGAAGCCTGCCTCTCCCTCTGCCTGCCACTCCCCCTGCTTGTGTGCTTGCTCTGACAAATAAATAAAATCTTTAAAAAATAATAAAAATAAAAGACACTCAAACAAAATCTTTTACCCTATCCTTTGTTCTTGAAAAAATACAATCACCAAGGAGACGCATTCTCAACCAGGCTAAGCATTTAACTCAAATATTACCTTCAAGAATACCCAATTTAAGTATGGTTCTTATAAACTAAGAAGATTAAACAAAAACTAAAAATACATCAACGTTTATTTGGGCTTTATTTTAAATAAAGGATAAATAATTATTTTGGTTTTTAGCGATGCCTCTCCTTTTAAAAAAGCCTCAAGATACAAATATAATAAAATGAAGGTACCCAAGTTAGTCATTAAAACAGATTCCAGTTATTCCATGTCCAATTAGAGGATGCTGAGTTTAAAGAATAGTTTATATCCTAGTCTAAACAGCAATTGGGCAGAGACATTGCTTGTTCAGCAGACATTTACTGAGAGGGTACTTTGTACCAAGTACTGAGGATACCAAAATGAATACGGAAGGAAAGCACCCAGCAGGTCCCCTGCCTTTGGATTTTCAGTTCACCCATTTGGGAACCCACCAAGAAGTAGAGTAGCCAATCTTAGATATTGAGAGGTTCCTGGTAAATAAACCGCCTCTACATGAAAAGGATATTTCAGAGGAAGGGCAAGTTTGCATCTGAGAGAGATGGGCCCCTTAACCATCTGCATGTATAATACAGAAAAAATAACATCACGAGAAGAGCTAATTTGGTCCTTTGCCGTCTTTCCCTTCCATATGCCGCTTTACCCTTGCCTGGTGCTTGGATGGTTTTATGCAGGCCTGTGCTGGGGCTCTGCCCGGGGACTGAACCACAGCTCCCTCAGGACTCAGATCTGCAAAATGAAAAGTTCCATCTGCTCTCCAGATTCACTTGCATATCAGTCAGGGAGCTCCAAATGTGGAATTTTCAAATTAGGATGGGTTTGCTGGAGGTTGGTTCTATGCTCACATTAACTTGCAGGGTAGCAGGCAGTGCTGCGGATTTCTGTTGTCCTATGGAACATAGTAACAAAAGTATTGGAAATTGTTGGGTTTGTCCTCAGAGCCAAGGTAGAGGACAGGGGTTTAAATTACCGTGTACCCTGTTTGCTCCTTATGATCAATCTCTCTCTCCAGAGATAATTGCTTATTAGCTCCTTGGGTGAGACTCTCCCCCTCCTTCTTACTTTCCATTCTAAAAAATGAAAACACTAGGAGACTAAGCGAAAATGGTAAATCCTTCAGATTCAGCAGCCCTCGCTGATGCTTTCCAAACAGACCTCTCCCATGGGGATCACACTGGGAGAGAATGAGGCAGCACTCTTTTCCCAAAGCAGTCCTAAAAGGGGCTGAAGAAATGTACCTGTTTCCTTTTAGATCCTGAAGTCTGCCCTGCAAAGCCGGGATATGTGTGCTGGGGGCGGAGGGGGCGCAGGGCGGTGAGCAGTGAGAGTGAGCTAATAATAGGAAATGCCTTGTGGCCCCAGGTCTACCATTTGACATTTTCCTGTAGGAGTTTATGCTTGTTTGGCATCTTTTTAAAACTCGGTTCTTTGTATGAGCAGCTTCTCTGGAATCCTTTTCCCTAAATGCTTTCCCATCTGTGTAATGAACTCTGGGTTCAGTATTTGCCCCTTTCTTCTGAGCCATAACCCTGTGTTTGTATCCTGCTCCAGGTCATTCAGTTGTTCAGAAAGAGGCCATGAGGACATGTCGTTGCTCAAACACCATCCCAGCCCTCGTTGGGGTGGTCCAGGCTGCAAAGCAGTTGGTGGTGCCTCTGTCCCCAGCAAATGTCCTGGACCCCTGGACCCTCAAAGGCAGGCTAGCAGAACAATGCCTTGCCCTGGGCTGCTCCCCACAGGAATGCCAGGGCACCTCACAGACAGCAGGGCTGCACCCTTGACCCCACTCAGCTCCGCTCTGCCTTCCCCTGCACCCTTGAGCTCTCAGGCTGCAACCGATCAGCCAACTGGAAGGGATGGTCCAATGGGGCAACAGCCTCTTCCGCCCCACACCCAAGCAGTGACCCACAGAAGTGACGGTCACGGCCTCGTCCAGCCTGCCAGTCCAAGAGGCCATGAGCCCAACAGCCCAGAGCATGGGATGGAAGAGGCAACAAGGAGGCGGGTCTCGCTGCCTCAGCGGCCTGCCCCGCCTCGGGTGAAGTGGGCCCACGCAGTCAGAGAGGACAGCCTCCCTGAGGACTCTTCGTCACCTGAGTTTGCAAACCTGAAGCACTACAAAACACGGCAGGCTCCTCCAAGCTCAAGCAGCACTCTTGAGGACACGCCTCTTGGGACCCCAAGCACTCCAGGGAGGCTCTCCCTCCGAATATCTGAGTCAGTCCTGCAGGCCTCCCCACCACCTCGGGAGGACATTGATGATGAAGTGTTCGTGAAGGACTTGTACCCCAATGCCACTTCCAGTCCCACATTTGACCTGCCCCCACCCCCACCGCCTCCACTGAGCCAGGACACACCTGTGAATAGCTTGGACGACTTCCCTCCACCTCCTCCCCAAGCTATGTATGAGGCAGAGCTGGTCAGTGAGGATTACAAGGAGCCCTGTACCAGGTAAAGTGGGCAGACTCTGTGTAGGGCAAGCCCCCCAGCTGAGGAAGGAAAGGATGGCCCTCTTGTGAGAGATTTTCACACTGCAGACTCCCCAGATCCTCCTTCCATTGGCCACTGGAGAGCCCTGGTGTGGAGATTTTCTATACAGTTAAGTCATGAAACTAGCAGAACGGTTTCATTTGTTTACCTTGGCCGGTCGTTACCATAGTACCCAAGACTAGCACTGGGAACAAAGGAACAAGAGTACTGACAATGAACACCAAAGCCCAAAAGGCATAGTTCACTCTATGGACAGGATAAATTCAAAGGGTCCAAATAAATAACATGCCTCTTCCCTGCTTGAGTTCTGAATCAGTTAAGAAGACAAAGGAGGAAGACATAGAAGACAAAAATACCACTTTTATTACCGATAGAGCTGATACTAGAAAATAGGGCTTCTCTGTGAGTGTACGTGGGCCTTGTGATGCTGAGGCCTAGCAGGTTTACCTGCCTAGTCTCAGGCCATGCTAGACACACACTGGGGGGGTGTGTGTGTGTGTGCAGGGAGACACGTGTGTGTGTGTGTGTAGGGAGAGACAGACATATAGGTTAGCCTAGAGGCAGCCTCACTCAAAAGAAAAAGAGGCTGGACTATGGACAGGCTATGGTCAGCTTTCTTATCAAAGTCACGCCATGTCCATCAGAAAGGATAAAGAATAGAGTGGTCAGTTAATGTGTAGGGAAAACCTTGTGAAAGCCAAAAGAATGGGTAGAAGCCCTTCCCAACAAATAGTCCCTGGGACAAGTGATCTCTGAACCCCAGAAGAACACAATGCCTCTGTGGTAACCCCCTCTAAACACCACAGGAATGATGTACCAGCCCTGCCCTCTGTTCCCCTGGACCTTTCAGAAAGCTCTGGAATCTCACTGCCACATTCACCAAAGCTGAATTCCTACTAGATCCATCCCCCTTAAAAAGTCACACAGCTTCCCTGTACCAACTGCTGGGCTGAGGAGAACGCCCTTTAGGACCCTGCAGTTTGGGGGGAATGATAACCTCAGAGGACTACCTTGTCCCCACCATTCCTCATGTGAGAAGCCACAGCCCTGATGTGGAAAACTTCCCCCTAGTCTTCCTACCTTTCTGCTGACTCCTCTCTTACCCTCTCTTTTTTAATATCCCTAGCAGCTCCAGCAAATTTGCCAAGGTGACAGTTGCCAAGGAAAGGCCCATTCCCGGTACAGTCCATTTAGTTGGTAGTCAGATACCAGCTTCCAGATCCCAAACTTCAATCAAGGTTTCAGAGGCCAACGAGACCAACCCACCTTCCAGCATGGGTGCTCTGCCCCAACTTGATGGGGCTCTTGGCAAGCAGCCAAGCC
>NC_138370.1:122684048-122699596 GCF_054177405.1 Leptonychotes weddellii | reverse complement strand
TAAGTCCCTGGCAATACCCACAAAGAAACTTACATTTAAACTCCTTCCATGGGGGTGGTGGTAAGTCTAGGACAACCTTCCTGATGTTTTCCTGCCTCCAGAGATTCCGACCCAAAAGTGACACTCCATCTCAGTCTTAGGAGAATGGCTCTGAGGAGTAGGACGTGGGACTGACCGCCCTTGAGTTACCAGGCACTTGCCCAACAACAAAAATGCTCCTGGTACATCATTCCTGTGGTGTTTAGAGGGGGTTACCACAGAGGCATTGTGTTCTTCTGGGTTTCAGAAAGAGGCTGGACTATGGACAGGCTGTGGTCAGCTTTCTTATCAAAGTCACGCCATGTCCATCAGAAAGGATAAAGAATAGAGCAGTCAGTTAATAATAATATAATAATATTATTTTATTAATAGTGGTGACAACTGCCATTAATACCGTTAATATTGTTCACATTCTTTGTGTTAATCATTGTATTAATTTTTTATATAAACATTATTTCATTTAGTCTTCACAAGAACCTTCTGACATAGCTACCAACTTTATCTCCCTTTTACAAGTGAGCAAACTGAAGCACAGAGAAATTAAGACCATGCCCAACCAAAGTCCTAGAACATGTGAGAGTGGTGGCATCTGAATTTGAACTCGGCACTATGACCGTGCCCGCTCTCTTAATGATTTTACAGTGCCCCCAACTCAGTAAGCAAGCAACTGCCCATTCTCTGTCAGAGTCACCTGGATAGAGAGCCCCCCAGGGGTCCGTGTGGAGAGAGGCAGGGGGAGTGAGCCCATCAGAGGCCTCCGCAAGGCAGAGGTGAGCACAGACTGTAAGAAGGATGAAGCCTAGACAAATGGGTTTATTTACTACACTGACATCCATCCACGTTTCAAGAGTTAGGATGGATGTTCGCTTCATCCTGAACAGCAAGAAAGACCAGAATGTGGGCACGCTCTTACGGTTTTGTTCAGCTGGTGAGCCTCTGCTCCTGAAGCCGCCCTGAGCGTGTGTTTACTATGGTGTGATGCGTCCCAGACCCCAGGCACCGGGGTGAGCCGTCTTATTTGCCATTCTTCTGCTTTCTCCTGGGTTATTGCAGTATTTTCTTGCATGTTTGATTTCCTTAAAGGATGACTATGGGAAAGGTTTAGGGTGGTTTTTGTTTTCTTTTTAATTTTCAGTGAAAGCTATGTGGATTGATGGACTGGAACTCCACAGTTAGTGGCTTCTAGACTAAATAAAAACAGCATTTCATCTAAATTTGGTCTTGCCTTTTAGAAATTTCCAACTAATCCTAACTAAATTACTAACAGGAATACTATGTTTTGATTTGCGGGAGGGGGAGAAAGGAAAGAGTTATGGAGTCCTTATGAGCTCTTTGAATGTTTATTGGAGACTCTCCTAATATGAGGCCTGAACCATCCCCTTATCCATCCCCTTCTTCAGACTTGGCAGAGACTAACTGAGGTGAAGTGATTTATCCAGGGTCATGTGTTTAGCAAACATTTACTGAGTTCCTACAATGTGCAGGGCAGTCCACTGGGTTCCATGAGGGACCCAAAGATGTGTCTCTGTGGGTGTGCCAGTCACTTAAGTATGGGTGTTTGTAGTAGATCAAAGTTAGGAGCTTCCATTCATTCTGTTCTCTGACCACTTGCTTTAGAAAGTCCAAAGGAACTTACAAATACATCCTTAGCAAAGCATTTCCTAGCGTTCTCTCAGTCAATTTAGAAGTGAAATGGTCATGTAACTTTTGCTGCAGAGACCTTCTGGAGAAATTTCAAAAGGGTGGCATGTGCCATCTTCTGGTGGAAAGGAGCATTGCCCTGTTGTGCGTGAGACTCGGCAAAGAGCCTTTGTGAGGGGTAGTTAATTAAATGCCTGCGAAGCCAATTTGTAATGCAATGAATATATCTGGGGGAAAAGCGTATCAAAAGACCTTTTCCAGTTTCTTCAATTAACTGAATTAAATGTTGCTTAGAACATTTATCATTAAACTATATTGCTTAGAAGAATAGTCCTAGCAAGGAGGAAACTAGTAAAAATGACTTTTTTTTTTTTTTGTGGTTCTTTATTCCTCAGTAAAACGATGGCCTAGATGTTAAATAAAGTCACCAGATTGAAATACCTCTCCCAGAGAACCTAACCCACTTCCACAGTGTCATTTCTTCAACTGGTAGCATCTGACCTATACTCTGAGAGACAGCTTGGTTATAGTAAAACAGAGAACACTAGATACTGGGTTTCTCAATTCCTGGTTTGTTCTCCAAACTCTCAAAACCCCTGCTGTGTAACTAAGGAGTCGACTTCACATCTTGTCCTCACTGACCAGCACAGGCTCTAGGTCTCTTAGGCTCATCTGGCGCATCATGCTTACATGAGACGGAAAAGTGGTAAGTGTCCAGGCAGCAATTAGAGCAGGCGTCAGGAAGATTATGGTGGCCCTGGAAGACTAGGTAACAACCTGCAATCTGAGATGTGTGCAGCACCTTGGAAATACCTTCACAGTCATGGAGTCACAGCTCCCCCGTGGTCTGTGAAATAGGGAGTCAACACCATCCTTATATTTATCACAGAAGGAGAAACCCGCAGGGAGGTTAAATGACTCGCCCAGAGTCAACTGGCAGATCCATAAGCCTGACTCCCAGGCTTCTTCCATGGTACTGCCTTTGGCGTTTTCCAGCCCAGGTCTGCCTGAATCAAGAGCCCTATGCAGAGTAGTTGCTCCTTAGTAAATATTTATTCATCCTGATCTCTGGGAAGGGACTGAATAGAACTTTTTACACGTTTCTGAATGGACAGGCAGGTGGTGACATGAAGCTCCTGGAATGTGCTATGAACTTTTTTGTTCTTTATGGTGCAGGAGTGAAGACAAGGAAGCAGTGGGCATGTTGGTCACCTGCCCTGCCTACTACAGTGTGTCTGCTCCCAAGGCCGAACTTCTGAACAAGATCAAAGATATGCCAGAAGAGGCCAACGAGGGAGAGGAGCCGGTGGATGTCAATGAAAAGAAGGTAAAGGAAGAACTGGGGCCTGTGTTCTCCCCAAAAAGAGAGTCAAGGTCCTAGCAAGGCTACTGGCCCCTTAGGGCAGGAGAGTGAGAAGGGCCTGTCACATCACCAGTCCTGCCCGTACCGTCACTGGACCCTCAGCTTCTTGGCACTCAGTGATTTCTCACAGCTTTCCTGTCATTTTCAGTTTTACAGATGACAAAAGTCAAGGTTACTGCCTAAAAGTCACATAACTGAGACTAAAACCCAGGTTCCCTGCCTCTTAATCCAACACAGAGACACCCCAACACTCTTCTCAGAGCTGACCAGCCAAAGCCCATGGTCGGGGTCATCTTCCTTTCATGTTTCATGGTCAGAAGGACCATGGAAACCAGAAAACGTAGAAACTTTAAGGGAAAAGAGCGATTGTCAAAAGACACTTGTGAGAAGAGGTAACGTTAATCTTTAGGTTCCCCAGCGCTCTCTGCAATACCCCAGGAAAGAGCCTGGAAGCACTATTGGAATTCAGCTGTTAGCAGTTGATACTGCCACAGAAATTTTAAATGTAAAGCATTTTACAAATGCCTGTGATGCCGCCTGTCTTCCCGCATACCCTGGAGATCTGAGCCCCACGGTGCCTGCAGGGGAGAAAGTGCTTGCCATTCCACTTTCCCTACAGCCCCAGAGGGGCCGCCTGCCTGCCCCCCTGCTTTCAGCTCTCCATATGAGTCAGGGTCAGGCCTGCATGCTGAAAAAGGATTCTTTGTTAAAGCTTGTCTCTTGCTGAGCTTGGAATGTAAGTGGTTCTCAGTGGTACCAATTTCAGGAGCAGCTTTCTTATGTGATTCTATTTCATTTACTCTCTGTGTCCTAAGTTCTCTGGTTTCGGTGTGGGTTGAGACCACAGGATATAGACCCTGGGAGCAGGGAGTCATGGGGCAGGAGGATTTAGGGATTTTGGAAGCCCCTCCATCAGGGGGATTCCTCCCTTCCCACTGCTCTAGGTCCTCTGGCTCCGCGGGCCCCCGAGCATATGGCTGACACACTGACGGGCCACTCTAGTGACACATTCTCCCAGCCCAAGGTTTTCCTGTGTGAACACCTACCTCGTGGCACCTTCTGGCACGTCCCTTACTTCAGTGCCGCCAAATGCCCCCATTTAATGGGTCCTCTGGTCAGGAAAAAAAACCCACCTGCTCTGGTCTCTCCATATTTATCCCAAAGAGGGAGCTCTATAAACACCATTACAGGTACCAGATTGTCATGACCCCTTTCACTGAATATTTGACAGGTTTTTGTTTTGTTTTTTTTTTTACATGTAGACATACCCTATTTTACAGTAGCAGTGGGACAAATTACTCATTGCTTTAAAAAAAAAAAAAAAAGCGTTTCCATCACTTTATTATCAGCCTCTCACTCTGATGATTATGTGGCAAAAGTATTTTTAGACCAAGAATATAAAGGCAGAGGATGAAAACTCACAGGAAGTAGCAGCAGGTACCATGTACCGAGCACTTCTTGTTACGCGGGGGCTGTGTTTTTCATAGTGCTATTATCTTTATTTCCACAAAACTGCTCTCACACCTGTATTGCCACATTTTACACTGAAGTCATCAGAATGAGTCAGGGTGAGAGGAGGAGACAAGGCATGCAAGACAAAGGACTGGCCTAGAAAAAAACCTGGAAAAACACAGGGAGCGTATGTACACTGAAGAAAGCTTTTGCCAGAAGTTTGATATTTTGTGATGTAAAACAAAAAGGCCCCTGCCTCAGTCAGAAATTACCAAATTTAGAGGATCACAAAGGAAGGCGATGAATCCCAGACGATGAGGCTGGGAGGCTCCACAGGGGCCAGAAGGTCATGGAGGTCACATGGGGCTCTGTGTAAAAGGCTGAAGAGTTTGGATCTTACCGTTGGGCAGTAGAAGACCCTGGGAGATTTTTTTTAATGAACTACAAGCTTATTCATGTGTGACAGAATTTTCACTAGTGTCACTTGCATTTACATATCTGATTTGGAAACAGAAAATATGTGAGTTTTAAACAATGTTGGGGAAGGCATCTATTAGTATTCTCAGCAGAGAGTTGAAAATGCAGTTCCCTTCCTGATATACAACAAACTTTCCTAAGGGTGATTTTAAAAACTGATGCTGGGTCAAGATTGTTCCAAGGCAGAGTACAGCCGTCTGCTAACTTTCACAAAGTAATAGTTTATTACCTAATATTTAAAGTTATTAATAACCTGAGATATACTTCTAGGCATGAAATTCACCAAGAGTCTGTGGAAACTAGACTCCCAATTTATTAATAAATATTTTTAAAAATTGAAATTAGCCTTTGAGATCAATTCTACTTTAACATATTTTTATGTATACATCATAGATGATGGATTATAACGTTCCAAGTAAATGTAAGCATTAAGGTATGAAACCCTTTCATCGTCTGAACTTCTGTCTGAACATAACTAAAGACAGTCTAATAACTAGAATTTTAAATTATTTGCCTAACCCTGCCATATCTAATAGGCAAAAATTTGCTTCAACAGATCCCATGATTCTTTATTCTGAAGGCCAAAAGGCTTTGGCTTAGAGACTTAATGGAATATTTCCAAAGGCAAAAAGAATCTGTTGTTTCTCAGAATTGGCTTTCCCCAAGAGATCATTAGCGACCCAGATGGGCTCTCAGCTGCCCATTTCTGTTGCTCTTCTTCATTCCTCAAGTTCCAGATTTCTCTGTGGTCTTTCTGTCTTTCAGCCTGAAAGATTTGCTCCAGCATTTCTTTTAGAATAGGGTCTGCTGGTGACAGTTTCTCTTAGCCTAATTCTTCATCTAAGAATGTCTTTATTCTGCTGCCATTCCTGAAGGATATTCTCACTGGATATGGGATTCTAGGTTGACTGTTCTTTCTCTTTTAGCACTTTAAAATTGTTGTTCCACTTTCTTGCTCCCATGGTTTCTGATGAGAAATGCACAGTCATTTAAGTATTGTTTCTCCTATATGCCATGTGTTGTTTTTCTCTGGCTGCTTTCAAAATTTTTTTTCTCTTTCATTTTCAGCAGTTTCATTATGATCGTGTGGGCCTGATTTTCTTTGGTTTCTCCTATTTGGCACTTACGAACTTCTTGATTCTGTAAATTTATGTCTTCACCAAATTCAGGAAGTTCTCAGCCATTATGTCTTCAAATATTTTTTATGCACTAATCTCTCTTCTCCTTTTGGGACTTGAGTACTACAAATATTAGACCTTTTGATATTGCCCCACAAGTCCCTGAAGCTCTGTTCAGATTGGATCATTTCTATAGGTCTGTCTTCATTCTGCCAGTGATTTTCTTAATTTCAAATATAGTTTTTAGTTAGAAAATTTCTATTCAGTTAGGTTTTTTGTTTTAGATTTTATTTATTTGAGAGAGAGCGAGAATGAGGGGGTGGAGGGCCAGAGGGACAGGGAGAGAGAGAATCAAAGCAGATTCTGTACTGAGCAGAGAGCCTGACACGGGGCTCAATCTCATGACCCTGAGATCATGACCTGAGCTGAAATCAAGAGTCAGATGTTTGACCGACTGAGCCACCCGGGTAGTCCCCATTCAGTTAGTTTTTTGTAGTGTCTGTTTCTTTGCCAACAACTTATGTCTTCATTCCAAGGGTGTTTCTTTTACCATGGAGAAAAGTTATAAAAGCTATTTTAAGGGCCTTGGTAATCCCAGCATTGGGGTTCTCTCAGGGTTAGCACCAGTTTAATGGTCTTCCCCTGGGAACTGCTCACGGTTTTACTGTTTGTGGTTTTTGTTTTTTATATTGGGTAATTTTGTATTGTATTCTGAACATTTGGGGTATTATGTTGTGAGACCCTGAGTTCTGTTAAAATCCTCTAAAGAATGTGGATTTTTTTTGTTTTTGTTTTAGCAGGCGGACTATTTAGCTTCAGAGTACAAGTTCCGTCCCACCTTTGGGTACAGATTCCAATGTCATTTCCGTTTTCAGAGCCTTTGCTGTATTGTACAGGTCTGTCCCCAAATATGCACCATTCAGAGGTTAGTCTGGGACTTGGGTAGTTGCTTCTATCATAGTTCAGTTCTCAAAGCCTTTGCTGTGCTGCTTTGGTTCTGTCCTACACATGTGCAGCTTGAGTCTGAGCCTAGGCTTTATGTCAGTTCATATACAGACTTTGGGGATCTTCTTTCCAGATCTCGCCTATTCAGTATTTTCCCCCACATTCTCTGGCTCCCAGCGGCCTCTCTGCCTGGGCCTCTGGCTGGAAAGACAAGTTCTCCTGATTATAGCAGCCCGTGCCGTTCTGCATGACCGGGACCACCCTCAATGAAAGAGAAAAAAGAAATCGGAGGCATTCCCCTGACACTCTTCAGGCCAGTGCCTCTGACCAGAAAGAAGGGTTTTTCTCCTGCGGTTTTCAGCTCGGGGACGGGAGCTACTCTTGGGAACCAGGGCCAGGGGAAGAAAAAAGGGACGGTTCAAACAGGATTTTCCCCCCATTCTTGACCTCACGGAGGCCCCTTTTCTGGTCTGCTGGTTTTAAAGGCAGGGCTTTTCTCAGAGTTGTGCTGCCACACTCTGCGTGCACTTCTGCACCGGTCAGAGCGAGAGCATCAAAGGGGGAGGCAGGAAATGAACCCCCGCTCTGGGTCATACTTCACATTTGGCTCCCTGCCCCAACACACTGCCGTCCTTAACTTGACAGAGCCCCCCTTCAGAGTCCAGGGATGTTAGTTGTGCCAAATGGGGAGGGAGGCTGCAGTGGGTGTATGCCATCTTGGCCAAGGTCACGAGTTGTTCGCTCTTCCCCCTCCCCAGGACGTACCAGGAGGGAGACAGCTGTGGCACATTTGCATTTTAGAACAGTCTCTGGCCACTGTGGCGGTAGACCGGAGGCCGAGGTGGTTGTTGGGAGGCCGTTACAGGAAAGTGAGGACACCTGTGTAAGGGCAATATGAGCCGTGAGAAACAGATGGGTTTTTAAAAAGGGGGTGGGGGGAGCCAAGTGGACAGAACCTGGGGACAGATTAGACGTGGAGCATGGTAGAGAGAAGAGGGTCAAGGCTGCCTCTCGAGTTCCGGGCCTACATGGCTGTCCTAACTGAAACAGGGAGGTCCTTTAGGGAAGGAGGATGATGGGCTTAGTTGAATTTAAAGAAATTCAATATTGTTTCTTGTGTGTCAGAGATTCCTGATACCCAGAACCAAGAGACCATGCTGAGTAATAGATCAGCTTTCTGATCACAAGCCCTCCTGAGAGGAAATGAATGATAAAGAACCACTCTTGACAGAGAATGTGCCAGAGAACATTTGAAATGGCAGTTGAGTCCCCAGGATCTTTCTGTTTTGCTCAGGTCAGCCAGCAGGGGGTGGAGGTTTGATCCCATTTCTGTCACTGGGACAAAAATCACCCCTGACTTTTCTCTCTTGGATGAAATTCGGCTGAGAAAACAACCATGTGCTACTGCCTAGATCCTCTTCCATTTAAAACCAAAGAAACAACAACAAAGCCTATGGCTGAAATACCTTTATCCTTCTCATTTTTACTAGCAGGAGTCTGAACTCCACTCTGCCCCCAAACGCCAGGCACGGGGCTAGGAGTCCCGAATTACTCTTACTTGAGATGAAGATGGTCCGCCGGCAGAGGCCAGCCGTGTTAGTAGTGCTGTGATTGGCCATGCTGTCAGCCCAAGTCCTTGAGCAGAAGGCAAAGTGGCGTCGCCATGCAGGGGAGAAGCTTAGTATTCCCCTGCAGGGGTCGCCCTCCAACGAGGGTGTGTGTTGTTCAGCCTGTTGCCAAATCAATGATAGCACGGAAAGTAGTAATAACGCAAACATGTGTACAGTACTTTTCTATTTCCCGGAATGCTTGCACAAGCTTTATTGTATTTGAGCCTCATAACATTCCTATAAACTATTTTAAGGTAGTGATCAAAAAGCCTGACCTGAGCCTCATAACATTCCTATAAACTATTTTAAGGTAGTGATCAAAAAAGCCAGGTCGTCTGGCTCTGGCAAGTTAACTAACCTCTGTCCACCTTACTTTCCTCATTAGTAAAACCAGGATAATAATAGTACCTAGCTCATCGGGTTGTTGTGAGTAGTAATCGAATAGAACACTTAAATAGTGCCTGGCACAGAGAAAAAGCTTAATATTTAAACATTATTAGCTTTAGGCAGGTATTATTATCCCCTTGCTCTGAGTGAGAAAGCGGAGGCCCAAAAGGTCAGGTAGCTTGCCCGATGGTGAGTTTTCTGTCAGAGCCTCCACTCCTGACTCCTGGAGCAGTGAAGAGGCGGGAAGGGGCCCAGCAGGGTTGCTACAAACAGATGGTGAGGTGGGAGGGGAGGGTCTGTTAAACTATATTTAGAGAAAGAACCTTTATAAATAGCATCTCACACCCGGTGACCATGCTAACAGTTTACACCCGTTGAGAAGTTAAGGGAATAAATGTCAATGATCTTGCAAATTAAGTAGCTCCCGAGAGACTAGTATGTTACTAAAACAAACCCCTCCAAAAAGACCTCTATTGTCTCTGCCACAGCAAATTCTGTAGATAGGAGTTGGTAGGGTTTTGTTTTTTGGTTTTTTTTTTTTGAAGAGGTCTGCCTGGCAGAGAAATGGTTGTTTGGTACAGCTAACTTTCCCTTGTTGCCTTCAGTTACTCACATCCCTTTTAACTGCATTTTTTGAAGCCAAATTTCCATAATTTAAAGGCTTAGAAAAATTTTTTAAAAAATCAAATGCCACCCAAATATGCACCACTTGGGCCAGGCGTGACTGATGTGACTGCTCAGTAACTTACGTATCCCAACCTGGCCATATGTGCTCATACATGACATTACAGCCCAGCAAAGAGCTTTCAGAAATCAGAACGCCACAGAGTGGGTACTGGTTCATCCCACAGGATCCTCCCCGCATCATTCCCAGACACTTTGATCTCATTCCATTCCTTCTTACACCATGAAGCCCCCGTGTACACATCAGCTCCTGTACAGAGAGGCTTGCGGCTCTGCCCAGCATCGGTGTCTTTGAGAACTAAAACAGGGTGTGGTGCCGAGGACAGACGGAGGATTAGACTGCTGAGCCTGGTCCCTGGCTGCAGTTCAGCTGTGTCACATTCTTGGCCTGGGGCTCGCCCACCGGGCCATGCTTGCTCGGTAGCTCGCTGCTGGCCTGCATCGGAGCCCGAGAGCGCTGGTGAGCTGAGTCCAGCAGAAACCTAGCCCAACACGTGAGGGCAGACTTCTCCTAACCAGTCACTGCTCATTCACAGATTCAAAATCAGCACGCTTGTCCCTTAAAATATCAGCTTCTAAGGCCACGATGAGGATTTTTTTTAACGATACCAATTAAATTATTAACAAAAGTGCTTTGAGTTCCAAAACCAATGACACAATATTAGTTTCCAAAGAAGCCACAGTTCTAGGAATGAAAAAAACACGAGGCCGTTACCCTCTTTCCTTTCTTCTATTTAGTTTCTTTAAAAGACTTTTCTAGAAACTGCTCAAGACATGAGGTTGAAATGGATCCCACAACATTTGAATAATCAGAGGCCTTTTCGTGAGGCTAGAGTGTAGCAGTGTTGCTGCGTAGTCACCTGCTTCTTTGGATTTGGTGCAACTGGTTTTCTCTGAGAAGGTGCCATCCGGAGACACTGAGAGTGGTGAGCCCAGGAAACGCAGCCTGTAAGTCCTGGGCTGACTTCATGCAGAGGTCAGCCTCTGTCTATCTGAAAAGCAGCAGTAAAGACGTTTGACTTCTCTTAACCCTGTCCAACAGGAATGTGGGAAGATGTAATAGCAGGCAGTGTTTATTTTTCCTACTGCTTTCTATCCGAGTCTCCTTGCTCTTCTTTTCATAGGAACGGATCATCAGACCCTGCTGGGTGTTTTGCTGAAGCTCCTTAGCTGGTTGTGTAGCAGGCAAATACGAGAGCTGCCAGCCAGAATTGGTGGGGGTTTTTTTGGAAAATGAAACAATATCCTCTCCCGCCTGCATTTTTCTGGGTTCAGACTCCTCTGTTGGGGAGTAATATAGACTGTACAGCTTTTTGCACTACTAAAATTATCCTTGATTGACTTTGTCTTAACTAAACAGCTTGAGGAAAGCCAAAGATGATAAGCCATGATGGGACAGTGCAGCAGATGGGAATATTTCAGTCACCCTTTAGCCTTTGGGATTAGGCAAGTCGAGAAGACAAGCTGTCACCATGAAAGCCAGAATTTGGTCATTTCAAGGACATTATGAACCTTACTTAGACTGGAAGATTGAAGTACCTCTGATGGCCCAGCTTCAAGATGGGCACATCATGGAGAAATAAATATTTCCCCATATCATTGTGATTATTGCATTTTCTGGTGATGAAGAAATTGTACAGAAAGTCCTCAGGACCCTTCAGTTCTGTGAGCCAAAATTTTTTCTATTTTTCCGCTTTCTTTTCCTTCCTCTAAAAATGAAGATTTGGTCTAACATCAAAAAATTGTGATCATTTTTTACCAAGTTTCCAATTGAAGTCACGTGGTTTGGTTTTATATATATGCATAAAAAATTTTTTTTGAGCTGGAACAATTTTAGTGGTTAAAGAAATAGGTTTTAACCAAAAAAAGATTATGTCTTTTCTCCATCTGGCTATCTTAGGCTAAGAGAAAAAACGAAAGACTAATTTAAAAATCACAAAGTTTAATTTCTCTTATAGCAAAGTAGTAGACATTTAATATAAATGTAGTCAAACTTGAAACCACTAAGACCCGTACTTCATTCCTTCAATTAAATATATTGGATATTTGTGTTAACTGTTTATATGTATAGAAATTTGCAATAAAGATGGCAAATTATGTAGCTCAGGCAACTGGAGCCCGTGGAGTGCAGTGGAAAGATCATGGGGCTGACTTCTGATAAAGGTCTCAGTGAATATTCACAAGGGTAAATCGTACAAGGTAGTTGCTAAAATCAGGCTGACTTGAGTTCAGGGCAGCCCCACTTAATGGTACGTGCATCTTGGCCCATCACCTCACCTAAGTCTGTTTCTTCACCTTGTGTATGTGGATAAAATAGTATCTACTGCATGACTGTTGGGATGACTAAATGAGATAATCCACCTAGAGTTCTGGCACATAGTAACTGCTCTAGTTAATGGTAACTAGCATTAAGATTCAACTCAGCTCTCTGAGCTTGGGCAAGTCCCTTAATTCCTTCAACTCTTGGCTTCTCTATTTGTAAAACAAGAAATATTTACCCTACTTGCCTGTGTTACTGTAGTGAGGATCAAAAGAGAGCATGTCTTGAAAAGCCTTTCAAAAGTGAGTTAACAAGCCAATTGGGAAGGCAGAGGTGTATGTAGTATGACGACTGGGAAACATTACGAGGTGACATCTAGTCAAGCGTTGGCCTGTGAGGACTGCATAGACTCAGAGAAAGGCAGTTGTAGACAGTCAGGGAAAGGAAAGAATATTGTGGCCTAATGTTGGGGGGCAGTCCATACAGAGTAGGGGACCTTCAGCTGAGCCCTGAAAAGACAGGATGTGGCTGGGAGAAGTCAATCCTCCTTCCACTGACAACTCCACTGGCTAACCTTCGCTGTGTGTCTCCTCTGCGATTACAGGCCGAGCTCATTGGAAGCCTCACCCACAAGCTTGAGACCCTCCAGGAAGCGAAAGGGAGTCTGTTGATGGACATCAAGCTCAACAATGCCTTGGGGGAAGAGGTGGAGGCTTTGATCAGCGAGCTCTGCAAGCCCAATGAGTTTGACAAGTACAGGATGTTCATCGGGGACTTGGACAAGGTGGTAAACCTGCTGCTCTCCCTCTCAGGGCGCCTGGCCCGTGTGGAGAACGTCCTGAGCGGCCTCAGCGAGGATGCCAGTAATGAAGAAAGGGTAGGTGGCCTAGTGATTTAGTTCAGCAATTTTTTCCTCTGAAGCCACGTACACAGAGGGGTGCAATTAAACACAATCCCTTCTCTGGAGAAGATTACGATCTCTTTGGGGCAGAGAGTCCAATGTATAGGTTACCAGGAAACACAGAAGAAGGCATCTTGCATGTGAAGAGGTAATGCTGACACTTCAGGCTCAGGGAATACTTAGGGAAGTAAAAACACAGGTGCGAGAATGTCTTTCCTTCCTTTCTATCCCAGGAAAAAGAAGAGACAACAGCACGGTGGGGGTTGACATTAGAAAAAGAGAGAGGGACGGGGCGCCTGGGTGGCTCAGATGGTTAAGCGTCTGCCTTCGGCTCAGGTCATGATCCCAGGGTCCTGGGATCGAGCCCCGCATCGGGCTCCCGGCTCCGCAGGAAGCCTGCTTCTCCCTCCTCCACTCCCCCTGCTTGTGTTCCCTCTCTCGCTGTGTCTCTGTCATATAAAAAAAAAACAAAAAAAACAAAAAACTACAAAACAAAACAAAAAAAAAGAGAGAGAGAGGGACAAAGAAACTGTTGGGACTGAGGAGAGGGCGCAGGAACAGGGGCTCAAGCTCCAGGGACTCTGCCGGGGCAGTGCGGGGCTGCAGGCCCTTGGTGAGGATGCACCCTCGTGTCCCCACTGCGCCCTCTGCTGGAAGGAAGAGGACAGGTAGCAACAGTGGTGCCCACACTGGATAACATTCAAGTCCTTCGTCTTTGCCTGGCACGGTGGGCTTACACACTTTATCTGCGGGCTCACTGAATCCTCACAACAGGCCAGTACGTGATGGAGCCAGGATAGGAGGGGTCCTGCTGCAGACCCCACGTTTTATTCACTAGGTTGAACTTAATTCTGTAGTTACGGAGCATTCTTCACCTGCTCATCTTTACCGCAAACACTGGCTGTCTGATGTATGCCACCAGGCTCATGGGATACAGCCGTGAGCAAAGCAGCCAGATCCCTGCCCGCAGGGAGCTTATCGAGAGAAGTCAGACAATCAACGCATCTGTAACTATTGTACTTTCATATTATGCTAGAAGGTGATAAGCGCCCCAGCCATCAAGAGGCTTCTTTGCTTTCTGGCTCCTTCTCCTATCTACAGCTCTCTTTCAGTGCCATGAGGGATTTCCCAATTATTTCTCCTATACATTACATTAAAGGGGAAGATTCTTTTTTCCAAATAGAAAAAGTCTAGATCGTATTAAGAAACTGACTGAGCATACAAGAACTTTCTACAGCGGCAACCCCCTTCCTGCACGTACGCTCCTCATGAGGCTGTGCTGAGCCTTACTTCCTCATCTGGAAATGTAGTGCCTGCCTGTCAAATACCCAGTGCTGTGCATGCTAGTGATGAACACCGACTAAAACGCAGGCCCCGCGCTCAAGGAACTCAGTGCAGAATGAGGAAAACCAGCGTGGAAGCAGCGAGTGCATCCAATATGCCGCAACACGGCGACAAATTCAGCCCATGAGACACTTCTCAGGTGTTGGTGGGAGCCCAGGAAAGACTTGGCATATGTGACACTTGAACAGGATATAGGAGAATTTCTTAATTCTACACAGACTAAGAGGGGAGGGCTTCACCATTTAGAGGGAATGTCATGGACAAAGTCAAGAAAGACCATGGCATGTTCTAGAACCATACATATAATGATTGGTGTGTCTAAAACAGAGTGATTGCTTGGTTTTAAAAATCTCAAGTTACAGGAAATAATAGAAAAGTGTCAGGGAACTCACAGGAAGTAGAGAGTTCAATCAACCGGGGTTAGCAGAGAAAGTTCAGTGAAGGTGTGGGAAGGAGTAAGGAGGACCAAGAAGAGATAATGAGGCTCCCTATTCTCCCAGGGTTAGCATCACTTGGAGGAGGGAGTCCTTATTAGAACTCTGTGTCTGTCCTACAGCACTGAGGCCTTGGTGAGCTAATGTAGCCCCCACTACCTGGCAAGGAAGGAGCCAGAGATAGGGGCCCCAGGTTCTTCCTCCCTCCCGTCTCCTGCCCATGACTCCCGTTGGCCAAGCCCAGAGGGAAGGGAGCCCAGCTGGTGCAGCTTGCACCGTTCAGCTTCCTTAGAGCAGGGCTGAGAAGTGGATCTGGAGGGCCCAGCAGTATCCAGCACAGAAAACAGTCACAAAGACCTTGTGGGTTATACCTTATAGATAGGACTTCAGCCAGTAGGCCAGGAAGAGCCATAAACTAATTTTATAACCTAATCTGCCCGGGGAGGAGTGTGACTTATGCTAAGAGTCTAGCCAGAAGGAGTTAGGCTGTTCGTTTAGGCTGTTGTCATAGGGATAGAGACTAGGGAGTGAGAGAATGAGTTTGAATTAGTAAGGCGTGCTAGATGAGGGGAAGAGGAAAGCAGAAACTAAATTTTCGTTTCCTGTTTGGCCACTGGGATGGATGCCACAGGTATGTGAGAGAAGGAACACTGGTACAGTTTTAGTTAGGGGAAGAGGAGCTGTTCCAGAACTAAATTCAGCTCAACATTTAAACGTAACACACACACTCTTGAATACAAATATGTGCATGCTCCCATGCAAAATACATCCATAGTTTTTATAATGATTAATCTTAAACTGAAAGTATAAGTAGAAATGAGGGAAGGAAGAATAAGTGGCTCAACAAATGCCAATTGTAGGATAAAGGTCATGGGGGGTGGGGGGATGGGAGA
>NC_138370.1:122672429-122683548 GCF_054177405.1 Leptonychotes weddellii | reverse complement strand
CAGCAGGAAGCCTGCTTCTCCCTCTCCCACTCCCCCTGCTTGTGTTCCCTCTCTCGCTGTGTCTCTCTCTGTCAAATAAATAAATAAAATCTTTAAAAAAAAAAAATTAAAAAAAAAAGATTTTATTTATTCATTTGAGACTGAGAGATACAGAGAGAAAGAGAGCATGAGCAGGGGGAGAGGCAGAGGGAGAGGGAGAAGCAGGCTCCCCACTGAGCCAGGAGCCCGATGTGGGGCTCGATCCCAGGACTCTGAGATCATGACCTGAGCCGAAGGCAGATGCCCAACCATCTGAGCCACCCAGGTCTTTTTGAAGCTTATTCTCAAGCTTTTCTTGTGAAGGTCTAAAGTACGCTTTATTTTAGGACTACTTTTGCCTTATTTCGAAGGTGTGGCCTTTTCTGGAGTCTACAGAATATTTGGCTGATTGGAACCAGAATGTTCCTCAACCCTCTGCAAGCTCCTGTTACTGTTTGGTTTGCAGGTCCCTGGTAGCTTTTCTTTCTCTGGTAATGTTTTCATGTGTCAGGCCATGCAGTCTTGCCTTACACACATACAGCCCACTATTTACCTGAAGACTCACGGGGTCCCTATAAACACTTACACGGTCCTTTTTCTGCATACTTTCTTTTTCTTGAGTAATTTGCCCCACAAATTCCAGTTGCCTCAACCTCTCCAAACTCTGGTCTATGCTTGCTTCCTCATTTCAGCAAGGCTGCCGTGCTCTGTTTACAACCCACTCCCCCAAATAATAGAGTCCAGAAACCCAGGGAAATCAAAAGTCTCACCAAATTTGTTTTCCTTCTCTCAAGAATCAAAGTTCTGCATTCCCGTTGCCCAATGTCTGAAGAAAATTGCTTCATATATTTTGTCCAGTTTTCTAGTTATTTATTGCAGGAAGTCTAAGTAGCTGTCAGTTATATCATGAACACAGCAGATGTCAGACTTGAGTTTTATTAAAATAGCATTTACTGAGCCCTGACTCTATTAGATACCATGTTAAAAGCTTTTTCAGCATTGTTTTGTTTAATCTTCAAATAAACCTCATAAAGTAGGTAAATTTTTTTCTTATTATAAACATAAAACTGAGGCTTAGGAAGATTATAAAACTTTCCCCAGCTCATTCAGCTGGTAAATCATGAACCAGGAGTAGTCCTATGTGATTCTAACTCTCCCCCTCCTTTTTAAAGACTTTCCTCCCTTTTAATATTGAATTATTATTTTTGCTGATTATAAAAGTAATGTGTGCTTATTGAATGAATGCTTAAAAATATGAAGTATAAAAAGAAAAATCTACAGTGTCCTACATTTTTAAAAATTTTTACTCATTTATTTTTTTAAGTGATCTTTACACCCAACATGTGGCTCAAATTCACAACCCCAAGATTAAGAGTCCCATACTCTACTGATTGAGCCAGCCAGGCACCCCACAGTTCCTACATTTGTACAACCCACTGTTAATATATATGTAACATAATATAAAAATATAACAATAATATGTATATGTGTATGTGTATGTATACATGTATATGTGTGTGTATCAGGTTTGTTTTATAAAACTGGAATCCTATGGAATCCTACCATACATCTATACATACTGTTTAATAATTTGCCTTTTCCTCTTAACAACACCTTATAAGCATTTTCTATTAGATATAAACATTCCTTGAGAACCAAGAGATTTTATTTTTATTATGGAAATTTTCAACCATACCCCAAGGTATACAGAATGTCAAAATGAACCCTCATCTACTCATCACTTAACGTAAAAATTATTCATATTTTCCAGTCTTTGAATATAATTTTTATTTTATTTTATTTTTTTAAGCTATTTCTCAGAGAGAGAGAGAGAGCACAAGCAGGGGGAGCAGCAGGCAGAGGGAGAAGCAGGCTCAGAGCGGGATGCGGGATGCAAGGAGCCAGACACGGGACTCGATCCCAGGACCTGGGATCATGACCTGAGCTGAAGGCAGACACTTAACCGACTGAACCACCCAGGTGTCCCTGAATATAATTTTTAATGGCCACCTCATATTCTAATACATAGCATTAGTATTACCAATTTAACCAATTCTGTGTTGTTGAACATTTGTGTTGTTTTTCATTATTCTAAAGAACACTGCAAAAAAGATCTTTCTGAATAAGTGTGAAAATATAAGATTCTTTCCTCAAGAACAATTCCTGTAAATAAAATTACTTGATTAAAGAGGATGAACATTTTAAGGCTTTTGAAACATGTTGCCAAAATTCTCCCTAGAAAGCTGATATCAATTTCCCTGACTTCCTCCCAGTAACTCAATGAGAGTTTATGAGAGACCCTCAAAGCACTGAGGACAGATTGATTGACACACTGGTATTCTGTCTTTACTGCCACCCACCCCCACTCCTCAAATTAGCTACAGAGAGATTGGCTCTCATCTCAGTCAGATTCCCTTGAGGCTGAGAAATCAAAATGAGACTAGAGAACACCATTCTTTGTTCTACGCATGTCCCCTATAAAAACACAGACCCTACTTATCCCATAAGTACGTGGTCCTGCTGTCTGGCATTTGTCCCCACTTAGGAAAGAAAGAAGCTTTTATTTTGGTGGCAATGGAGGACAGCTGATGAGCCACGGATTCTGGCAAAAGTGGCACAAAGCCACCTGTCTGGGACTAGACCGAAGCCTTGGGTCCTAGCTAACACTGGGCCCGCATGTGCATGTGCCTTCCTGTTTGTTTGGCCCGCATCCAGATTTATAAATACAGTCTCCAGAAGCGGCTCCAACACAGCTTATAAACATGTTTCAATGGACAGAGGGGACTTCAGGACATAGGATGGCTTCTGAGAGAGAACTGAGATGCCCCTTGGATCACTTCACTCCATGGAAGTTGACAGGCCAAGCAAGATCTGAGAGGATGCCAGAAAAGTCCCAGCATTGGAAACTCGGCTCCGGACAATAAAGGGCCAGGGAAAGCTCCAAAAACTAGCCTGAAACATGGGGCTAGGGCATCGGAATTTCAACACACACACTGACATTCTCACTAGAAAGTAAGCTTCACAAGAACAGAGTTTTGTCTTTTTTGTTCATGAGTTTATCCCAAGGGTAAGAAAAAAATGCCTGATGGATCATAGGCACTCAATAAATATTTGTTGAATGGATTCATGAAATGGAAAGAAAGAATCAGGGAAACTAGACATTTAACAATTATGTATTAAACACTTCATGTATGCATATTACCCAGTTAGGAGATAAGCAGAGACTCAAGGAAGGATTACAAAATTAACTTTCCTTTTGGAGAAGCTGATACACACAATAGAAGCCAAAGAAGTCAGCAATGGTGCAGACAAGAAGTGCTCCTGGAGTTCAGAGGAGGGAGAAACACCTCTATGTTAGATGAGGAGGGAAGGCCATGGAGAGGAGGGAGATTTGGGAGAGGTCTTGAAGGATGGTATATCAGGGTCCTAGGGCTGCTGTAACCAATTACCACAACAGAAATTTCTTTCTCTCACATTTCTGGAGTCCAGAAGTCTGAAATCCGGGTGTCAGCAGGGCCACACCAAAGTCCCTAGGAAGGAAATCTTCCTTGCCTCTTCCAGGTTCTGATGGCTCCTGGTGTTTCTTGGCTTGTGGCAGCTAATTCCAATCTCTGCCTCTGTCTTCACATGACCTTCTTTCCTGTGTCACTTTGTGGGTTTTTTCCTGTCTTTTATAAGGACATTCCCATTGGGTTTAGGGCTTGCCCTAATCCAGTATGATCTCATTTCAAGCATTATCTTAGTAACATCTGCAAAAACCCTATTTCCAAATGAGGTCCCATCCTGAAGTTCCATGACATGAATTTTTGGGTGACACTGTTCAACCCACTACAAATGCGTAGAACAACAATGGTAACAAAATCAAACAAGCAAACACACACAACTCAAAGGGTAGGTATTTGAGACTAGGATGGCCCAAAAGCAGCATTCTGTGGAAGACTCAAAGCTTTCTGAAGCAAATTACAGAAGAACTCCTGATGAATACACAGACAAATAGAAAACTTCCAATTGTAGGGCTCCCAAGAGAGATGTAATCTTCTGAGCTGAATTTCCAAAAATTGAAAACACACATGGAAGGCATAAAATGAGAAATTTTGCTTCAAAATTATATTTGAGCTTGAAATGGGCTCCTCACTATTTAGAAAGATCAAACAATTGAAAGCAGGAAGTCTGGATTAGATTCCTGGTTTCTTAACTGACTTGCTCTGTGATTTGGGGCACATCACTACACTTCTCCATGCCTTGTTTTCTCATCAGTAAAATAGGGGTCATGATACCGCCTGCGTCCCGGGCTTGTGTTAAGAAAAACTCCATTTTCCTCCCATGTTTCTCCTCTGCTACCACATGACTACTACACTCAGAACATGTCGGACACCAGATGTGTGAGGGTTTTTCCCACACCATCCGATTCCCTGTGACACCAGCTGGGCACCCTATAATTTAACTCAGTTCTGACACTATCGACCTGGAGGTAGAGTAGATCCCCTAGGTTAAAGACTCAGTCCTACAAGACTGCCCTTCACTTCAAATGCCAGTCACAAGTCTACATTGTCACCTGTGCTTCTGACCAACTGGCTATGCATTGGGGGCGTCCCCCAACCTTTCTTCAGGTTCAATTAGTTTTCGAGAGCAGCTCACAGAACTCAGGAGACAGTGTAGTTACTGATTACCAGTGTATAAAAGGATATGATAAAGGACACAGATGAACATCCAGATGGAAGAGATGTGTAGGGCAAGGTATGTGGGAAGGGGCATGGAGCTTCCCTGGGGTCTCCAGGCACCCCTCTCTCCCAGCACTTCCATGTGTTCACCAACCTGGAAGCTCTCTGAACTCTATTCTTCTGGGATTTTTATGAAGACTTCATCACATAGGCATGATTAATTATTAATTCCATTTCCAGGCCCTCTCTAGAGACTGCAGGGTGGGGCTGAAAATTCCAAGCTTCTAATCATGGCTTGGTCTTTCTGGGGGCCAGCTCGCATCCAGGATCTTAGCGAGAGTCACCTCACTAGAACAAAGGCGTTGCTATCACCCAGGAAATTCCAAGGGATTTAGGAACCGGGGTCAAAGACCAATATTAGAACAAAAGATGCTCCTAGTGCTCTCTTTTTTTTTTAAAGATTTTATTTATTTATTTGAGAGAGAGAATGAGAGAGAGAGAGCACATGAGAGGGGGGAGGATCAGAGGGAGAAGCAGACCCCCTGCTAAGCAAGGAGCCCGATATGGGACTCGATCCCGGGACTCCAGGATCATGACCTGAGCCGAAGGCAGTCGCCTAACCAACTGAGCCACCCAGGCGCCCCCTAGTGCTCTTATCACTTAGAAAATGACAATGGTTTTAGGGGCTCTGTGCCAGAAACTGGGGGACAGACACCAATATATATATATTTTCTATTATCTCACAGGATGGTATAAAGATGAAAGGAGATGATGTGTGTAGAGTGTTTAGGATCTGGCATGAAGAAACTGCTCAATAAATGTTAATGCATTATTTTAAGATGCTGATAGCAGTGGAGAATGAGTTTGATGAGGGGCTGGAGAAAGTTATGAAGTGAGAGACTAAGAGAATAAGAGCCAAGCAAGAGATTGTTTACATTCAAGAAGGAAAAATAATTTATGTTTTCCAAGGCCTGGCCTATATTCTTACCAACTGTAAGATCTACAGTGGCCATTCTCAGAGTGTGGCTGGGGACATCTGGGAATCCCCAAAATCTTTTGAGGGAGCCTATAAGGCATTTTTCACTCTCATTCTCTCAGGAAGGTGTGGTGGAGTTTTCTAGAGGCTTTATGACATGTGATATCACACCTGATCAAATGTAGAAGCAGATATGAGAATTGAGTTGCCTTTTATTAAGCCAGACATTAAAGATACCCGCAAAAATATAAAACAGTGATTCTTGTATCACCAAAATTTTTTGAAAGATATTTATGTTAACATATACATTTATTATTTTAAAAATGAATCAAGAACTAAAAATGTTGAAGATTTCTGTTGTAATTCCAGATATAGTAAATATCAATAGATATAACCCACCTACACAAAAGCTGTTTGGAATTCTCCGTAATTTTTAATAGTATAAAAGGGTCCCAAAACCAAAAAGTTGGAGAATCTGTGGTCTCAAGGAGGACATGACATTCCACGGGAGCACACAACTCTGCACCATACCAGGCAATCACTGCAATGGGCTCCAAGTTCATATTCAGAGATTATTCCTCATCTGCATGATTTTGAGGAATGTTACAGGGAAAGCAATGTGGAATCAAAGTTTCTATTTTATATCCATTTCCTTTCCTTCTGAGCCATTGTTCCAATAAGGGCAGCAACCCGTTGGTTGCCAAAATCAGTGATGGACTCAGGATAGTTTAAGCAAGGAGGAACAGGAAGGCTACCACTGAAAACTCAGACTCTGACAAATATGTGTGCTGTCAGGTTTCAGCTTAAACTCTCCTTCTTTCACATCCTTTCTTGCTTTATTCATACTGGAATGGCCAATTTCATTTACAATAAACTGAAGCCCACTCAAGCCTTTACTCAAAAGTTAGGTCACATCTTTGCTTTTTGTTGTTGTTACAGTTCCGGAACTGCTAACATTCCTTTCCATGATATAAATGATCATATTTTATACCATGTGACCCTATCCTAACCGGCCACCAGCAGGTAAACTGGAACTGGACACTTAATCCAAGGATAGCCAGTCCACGGTTGATCTATGACGTGCCTACTCTGTTAGTCTGATGGTGGCCTCCCTTTCCTATTTTGTTTTTTTTATTTTATACAGGTCACATTTATTTATTTATTTAGAGAGAAAGCACTAGTTGGGGAGGAGGGGCAGAGGGAGAGGGAGAAAGAGAATTTTAAGCAGACTCTGCCCTGAGCCTGGAACCTGACTCAGGGCTTGATCTCACGACCCTGAGATCATGACCTGAGCTGAACTCAACAGTTGGAGGTTTAACTGACTGAGCCACCCAGGCGCCTCTCACTTTCCTATTTTTAAAAAATCACCCATTTTAGGGAGGCCTCCATTGTGGAGTGCTCAGATTCCTCTGATGATAAAAAAAAAAAAATGCAAGGGGCTGGTTAAAAAGACAATTTTCAGGCCTCTGTCTTGGAGGTTCTGATTCAGGGGTTTGGATGGGGTCTGTGAATGAGTTTGTTTAACAAGGCCCCAGGGATGTCTTATCATCAGCAAGGTTTGGCCAACAGGTGCCTCTTTTACTAAGGCACTGGGAAGTCCCGGGCATGGAAAAGAGAAGAGATTTTCAAACTGCAGTGCCATACCCAGGACTGGATCTCCTGCAGAGATTCTGACTCAGTAGATCTGGCCTGGGGCCCAGGAATCTCCATTTTACTACCCCAGATGCCTGCCGTATATACTCAACTTGGAAGGCAGCCAAGAGTGAGATGGTTTCATCAGATTATTTTGTTTCTCAGAACCCCTACCATGAAAAAATGGGAATTTTTTTTTTTCTATAAAAGGTAAGTAATGGAATGAGGCTAATTTTGAAGCAGACTCCACTGTCCCTGCTCCAGAGGAAGGTAGAACATGACGAGAGGCCATGGGTAACTTAAGGACAGCTCTGGGGGACTTAGGACCTGAGGCTGGGGTAAGGGTGATGCAGGAGGGACAGAGACGCAGAAGCTCCATTCCTTCCCTCCTCCGTGGCAGCCCCTCAGTCCAAAATCGGCTACACGCGCCCAGCTTGACCCTAACACTGAGCATATGTTTGAACGGAACAGCCATAGGACACGGTAAATGCCTTTATAAACTGCAGCTCGGACTTAATCTTGGTGAAGATAGCAAATTACGCCCTGGAAGTTCCCAGCCCCTGGAATCTCCTTATTAATATGACACATGGGCCGCCCTAGCCAGAAACCAGGATGACAGTTCTCAGCGAGGTACTTATCGTTACTATCGAAAGATCACGTCACTCATTTTCCAAAAGGTCCAATTGCACTTTGCTTATCCTCCTTCCTGTAAAAACCTAATGACTTGTGCCAGCTTGATTTGGTGTAATAGGTATTTGTTTTTCCTACTAGAAAAGCGTTCTTTGCTCACCTCTCAGGATTCAGAGGGAACCCTTACCTCCTGATGTTTCTTATTTCCAGTCACTGCCTTTCAGATTTGGACCCACAGGATATATAAGACAAACTTTATTTTGCTCTGTAGCAATCTATCCCTATCTATCAAACTATATATTGGCTCATTTATTTTGTTTTCTGCCTCCCTCTACTAGAATGTAGGTTGTATATGAGGGCATAGTTTTGGTCTGTTTTGTTCCCTGGGCCTAGAATGGTGCCTGGTTCTTAGTAGGCCCTTAGTAAATATTTGTTGAAGGGATGAATACATGGGTTTGGTTTTATCTCTCTGACCAGTTGGGGGGAGGAGGGGAGAATGGGTTGAAGCTTACTGAGCCAAAGGACAGGAGAGAGTGGTGGGTTCTAGACTACTCGAGGAAGAATATTACTTAAGGAAATAAGAGATACCACGGGCAAAGAGGCAATCAGAACCAAAGTTTAGCAGTTTCAAGGCCCTGATCCTGGGGCAGAAACAGGGCAGGAAGACTGAAGAGGCTAGTGAACAGGAACCAAGGAAGGGAGGTTCCAGGAACCAGGTTGGAACCACAGAGCCCTGAGATTGGACAGAAGGTCAGAAGGTGAGCAGGAGGGAAAGGGTGTGGCAGATGAGTCAGCAGAATTATACCTGACCAACCAAATTCTGCTTCCTACTTGGTTTTCTCTTACAAGAGTAGGACTTTAAAAACTGGCTTTTGGTTTTGCTTTTTAACTTACATTGAAAAGTAGCAAGTTGTTATTGGTATTAGATAAATTAGCACAGAAACTTCTAAGTGATAAGGAAATATAAGAGAGGTGAACTAGTAACAGTGTACCATTTCCCCCCCTATTTTTCATACCATAAAACCTGACAAATTCATAACCATTGTGAGACCTAGTTTGAATCTCAGAGTATTGTTTTACATATGTTTCATTTTTTTCATTTTAAAACAATTCCAGACTTACTGAAAAGTTGCAAAAAAAAAAAAAAAGAATTTCTATATACCAGATTCCCCAAATAATTAACATTTACCATGTTTACCTTGCCATTCTCTCTCCGTATACTTTTTTCTGAACCATCTGAGACTAAGTTGTAGATACAACATTCCTTCACCCCTCAACGTTTCTGTGTGTACTTCCCAAAAACAAGAACATTTTTTGACATAGCCACAGTACAATGATCAAAGTTAAGTAAATAACTTTGATTCGCTACTGTATTTTAATCTAAGGGCCTTATGTAAATGTTGCCAACTGTCCCGCTAATCTCTTACAGCATCTTGAAAGAAGGGGCCTGAGCTTTAACCCCTGCTGTGGCAGTCACTGGCTGGGAGCAGCTCAGCACGAACACCGAACACCATGGCAGATCCGGACAGCGGGGGCTGTCACTGAATTCTCATTCTGCAGTGAGAGATCTGTGTAGTGAATTTCCATGACTGCCAAAAGCATCTGGTAACCAAATGAGAAAGGCCAAGAGCATTCCCAGAGGTCCATCCTGAACAGGGTTGGACTGCTGAACCCATGCCAAAAGCTACATACCTCTAGACCCCTTGCTAAGCCAGAAACATTTGGTCGTTCCCCCCGTTATCTCTGGGGATGCATTCCAAGACCTCCAGTGGATGTCCAAAACCACGGATAGTACCAAATCCTTTATATACTAGGTCTTTTCATATATATATATATACACATCTATAATAAAGTTTAATCTATAAATTAGGCACAGTAAGAGATTAACGTAGTAAAATAAAACAATTATAACAACATAGTGTAATAAAAGTTATGTGAATGGGATCTGTCTCTCAAAATACCTTATTGTACTGGACTCACCCTTCTTGTGATGAGGATGTGAGGTGATAAAATGCCTACGTGATCTGATGGAATGAGGTGAGTGACGTAGATGTTGTGATGTAGTGTTAGGCTACTACTGATCTTCTGACAATTTGTCAGAAGGAGGATCCTCTACTTCCAGAGCACAGCTGGCCACAAGCAATTGAAACAGCAAAAAAGCAAAACTATAAATAAGGGGGAAGTACTGAAAACTCCTATGCATTTAAGCTAGTGTAAGTTAAGTTTTCCATTATTTATAGCCAAAAGCATTCCTAACTGACCTAATCCTCTAAGAGTGGAAATACCAGACCTTTACAGTCATATGGGCACAGGCACGCACACTCACACTCACACTCAAACTGCTCTCAAGAAAAAAATTAACAAATTATGTAATATGGGAGTGTACCTGTTTCCTCTCAGCATAACCCATATATTTTTATCACTTCAATTTACTTTGATGACTTGAATAGGCATAACACCCTTCTTTAACGATTCTCGCAGGATCTCAGAATTTTAGAGTCAAAAGAAACATGAGTGACTATCTCATCTACACGCCTCTCACAGTACATATAATTTTATTTTTTTATTTTATTTTTTTTTAAATCTAAGGGCTGAGCCATTGTTTTGTTTTGTTTTTTTTTTAAAGATTTTATTCATTTATTTGTCAGAGAGAGAGACAGAACACAAGCAGGGGGAGAGGCAGGCAGAGGGAGAAGCAGGCTCCCTGCTGAGCAAGGAGCCCGATGTGGGACTTGATCCCAGGACCCTGGGATCATGACCTGAGCCGAAGGCAGCCGCTTAACCAACTGAGCCACCCAGGCGTCCCAGTACATATAATTTTAAGAAATGTGTTTACAAGTAACAAAAGCAGTCACAAAAGGGGGAAGAGTGATGTAAGAGCAGGTAGCAGAAGCAGTTGAACCCAGGAAAAAGTACTTCAGTGATCCCAAGCCAAGAATCTAAGGCTGTATTCATCAACATGTTCGTTACACATTTTCCTACAATACTTTTTACAGGCAGAATCCATAAACTCTCTTTTTTTCCCCCACAGATAATACAATAGTAACTTTAAAGACATTTATACTGATGAAGTTTAGGTCATTATATCAATATGTGTAATGGAGAGAAGCAAATTGTTTGCTATCAGCCTCAATCAATTTTACTGTAGGCTCTGCCACTTGTTAAGGGTGAAACCTTGGGCAAATAAATGATTGGTCCTTTC
>NC_138370.1:122643799-122672329 GCF_054177405.1 Leptonychotes weddellii | reverse complement strand
AAGATTTTATTTATTCATTTGAGACACAGAGATACAGAGAGAGAGAGAGAGCATGAGCAGTGGGAGAGGCAGAGGGAGAGGGAGAAGCAGACTCCCGGCTGAGCCAGGAGCCCGATGTGGGGCTCGATCCCAGGACCCTGGGATCATGACCTGAGCTGAAGGCAGACGCTTAACCATCTGAGCCACCCAGGCGCCCCTTTCTTTGTCTTAGTTTCTTCATCTATAAAATGGGAATGCTATAATAGTTCCTATCTCTTAAGGTTGTTGTGAGAGTTAAAAGAATTAATATGTGTAAACACTTAGAACATGTTAGCTATTATTATTACAGTGTGGTAGGTTAAGCCATATGCATTATTGAAATGAATAGAATTATTACATTTTCCTGGCATTTATTGGCCTTGGATTGTCCACCACAAGGGTTAATGAACTTTGGGTTCTATCTTCCACTGGGCCTGACTGAGCCCCAGCCTCCATGCCTTTCCAATGTTGGCAGGAGCCTGGACCTCAGGTCTTTGTACTTTGGGAACCTTTGAACCTGCAACTGCAACAAAGGAAGGACAGTTTATTTGGGGAGATTTTACTCATGTTGCCATGGAAATTGATCCCTTTTCTAGCCTTCTGTCCACACCCTCCAGTGCAGAGTCATTGCTCCTTAGCAGACTTTTATAAGACACCAGCAGATACCCTCAGAAGCATCTAAAACACCCAAACCAGGGCCTGAGGCTTTCTGTGCAGTTCCTTCAATAATCTATGCAGATTCTTCTCTAGAACTCATGAAATGTTGTAACTCCATATTAATAAGTGGAACTATGTCCATACTGATATCTGTACCTTCAAGGGGGAAACATTTGTAATCTGAGTGTCTATGCCCAGCTGGGGTGAAGTTCATGCATGAAGGCAACAGAAATAAATTCTTTGTTATTCAAGGGCCCAGACAATCTAGTACCTTCATAACATTTCTGAAAAAATTACTCCAAGGCATACTCAGCAAACTGAGAAATAAGTTAAACTTAATAGTGGAAAGATCATGGCATAAAAAGTGATGAATGTTGAGACCAGTAAATTAAGACCAATGAATGTCATTCTCATTTTTTTTTTAAAGATTTTTATTTACTTATTATTGAGGGAGAGAGAGAATGATAGAGAGAGAGCATGAGAGGGAGGAGGGTCAGAGGGAGAAGCAGGCTCCCTGCTGAGCAGGGAGCCCAATGCGGGACTCGATCCTGGGACTCCAGGATCATGACCTGAGCCGAAGGCAGTCGCTCAACCAACTGAGCCACCCAGGCGCCCCCCAATGAATGTCATTCTAACTCAAAGGAAATTGTGCATTAGTTATATGGACTATTTGTGCAATGACTTGCACTTTATAGGTTGAATGGAAGCAAATAATAGTAGCTTTTGGAAACTTAGCTTAGTAGCTATAGATTTCTGAGAAAATTTCCTGATCCACTTTCTGCAGCCTACAGCAAACTATTTAAACGATTTTTTGAAAAGTCGAATAAGCTCCTTACTTACATGTACTAAGTTGGGGCCAATAATGCTTCAACTTTTTTTTTTTTTCAAGTAGGCTTCACGCCCAACATGAGGTTTGAACTCATGACCCCGAGATCAAAAGTTGCATGCTTTACTGACTGAGCTAGTCCGGTGCCCCAATAATGCTTTAATTCTAAATAAAATTTTATTTTTATCCCATGGCTTTGAGTCAGATTACCCATCTTTCCCTACTGTCTATAAAAATAATATGTATGATGAAGAACAAGTTGTACCAAAAGAACCGTTATTCCTACTCCCCAACCTTTTGGGAGACGAAGTGACATAATGGAAATAGGCAGTCAGGTCAGGTCAGGGAGTCATTACGGAGTCTACAGATTATTAGCTGTATAATCGTAGACAGATCACTTCAGTGCTCTTTGTCTCAAATTCTTGGTTTATCCCTCATTCTATAGCAAAAGGAGACAAAGGAGGTTTCCCAATTCTCTCTAATCTGGACTCGAGTGGGAGAGGAAATTCTCACTATCTAAAGTGAAAAATTGAGCAATCCTTCAAAAATAATGAGATGAATTCACATGCCAGGAAAGATTTAAAAACTAGGATTGACATGAGATAGAATGTAGAGAACTTACATCCTCCCTGACAAGGGGCATAGCAATTGCACTCGTACAATTTTCTATAGTTTTTTCAGTGGGCCTGTGTGTGTGTGTACAATTTGATCTTTAGTGTTCTCTGAGGAAAGAATGGTCTCCTTTTTTTTCAAATGGAGAAACAGAGGCTCAGAGAAATTAACTATTTGCTCAAAAATAAATGGCAAGGGGCTCCTGGATGGCTCAGTTGGTTGAGCTTGGTTTTAGTTGAGCAGCTCAGGTCGAGATCTCAGGGTTGTGAGATCGAGCCCCTGCATTGGGCTCCGCACTCAGCATGGAGTCTGCTTGGGATTCTCTCTCCCTCTGCCCCTCCCCGCCAAAATAAATAAATAAATAAATAAATAAATAAATAAATAAATAGCAAGACAGTGGTGGAAGGATGATGGCAATAGTGAGAGTGGTGGAGTAAGGGCCTCTGAAAAACTGATCTTTCATAAAAACAACAAGAACACTGACAAAAATTGTCAAAAACAACTTGTTCAGAACTCTAGAAATTAACAAAATGGGAGCATTCATTTACAAAAAAATGCTGAATCTCAGTAAGCACAGTGCGCTTTGTGGAATTTCCACTTGCCTTATTCCCATCCCTTCTCCCTAACTTTGCAGCAGGCTTGAAAACAAACAGCACCACACTCAGTGGAGACCAGCAGGCTAGTAGCCACTGGAGGGGACAGAATGGGTTGAGAACTCCCCAAAACACCGTTCTCAGAGAATGTCATTATCTAAAATGTCTGGCAATTCCCTGGAAAATCTTGTTTTTAAGGCCTTGTCTTAATTTGAACAGCTTCTTCCCCAGGGACATTTGTCAAAAACAATCAATAGCAATTCTTTAACACCACAGCTGCCTGAGTCAGTGATAACAATGGAGACATAGAAGAAGCTGACCAAAAAAAACTTAAAAGGAAAAGCTGGGGAATGACATATTCATAGGGAGCTTTGAAAAGGTCCAAGGTATTCCTAAAATCTAGAAGGACACAAATGGGTCAGCTGTAGGCATGTCCAGGAAAGACCTAACCAAATGGAAAGACATCTTGTGTTCATGGATTCAAAATGGAAAGACATCGTGTGTTCATGGATTCAAAGATTTAATATTGTTAAGGTGGCAATACTCCCCAAATTGATCAATAGAGTCAATGCAATCCCTGTTAAAATCAAGGCATTTTTTGCAGAAATTGACTAGTTGATTCTTTTTTTTTTTTTTAAGATTTTATTTATTTATTTGAGAGAGAGAGAATGAGAGACAGAGAGCATGAAAGGGAAGAGGGTCAGAGGGAGAAGCAGACCCCCAGCTGAGCAGGGAGCCCGATATGGGACTCGATCCCGGGACTCCAGGATCATGACCTGAGCCGAAGGCAGTTGTTTAACCAACTGAGCCACCCAGGCACCCGACAAGTTGATTCTAAAATTCATGGAAATGCAAGGGACTCAGAATAGTCGAACATTCTTGAAAAAGAAAAGCAAAGTTACAATTATGCTTCCCAAGTCCAAAGTTACTACAAAGCTATAATCATCCATTCAGTAAGGTATTAACATAAGATAAACATATAGATCAATGGAATTGAATTGAGAGTCCAGAAAATAAATTATTACATGTATAGTCAGTTAATTCGTACAAGGGTGCCAGGATAATTTAATGGGGAAAGAATAGTCTTTTCAACAAATGATGCTGGGACAACTGGATATCCACATGCAAAAAAATAAAGTTTGAACCCTACCCTAAAGGGCTCTCCAGAGAGAACCAATAGGTTATAGATAGACATATAGAATGAGATTTATTAGGAGGGATTGGCTCACACAATCATGGAGGCCAGGAAGTCCCACAATCTTCTGTTTTCAAGCTAGAGACCCAGAGAATAGTTCCAGTCCAATCCTAAAGGTCTGAGAACCTGGGGGCTGATGGTGTAAGTCCCAGTCTAAGTCTGAAGTCCAAAGAACTAGGAATGCCGATGTCTAAGGGCAAGAGAAGGTGGATGTGCCAGCCCAAACAGGAGAGCAAATTCACCATTCTTCCACCATTTTGTTCTATTCTGGGTCTCAGTGAATTGGATGATGTCTACCTACATTGGTGAGAGGGATCTTCTTTATTCAGTCTACCAATTCAAATGCTAATCTCTCCTCAAAACACCTTCACAGACACAGCCAAAAATAATGTTTTTCCAGCTATCTGGGCATCCCTTAGCCCAGTCAAGTTGACACATAAAATTAACTATCACATTATATTCAAAAATTTACTCAAAATCAAAGACCTAACTGTAATGTCTACACTATAAAACTGTTAGAAGAAATCATAGGAGTGAACCTTCATAAGCAATGGTTTCTTAAATGTAACACCGAAAGCATAACAACAAAGAAAAAAATAAATTGTACTTCATCAAAATTTAAAACTTGTGTGATACAAATGACAGTACCAGGAAGGTGAAAAGACAACCCACAGACAGGGAGAAGATATTTGCAAGTGACATATGTGGTAAGAGACTAGTATCAAGAGTATACAAAGAACTGACACAATGCAATGATAAAAAGACCAACAACCCAATTTAAAGATGGACAAAGTGTGAATAAATGTTTTTCAAAGAATATAAACAAGTCTCCAATAAGCATGTGAGAAGATGTTCAACATCACTAATCGTTAGGGAAATGCAAACTAAAACCACAATTAGATACACTTCTACCCACTAGGGTAGCTATAATAAAAAAGATAGACAATAACCAGTGTTGGTGAGGAAGGATGTCGAGAAACCGGAACTCTAGCATCCTGCTAGAGTTTTTATATTCCCTGGTGGGAATACAAAATGGTTCAGTCACTTTGGAAAACAATTTGGAGTTTAAAAATGTCAAATATTGAGTTACCACCTGACTTAGCGTTCAACTTCTAACTATAGCCTTCCACTCCAAGAAAATTAAAGATGTGTTCACACAAAAACTTGTACACGAATGTTCAGAACAGCATTACTTATTATAGCAAAAAACGAAAACAGTCCAAATGTCCACCAGTTGATGAACTGATAAGCAAAATGTCGTTTATTTATTCAAGGACTATTATTCAACCGTAAACAAGAATGGAGTACTGATACATGCCAAGGCCTGGATGAACCTTGAACACAGGATGCTAAGTAAAAGATCCAGGCACAAAAGGCCACGCATTGCATGATTTCCTTTATATGAAATTTCCAGAGCAGGATCATCCATGCAGACTAAAAGTAGATTGGTGACTGGCTAGAGTAAGAGGGAGGTTGGGGTGAAACGGAATCACTGCTAACAGGGATGGGGATTCTTTTGGGAACGATGAAAGTGTTTTGAAGTAAGAGAATGGTCATGGTTACACCACCCTGTGAATACCGAAAAGCCACTGAATTATATACTTTAAAAAGATGAATTGTGGGTGATGCATGGAATTCTTGAATCACTATATGGACACCTGAAACATTAATATAACACTGTATGTTAACTATACTGGAATTAAAATAAAAAATTCATAGTGTTCTTAAAAAAAGACGAATTGTATGCTATATGAACTATGTCTCAATAAATTTTTTAATCGAAAAAAATAAGATAGAGGTGAAGCCAAGCAGCAGGTATTCCAGCTGTGAGATCAAGGGCCCTCTGCTACACTACACCAAATGAAATGTGTTTGCCATCACCAGATACTGTTTAATGAAGATGCACAGAAACAAAGGAAATTGCTCCTTTTCCTGGATGACTGGCATGAGTAGT
This sequence comes from Leptonychotes weddellii, assembly GCF_054177405.1. NCBI lineage: Eukaryota > Metazoa > Chordata > Mammalia > Carnivora > Phocidae > Leptonychotes > Leptonychotes weddellii. The sequence goes on along the minus strand of NC_138370.1, from coordinate 122,666,474 downwards.
TTCGAGACAGTTAACAATCCTTCTACGGTCCTCTTAGATTCTAGTAGCTCCCACTGGGACCTGCACAGGGTAAGCTCTTAATAAATACCTGCTAATTGTGTAAATAAACTAGGTCTTTGGTTCCATACTAGAAAAAAATCACATTGGGATGGTATGTTTAACAAACTCTTGGTAATTGTCACCATTTCCTCCCTAGGAAAGCTTAGTAAAAAGGAGAAAAACACCAAGGTAGTGCAGTAAATTGGTGGATTTTATATCAAAAAGAAATTGGATTGGAAATCTTCCTGCGTATGTGGTGTATCTGGTTTATTCTAGAATAATCTCTGAGAAAAGTTCTTCCCTTACTTCCAGGCATGACACAACAACTGATTTTTATGGTTTCCAAAAAGAAACTCAACCTAAGCTGTTTGCGTGAGGAGCTACTCAGCCAATAATAAAAATATGCTTCTCTCCTTTTTAATGTTAATTGTGAGCAAATTATATACACATACATATAATATACCATATTTGTTAAAGTGAAACTCCAAACAAAAAATAAAAATAATGAAAACAATAACTAAAGATCAAAGTTTGTTCCATATTAAGGACCTCTCTAGTTTTATGGAAATTCTAAATCTTTGCATTCTTCCAGGGAAAAATGGGGGGGGAGCTTCTTAGCTTGTTTTTTTTATTTCAAGTATCAATATATGAAAACATTAAATTCAGTGTATGTGCTGAATGCCTTCTATGTTCAAAGAACTGTGCTGAGCATGGTAAAAAATGTTTGAATATGTTAAGGACATAGTAGACATTGGCATCAAGGAGATTAAAGTCTCCTGTACTACAGTGAGGCCTTCTCTGATCATCCCACTGAGAAATTTAAACCTCCACACCGCCCTAACACTCTCTACTCTCATCCTCTCATGCTTCTACATCTCATACTCTCATGCTTCATTTGTTTTCTGTAGGAAAATGTAATATACTGTGTATTGTAGCTACTCACATTTTTTGTTTATTGCCTTTTCCTCCCAACAGAATAGAAGCTTCATGAGAACAGGCACTTTGTGTGTCTTGTTCACCACTGCGTCTCCAATGCTTAGAATGCTGGTTGGCATTTCCTATAGATCTAGATCTAGACCTAGGTAAATAAATAAGCACCTGATGGGTAAATTGACAAAAATGAGCCAGATAGTCCAGCCACAGCTAGTGCACGAAGAGATGGCTTGGAAGCAGAAGATGGGTCAATTTCTGGTGTGGATGTTCTTGGACAAGGCATTTTTCTTCATTTACAAAGTGAAGAAGCTGGATTATCAGGACACTCAAATTTTCCCATCTTATAAATCATCGACCACCCCTAAAGAAACTGAACTCCTCTATGAGAAACAAAAAGCCCATTATTTTCCAAGAACAACATTTATATGTGTGTCTGCATTCTGTTATATTTTTCATGTATGACAAGTTTTAAGAACATTATAATACTATAGATGGGAGTAAATTTTATTGCTAGGGTTTATAATATAATAAATAATAATGACATAAAGAGTTAAAATTACAGTGATGCCTTTGGGAATATTTTAGTGTAATGCCAACAATAAACACACTAGTACTAAATTAAAAATTGCAGTCATGTTATTAGGAGAGGTATCATGTATGTCTCCTGAAAACTACTTATATTCTTATAATTTACTTTAAAATATTTCATGGTGTAGTTACATAAGACACTACCATTAAAGGAGACTGTATGTGCCTCAAGAGAACCTTTCAATCAGGTTGACACATCTAAAAAACCCAGAAAACTGGGAGCCTAATTGAGCTTACAGGACAGGTGGTATGAACTGTATTCTGCTTGCTAATGGATTTTTCTTTTGAAAAGCAGGCAGCGGAATTTGGTCTGAAGCTCACGTTTATTATAATCAGTTACCTATGTGTCATGATTGAGTGGGATAGCTGGGCAGTTAATTGTCTCTCCCACCTTAAATTTCTTGAGCATTTATTGTCATCTTACAAAAAGAAGCTAAGTGTTCTGTATGACCAAATTACCTCAGGTGAGCTTGCAATAGTCCTGAACTTGGCAATCTGTGGGTAAAATAACCTCCCTTTGTCTCCTTCATTTGTCGCCAGAAGATGACTGGAAAACACATGTCTTCAGGTCAGGTCACCACCTTACTGAATCTCCTCCAGTGGCATCTTTGTTGTCTTCAGGATAAAACCAAAATCTCCCTAGCAGATTTTATGGCCCTCCAAGATCTGGGCCAGTCACCTCTTTCTGTTCATAGCTGAGCACTCCCCATTCACTCTCTGCTTTCCAGGCGCCCCTGTAATTCAGAGCTGCTTTCAGGTTCTCAAAAGTGGTGTGCCCTTGCTTCAGAATTTGCTTTCCAATGTAAAAAACATTGACGTAAAATTCATACAACATAAAATTCATCACTTTAACCATTTTAAAGTGTATAATTCATGTTAGGCAACTGTCACCACGACCTAACATTTCCATCAGCCCTGAAAGAAACCGACCCCGCACCCACTGGCAGTCATGCCCCAGTCCTTTCTACCCCCATCCCCACAACCACTAATCTACTCTCTGTTTCTATGGATTTACCTGTTCTGGACATTTCATAGAAATGAAATCATACAATATGTGGCCTTTTGTATCTGGCTTCTTTCACTTAGAATCATGTTTTCAAGGTTCATTCATGTTGTAGCATGTATCACTACTTCATTCCTTTTTATGACTGAATAATATTCTGTTGTACAAATATACCGCATTTCATTTATCCATTTTTCTGTTGGTATACGTTTGGGTTATTTTGGCTACTATGAATAGTGCTGCCATGAATACCTGTGGACAGGCTTTTATGTGAAAGCATATATGAACGTATGTTTTCAATTATTTTGCATCTATACCTAGGAGTGGAATTGCTAAGTCATGTGGTAACTCATACAGGTAACTTCTTAAGAAACTATGCAACTATTTTCTCTCCAGGATATTTGTGTTGGCCCCTGGGATTATTTCAAAGGTGTCATTCCTTCGTCCGGTGCATTCATCCTTTTAGGTCACAGCTTAGACATTACTTCCTCAAAGATGCCTTCCCTGACCACTTAACTTAAAAGGAGATATCCTTAAAAACTGGGGTAGAAAATACTATTCTAGGACTCACCATACTATTTTGTACTTGCTTGCTTCTCTGTCTTCACCAACACACCCCTAGTCTCTGAATTCCATTTGGAGGGGATATGTGTATCATATTCTCTAGAGAGGGTCTGAAATCAGGGAGGCATGCAGTGAGAAATGGTTACATTGAATACTCACAGCATATATTCTTCAAAACAACAAAAACCTCTGCTGCATGATTCCTCCACTGACAAAAGTCTACATCAATGGATTTATGGAGCTATCATTGAAAAATGATAATTAGTGAATTATTTATATACGTGTATATATGTACAGACATATATACACCACTAACGTTCATGACTAATTATTTGGGTGGCTGATTTTCTTTATAAGCGTTCAAGAATAAAGTTGAGGGACCCTCTATTATGCCCAGATTGAAATTGCATTAATTGGTACAAATGTTTCAAAAAAATAATTGCAGCGTTTTGACCAAGTAATTTTACTTCTGAAAATCCTAAGGAAATAATTCTAAATGCAGAAAATGTTTTATGCATAAAAGCACTGACTGAAGAATTATTTATAAATAATTAAAAATTGGAAACAAGCTCCCTCAATAGGTAATAGAGGGATAGCTACATAAATTCTACAGATATTAAAAATAAAGTTCAAGAAGAATCTAGAATAATGTTGTAGAAATTGTATTATACCATGACTACAACCATTTAAAGAGGAAGAAAACCCCAAACCTATAGTAAGAAATATATTAAAACGTGAAATGGTATGGTTTATGTGGTGGGACAATATATGATTTTTCCCTTTTATTCCATTCTCTAAATTTTAAATGTGATTTTATTATGATTATAATTTTTCTAAAAGTACAATAAACATTGAAGCAAATAACTTGAGAACTTTTTAAAAGCCCCTGTGACTAAAATGTGTGTCTCTGATGAAGTTTTTGTTTAGGACTTCACTTTGACAGTATAGGAACAAAGATTTCTAATGCATTTTGTGATGCTGTAGGGCGACTGGTAATTCAGAAAACGTTTAGTCCAAATCAACTAAGAAAACTCTGATTCCCGGAAGTATTGGTAGTCTTATCTAAACTTCTCCACATTTCTAATTATTATATAATGCCTGAGGAATGTAGAGCAGAAGTCTGTCCTCAAACTTCAGTGAGCAGACTAATGAGCAGAACCTCCGGGTTCAATGAGATTCCCCAGTCCTGGCCCCAGAGATTCAGACTCACTAAATCTGGGTCCAAGTTCAGGCATTTGCCATTTTTATCTAACAAGCAAAGTACTGATACAGATGAGCCATGGACTACATGCTATGAAAAACATGCTTTCCATCATCTTCCGAGGTCTTGACCTATTTCCTTTTTTTTTTTTTAAGATTTATTTTTTTTGAGAGAGAGAGAGAGAGTGCAAGCAGGGAGAGGGGCATAGGGAGAAGTAGAGAATCTCAAACAGACTCCCTGCCCAGCATAGAGCCCAATGCGGGGCTCATCTCATGACCCTGAGATCACGACCCCAGCTGAAACCAAGAGCGGGAAACTCAACTGACTGAGCCACCCAGGCGCCTCTGATCTTTTTCTAATTCAGAAGTGGCTGATTGTAATGAGCTCTGCTTTGGAGGATAAATTCTGCAAAATTCACCAACCTACAGCACAGCTGACCCCTGCAACCCCAAGTTGGAAGTTTTGCAGAGCACTTCACAATCGTTTGCTTGCTCTCAGGAAACAAATAGAAAATAGAATAAAAGAGAAAGAAAATGCCTATGCTTTAAATTTGAACCAGTGAGTGTCTCATGTCTTGTCACTCTGGGATAATAATAGGTGAGCAGTCACTTTTATTATTTCTAAACTGGCCCCTTTGATAGGTCAATTAATATAAAAAGCTAAAGAATCACTCTACCCTTCCTTTCTAATTCCAGGAACCTCTGCTATTCAGTCACTTTTTGTACATGGACTTTGGATAAACAATGATAATATCTCATCAGCAGTTCAATGTAATTTTATCATCTTAAAACTTGGAGAGTCTGGCTGTCTGGCAGGGATTCCTCTCCCAGGGAGGCCCTAGAGGTGAGAAAATGGGACATCCACACATTCCATGTGATCACAATCCCAGCATTTGCCAAATACATATCCAACTGCTTGGACTCTATGCTGGAAGGAAAAGGAGATCTCTGAGGGAAGCTTTCACCTAATTCTAAAGGCCCCTTCATAGCCGACCCTGAGTTCTACTTCTCTATCAGGCCTGTGAGCAAAGCACAATGATTCTTCAAGAGTCTGAGTCACAAAGTAAAGCTTGTAAGAAAAACAAAAAAATTATTTCAACAAACCCTTCAACTGCTGTGCTACTGTTGTTCACATTGTATAATTTAACTTCTTCCTTATTTCTCCTTTTTTTTCTTACCTTGGGTAAGGGGTTGGTGCCCATGTGTGTGTCTACCTCTTCCCCTCTCCAGAGGGCGTCTCTCTGAAATCGGTAGGGTGGGGGAGTGGTTAGAGCAGGAGGCTGTGGGGTCTTTGGAAAACCACCAGCAGAGGGGACAGGGGCTCAATATACCCCTTTAAAACACAAGTGACAGGGCGCCTGGGTGGCTCAGTCGGTTAAGTGGCTGCCTTCGGCTCAGGTCATGATCCCGGGGTCCTGGGATCGAGCCCCACATCGGGCTCCCTGCTCAGCGGGAAGTCTGCTTCTCCCTCTCCCACTCCCCCTGCTTGTACTCTCTCTCTCTGTCAAATAAGTAAATAAAGTCTTTAAAAAGATAAATAAATGTTTTTTTAAAAAATAAAACACAAGTGGCTGCTGGGATAGACTTCCAGATGGCACCTGAACCTTTATTTACCTGGCCAGGAAACGGCCTGAGGCCATCTGTGATTAGCCCTGTCCGCTTCCTTGTTGCAGGGAGACTGGATTCTGCCTAATTACAACCCATCTGAGATTCCCATTGCCTGTGACTTTCTTTAGCAATATTGGCAACACCCCCTTATTACATTGAAGGAATAACTACTGGTGGGCATTTAGGTGTAGTTCAAGAAAGGGATGGTCAGTAATATATTTTTAAACTTTCTAGTTTGAAATAATTTCAAACTTGGAGAAAAGTGGCAAGAACTGAACAAAGAACTATTTACCCTTTACTCCTATTCCTCAAATGTTAACATTTTACCATCTTTGCTCTGTACTTCCCTTCCTATCTAGAAATAGACTTATTAAGAACTTTAGATTTACAGAAAAATTGAGGAGCTAGTACAAGGAATTCCGATATACTGCCTCCCCCCTGACCCCCGTCCCCCTATTAGTAACATCTTACATAGGTATAGTACATTTGTTACAATTAATGAACCAACGTTGATAGTACATTGCTATTAACTAAAGTCTATAGCTGATTCAGATTTCCTTAATCTTTTCCTCCTTGCTGGTATCACTTTAACTTGACTCAATCTTTCTGAGTACAAGTACAAGCTGGTAAATGTATCAAAATACATAAAATTGCACCTGGGAAAATAGCCAAGAAATAAAAGAACCTCATAATTATTTTTTACAAAGATATTTATATCAACACTATTTGTAAAAGTGAGAAATGACCCAAATGTCAAAGATTAGGGGAATAGTTAAGCAAACTATCATATATTAACATAGTAATATACTTCTGGCTATCAAAAATGTGAACTAAATTGTTTGCATTTGTTTTGAAAATTGTTTTAATATATGGAATATGCTGTTAATGAAAACAGGGTAAAGCAAAATACAATATGTAAGCTGGTTAGAACTAGGCAACCCAAAGTTAAAAGGGAATTTAGAGGATTGGAAATTATTAGAATTTATTACTCCTTAAATGACATCTTCTGTGATATGTCTAAATTGCTTTTAAAAATTATTATTGACAAATAGAACTAGCAATTTTCATCTTCAGAAAATGCTTTAAGTAAAAGATCTATGATAAGATATACTATATAATGATCCCGGAGTTCCGGGATCGAGTCCCACATCGGGCTCCCTGCTCGGCGGGGAGTCTGCTTCTCCCTCTAACTCTACCCCCTCTTACGCTCTCTCTCTCACTCTCTCTAATAAATAAATTTAAAAAAATCTTTAAAAAAAAAAAAAAGATATACTATATAAGATAAAACTATTTTAGATTCCCATACTCCCTTCCGCATCCTTATGTTGAGTGGTAAAGTAGTTCCAAAATATTCTCCCCAACTTTCAGGAAAAATAAAGATAAAACTAGACCAGTGGTACTGGTAGATGTAGCCCATTTTGAGTTGTAATCAAGCATAGTAAATGTTCTTCAGTCCTACCTGGCCCACACCTGTCTCGTGTCAACGCGGCCCCGCTGCCCCATAAGCAAACCGAAAAGTTACAGGTGAGAGATGGGCAGTCACAGCTGGGAGTTTCCTCTTGTCTTCCTTCTGTGGGTGGCAGCCAGCAACCAGTTTCCTGGAGGCGGGGCCTCCTGCCTGAGAAGTCATGCACCCAGAACAATGGGCAAAGAAGCTGGGCACAAACAAAAGACAATTATTGCTTCTACTTGAAGGAAGGCAAAGAATGACTTTTTAAATAATTTAACACTTAATGCATTTGGGATATAGCCCCTAAACTGCCAGAGAAAGGAAGTGACATTGAAGCAAAAGTCTGGTCCACAGATGAATTCTAAACTGCCCCACAGTCAGCCGTCTGAAGACATAAACTTTTCTTTATCTGGAGCTCAATGTGTAATACCCAATTCAAATGGAAAAATAATACATTAAATAGTAAAACAGGTTGGAAACTATGCATAGCATGGTTTCATTTTTGTTGTAAATTTTGGAAGGATACACACAAAATATTATCAGTAATTACCTTAAGATAGTGAAATGAGGGCAGCTTTTGTTTTCTTCCTTTCTTCTCTTTACCGGTGCTTTTAATCTTTTTTACAATAAACATGTATTATTTGTATAACTTTTAAACTCCTTAAACTATATAAATAGATGTAAAATTTATAAAACTCAAACTTTCATCAACTGACTTTGGTTCCATGTATCTAAAATGCTGCTATAATTGATATTTATAATGATAAACACAAAGCACTTAGAGATCTTCATGGCTTGTTGAAACACAGAAATTACTTTGTGTTTAGTTTTAGTGCTAAGTATATTTAATTATAATTCAATTATCTTAAACTATTAATCATGTGAAGTATATGTGAGAAACCCCTATTAACTAGAATAATTTGTTAATCAAAGCAATCTATTTCCCAAACCTACCAGATAATGGGAATATTTATTATGGTACCGTCCCACATCACAAAATACTGCTTCACTGATGTCTCCCCATAAAAAGTTTTCTATTTCTTTCTATGAACACCAACAATCCATTGCTTCAAAGCCATTTTCCATCATAAGCCAGTATTTAGATGCTGTGGCTTTAAATTTATAGAGGATAGGATTTCCTCAACTTTTCTCAATTCATAGAAAATGAATAAAGGCATAAAGAGTTTTGAACTGAAGAAAATACCACACAAAACCCTCCAAAACAGAATCTGAGTCAGAGATGTACCACAATAAAGAGGAAAACATGAACTATGGCAGAATAAGAGCCATCTTGTGCCCATAATGCTGGGATTGCCAGGTGATACTTGTCCACCTGTTCTGCCACTCTGCTCTTCCAGGTGGCCTTGAAGAAGCTTTTAGCAGGAAAACACCTGGACCCCAGAGACCACAAGAAGGTGTAAGGTGACACACATATAAGAGAGAGTTATGGTCAGATAGCATCTAATACAACTTCTGCCTACAGAAGTGCATCTTGGCCCTGTGCTTAGAGAATTAATCCTTTTCTCAAAAAATCACAGCCTGTTCAGGATTAGGATTTAGTCTCTGGGTTGGCTGCCTCATGCAGATGCTTTCCTTTACTAATAATCTGGAAGATGTCTTAAACAAACACAATAAATCTTGTGGTGTTAGAACAGATACAACCAATTCACTTTCCTATTATGCCCCTTTAGAATATACATGATGGATGGGTGGGGGTGGTAACATAGGATATCAATAATACCAGTAATTCATATTTTCAAATACTTTAAAAATCTTAACAAGTAACAAGTAGTCTTGCGTTTCAATCCCCTGGTCAGTCCCTTACTAAAAGCTGTAGCTGGCCAAGAGCAAAGATCCAAAAGAGAAAATGCCTGTGAAAGATCATCCACACTGGATTTCACACTGCTCCTGAAAGAATGCTTATACCTCAATTTTGAAAAGTGGTTCTAGGATTCAGTTATCCAAGCATCTACGACAGACATCAGGAATCTTGCCCAAGAAATCCAGGGCAATATTCTGTGATCTCTTCACAATGCCTAGAAAGATGGCTTCACCGGTTGGCTAATTATACACCATTAGGAAATGTTACTTAGGTCATATGCCCCTTAGGAATCAAGAATTAAAATCACTACAGTGAGAAGATTTGGCCTCAGGATAGAGCAAAGTCATTATATGGCTTTCCCCCCATTTTCTGCTACCTGTTAGTAATCTTACACATTGTGCAATTGTAGCACCTTCCATCCTGAAGATCTGAGGCCAACTTGATTATTCTTTTTCTTCTCTCCCCTCGCCTTTCCTCACAAAACGAAGGCTCACAGAGATTTCATATTTGGCAGAGAACCATTTAGGGCCACACCAGGTGAAAATTAAGAACACTCACTCAACATCCAAACACTGTAAAGGCATAGCTAGTCCTATGCAGGTGATGTATTCTAGTCCTTTCCAGAAAGAAAAATCAATGTGACTCCCTGACCGTCAGTTCAGGCAAAGCTGTTGTTATCAGCTGAATGAATATTCATTTGCTCACTTTTTTAAAAAAAGATTTTATTTATTGAGAGAGAGAGAGTGAGAGAGAGAGGGCAAAGGGAGAGGGAGAAGCAGGCCCCCCACTGAGCAGGAAGCCTGACGCGGGGCTCGATCCCAGGACCCTGAGATCATGCTGAGTGGAAGGCAGACGCTTAACCCACTGAGCCACCCAGGCGTCCCCATTTGCTCACTTTTTAAAGTTCATTTTAATTAGAAACCCCAAATACTCTGATCTAGACACCCTTATGTGATTTGGCAAGCCTAGGCCCTCAGACCAAGGAAATGGGTCTATTTCTGGCTTAATTCCTCCTGGTCTCAGCACTACCTTGGCTGGCTCAGTCTCTTAGGTGATGAGATTCCTTCTGGGATTCTGGTAAATCATTTGGTTCACTACATTCATGTCCCTGCAGCACTACCTTACTTGACAGCAAGACAGGAGCTCACTAGAAAGCTAATTGTATTTGGGGACATAAATAGCAAAAGGCTTCAAGTTCTATAAGGTTAAATATTATAGTTTCAGAAAAAGTGATAGCATAGAAATACCTATTAGAAACTGCTAGGCTTGGGGGGGCACCTGGGTGGCTCAGTCGTTAGGCGTCTGCCTTCAGCTCAGGTCATGATCCCAGGGTCCTGGGATCGAGCCCCGCCTTGGGCTCCCTGCTCTGCGGGAAGCCTGCTTCTCCCTCTCCCACTCCCCCTGCTTGTGTTCCCTCTCTCACTGTCTCTCTCTCTGTGTCAAATAAATAAATAAAATCTTAAAAAAAAAAAAGAAACTGCTAGATTTGGGACTGTTTACTCATATAAATAGAAGAAACACAGAGAAGAATTAGACCCTCTGAAAACAGCATGGGCTTTGGCCCCAATATCATTTTCTTGCTTAATTGAGGCATAATTTACATACAGTTATGCCTTTTTTTTATAACCCAACTCTTAAAAGTAGAAAAGAGGAATCGAACTTGGAGTTAGGAATCAAGAAGTACTATTCTTCAGACCAAAGAGAAGGACTAGTTTGATATGTCAATATATTTGTTTTAAGATTTTTACGTAATCTCTGTACCCAATGTGGGGCTCAAACTTACAGCCCCGAGATCAAGAGTGGCATGCTGCACCGACTGAGCCAGCCTGGCACCCCAATGTCAATAATTTTTAATCCACTCCAGTGAGACTTCATTTTGACCAAGTTAGTGGAATTTTGATAAAGTTTACTGCATAGTTGAATTTGGATATTTTATAAGACTTTTTTTTTTTTTGGAGAGAGAATGAGATAGAGAGAGAGAGCATGAGAGGGGGGAGGGTCAGAGGGAGAAGCAGACTCCCTGCCGAGCAAGGAGCCCGATGCGGGACTCGATCCTGGGACTCCAGGATCATGACCTGAGCCGAAGGCAGTCGCTTAACCAACTGAGCCACCCAGGCGCCCTGAATTTAGATATTTTAAATTTCAAGTGCTATTGGCTTCACACGGCCACGCACTCAACTCCCCATAAGCTTCCGCTCTTCAGGGCTTTGCCCAGGTTTAGTTCCAGGCCAGAGCAGAGCTGCTAACTGGACAAGTGTTAGTTTCTGTGACTTCAATTAGATACAATTGTTTAATGACATATCATAATAGCTAATGACTTACACACGAGGGATAGTTAAGTAGACGTTTTCATCTGAAATGAGAAACGCAGGCATCTTTTTACGTAAGAGCATAAGGAAAAACGTTTGATGAGCAACTCTTGTTCTTGTAGCACCTTTTTAATCAACTAGAGGATTTTTTTGTTTTCAGCATAGATGGAAATTTAAAGTCAAACGGTATGTTTTGAATGGTGTTAAAAATAGTAACAGCTAACTTATTTAAGATTTACTATGTGCCAGGCATTTTCTAAGGGCTTTGTATTAATTTACTTGATCCTCTCAAAAAAAACCAAAAACCAAACCAAAACAAAACCATCTTAAAAATGAGACAGTTGTGAAGTTGAAGGTCTAGTCCAAGCCAGGACAGGAACCCAAGGCAACATAGCTTCATTGCCTTCACTGTCATGAGCTTAAGTACTGTACTTTCCTATGCTTTCATTTACACATTTTTAATCATTTGCTTGATGTCGACAAACACAAGCACACACACCAGCGCTGCTGTGCTAACCAGCCTGTACAGAGTTTTACATTCTTAGTGTCACCAGGAACCTAGACTCTCATCACAGTAATGAAATGATGTAATCACTGAACCAGGGCTTCTTACAGATGGAAGGAAATAGAGAGATCCTTTTGGATCTTACCCAATTCTTTCTAATTCTTATCAACCACATCAGCCTCTCTGACTAGAATTTGCTCTCCTCATTGTAGACATCCAATCTTACCCACTTTATCCAGCTGCTTGAGTCAACATTCCTAATATTTCCCATATGAAACTAAGACACTATAATAACTGATCTCTGTTTCTCATTTGTCTCCCTTACTGAAACAAGAGGAATCTGTTTTGCTTCAGCTCACATATATCATTCCCCTGCATTCAACTGTCAATGGCTCCCCATTGCCTGGGTCAGTGGTTCTCAAACTTGTACAGGATTTTATTGTGGTGATCGTTGAACTGTATGTTTTAAATAGGTGAATTGTATGGTATGTGAATTGTCTCTCAACAGTATTTTTACAAATTTACAATCAAAAGCATCTGGAAGTCTTGGCATGCTATGTGTAACATCCTGAAATGTTGAACCATATGCAATTTTACTAGCAGGAAATAAGACTGTGGTATATACCATATATATTTATAAGATTGAAATTCACTGCTTTACAACTAGGTCTACAAAAAAGGCAAGTGGCTGAGCTAAGATTATCAACAGTTTCTGATGTTGCCTTTAATATTCAATTGCCATTTGTTCAATTATTTTATTGCCTTCCACTACTTCCTAGCAAACAAGCATTAACAGCACTGAAGACGTAAGAAAAATTTAAGGGAAAATTCTGAATTGACTACATCTATCAACTACATTGGAATCTATTTTTGTTTTCATATTAAGGCTTTAGGAAAACATCTATATTTGCCATAAGACTAAGATTTTCTGGAGGCGTTTTGACAATTCATGGCTTCCTAGAAAATGCCTATATTTCTCAACCTAGCACAAAGGACCCTTTTTTCAACCTGGCCTTAAATTACCTTTTCATCTTGGTCTCTTTCCGCACCACCTCACTTCTGCCATATAGCACTAGCTGTGTTCTCCCCACAGCCACGATGTCCGAGTGTCCCCCAAACCCACCCTGCAGCTTTACTCAAGTTCCTTCCTTCTTCTGGAATATTCTTTCCTCCTTTCTCTACTTGGCCCTTCAAAGCCCATCTAACTTCCATTTCATCTTCTTGACTTCCCTGGTCCAGGACAGTGCCGTGAAAATGGGAAACATGTATATCTTACTGGATGTTGAATTTCCAGTGTTAAGCATAGAGCCTAGTATAAAGAAAATGCTCCATAAATATCCCTTTCTCTGTATTCTCAGAGTCTAGATGCACACGTCTATCCACCTACCTCGTGCTGCTGAAATTATTTTTCAGTGACCCTCCTTCCCCAGTAGATTATGAGTGCTTGAAGGGAGGAATTATATCTTTATCACATAGTAATGTACCGTAAGTATCTGCTAAATTTTGATGAATTGAAAACATGCTCTCCAATCTCCAGACATTCAAAGTCTTCAGGAAAAATAAAACAAACAATTTACTGAAATACCATGTGGCAAAAACTGTAAGTGAGGCGTGTACACAGTATTATGAGAATTCTGACGAAAGAGCTATATATCTTCTGGCTTGGGGGTATTTATTTATTTATTTATTTTTAAAGATTTTATTTATTTATTTAATTGGCAGAGAGAGAGAGAGACAGCGTGAGGGGGAACACAAGTAGGGGGAGTGGGAGAGGGAGAAGCAGGCTTCCGGCCAAGCAGGGAGCCCGATGCGGGGCTCCATCACAGGACCCCAGGATCATGACCTGAGCCGAAGGCAGTCGCCTAACCAACTGAGCCACCCAGGCGCCCCATGGCTTGGGGGTATTTACCCTGGAATCTTCTTAGACGCTTGACAGTTGAGCTGTCCCTCGAAAAATAATCGTAAGGTCACCAGTTAAACAATGAAAGGGATTCTAAGCTGAGGGAACTCAGCACCTAGACAGAAACTGAGAGGGTAGGGCCATTAGCACTCCAATGGGTCTGGTTTGGCTTGAGTGTGGAGTTCATGGCAGGGAGTGGTTGGCAGGAGGCTGGAAAAATGTGCTGGGCCTGCCAGCCCTCCTAGTCTGGACTTTACGACTTGAGCTAGAGAATGACACAGTCAGATTTGTATTTTACTCTGTTTTCAACACCCTCTTCCGCCCTGCCCCCTCCTAACATATATGTTGACCATGTAAGAGAGTTGATCAAAGTCATAGGTATGATGTGTGGACAAAGGCCACAGGGATGTGAATCCTCATGAGAATCAACTTGAGACCCACTCTGTGTTCTAACCATTGAACCATCAGTCAACACCAGTGCTATGCAAATCACGCACTGAAGCAGACGTGAAGAATGTGGTATAACCAATAAAGGCTGGTTTCTTTGGAAAGCCGGCAGCATTCACTTGAAGATTCCCCACCTCCGTGAAGTCCTCGCTGATTTTCCCAGCCCAAGGAAATCTCTCCTCTGAAAGTCTCTGGAGCACTTAATTTTGTACTTAGGACACTTTGGAAAATTTTTTCTTGCATTGTGGTTGCTTTTTCCTCATTCCTGGTACCGCTTTTTGTCTCTTTGTCTCATTTCAAAACTTGTGTCTAATACAATGCAGCTTTAAGAGACACCCTGGGAGCAAGATAAGGTATAAATCAATAGCAACAAATCTCATTAGATTTTAAGTTAAGATGAATTGTTAGATTTTACATTTCAAGAAGGGTGAGGTCACATCCCACTTACCTTTGTAAACGCCACAGTACTAGGCAAACATATTCATTGAATACATTGATCTTGTGATGAAAATATGATAAAGTAAAAATATTCTTTGTCTTTTAAAAGGAAGTTGATACTTAAGATTTTTTTTCCTTGAAAATCACTCACTAGAGTATTTATATAGTTGTTTATCTTTTATTCTTTCAAATTTCATCTCTCCTAACCATGCCCCCACTGTCTGGGGTATTGCTTTTTTCTTGATTTGATTTGCCAAACTTCATCTCTTATACGGGTCTTTTTGGAAGAAACAATGCTTAGACTTATTTATTATATCTATCTTGTGTTTGTTTTCTCATAGAACAGAGATAGATTTATTTCAGCAAAATTATAAAGTAAAACTCCAAAGAAAGAAAAATATTTGACACTCATTGAAACGCAATTTTGTAAAGAAGAAAGTTAACAGTAATTGGCGTAAGTACAAGAACTTATAAAGTTGTGTTGATATTTTAATGGGGAAAAATACCCAGAAGAAACACACAAATACTGTGAAAACACAACATCATTGCCACAGCACATGAAAACATTCCACAAAAAATTAACAATTTCCATATGGACATTTAACTTTTCAGCCCTCTTTAAATTTATATTCTGAAATCTTGATATTCTATTGCAACTTACGAGTAGCCATTCTCTCATTCCACAGTCCCATCACAAGCAATTAAAAGGAACACGTCCTGTTACAGATACAGCACTTCAAGGCTAATATTTAATCTTAATTGGCATTAAGTTTAGTGCAAATAAAATTACATTTTTAGCAGCTTAGAAAATTCCTCGTGGGGGAGCATTCACCTCTTAACCCTTACTGCTTCCCCATAATATGAATGTTGGCCATTCAATCCTATTGAGAACTACTGATGCTGATTTTGCCATTTGTTACACAGGGAGTTTCCAGGAAAGATGGTTTCAGCAACTACGCAAATGAACCATCAGCTTTTACATTTGAAAAGTTTCCCTTAGGTTGATTTTTTTTTTTTTTTAAAGCAGGGCCTGAATGTCAGTCATAACTGGATCTTATCTAACTGCTTTTTTGATCGTGGAGAAGAGACCCCAACAAGGCACTAATCATCTCACACATTAGCCACCTTAGGTTGCATTCAAAGGAAGACCCGAAGACAAGGCTGAGGAATCTCTTAAATCAAGTTCTACCCTCCAGTAATAATTTTATTTTCACTGATTCGGGAAGAAAGGAATGAAGGAAGGGAGGGAGGGAGGGAAGAAGGAAGGAAGGAAGGAAGAGAGGAAGGAAAGGAGAGAGGGAGGGAGGAAGGGAGGGAGGGAGGAAGGAAGGGAAGAAGGAAGGAAGGAAGGAAAGGAGAGAGGGAGGGAGGGAGGGAGGAAGGAAGGAAGGGAGAGAGAGAGAGAAAGAAGGGAGAGAGGGAGGAAAGAAGGAGGGATGAAGGAGGGAAGAAAAAGAGAAAAAAGGAGAAAACAGGAGCCATCTGATTTCAAACCTGGTGCTTTCCACTCTCAGCCAAGATTTACAGTCCAAACAAATAGAAGCTAGAGAGCTATTAGCCAGAGAGGATTTTGGGCTTCGTCAATCCCTTGAATTGCCTCCCTTTTTCTTAGACATCTGTTCCCTCTGTAGCCAAGGCCTGGAGTAGCTGCTTCGGAAAACAGTGTGGCTCCCTGTGCCCAGGTCTGTGCTGGCAAGGGAAGGGGAAGAATACTTCCTGGGTTTTAAGCACCTGCCTCTGCCCTGTGTCTAGGTTTCACTGGCCCCAAGACTTGAGCGGTCGGAGAGCTTGGATGACCCCTGCTGTCTGGGATGTGCTGACATAAAATCCAGGCAGGTAAACCCTAGGCAGGCCATCTCACACGATCTCTTCCTTACCAAGTCCTCAGCAATTTTTCTATTGCCCACGAATTTTCTCACCCAACAGCTCAAGGATGAGGGTGTGGTGGCTGCATGCTCGAAAGACGGGACCACCTCAGTCACTGTACTCTTCTCTTTCCCTTGGATTGGGGAATTTCTCACACTGGTTGGCCAATTTCCATTTGCTGTGCTGATTTTTGAGGAGTGCAGCAAAGGAAGTCTTCCGGGTGATATTTCTTGATATTTCCCGGCTCTTGGCCTTCCTGGTGGGGGAAGAGCTTCGGACTAAAGGATAGACAGGAAAAATGGGCCTGCCCCGAGGGGCTTCCAGTAGCTGCCATATCTCCCCAGAGGTATTACTGGTCAGATACTGCCATGGCTTCTTCCCACTGCTGTCCCGGACGTTCACCTGAGAAGCCAACCTTTGCACTAGCAATTTGATGACCCCCTGGTGGCCATGAATGGCTGCAAGGTGCAGAGGGGTATATCCACAACTGGACTTCACATTGACATCAAGAGCAATCCCTGCTTTCTGTGTGCTGGAGACAAAGTCCTGAAGGGCCCTGAGGTCACCATGTTTGGCTATCCAGTGCAAGGCAGTGTACCCAGTCAAGAAATCTTTGTGCAGAGCCAGCTGGGGGTCCTCCCAAAACAAAGTCAACACCTGAATCCAAGAGCCACTGGCAAGCTTCACAATCCATTCGTGCTCCCTGGCATCCAGGGGGACCACAGATGACTTGTGCTCAGAAGGTCTGTGTGGGACCAAGGCTGCAGACTCCTCCCCAGCCCTGGCCCAGGAGGTGTGTGGCCGACCCCGCTCAGCTACAGAAGCCTTAATGTCTGTAGGTTTGGGTATCAAAGCAGCATCCACTCTTGGGCTGGATGCTGTTCCTGCCTTGGAGGGTTTCCTGGGCCGCGGTGGGCGCCGAGTCCTTTTCAGCAAGTCCTGCTCAAGATACTCCTCATCAGAAGAAGACAATTTGGTTCTCCCTGCCTGAGAGCTCCTCCTGAGGGATCTCCTTAACCTGGGAGCTGGCCAGGGCAAAGACTCCTGGGGGTGGTCTGCAAGGCCATTAGCCTCTGTCCAGACCAGCTGAGAGGTGTGACCATCCCCTCTGTTCCTGAGGCCCTGAAGGCTCTTGCTGGGGCTGCCCTCCTTTGGAGAAAGACCTCCAGCTGGATTCCTAAGCTTTCTCCAATCTGGGGTTCCCAGAGCAACCTGCAGACCCTCTTCAGAACCCCCAGGAGACTCTTTGGGCCCACTGCTGCTCTCCTCACTGCCGTGGCTCTCTTGGTCCACAAAGTCTTCCAGATCTTGCAGGGACAGCTGACAACGAATGCTACGAAAGACTGCCAATGGAGGGTTCTCGGGACAGGATTCCGGAACAACAGAAAGGACAGAATGAGAGGGAAGAGTGGGGTCTGGAGGCTCTGAGTTAGGTTCCCGGACCCAGAAGCTCAGCTCTGAGGGTAGCTGGAGGAAGTTGTCCGGCAGGACCGACCAGGCTCGGATGGGGCCTTGGTCCCGGGCCTTGGGAATCTGGGGATGTCTGGCCTCCAATTCCCAAGTGCGCTGTTGCTGCTGCTGCAGGGTGGGATAATGCAGAGAGTCCAGGGTCAACAGCTCTGGCGGGTCTCCGGGGGAAACAGGGCGGGACAGGAGAGCAGGCGGCGAAGCCCGGCTCCCGGCAGCCTCGACAGTTGTAGGAGGCGAGCAGGGCGCCGCGGGCACCCGTGCGTGCTCTGCGGGCGCGCCTTCCGGCTGCCGCCTGGGAGCCCCGCGGTCATCCTGGGCCGGCGGGGCACTCGCCGGCTTCTCCCCGGCGGTGGCGGGGCCCGGGACTGCACCGAGCACCTGCTCTCCCGGCAGTCCCTCCAGGCTGTTCTGGAGGCATTCCCAGCAGCAGCGGCCCTGTGTCTCCGCAGCGGCGCACCTCGCTCCCGCCCCGGGGCCAGAGCCGCCCCTCCGCCCGCCGCCTCCCCGGGCTGCCTCCCGGGTGCGGCGGGCTGCGAGTCCACTGCAACCTGAGTGGGCGGCCGGGGCTGCGGCACCTGCTGGCTCCTCCTCTGGCTCCTTCTCGCGCCGCCGCCGCCGCCTGGGCAGCGGCTGCTCTCCCCCGCGCGCGCCTTGCGGGGCGCAGGACGCAGCTCCCCCTGCAGGGGCCGCGGCCGCGGGCGGGTCTCGGGGTCGCTGCAGCCCCTCCTCCCCCAAAAGGTCCCTGTACCTCCTCTTGAGCACCACATACTTGGTGCCGTCGGGGTCCTGGCGCACTGCGGCGACCGAGTTGACGAAGCCCTTGAAGAGCTCGCGGCGGCGCTGGTGCTGGCTGGGGGGCGCGTCGGGGTCTCGGAGAAAGCTCTTGAAGTGGCTCAGCAAGGCGGCGTTGGTCACTCTTCCCCCGGCCTGGCACAGAAAATCCAGTAGTGCCTCCTGGCTTAACTCTCGGGCCATCGCTGCCTTGTCGTCTCCTGGCCCCGGGTGTCAGCTTTTCGCCCTCCCTGCGCTCCCCTCTGCCAGCCGAAACCCTGGCCTGTCGTGGGTCACCTGCGCCCGGGGCGGCGCCACCCGCCTCCATCAGCCGAGGAGGGCGGCGCTGCTTGCGGGCCCCGAGCGCGCCACGAGCCGCGTGGGTTCCCCCGGGCAGAGGCCCCCGGGTTGAGCCCCCCGCACGCAGCCCGGATAGGAGAGGGCGGCTCCTCGGCCGCCCCTGCGCGACGCGGGCCTCTCGCAGCGAGTCCCCGCAGCGAAAGTTCCCGGGATAGGTCGGAGTCGGTTTCACCTGCGTCCTGGCGACGCCTCCTCCCCGGCTCTGGGGGAAGGGCCCGGCCCGCCTCCTCCTGTCCTTCCGCCCTCTGAGGTCTCCCCAGCCCTGCCACCTCTCCCAGATGAGTCAGGCTGCTCCCAGCCAGAGAGAGCGCGGTAGGTGAGTCGCCGGCCAGCTGGAGCCGACAGCGCGCCGCTCTGCGGAACGCGCAGCCCCTCCCGGGCGGGGACAGACGAGGCAGGTAAGCGACCGGCCGCTCCTTTGGGTCTCGGCCACGTAGGAAACGAAAGCGTGGAAAATCCGTTCCTGCCCTCTCTCTGTGCGGCAGAAGTTCTGGCGAAAGCCGTTGGCAGGGGGAGGAAGGTGTAAATTTACTGGCATGCTGCGGTGTCCCAGAAAGATGCCTTTATTAGCGCCCTGGGGTAGGGAATTTCAGATTCCCTAAGGCAGTATCGAGGTCGGGGGAACTCAGTTTGCACCCCAAACAAGCTTTTCTTCATCTAGACAAACTGCCCGGGCTGCTCCTCAGGCATCCAAATACACCTAAGTCTGTACTGAAAAGAGAAATCACTCTGGAAGTTAGGGGTTGGGTTCAGCCTTTCTTTTTCCTAGTAATTGTCTCACGTTAAGGAAAACTCAGTTTGATAGTTGATTGCCCCAGCAGCTTTAAAGGAACGGGAATCATGCAGTGAAGGTATTTGTTGTCTAGTGTTAGTTTTTATTTACTGCAAAGTTTGTGAACAGAAGAGATTTTTGTACAGTCCCTTCTGTGTTGGCTTGAGCAGTGTTGCCTTTTCTCCCCGAATGGAAGGTTCCCCACGTTGGAAGTAGTAAGCATGTTGCAAGCTTGCCTGATTTGACCCCACTGCTCCAAACCTTAGAATGGCCGCTTGACTCTCATTCTCCGTGGAGAGGCTGTAGACTTTCCAATTCCAAGTCCATTTGTGCACCAGAGCTGTCTTTGTCATTGGCCTCAAGACACAGAGCTTTTCCTAACAGCTGCTTTTCCCTTTTGTTTGATCTGTCTGTCCACTTCTTGGTCTGGCCCTCTCTTTAACTGAGGTCTTTGAGAGCCTGTTTGACAGTCCTGTTTCCATGCCCAAGATACTTTCATTGTTTTATCTATTTATTTTTGTGGTTCCATGCCCTCCCCTAGGCTACCTTTCCTATCATAAAGTCTATTTTCTCCTGCCCTGTCGTACCCCTTTTCTCTCCTATACTCCCCCTTCTTTTTCCACTTTCCCTTCTGCGCTACTGTTTTTGGTTGTTTCATGAGTCCCTGTCCTATTTGCTAAGGGACGGTATTGAAAGTACGTTGGCCCTACAGTTGTCAACATAGACAACTGCCACATAGACAACGTTAGCTGAGCTTCATCTTAAGTCCCCAGTAGTACCCTGGTAGTTTTCCACGAACGAATTGGAATCCTTGGCTTTAAATTATCTAGGTGAAAAAGAAGAACTGGGAAAAGTTTTTGTCTATTTTTGGCATTTTCTGCAATTCAAACCCAATAACTGGGTTGAGAAGGGGGATAGTGGTTTTTGCTGAGGTGAAACATTAACGTCAAGCTTTTAGAATGGTTATTAAAATAAAAATTTTGTATTAAATTTTAGCTTCCTTTTGTGTTTATTCCCTGGTGTGGAGTCTTGATGGGACTGTGAGGCGTGTCCACACCTAGGGCAGGAGGGAGTCCAAATGGTAAATTCAGGTGGGTATTTTCGAGAGGCAAGTGGAAAGAACCTCCCTGCCCCCTTTGGTATTTTTCAAAACTTCTGGCTAAAAAAAGGGGTCTTGTGGCAAGGAGGAGTGATGCTATGGACTTGAAGCACTTAAAAGGACTAGGGAAAAAGAAAGGGCTCATCAAGGCATGGTTGTTGGAATCAGATTATCTTTAGTTAAGGGTGGAATGAGTAGGTCTGAGGAGCAGAAGCCGGGAAAGAGAAGGAAAAAAATCCAATTGCTTTAGATTTCTGGGTGCACACGGCCTTAGCACCCAGACCTTCTCACCTCCTTTTTCTCTCTCTTGTCCCAGGTTACAGGATGATTAATGACAATGTTCTTCACCTTCCCTCAGGGAGCATTTTTATGCCTCTCTCATGTACAGTTCATTATTTCCAGAAATATTTATGGAGGAACCATGCTGTTCAGGCACTACTAGAAATGCATATTAAGAAGAAAGCATGCTCGAGAACTCACTATGCATTGGGAGCAACAAACAAGAGAAACGGCATGAACCTGTTCTAAGTGATTTAACAGATATGTGCGCCAGATGCTGGAGAAGTTGAGGGGCAGTGCATAAAGGAAGAACCCAGGCTTAGCCTGGGCAATCAGGGCAATTTTCCAGTAAGGGGCAACTTTGAGTAGAAGAGATAAGGAAGAGGCAGAGGAAACATTATGCAAAAGCACAAAGATCTGGCTCAGCACGGCATATTTGGGGAACTAACTGCAAATAGAACTACTTGGCTTTAAGGAAGACAATGTGTGTGGATGTGCTGGAAAGGAGACTGGCAAAGTAGGACAGAGTCAGAAAATGAGGGCCTGGAGCATGAGGTGGGGGGGCGCTTTGAAGAATTTTGGGGAAGGTACTGACCTGACTCTTCATACTTTAGAAAGATCATCCTGGAGGCAGTGCTGGTTTGGAATCATGACCCATATTAACAAGTAAAAATAGTACATTGCAGAACAGTAGTGTATTTAACCAAATTTAAGATGCCGTGGGTTGTAGGATACATTTTGGTCTCAGAGATGTTAAATATTATGGGGGGGGGCGCCTGAGTGGCTCAGTTGGTTAAGTGGCTGCCTTCAGCTCGGGTCATGATCCCAGGGTCCTGGAATCGAGCCCCGCATCGGGCTCCCTGCTCAGCGGAGAGCCTGCTTCTCCTTCTCCCTCTGTCTGCCGCTCTGCCTACTTGTGCGCTCGCTCTCTCTCTGTTAAATAAATAAATAAAAATCTTTTAAATAAATAAATAAATAAATAAATAAATAAATAAATAAATAAATAAATAAATATTATGGGGGGAAAGTGCCTCTTAAAGTAGAAGAAATACAGGGGCGCCTGAGTGGCTCAGTTGGTTGAGCCTCCAGCTTTTGATTTCGGCTCAGGTCATGATCTCAGGGTGGTGGGATTGAGCTCCACATTGGCTCCAAGATCAGTGCAGAGTCTGCTGGAGATTCTCTCTCTCCCTCTCTCTCTGCCCCCACCCACCCCCCACCCCCCCTCTCCACTCACACATGCACCCTCTCTAAG
>NC_138370.1:122566209-122643699 GCF_054177405.1 Leptonychotes weddellii | reverse complement strand
CTGGGTGGCTTAGTCAGTTAAGCATCTGCCTTTGGCTCAGGTCACAATCCCAGGGTCCTGGGATCGAGCCCTGTGTGCTGGGCTCCCTGCTCAGTGGGGCACCTGCTTCTCCCTCTCCTTCTGCTGCTCCCCCTGCTTGTCCTCTCTCTCTCTCAAATAAATAAATAAATAAATAAATAAATAAATAAATAAATAAATAAAAATCTTTAAAAATAAGAAAGACACTAAAGAAAAAAAAAGACATCAATGAATAACATGACCAAAAAAAAAAAAAAAACCAATATCAAATCTTTAGGCTGGAGGAGACGAAGCTCTCAGCAAGAACAGTCAAGAAGTTATTGAGATGATCCAGAAAAAGTTTGCAAAAGGTCTGAGTTGAGCAGTATCAAAGAAAGGGAGATGAACAGATGGACTGAAGAGATAGCTAGTAGGTAAATTCAACAGAATTTGGAGCCAGAGGAGCTGAGGGGGGCAGAGAGGGGAGATGAACAAGCTTGGCTTCTCTCATGCATTTAGCCTGAGTCACTGGATGGATGTTTGTTATCATCTACATGGATAGAAAATACAGAAGAGTTGGTTTTGGGAATGGGAAAGATGATAAATTCCGTTCAGTGCATATAAAGGTTGAGGTGCCTATGGGCCATAAAAACAGGAATATCCAGAAAGCGAGATAAGGTTTGAAGCTCCAAGAATGTATGAGATTAGCATATGTAATGACTATTGAAGCCCTAGGCAATGACAAAGTTGCTTAGAGAGATGTACAGGCAGTGGGAAGGGAAGGACGTGGAGGGTGAATCTTCAGAGAAAGAGGAAAAGAACCGTGTTAGGGAGACTTGGAAGGATCTGCTGGAGGGGAAGAGGAACACCACTGAGTGGGTGTCACAGAAGCAGAAGAAGGAAAAGCTTTCTAGAAATGATGCCAAGTTTGATAAGAAGTGAAATAGGACTGCAGCCTGTTAGGCCACTGGAGTCTGGTCTGGAAGAGTTTCCAGAAGCATGGTGGGGACAGAAGTCAGGTTTCAGAGGGGTGTAGAGTGTGTGGGGTGAAAGTGGGGTGAGAGACTTGGCCATGAAAGGCAGGAGAGAAATCTAGATAAGGAGAATATCAGATCATGTAATCTAAGGTTGTTTGTTTTTTGGTAGTTGTTTCAAGAGGTATGATCACGTGTGTGTGCTGAGGGAAAACTGCCAGGAAAAGATAAGTTGAAGACCTAAAGGAGAGAGTACATAACTGATAAATTAAGAGGTGAGGGTGGGGCTAGAGTCCAAAATTCAGGCAGAGAGATCCCTGGGAACAGGACAGGGGAGAGCCACTTTTCCTACCGAGAACAGAAAGAAAATAAAAAGCTATTACATTAACTGGAGGACTAAGAGATGGGGAAGAAAAGTTTGAGGAAGTCTTGGTGGGGTTGAAAAGTAGGTACAATGGGAGTAAGTGAATATGAGAGCTAGAAGGTGGGCTAGTGTAAGCAGAACATCAAATATTCTTAAGTCTTGGGGCTGAAGGTTTCCAAAGTGGAGTCATGTTGAGGATAAGATTCAGAGTGTGACCATGTGGATGAAGCACAGTGGAAGTGAGAGCATTGTAACATCAGGGAACCATGAGGGGCTACCGAGTGAGATACTGAAGTCATCTAGGATAGAGAGGACACCAAGATCATCATTGTAAATGCCCAGTATTGTGGTGTGAGTAACACAGATGGCATTTTGCCAGGAGTACTCACTCTGCTTCTCATCAACAGATACACTCAGCAGTGTGGTATAGTGACTTAGATATGTGTGCCACATTCCAGATCACTCTCCTTTATCTGATCCTCAGAACAAGTATGGGGAGTGTGTAGGATAGAGACCATTACCTTGCAGAAAGTAGCTCTCCTTGCTATTCATATGATTGCATTTCTTGTAAGATGTTTTCTGATGTGCTTATTGTTTGCCTTCAGTCCAAACCTCTACTGGGGATGTAGAATGGCATCTGAATCCAGGAATGTGGAGCTTCCCAGTGTCAATCATCCAGGTGGGTAGGGAGATTCCCCGGGTGAAGCCAGAGTTAAGTGAACCTTACAAAGGCATGAGAGTGAACCAGGGTGCCCTGCCACCCTCCCTCTTTCTCTCCCTGTCTCTCTAGCTCTTCCTCTTCCTCCTTTCTGTCATTCTCTCTCTCTCTCTCTCTCTCTCACTACAAATCTGGGTACTCCCCTGGGCACTCTGAAGTAGCAAGGGGAAGGCATTTTCATGTTAAAGTTGAGGATTCTAGGGCACCTGGATGGCTCAATCGGTTAAGCGTCTGCCTTCAGCTCAGGTCATGATCCCAGGGTCCTGGGATGGAGTCCCGCATCGGGCTCCCTGCTCGGCAGAGAGCCTGCTTCTCCCTCTCTGTCTGCCTCTCTGCCTACTTGTGCTCTCTCCCTTGATCTCTCTGTCAAATAAATAAATAAAATCTTTAAAAAAAAAAAAAGTTGAGGACTCTAGCTTACAAGTCAGATGATCTAATGATAGAGGGCTGTCTGCATTTATTTGCCTTCTCCTGTCCTGAGCCTGCCTTTATTTATTTATTTGTTTGTTTGTTTGTTCATCAGTATTTATTGAGGTCCTACCATGCGTATGCATTTTTCTGAGGCTGGGAGCACAGTGGTAAACCAAACAGACAAAATCTCTGCTTTCAGGAAACTTATATTCCAGTAGGGAAGAGACAGACAATAAACATGAAAGTGAACAAGAATATATCACTAGTGGCAAGTGATCAGATACTAAGCCAATGAATATGATGGACACTGACCAGGGAGCTATTCTAGCAAGGATGGACAGAGAAGGCCTCTCTCAGAAGATGACAATAGGCAGAGACCTCAGTGATAAGGAGAAGACAACCATGTGAAGATGGAGAATAGGGGAGCAGGTGGGGGAGGCATTCCAGATAGAGGGAATAGCTAATGTTACATCAGAAATGAGTGTGGTGTGTTTCAGGAGCAGAAAGGCTCCAGGGCTAAGCTGGAGCAGAGAGAGAAAGAGAGAGAGAGAGAGAGAGAGAAGTGTGAAGGGAGAAGAAGTCCAGTGAGCAGGGTCTGGATCTTATAAGGCTTGGTGGGGTTTGGGTTTTAATCTAAGTGTGATGGGAAGCCATTGGAGGTTTATAATCAAGAGAGTAATGGGTTATTTCTGTATTAAACAGCTCATATGGCTACTGTGTGGAGAGTAGATTAAAGGGGATGCTAAAGTAGAAGCAGAAAACCCACTTGGGAGACCACTGTAGTGGGCCAGGTAAGAGACAGTGGTAGCTTACAATCACAAGTATCAGGGGTAGAGAAGGTTTGAGATTTGGAAAACATTCTGGAGGTAGAACCTAGAGAATGTGCCAGTGGGTTGACTGAAATGTACCAAGATTGTGACTACTGAGGTAAGACCTAGTTTGGGGGCAGGAAGTCTGGAGCTCAGGGTGAATTCAGAACTGGAGATAAAAATTTGGGCATTGAGATGGTATTTTAAAGCTAATGGATGTGATGAGTTTATCTATAGAGGAGTTCTAGAAAGAGAAACAAAGAGTTCCCTGACCAGCCCCGACATTAGGGGTCTAGCCTTAAATAGTATGTTACTTAATATTAGAACCTGTCTCAGTCATACTATGGCAAAGAGAAAACTGTAAAATCCATGTTTTGTCCCCCTCCAGCCTCCTGCTGGTTTGGCCGCAGCAGACATAAGTGTGACAGACACAGGAGTAAGGTTAATTTCAGAGTCTGGACTCAGGTCCAGCTATCCCTGCCCAAGTGGAAAATCTCCTCCCATGGCCAACTTTAGAAGTAATGGATTTGAATTTAGTAAAGGAGTCAGCAGATTTTCCAAGTACATCCTGATTTTACATGTGGGAAAACCAAATCTCAGAATTTGGTTTGTGGAACTGATGCTCAAATCAAGTTGACTTCAAAGGTAGCATTTTGTACTAGTCATAATCTTTCCTCAACTCTATGGAGTATTTGACTCAGCTGACCATTTTCTCCCTTTGAAGTCTCTGTCTTGGCTTCATTACTCTTTTCTGGTTCTTCTCTTACCTCCCTGACCCCACTTTGAGTCTCCTTTGCTAGCTCTTCTTCCTGTTTTTTTTTCTTTTCACATTCTCTGCTCATTCACTGTGTCCCTACTTGAGTTACTTTGACTGTGTCCCCAGATTCACTTAACCACTTCTATTCTTATGATTTCCAAATCTATATGTGAAGCCCACTTGGAGAAAGCACAGACTTTCAATTGATTAGTCAAGTCTTGGCTCTGCCTCCAACTATGTCTTTAAACTTGGCCAATTTACAAACACTTCAGGCCTGAGTTTCTCCATTTGTACAGTGAGGAAATTGACTAGATGATTCTGAAGTTCCTCCCAGTGCTCACATTCAGATTCTAAACCTGCTGCTACTTTTAATGATCTTAATAGTAATAATGGCATTTATTGCCTATTCTTTGCCAGACACTGAGCCAAGTACTTTACAACACATTAATATATTTAATTTTCCTAACAAATTCCTCTGAGGTAGGAGCTATTTTTATGCTGATTTTATAGTTGAGGAAATGAAGATCCAGAAAATGTAATTTCCTACAAGTTTATAAGCAGTAAGTAGCAGAGCCAGGATTCAAACCCAGCCGATTTTAATCTGCAGTCGACATCATTTAGCCTCTAGTGTGTACTTCAAAGACCCTGCTTCCTGTATTGCTGTCCCACTGCTGCCTCGAGCACTTCTGCTCCTCTGAGACATGACTCCTTCTGCCCTGAAGCTGCTGTTCTTCCTCTCTTTACCTCCACTGGCGGTGTTCCTTCCTAAAGCAAAACAAAACCAAAACCAAAAATGAGCGCCTTGCTAGGAACTGCCCTTCCTTCAGTCACTGCTTTAGCTCATCCTCGTCTTCCTGCACAGGTCACCTCCCCCGGAGCCTTTCCTGATCATCTTGGATAGATCCATGTCCCACCTCCAGGCATCTCCAGGGATCTGTATTTGGGGAAGATTAAGTTTGAGATGCCCATTCGACATTAAAGTAGAGATGGCAAGTGGACATTTGAATATAGAATTCAGAGCTTAACTTTCAGAGGACCTACCACTCACTATTAGAAGTAACTTACATGTTTTTTTCATTTTTGTGTGGCCGTCTCACGCAGAACAAGGACTGCATCTTGTTCACCGTTAGCAAAGAGTTAGTTGTGCAGAGGACTCGGAAGAACACGGAGTATTAGTTTCCTGGGCTGCTGTGATGCATTATCACAACCTGGGTGGCTTAGAAGAGCAGAAATTGATTCCCTCACAGTTCTGGAGGCCAGACATTGGGAATCAAGGTGTTGGCAGAGTGGTACTCCTTCTGGAGTCTCTAGGAGAGCATCCTTCTCCTCGTCCAGCTCCTGGTTAACGATCCGCATTCCTTGGCTTCTTAGGCTTGTGGCCACATCACTCCAATCTCGGGCTCTGTCTTCACAGAGCCTTCTCTTCTTCTGTATGGTTTCTCTTCTTCTGTCTCTTACAAGGATATTTGTCATTAGATTTAGGCTCTGCTCAGATAATCCAGAAGGATCTGGTCATAACACCTTAATTTAATTACATCTGCAAACCTTCATCTTTTTACAAATAAGGTCACATCCACAGGTTGCGGGGATTTGGACATATCTTTTTGAGGCCCATCATTCAACCCACTACACAAGGGAACAGGAAGAAGTTCTGGAATGTCTGTCTCCATATCCACCCTTTCTCCCTTTATTTTAGCTATAACTTAAATTTCCTTCAAGATTCAGCTCAGTTGTTGCCCAGTCAAGGGAGCCATACTCCTAGGCCCAGAACATGCCCCTCCTAATATTCTGTTTTATTGTTCCTCTTCCCCAGTAGACCTCCCCCAGGCCATCGACCAAGACTTAGTCATCTCTCTGTCCCCAGCAAACACCATGGCACACCCAGGCTCTTTGTAAAAGCTGGTAGGTTGAATAAAAGACTGAACAAGAGATAGGTTGGCAAAAGACCAAGGAGGGTTTTGAGTATTAATTTAAGACATTTGGATTTTATCTTTTAGATCATGGATGTCCAATAGTTTTAAAGCTGAGAAGCAATAGGATGAACTTGTCTTTCAAATATATCCTCTCTTTGGGAGAAATCTCATCATCAAATATTGTTTTAATTATCACTTTGAAATGGGTCATTCCTTCCGAGCCTTCCTCCTGAGCTCTAGTCTCACATTGCCAGCATTTTGCTGTGTCTCTCCAGGCCCAAATTCAGTAGGTCCAGACTAGCCCTCATTACCCTTTCCTTCCCCCAAAGTCACTCTTCCTATATTATCAAGTTCACAGGCATCCAAACTAAACAACTTGAATTAACCCCAAATGCTTCCCTCACCCCCCGCTGCCAATTAGTCAGTAAGTCCTATCAACTCCATCTCCTGAAATTTATCTCAAATTCCTAGTCTTCTCTCTTCAACTCCAGTCCAATCCTCCTGCTCATCTTATAAGCCTAAAAACTAGATCCGATCATGCCATTCTTATGTTAAAACAATAACAAAAAAGCTCCAAAACAACTCTGCAATAGTTCTTCATTGCTTATAAGATCAAGGTCTTTAAGATCTACCTATAAAGATCTACCTTTCTTCCCTATTCATTCACTCAACACATGTGTGTTGAATGCCTACTGTGTATCTAGTACTGTGCTCACTGCATGTATACACTAGTGAGGGAAATGCCCCACACATATCTAGATGGGCATGGGTGTTCTTACTCGGACTATCTCATGTTGTAGGCAGTAAGGGCAGTACCCTAAGGGAAGATGCTACAGCTGGAAGGGCTTGATGGTGGCATCCTCACCTGTTTGCTTTCAGTTTATACTATAACTTTATTGGTATTTGTATGCTTTTTGAGTGGATTTACAGATTATATTATCTAGTTTTAAATTAATCTTCCCCAAGAGGGCAAATGATTTAAAAGAATTTAAAAGAATTCTCAAAAGAAACTACAAATTAAAGATAATACTAAATTTTAAGCCTAAGGAACTGGCTGAAAATTTGTTACACCTAGTATGAGCCTTAAGCAGCCTTAGATTAAAATAGTGGCCATCTAACCACATCTGACAAGAATTGGCCCCCAAATTTAAGATTATTGTAAAGAACATTTGAAATGGAGATTTATATTTTCTATTTTAAATGATGAGCTGCTCCTTAAGTGTGAAATCGGGGTTTGAAGTGTTAGTTGGTAATAGTGTTAAAAGCCATGTGACTATAATTTTTGTGTTTATAGAAGGATGGTTCACAAACATTCTGAAGTAGAGTATCATGCTTTTATTAGCTCTTACAAACTTTCCTAATATTTCTCTCCTGGAGAAAGTAAAGCCCCCAGCCAAGCAAAAATAGATTTCTCAGTTTCATATTGTTAGATATTCCAAAGTTAGAAAACAAATTCACGAGCTTTCAGTTCTCGCTGTTTCTAACTACTTAATGCTCACCGTGGTCATGATTAGCAATGTCTTTACAATTGCTTATTTTTTCTTTATAATTTATATTTATCTTTGTTTTTATAATGTACATTAGTACAGTAGCACTGCATATACTTTTATTTTTTTAAACTAATTTTACTTTATTCTTATATGAAGATAATACATGTTCATTATGGAAAGCTGCATATAGTTTTAAATAAATAAATTGCCCTGGGCTACATGTCATTCCCTAAACCTGTTCCATTTTTTCTATAGCTTTGTGCTTTTGTTACTCTTTTTTGTAGTCTGGCTTCTCTTCTCCATTTGGCAGCGTCCTAATGATTGTTCAAGACTTCTCCAACATCCAGAGGCACAAATAATCCCTTTCCTCTCTATTCCTTTAGAACTTACCTCTATTACGTACCTTTCGCCTTGGGTTATTCTTACCTTGTTAGCATCTTCCTAGTGGATTATGAGTCTCCAGAAAGGAAGTAATTATTCTTAGTCATTATTCGTCCCTAATGCCATACGGCTGCTATTAGTGGGTATTGCAAGTGTTAATTGAACTTAATCATCTCAAAACATTCATTATCTTAAATCTCACACAAATATGAAAGAGATAGAGAGAAACATATGAGATATAAAGAAACAAGAAACAGAAGGCTACAGATTTAAAGCAAGAGCCTTAATTCCCCAGCATTTTATAAGGATGATTCTCAAGGTATGGTCTGTAGGTCCTTCTGACAGACTGTGAATTTAACAAACGTCTGTCTTCATTAGTTACATGTGAAAGATGTGTAATTCCACAGATTTTTATTTTTGCAGGCAGCTAAGGGCTACTTAGTAATCTACTAAATGAGTCATTAAAATTTGATGTTTATAAACTACAATTGACACATATCTAAAGAGTGCTAAAGATTCTAATTTAGCTCTCTACGAAAAAGCCTGGCAGCCACAAAAATGCTTGGCAAATGCACATATGCAGATAGTTGGATTTCCCTCAGATTTCAAAAGGCCAATTTCTTATGCATCATCACGAGTATATTGAGGTAGCTGAGGTTCTGATTATAGTTCTTCTTGCTTATTAATTGTATATTGCCATTAGTTTAGTTTCATCATTATCAATTTGTTCTTGTGTGTACTCTGTGTGAACTTGGGCAAGTTATTTGATTTTTCTGAGCCTCAGTTTTCTATCTCAAAAAGAGGGGAGGTGGTAAGAGTCAGAGTACTTATCTTATTGGTTTGATGTGGGGAATCAATGAGTTGAGGCGTGTAGTGTTTTCGTAGGATGGTACCTGGCACCCGGCACGTAGTATATGATTATTAGTTAGGATTCTGTTCAGCTAAGAGTGACAGAAAACCAGTCACAGTAACTTATTAAGATAAAAGTTTCAGGGACACCTGGGCGGCACAGTCCGTTAAGGGTTTGCCTTCAGCTCAGGTCATGATCCCAGGGTCCTGGGATCGAGCCCGCATCAGGCTCCTTGCTCAGTGGGAAGCCTGCTTCTCCCTCTCCCTCTATCTATCTCTCTGTCTCTCATGAATAAAAAAAAAAAAAGATAAAAGTTTCTTTCTTTACCCATGACCACGGGCAGCCCAGAGTTGGTATGATAGTGTGCAATCATCATATACCCACATTCCTCCCATCTTGTGCCACCATTTCTCAAGTAGGATTTCCAAGTCACAGTCTAGATGGCTATTCCAGCACCATCCATCACATCTGCATTCCAGCTGGCGGGAAGGAAGAATTGACCCATGCCAGGCCAAATAAAATCTTTTCCCTGGTTTTTGGAAATTGGAGCTAGGGCAGCAAAGCAAATGAATATACAAACAAAAAGCAGAAACAAACCCCATAAATACAGAGAACAAACTGACGACTGCCAGAGAGGCGGGGGTGGGGGAATGGGTAAAATGGGTGAAGGAGAGTGGGAGATACAGGCCTCCAGTTATGGAATGAATAAGTCATGGGGATAAAAGGAATAGCATAAGTATTATAGCAGCGTTGTACGGTGACGGATGGCAGCTACACTTGCGGTAAGCATAGCGTAAATGTAGAGACTTGTCAAATCACTATGTCGTACACCTGACACTTATTACCATTGTTTATCAACTATACTTCAATTTTTTAAAAACAATGGAGCTGGAGGGAGAGTTTTAATTTCTTGATGGGTGAAGAGACAAAATCCAGTGCTCTTCACATACTACTGGTAGGAATGTAAAACGGTGCTGCTACTTTGGAAAACAGCCGGCAACTCTTCAAAAGGTTCAATATAGAGATACCATGTGACACAGCAACTCTAGTCCTACTCACATATCCAAGAGAAATGAAAACATGGTCACATAAAAACTTGTACCTGAATGTTCATAGCAACATTATTCGTGATGGCCAGAAGGCAGTGATAGCTCTGTGGTCCATCAGCTGATAAATGGATAAACAGAATGTGATCTATCCCAATGGGATGGAATATTAGTACTCAGTAAAAAGGAATGAAGTGCAGATTCATGCTACATGGATGAGCCTTGAAAATAGTATGCTGGTTGAAAGAAGCCAATCACAGAAGACCATTTGCTGTATGATTCCATTTATACAAAATGGGCAGTGTAGGCAAATCCATAGGGAGAGAAAGTAAGTTGCTGGTGGCTGGGGGAGGCGGGAATGATGAGTGACTGCCAATTGTATGGGGAAACTGAGTCCAATCACATAGCCGTGATGTAATCAATCATATCTATGCAATAATGAAGCCTTGTTGAAAACTCTAAAGAGGTTCAGAGAGCTTCCTGGTTGGTGAATATATCAGTGTACCGGGAGGGTGGCGCAAGCTTCCAGCCTTTCCCATTTCAGACCTGGTCTCATGTGTCTCTTCTGTTTGGCCGATCCTGAGTTGTATCCCTTATAATAAAACAGTAATTAAGGGGCGCCTGGGTGACTCAGATGGTTAAGCATCTGCCTTCGGCTCAGGTCATGATTCCAGGGTCCTGGGATCAAGCCCCACGTCGGGCTCCTGGCTTAGCGGGGAGCCTGCTTCTTCCTCTCCCTCTGCCTCCCCCCCTGCTCATGCTCTCTTTCTCTCTGTATCTCTGTGTCTCAAATGAATAAATAAAATCTAAAAAAAAAAAAAACCACACAAAAAACAGTATTTAAAAGTATAGTGCTTTCCGGAGTTCTTTGAGTTATTCCAGGGAATTTTGAAACCTCAAGGGGAGATCCTAGAAAGCCACAGATTTGTAGTCAAGGTGGTCTATCAAGTACAGGCAGCCCTCTGGACTTACAGCAGGTGTCTGCAGTGGGGGCAGTCTTGTGGGACTGAGCCCCTAACCTGTGGGGCCCACATGGTGTCAGATGTGAATGGAATTGTTAGGTGCCCATTTGGTGCTGGGGAATTGTTTGATTGCACTAGGGAAGGTGGCATTTACCAAGTGGGCCATGATCTAAAACATTTGAGAACACTACAGGGAAGTACTTAGTACAAAAGCACCAAACTTTGCATATAGATAGAAAGTAGTAATCGTGGGGCGCCTGGGTGGCTCAGTTGGTCAAGCAACTGCCTTCGGCTCAGGTCATGATCCTGGAGTCCCGGGATCGAGGCCCACATGGGGCTCCCTGCTCAGCGAGGAGCCTGCTTCTCCCTCTGACCCTCCCCCCTCTCATGTACTCTCTCTCATTCTCGCTCTCTCAAATAAATAAATAAATCTTTAAAAAAAAAAAAAAAAGAAAGTAGTAATCGTGCTACTTTGGGGCACTTCTTCAAGTGAGAGATAAAAGTATTGACATTTTTAGAGTTGAATTGTACTTTACAATACAAATGTTTACGAGGGGTACTTTTCAAAAGACACTTATTTTCTTATCAACTTTTTCAAAGATATAGAGGCCTGTTTACCCAAAATTATCTAGCGGCAGATGTGTCTGAAGGTGAAAGGATGAAATTGGAGCTCTCTTTTAGCGATATGAGTAAATACATTTCCATCAGGAGGAATTTCCCTGGATCTTGAAACAAAACAGCTACTGCTATTCAAATAAGTCTGAATGCAACACATATTTCTTTCAGTAGATATTTTATTCCATTGATTCTTTTGGGAAAGTGGATTATGTCCCTACTTGCTCTGCACCCTCCCTTCCTCTCTGGTCTCCTCCTTTTGTACCCTCCACTCCCAGATAGGGAGAAGGACATTCTTAGAAATTAATATAGATGATGGCAGAAAGGCTCCAGAATTTTAAAGGGACAAGAAACAGTTCATTATGAAAAAAATTGCATCACTCTGAGCTTCAAAGCAATTCATGTGGCATCATGTAAACGAAATATTTATAAAATGAATATAAATAATGAGAGGACTTTTAAAAATAGTCACTGCAAAAGCAGGACAGAAAATAGCTAGTCAATGTATGTGAACACAGGGCCTTTCTTATGAGGAATCATATCATTATCATATGTGTGACTGATCTTACTAAATCAGACTCTCCACATACGGCATTAATTCATAAGTAAAAATTTTAATGAGAGGTTTGTCTCCCCCCTGGACACAAGCAATGGTTTTCTTGTTATTTCACAATGAGAATATTTACTTCATTGAATTAGTTACTCAAATCATGATAAAAATGGTATAAGACTTTTTTTTCTCATTTTAAAAGATTGCAGTTACAGTCTTATGATGGGTCTTTAAAGGTTGCCTTTGTACTAGAGAAAACATCTTATGTTACTTTCCTAATATTTTAAAACTACAGAAGTCTCTGTTCATAGCACCTTGAGGAAATGGTGAACATGAATAAAATTATGTAGATAACTTTTAATTTGCTAACTGAATAACACTTTATTTAGTTCGTCCAAAGTGGTTCCCGGAGACTGTAACAAGTAAGTAGTTCATTTATTTTTAATTGCTAATTTAATTGCAGCTTCAATACTTTTATTCAGGAAATGACTTCATAGGAGAAAGTATTAGGCAACAAGAAGAGAAATAATCAAATATGTAATCATCTTTAAGATTCTTCCAGGCAGGGCTCATGATACTATTTACAAGAAATGAAGCCATTCTGTAATTTTAACTTTCAAGTGTAATGTGTATTATATTTGTAATAAAAATATATATGTATCTTTTTATTTTCTTAATGAGTTAAATATATTTACAAAAAGAGATGTGCAGTGTAGTGGAAGGAGCACTGTATGGAAATCGAAGGTGTTGGTTCTAGGTCCTACTCTGAAACTATCCAGCTCTATAATCTCAGACTTACAAGTTAATGTAGCCTTCCTGATTCCTGGGGAACAGACTCAAGAATCTTTAAGTACTTCCCGGCTCCAAATTTCTGTGATGAATTCCATAATCTTCAGGGTGTGCCTACAATACGCACATGCTGTAGGAGTAGTCCCGAGCATGGGATTGTAGTCACACTAAATGGATCTCCAGATCCGCCCCTTGCTTGCAGTGTAACCTTGGGCAGGTAACCTTTCTGAATTCCAGCTTATTAACTACAAAGCCAGGCTAATAATACTATAACTTTTTTTTTTTTTTTTACAACATGAGAGGGGAGAGGGTCAGAGGGAGAAGCAGGCTTCCTGCTGAGCTGGGAGCCCGACGTGGGACTCGATCCCAAGGACTCTGGGACCACAACCCGAGCCGAAGGCAGTCACCCAACCAACTGAGCCACCCAGGCGCCCTATAACAGACATTGTTGATGCCATGGCCCATTGCCCCTCAGCCCACTGCCACTGCACGGGACAGCTCCCTGGCTCTGTCCGCTGCCTACCCTCTGAGCCTGCCTCCATCTCCTTCACTGCCCCTGGGCTTTTTCTGGGGCACAGGGCCTTGCCCAGCCCAGAAGTACAGGGAGTTCATGTCCCCAGGTGCAAACCTCCACAAGTGAGAGAGTCTTCTTGACTCTCAGTGGGGCAATGTGGGACACATCAGCGAGTTCCTCAGTGTGTCTCCAACTAGATGGAGCCCCTGTTCCCCACAGTGGTAACCAGCTCATTAATCAACCCCGTATTGGCTTTTCTCACCTACGTGTCTCACTTTCCCCACCCTCTGCTTTGTGCTTCCTGGAATCACCTCCCAAATAATCTATTTGCACACAATTTCTAGTCTCAGGTCTTGCTTTTGGTAATCCCATTCCACAATTGCTGTGATGATTAGTTGAGAACACGTGTATAGCACTTACTAGATCCTATAGGAAGATCCTAACAAATAGTAATTATTATTATACCTGACAGTTGAAACAGAATTTCATGGTTCTAGGCAATGCTTAGATTGTGTTTCTACAGTTAAGCCAACATTGACATCCTGCTAAAGCATATTTACATAATTTTATGAGGTTATCTAAAATGCATAGAAAATGTTATAAGTGGTGAACCTTTAGGTATGATTAAAAATTTGATATAGAGGGAGTGCCTGGCTGGCTCAGTCAGTAGAGAATGTGACCCTTGATCTCAGGGTTGTGAGTTCAAGCCCCACATTGGGTGTAGAGCTTACTTAGAAAAAGGAGAAAAAATCTGGTATAGAAAAATAATATTTGGTAGGGATTTTTTGCCTTTTCTTTTCCCTTTCTCATATCTCCTTTCCATTATGTTTCTATGTTGAGGTCAAAGTTTTACTTCTCTATGAAATGTCGTAATTGAGTACTATTTCCTTGAAGAAATAACTAGAAGAGCATTAATAATATAAGAAATAGCCTGTGTATAAATATAAACCTTTTGACTCTATTCAGTGATTCCACAAGTGTTTAATCATGAAAAGGTCATTTATTTGACTTTATCTAACATGACAATTTTACCAAATGCTAGAAACTTTGTATTTCTTTCAGTACTAGGATTGAATTTCTTTAATTATTTCTTAGTCTGTATCTTTCCTAGACAAGTGTATTTAACAAGTATGCTGTTGTTTGCTGTCAATATGTCCCTATTCAATTTAAAATGCTTTCTTGGGGCACCTAGGTGGCTCAGTCAGTTAAGTGTCTGTCTTCAGCTCAGGTCATGGTCTTAGGGTCCTGGGATTGGGCCCCGAGTCGGGGTCGGGGGGACTGGGCCCCGAGTCGGGGTCGGGGGGGGGAATCCCTGCTTAGGAGATCTGTTTCTCCCTCTCCCTCTGCCCCTCCCCACCATTCGTGCTCTCTTTCTCTCAAATAAATAAAATCTTAATTAATTAATTAATTAAAATAAATGCATTCTTGGGGGGGGGTCTGGGTGGCTCACTTGGTTAAGTGTCCAACTCTTGATCACGGTTGAGGTCTTGATCTCAGGGTTGTGAGTTCAAGCCCCACAGTGGGCTCCATGCTGGCCATGGGGCCTACTTAAAACAAATAAAATAAAATGCATTCTTGTCTTATCTGGTAGTTACAAAAAAATGATGAAATGGAATAGAATGAATCTTGTAACAAGCAGCTGTAGGTATGTCAATACAACAAGTTCTTAATTACACATGCTAACTGAAAGGACTACTGTAGGACTTCTGGATTTATCTGAACAGGCTTAAATCCTCTGGGCTTTCTCCAACACCAGAGGGCATCCCTTGGGAGGAGCCAGGTATGTGCAAAGGGAATAATTTTTCTTCTATTTTTTAAAATTTATTTTTATTGAGATGTAATTGACATATAACATTGTGTACATTTAAGGTGTATAATGTGTTGATATGATGCATTTATATATTGCAATATGATTACCACCATAGCCTTATCTAACAGCTCTATTACATCACATAATTATCATTTCTTTTTTGTGGTGGAAACAATTAAGATGGAACTCTTAGCAACTTTGATGTTTATAATATAGTATTGTTGTATATAATTACTATGCTGTGCATTAGATCTCCAGGACCTATTTATCTACTGGTTGCAAGTTTTTACCCTTAAACAATATCTCCCCAATTCCCCCATCCTGTGGTAACCACCATTCTACTCTCTGTTTTTATAATTTTGACATTTTTAGATTCCACATTTAAGTAATATCATACATTATTCGTCTTTGTCTGTCTGACTTATCTCACTTAGCATAATGCCCTTAAGGTCCATCTATGTGTTACAAATGGCAGGATTTGCTTCTTTGTCATTGCTGAATAATATTCCACTGTATATATTTACATGTCTTCTTTATCCATTCCTCTATTGGTGGACACTTAGATTGTTTCCACATCTTGGCTATTTTAAATAATGCTGTGATAAATATGGGAGTGCAGCTATCTCTTTAATGTCCTGTTTTCATTTTCTTTGGAGAAGGAAGGAGGGAAGGATACCCAGGAGTGAAATTGCTGGAACATATGGTAGTTCTGCTTTTAAGGAACCATTTGTCTTTATGAAGGTGTCTTGACCTGGGGATCGCAATATGTTAGTAATGGGAATATAAATTGGTTGGTTCTTTCTGAAAAATAACTCTATGTATCAAAAATTTTAAAATATTCATACTCTTATGCCCTGTAATTTCACTTCCAGGAACATCTCTTAGGGAAATAATTAGAAATTTAGACATATGTATGCAAAAATGCTTATTGTGTTTTTTTATAACAGCAGGAAGGAAGAATGAAAGGAGAGAAGGAAGAAAAGAAGAAAGGAAGGAAGGAGAGATGAAGGAAAGAGAGAAAAGAAAAATAAAAATTTGGAAACAACCTAACGTTCAATAATCAGGGAATGATTACAATATTTTTTTTCTAAGATTTTATTTATTTATTTGAGAGAGAGAATGAGAGAGAGAGCATGAGAGGGGTGAGGGTCAGAGGGAGAAGCAGACTCCCTGCTGAGCAGGGAGCCCAATGCGGGACTCGATCCTGGGACTCCAGGATCATGACCTGAGCCGAAGGCAGTCGCTTAACCAACTGAGCCACCCAGGCGCCCTGATTACAAAATTTTGATGCACTCATACGATGGGCTATTTTGCTGCCAGAAAGATAATTTCGTATATCTATAACAATGGTTGATATCTTTCATGCATAAAAACTTCTATAATTCAATAAAAAGTTAAATACTCCTTATGGAAATAATAGGCAAATGATATAAGTAGGAAATTTACAGAGAAAGAAAATAATGGCTAATAAAAATATTTTAAAAGTTCAATCACTAATTGTCATATAAATTTATATTTAAAAAAACTACAAACTGTCATTCTTTAGTATGAAAATGGCAAATACTTTTAATAGTGATTGATACCCAGTCATGATTTATGAAGTATTGAATCACTATATTGTATACTAATAGATATACATATATATACATATACACATATATTGTATACTAACATCACTATATTGTAATTAACATAACACTCTATATTAACTACACTGGAATTAAAATAAAAACCTTAAAAAAAAAGTAATACCCAGTGATGCCAGGAGCGTAGAGGGCCTTTCTGTAAAACATCAGTATGTATCAAAAGCTTCAAAATGTGCAAAAAAAAAAATCATAGCTTAATTAAGACTTCTTAAAATTTTCTTTGTAGGGACTTGTTTCCACCCCATGGTAGCTCGCTATTGAATGAAAGGCAAAAAGGAAGTATGGGCATATTGCTATCTGAAAAAAGTCTGCCTGAAAAGGCTACATGATGTATGATTCCACTTCTACTACATTTTGGGAAAGGCATAAAATCTGTAAACAGATCAAGGGGTTCAGGAAGAGTTGAATAGGTATAATACTGAAGATGCTGGTGAACCTGTTCTGCATGATGCTGTAATGAATCATATATGTAATGAATACATGACATGCATTTGTCAAAACCCATAGAACTTCACAGCAAAAAGAGTGCACCTTAATGAATACAAATTAAAAAAAAAAAAGATTTAGGAGGTTGGGGATCCCAGGATGGAATACAGAGTATGACAAAAGAATCTAACTGTATTACAAATATATGAAATATCCTCATTGAAAATGTGGGAGGAGAAAGTTGCTGACCTGAATAGCTTTGGAAATGAGTGGAGTCTATAGATTAAAGTGAAAAGAAACTGTACCCAATGTAGAGCACATAATGACACTGTGCCCTAATTGATACAGTTGTTTCTTCTGGGGTATATGGTAACAATTCTGAAACTGCCCTACAGGTACACTAAGATTGAACAATTAAGGAAATGAATGATAGATGATTTGAGCCAGGTTTCTCACTGCTGGTGTGAGAGGTGACAAACAAGGAAGAAGGCTAGAATGTTCTATGGACTAATGGATTTGAGTTGGAGACATCAGTATGAACTGTTTATCTTCATATAGATACAAATCGCTACATAAGGAAATATTTGTAGATAGATGCCAAAACAGAGGTTAGTAGACACACATATTTCCTTACTCTGACAGCTAAGAGCACCTAGAAGCAACCACATCCCAGTTAGCAATGAGCACACCTAGTGCCCAGATCTCAGTTTCTAAAACCATTCTCCAGTAAAAGGAACCAGAGCCCATTAGGGAAATGGCAGATTCTAGGACTGGGGAAGGGAATATACAAGGTAAGCCTGAAGCATTTTGTACTGCCGGAAAGTAAGAAAGTGCTAAAACAAACAAACAAACAAAGAAACAAACAAAAAACCAACAAAACAAAACAAAATACACCTAAAAACAAAAACAAAAACCAATGATGGGGTATGTTAAAGGGACATAATAGCCAACTGAAAGAGCTCCCAACGGTATTCTCATTACAGCCTATCAAGGATACTATGCTGTCAACATGACTCATTTTTGATATTGACCTCAGTCATCTGGCTGAGGTAGTGTTTATCAAGTTTCCACACTGTATGATGTAATTAGAATGGCCCTTTACCTCTTTCATCTTCCTGCCACAGGCTCATAACCCTAGTCTAAGCTTGAGTAAAATATCAGATAAATCCCAGTTGAAAGACATTCTACAAAACACTTGACCAGTGCTCCTCCACACTGTTAAGGTGATCAAAAACAAAGAAAGTTTGAGACACTAGCACAGCCAAGAGAAGCCTGAGAAGACATGACAACTGAATATCCCAGAATGGGAAAAGGACATTAGGTAATTTGAATTACCTACTGAAGGAAATCTGAATAAATTATGGATTTAAGCTAATAATAATATATCAATATAGGTTCATTAATTGTAACAAGTGTACTATACTCATATAAGATGTTAATAATAGGGGAGACTAAGTATGGGTTATATGAAGTATACCATCTTTACAATTTTTCTACAAACATAAAAGCATTTTTAATAGAATGCTTATTAAAAAATGATAGCCAATGAAAAAATAGCTTTGAAACCGGGAAAAAATGAAAAGGACCTGTGGCTTGTGGTAAGTGAATACACAACACAGATCCCTTGCAAGGAAGGATTTGCTTTCCAGCCACTGGGAGTGCAGTTAGCTAACAGTCTCAACTAGCAGCTCCTTCAGAGTCTTCCTCAACTGCAGAGAGATGCCTCTCATTAAGGTCACAGCTTCCAGAAGCAGCCCATCTAGTGACTGAGCAAGGTGGGTATAAAGGCATGGCCATCTCTGCCCAAAGATGGACAACTCTGATGAGTTGTATTTGCTCTAGAACTCCTCACTGGGTTAGCTGACTCTCTAGTATTTGCTCTAGAGCTCCCTACTTTGTTGGGTCTATATTACGGTTCAAATTCTCCCTGTGCCCAATCCTGCTTCATCCTACTTCTTTTCACAAGTTTTATCTCTAATAAATATCTTGCACCCCAAACTCCATTTTAGCATCTCCTTGCAGGTCACTATCTGCCGCTTGTGGGCCCCTCATTTAACAGAAGAATTTTACCTAGCATTAGAAATAATTTCCCTCTGAGCCTTACCTGGATCCCCAACTTATGCTTAAATATTGAAACATATTTAGTTAATGCCTTCTGTGTTATCATTTATTTTTTTTAAAGATTTTATTTATTTATTTGACAGAGAGAGACACAGCGAGAGAGGGAACACAAGCAGGGGGAGTGGGAGAGGGAGAAGCAGGCTCCCCGCAGAGCAGGGAGCCCGATCCCAGTGGGACTCGATCCCAGGACCCTGGGATCATGATCTGAGCTGAAGGCAGTCGCTTAACCAACTGAGCCACCCAGGCGCCCCTGTGTTATCATTTAAAGAAGTTTGTAGACATGAAGGTATATCCTTATTTCATACCTATACTCTGATTCTGATAGCATCCTGATAGTACTCATCGTTGCTTTTGCCTGTGCAGCAGCCCTTAGCCCTTCTTTTGGAAAGAGTATTTCCATTTTTCTTTTAGGGACTAAATATGTCTATGTCTTGGGATTTTGGTGGGATTCATGAAGGTACGTGTGCAAGAAGGTACGTGTACATACTCACTGACGTAAGGGATGGGCACACAATCTCAAACAGACCAACCAGACTTTTACATTAGCATTCGAGTTTCAAGCAGAGTGACAGAAAGTTGGAAAATGGAGCTGGAACCTGCCGTTAGTGATGCCTAAAGAGATGGTTCCTCTCCTCTGTGAAGCCTGGCTATTCACTCCTTCTGTGTGAGCTACCCCAGACCCTTGTAATGAATATTGGTCTTGCCAGCTTCAGCCAGTGTTTCTTTCACTTGAACTAAAAACAAAACAAAAACAACCACAAAAAATATGACCCTAATGGATATATTTTTACTTTGTCATCTTTATACATAGCAATCCACAGAAGTAAAGAGTCTTTGTGGTGACAGCCGGTAGCCACACTTGATGGTGAGTAGAGCTTACTGTACAGAGAAGCGGACTCACTATGTTGTGCACCTGAAACTAATGTAACATTGTGTGTCAACTCTACTCACATAAAAAATAAAAATAAAAAAAAAACTATTTGTACAACGCTCCTGAAATGTGGAGGGGGTTATTACAAAGTACTGAGGGCAGTTAGAGAGAGGTAGCTAAAGATGAAGATTTTTCTCAAGTCCCTGCAATATCTACCAATCCCACTTCCAGGAATTTATTCTAAGAAAATATTTAAATAAGCAGTGAAAGGTGTACATGGTAAGCTGTTGACCCCAGAGTTACTTATAAAAATGAAATATAGGGGCGGCCCAGTGGCTCAGTTGGTTAAGCATCTGCCTTCGGCTCAGGTCATGATCTCAGGGTCCTGGGTTTGAGCCCTATTTTAGACTCCCTGCTTAGCAAGGAGTCTGCTTCTCCCTCTGCCTCTGCTCTTCCCCCTACTTGTGCTCTCTCTCTGTCTGTATCTCATGCACTCTCTCTCAAATAAATAAAATCTTAAAAAAAGATTCTAATATTCTTATATATAAATAATAAACACACAAACATGCACACGTATATAATTTATCTAAACAAAATAAAAGTTAAAAGAAGTTTTTAATCCAGTCACGAATATAAACCCTGTTATTGCAGAAGACCAGAGAAAGAGTTTATTACACTGGTTTCATCTGACTGGGGAGGATGTTGATAAGAAGGATCAGAGAGAGAGAGAGGTGATCACCATCCAGTTTGGGATTGACCCTAAAAAGAGTAAATGGACTTGGCCCCTTTTTTTCTGCCCAGTCACCTCTGCTAGGTCCAATTTGATGCATACCTGACCACTCTTCTAGCTCCCTTAATTATTATTAATATAATTTGCTCCCACTGAAACTGGAATATCAATTAGGCATGCACAGTAGCCACATTAAACCTTGTAAGGGTGTTAGCTCTTCCATTTTTAAAAGTTAATTTATTGGATGAATGAATAACTAACTACTGAATGTCTACCATACGCACAGCCTTATAAGAAAAATGAAAAATTACAAAATATGGCTATTCCAGAAAAATAAAAATAATTTAACAATGACGTAACAATTCAAAGTCATTCCAGTGTAGTATGCCACCACGTTAGAGGCAGGGTAAGAGCAGAAAGGCATGGATTGAAGAGTTAGATTGTACTGGCTTCCCATCAGTCTCTGCCACTTCCTTTGACATACCCC
Organism: Leptonychotes weddellii; assembly: GCF_054177405.1. NCBI lineage: Eukaryota > Metazoa > Chordata > Mammalia > Carnivora > Phocidae > Leptonychotes > Leptonychotes weddellii. The sequence goes on along the minus strand of NC_138370.1, from coordinate 122,622,468 downwards.
ACAGATATTGGATATCCCAAAGATGTGACATATCCCATAGGTATACTCTACAAGCATCAGTTTTTTCATCTGTAAAAGGGAGAAAATAATAGCTATGCATAGTGGTCGGCTTTCAAGATGGTCTCTAGTGAGTCTTGCTTTTTTTAAAAAAAATAGTTTATTTATTTGTCAGAGAGAGAGAGAGAGCGCACAAGCAGGGGGAGCGGCAGAGGGAGAATCAGACTCCCTGCCAAGCAGGGAGCCCGATGCGGGACTCGATCCCAGGAGCCTGGGATCATGACCTGAGCTGAAGGCAGACGCTTAACCGACTGAGCCACCCAGGTGTCCCGTGAGTCTTGCTTCTTGCTATTCACGCCCCTGTGTAGTCACCTCTGACATTGAATAGAGATAATTTGATAATCAATAGGATGTTGCAGAAATGATCCAGTGTGATTTTTGAAAGCTAGGTCATAAAAGATCTCATGACTTCCACCTTGCCCTTTTGTCTGTTTTGGATCACTTCGTTTTGGGAAGGTGAGCTGCCATGTATGTCGTAAGGACACTCAATCAGCCCTATGGTGAAGTCTATAGGGTGAAGAACTGAGTCCTCTTACCAACAACCGGTATCAATTTGCCCGCATCGGAGTGAGTCACCTTGGAAGCAGATCCTCTATGCCTGTCAACCTTCAAATGACTGTAGCCTCAACACTGTGACTGCAATGTCATCAAGAGACCCTGAGGCCAGAATCACCCAGATAGGCTGCTTCTGATTTCCTGACCCACAGAAACCATGAGATAATCACTGTTTATTAAGTCACTACACTCTGGGGTAGTTTGTTATACAGTAATAGCTAACCAATATTCGATATCATAATATATTAGCATCTTTTTGTTTTGTCTTCTGCTTCAACACCAGACCATTGAGAGGACAGGGTTTGAGGGCAGCGTCATTGGAAAAGAGGAGGGTGCTGAGGGCCACAGATACATGTGACCAGTTGTGCGTGAGGGGGTATACAAGCACTTGTGCTGGGAATATTTGGTTTTCTCTGTAAATTAGAAGCATGGAATAGCTGCTAGAGGAAATGTCAGGCAATAGAAAAAACAAAACACAGGTGTAGATGGCACAAATGTATAGTGATTTGATCTGCAGGGCTCTTACCTTTCTCATCAATTCTGTGGTGTAGGAATAGGATGATGCAGATTGCCAGCAACTGGGGAAAACCCAAGGGGAAAGTTCATAGATAGCCAGAATATTTGGGGCATTGGCAGGGGGGTACTGATGCCCTCGGTACTAATATGCGTGTAATTTCTTCTATGTGAGCCTCTAGTTAGTAATTTGTACTGTGAAATTGCCAATATTTACCTATTTTGACATATAAATATGTCAATTTCAAACTATATTAACTCTGTAAAGAGTAAATCCACAGGTTCCTTGTAAAGGAGTTGAGATAGTTGAACTCGTTAGAGGAAAGAAGCAAGTCACTTAAGAAATTACATCTTGAGGGGCGCCTGGCTCCCTGGCTCAGTTGATGGAGCATGCAACTCTTGATCTCAGGGGTGTAGCTTTGAGCCCCATGTTGGGTGTAGAGATTATTTAAAGATAAAATCTTGAAAAAAAATTACATCTTGAGCAAAAAATCCTTAAGATTAAAGGTAATTTTTCTTGAATGCTCTCTATTTTCCAAAGCCTGGAACACAAGGAACTCTTAAAATCCTTTAAAACAGATATATGTGCACATGATTAAAAAAGCAAAATGCAGCAAGTATATCAAAGGAAAAATGTCTCCATCTGCTTTTTTTTCAGCTGCAAGTAGCAGAAACTTGACACCTGACTAAAACTGGCTTAGAGGATAGGGAAATACATTAGTTCACTTATCAAAGAGATGGGAGACAGGGTTCAGAGTTAGTTGATTTAGCAGCTTAACAGTATTGTTAAGAACCCAGATTTGTCTGTCTTTCTACCCTGCTCTCTAGTCCATGGGCTTTAGCCTAAGGCTGAATTTCTTTCATAGTTGTAAAATGAAAACACTTGGGCCTCATGCTTCCTTGTTTGCATCCAATAGGAGAGAGAAAAGCTGACCTGCTGCGGATTTCTCATAAGAGTGAGAAAGCATAAACTTGAGAAACTTCCAACAAACCTCTCCTTTCATTTCATTAGACAGAATCGGGTCACCCATAACACGTCACTGTCAAGAGAATGGAACCATTTTTATACCAATCTCCTCTCCGGAGAAAAAGTCAGTTTTCCAAATATATTTGAATAACATGGATATGGTTGAGTCACCCAGTGTTTATTTATATGTATATTTTTAAAGATTTTATTTATTTGACAGAGAAAGACACACAGCGAGAGAGGGAACTCAAGCAAGGGGAGTGGAAGAGGGAGAAGCAGGCCTCCCGCGGAGCAGAGAGCCCGATGAGGGGCTCGATCCCAGGAGCCTGGGACCATGACCTGAGCCGAAGGCACACGCCCAACAACTGAGCCACCCAGGCACCCCACACCGTGTTTATTACTTTGGCCCACACCTGCCCCGCATGCCCTTTCACAGAGGCAAACACTATTGCGAATTTCCTGTGCATCCTTCTAAAGATATTCTATGCATGTTCCTTTTTAGAAGCCCTTCTCTTTCTAGTCTCTTTTTAGAGAAACGGTAGCATAGTATACACACTGTCTTACATTTTGCTTTTTTGTGTAGGACATTATTGGTAAATGTTTGATAAATGGTAAGAATATATATTTTGTAAGCCAGGTGGTTTTTATCCTAATTATACACTTTGCTTATTTGCCTTTTGTACTTCACTAGCATTAAAGCCTTTTTTTAAGTTCCAGCCAATTTCTGTTGGGCCAAGGGGGAAATAGGAGAGTTTTTGGCTAGACTGAGGCCAGTGTTAAATGGGATTAGCAGACCTGGGTGTCAGTATGATAGTGGCGGCAGGAAGGAAGAGAACCCCAGGGGTTAGATAAAATAATTTAACAGAACAACAACAGTAATAGCAAATGTATGTTGAGTGCCTCCTGTGTTCCACATTGTGCTAAACATACACTCAATAAGAATCAAAATTGGTTTGCTTGATTAGCTGTCTGTTCACATCTAAAGATTCACCTTCAAATGATAAAGCTTGTGTTAGTATTTTAATAAAACGCCAAAGAGCTGCATTAAGAATGATGTAAGTGCTAAGGAGAGACACAGCATGATGATGAAGGATGTGGATGACTGAGTCTAACAAACCGAATTTGAATCCTGACTCTGATGCTTACTAGTGTCACAATGATGATTGGACACTGAACAATTATCTGTCTCTGTGCTTCACTATCCTCATCTGTAAAATAGGGAGATATCAAAGAGCTGTTGTGATGATTAAATGAGATATGCATGCAAAATACCTTGCATGATGCCTGACAGAGTAAGCATTCAGTAAGTCTAAATAGAAGTTTGATGATATGTGATTATTTTTAGAGAAAGAGACCTGCTCTTAGAGTTTTTGAAATAAAAGTAACTACATCGGTACATTAATTTTAAAAATAAATTTATTGATATATAATTGATATACAATAATACATACACATTCTAAGTATATAGATCAACGAGCTTTGATAAATTCACCCATATAATCACTATCACAATCATAGAACATTTTCATTGCTCCAGAAATTCCTCTTGTGCCCTTTTCAAGTCAATCCTCCCTACCATACATGTGTGGGTCTATATTTGGATTCTCTGTGCTCTTTCAAAGGACTATATGACTGTACTTTGCCCAATTCAACAATGTCTTGATAACTGTAGCTTTTTAGTAAGCCTTGAAATCAAGTAGTTTAAAAGAACTTTGTTCTTTTCCAAAATTATTTTAACTATCATGGGTCTTTTGTGTTTCTGCATTAAATTTTAGAATTAGGTTGTCAATTTCTATTACAAAAGCTCCCTGGGATTTCAACTGGGATTAATTACATTGAATCTATAGATTGATTTGGGGAGAATTACATCTTAAAAATATTGAGTCATCTAATCCATGAACATGGTATAGCTCTCAATTCAGACTTCCTTTAATTTCTCTCAGCAGTGTTATATAGTTTTTAGAGTACAAAGCTTGTGCATATTTTGATAAACGTATCTCTATTTTATGATCTCTGTTGATCCAGGTGGACTAAATGAAACAGAAGAAACTTGAAATATAGTGCTTGTGACTTTTGAAGTCAGGTTGGAAAGGGAGAATTAGTGGCAAAGCAAATTGAACTTGGAAAAATTAACAGAAGGAAATGAACACAATCCAATAGATATTGGTAGATGAAGTTGCAAAGAACTTATTGAAGTAAGTAAAGGAAGTATTACCTCATTCAAAAGGGACAAGTTTACAAGATAAGAAATGCAGGTGCAGAGTAACCCCATGCACTAGAATTATTCAGGTGGTGGAAATTGATAATGGTAGAATGGTAGCTAGCGAATAGGTTGAGACTAAAGATGAGAATATAGAAGTGATATTGCTGTCAGAATATATAGATGTATATATATGATTCTCTTCCCAGTGGCAATATCTAGTAGTCAGAGGGACTTCAACTACGTACCTATTTTCAGGCTCACAAAGAGAAATAATAACTGGCATCACAATGACTGGCTACAGGGAGAAAGAATTATCTGATAATTAGAGGTACCAGAATCAGGGGACTGACCCCACTCCAGGGCTGGCTGCCAAAGGGAGTGGCCAGAGTCCAAGTCCTCATATTCCAGGGAGCATGTCATTTCACAGGGTGTTTCTTAACAAGATCAGATTTTTAAAGAGCATGTATTAAAGAATAGCACAAGGACTGATACTTTCTTGTAGGCTTAGATAATTTTTGCTTTTAAAAAGAATACCAAGAAATTTTCAGAATTTTTTTCCCCCTGTTTTTCAAGTAATGCTTGCCACAAGAGAGTGAACAAGAAAGGATGAAAGCCACTTCTTGGGTGCTGATGCTATCAAATGACAAAAAAAAAGGGGGGGCAAGATCACTCTACTTTTGTCTCCTCTTTCAAAGAAAATAATTTTTCATTAAAAATAACTTATTTTAATGACTAAAAGGCTACTGAAATCCAGTGTGGTAAATGAGCAACCATTTTAAGTGAGTTAAACTCTCTAGGCCTAAAGGAATTATCCATGAAAAATTCGCCTAAGTGATTATAGAAGCAATACTAGTCAGCTTTGGGAAGCCAGAGAAAAATAGGAAATGCCAAAAGATTAAAGAGGGACAAATATTGTCCTAATTTTCAAAGAGTGTAAAAAGCAAGAGAGCGTTTGAAGATTACTGGTAAATTTACAAGGTCTAGAATGAATTTTTTTTTAATAATCTCTACACTCATTGTGGGGCTCAAACTTACAACCCTGAGACCAAGAGTCTGAGGCTCTACCGACTGAGCCAGCCAGGTGCCCCTCAACTGAATTTTTAAACAAATGTTTTAACGATAGGGAAAGAGATTGAGCTCATGAATGACAATTTCCAATTTTTTTTGTGTTTCCATCTATCTCTGTCAAGTTCTTCATGGAAAAAAGGATTTAATGCAGATTTTTCAAATGAAGAAACTTAAAGGTACTGCTTCCCAACTGTAAACCTTTGCCAGTCTAGTAGAACGGCAATGTCAGCATCACCTGGGAGCCAGATAGAACCCGAGACTCTCAGGCCCCAGCCCGACCTAGTGACTTAGAATCTACATTTACACAGGATCCCTAAGTGGTTCATAGGTACTAAAATTTGAGAAGCACTGAAGAAGTTAGAAGGACAAATAAGAGATGGCAAGGCGCCCCAAAACTCATAACATTAAGAAGCCGTTACAACTCCTAGGGCTAAAGGAACAAAGTACAATGTCTTCCTTGCTTGCTTTCCTGTTCCACCTCCTTGGTGAAGCCTTTCCTGTTCTGCTGACAGGCAGAGTGAATAGGTCCTTTTGCTATACTTTAAAATCCCTTAATTCATATATCTTTTGTAGGATTTGTCTTCTCTATCAGAGTTGTTTAAACATCTGTCTCTCAGCAGACTGTGCACACTGGTTAAGAGTCAGAGAGGCACCTGCATTTAAAAATTTTTAGTTTCTTAATCTCAGGAAACAAACAGGGTTGCTGGAGTGGTGGGGGGTGGGAGGGATGGGGTGGCTGGGTGATAGACATTGGGGAGGGTATGTGCCATGGTGAGCGCTGTGAATTGTGTAAGACTGATGAATCACAGACCTGTACCTCTGAAACAAATAATACATATGTTAAAAAAAAAAGAAAAGAAGATAATAGGAAGGGAAAAATGAAGGGGGGAATCAGAGAGGGAGATGAACCATGAGAGACTATGGACTCTGAGGAACAAACTGAGGGTTCTAGAGAGGAGGGGGGTGGGGGGGTGGGTTAGCCTAGTGGTGGGTATTAAGGAGGGCAGGTATTGAATGGAACACTGGGTGTTACGCACAAACAATGAATCACTACATCAAAAACTAATGATGTAATGTATAGTGATTAACATGATAAAATAAAAAATAAACAAAAATAAATCTAGAAACCCAAAATAAAAAAACAATTTTTTTTAGTTTCTACCACAGTGCTGGGCACAGAGGTAGTCTAAAAAGGTAATCTAATCCCTTACCAACTCTATTAGGGAGGAACTATCATTAAACAGATTTTAAGATGAGAAAATTAAAGTGCTGAAAGGTTAGTAACTTGCCCAAGGTCACATAGTTATGAAGTGGTAACGCCAGGATTTTTTTTTTTTTAAGATTTTATGTATTTATTTGACACACAGATATAGCACAAGCAGGGGGAGGAGCATAGGGAAAGGGAGAAGCAGGCTCCCCGCTGAGCAAGGAGCTGGATGGGGGATAAGGGGCTCAATCCCAGGAGGCGAGGATCATGACCTGATCCAAAGGCAGATGCTTAACCGACTGAGCCACCCAGGCATCCCTAAAGCCAGGATTTTTGAACCTAGGTAGTCTGGTTGTAGAATGATATTTAAATAACTTCATAATGAGAAATGACATTCTGAACTAGCCTTCCTTGGCCAAAAGTAATTAAATTGTATTTTTATTAAATATATTTATGCCTACCTGCCAAAATAAACAAATAAAAAACAAGGAGGAGGGAATTTAAGGCATCGCTACTTGTCAGTGAAAAAATTCAGGCCGAAGTGGGGTAAATTTTGATGATTTTGTCCTAAAAGGTTTTCCTTAAACAGATGACATGTTTGAAATAAGTGACTTTAGGCTTTTGTGATGAGAGTAAACTAACCTACCCACAAAAGCAGGGAGTTCATATTCTTCTAATCTAATCAGAGGTTTTCAACATAAACATTTACAAACGAAGGACTTAAATAAAAATAAAAAAAATTAATTAAATCCTGCCATCGGGTCTGGTCAAAAGAACACAAAATGGAGAGCTGGTCTCCCATTGCCCTTTCATCCGGTTGGCAACGTGAGGAGCGGTGTTTTCACAGGGTTTACATGAGACCTCCTGTCGGTAGGCAGTGCTGTGGTCTCACCCGCCCTAAGGGAGAAGGAACAAAATGGCCATATACAGAGAGCAGCAGATCAAAGTATATCTCTCTTCCCCTTCCCTTTGCCTACCACCCATCCACATGGAAATCTTAATTCAACACTTAATGCCTAGTGTAGTCTTCACATAAATGTTGGTCCTCGTCTTCAAATCTGAAGTCTAGCGGGGGCAGATACTGGTCGAAACTGATGAGGTTCGTGCTCTGCAAGGCTGGGCCCGCCCACACACCGAACAGGTCCCCATTCAGAGACCCGCATCTTTCTTTCACGAGAGTACTTTCACCGGATTCTCAGCCGGAACCCCTCAACCCTTCCGCCGCCCACCCAGCGTCTGCTTCGCAGCAGCCGGACCCTAGCCCGGAGCCCACTCAGCCTTAGCCAAAGGCGGCGCGTTCGGATCCTGCGGCCCACTGGGGACGGAGAGGCAGACGCAAGGCCGGGAGAAACCTGGGCGCTCGGTCTTGGGTCAGACTCTGAGGCGCCTCAATCTCAAGAGGCGGTTTGTCTTTCACCTAATTCAATAGGCCCAGGTTTTCCCTGAGGGCGTAATCGCGTGGGCTGATCACGGCGCTTCACCGCCTCACCACATTTTCCCGCGCTCCCATCCAACTGGCTCCCCACCCCCGACCCGCTGCTATCTTCAGTCACCTTGTCCCCGCGGGCCGCCTCTCCCGCTCCACGAGGGGCCGCGGGAATCTACAGCACCTCCGGCACACCTCGCCACCCAGCACGCGCCAGGACCCTGCCATTCTGCTCGCCACACAGACATGCAGTAACGCCCCAGCATCTGCTGCAAAAGTCCTTCCCCACAGCGGAGGAGATTTCCAGCCCCACGCGCCCGGAGTCGCCCCCGCCTGGCGCGGTCGCCGCGCCCCCAGCCGCAATCCCGCCCGCGCGCCTCCGCGTCTGCGGGTCTGTCTCCAGCAATCAGAGAAGGTCGGCTGAGCCCCCACGTGTGACCAACGAGCTCTCGTTACACCCGGGGAAGACCTCGGCCCCACGCTCTAGGGCGGCCAACAGCTGCGTTAATTCTCCAGCGGGGGCGTTCTTTTCTTCCTCTCCAGCCGGCAGCGGTCGGGTTGTCCGCAGCAGCGACTACTATGGCCTCTTCCTCTCCACTGTGATCCCCCACCCCGCCGCACGCTACGGCGACAGCTTCCAGCGGCCTGCCTTTTGGTCTCTCCCTTATGAAGAGAAGAACTGAGGAAGGGCCACGCTTCCCTCGGGGGAAGGGGGAGGGTCTGCCCGGCCCCACCTCCGTCGCCCACCGCTCTCCCTGGTGGCCCGCAGCCCTTCCAAACCGATTCCTCCGGGTGAAGCGTGCCTGCCCTGGGCTAACTTTCCGCGAGATGATGTCCCCGCGGACCTGTCTTGCCCCACTGTCCCTTCAACCTCTCCGCAGCCTCGCCAGCTGTCCGCAACGTGAAGCGCGTGGCGGGACCCGAGGCTGGGACCTCCGCGCCCAGGATTTTACTCGGACTCCAGCACGTGGTGGAGCGGGGGGTGGCGGCCAGAGTACAGGCTGGGGGAGTCTCGGTGGCACCGGAGAGGGTCGTCTGGGGGCCCACGGCTACTTTCGCGGAGGACGAGCCCGGCGGCCTGGGCCGGCTGACCCCGGCTGGAGGCCCGCGCGTCATCCCCCCTCCCACGGCCTCAGCCCCGGCGCGCAGACTCACACCCCTTCCTAGGGAAGCAAATGGTCCCTTCCAGGCGGGTGGCCATGTTGCTCTAATAAAGCGGGAGGGGCGGCGGCGTGGGGGGAGCAGATGCTGCTGGCTGCGAGCGGTAGCCGGGTGCTAGCAGAGCGCAGCCGCGAGGGAGGCGCGGGGGAGGCGAGCCGGAGCCGGAGCCGGAGCGTCAGCCAGTGTTGGCGGAGAGCACCCAGGCGCAGCCGGAGTCGGAGCCGCAGCCGCGATGGCCGTGGCCGTGGGGAGACCGTCTGTGAGTGCTGGGGCCTCGCTTCCCTTGCGGGCTGCTCCTCCGGCGCTGGGTGGTCCCCGCTTTCGGGCGGGTGCCGGCGGGGAATACTGGGGCCCGGGCGGGGGCTCCGGATGGTGGCGGCTGTGGGTGTGTGCATGAGATTGGGCGCGAGTCTGGAGCTGAGGGGAGGGCTAGGAGACCAGAGACTGGCTGGTCTACTACGTGATGCAACAGTGTATCGCCTAGTCGCGCCCCGGTTCCGGAGATGTGGGAGAGAAAGGACCCCTTTCCTATTTTCCCTTTAAAGGGATTCTTTTAGCCATGGTGTTTCTCGTCTGCCTGCCTCCCTCTCCGCGAGCACACCTTTCCTCTCGTGACAGTCGAGACAGGCGCCGAGAGCGGGGGTTTCCTCCCGGCTCCCCCTCGCTGAGGGGGCTACCAGGGCATGGGAATTGTTCGCCCGAGCGCGCTGTCACAGGGCTGTAGAAGCGGGTCAAAAATAAAAGGGTGGGATTTCCATGGTGGCTTCCCCAGTGCATTGTGAGATCTCAGACGCCCCCAGGCACCCACCCGGCTGACCCGGCCCTGCCCAGGATGTGGACAAAAGCCCTAGATACACACACAAAGTTTTCACAAGGCCCGCTTGTCGTGGTGGGTGGAAGTATTAAAATGCTCTGCGGTTGGAAGACCAGGGGTGGCGAACCGAGGAGGCGGGGGCGCGAGGAAGAGGAAGGGAGGGCGGGTGCGTGGAGACCCGGGTGCCCGGCGGCTCGGATCGAGGGGATGCCCCCGCCCCGAGTTCGCGGGCCGGACAGGGGCCGCGCCTGCTGGGGTGCAAGACAGTTCGCGACCGGAGCCGGACTTTGAGGGTGCGGTTTCAGTCGGTGCTCCGCATCCCCGAGTGAAATGCGGGGGGGGGGGGGGGGCAAGGGGCGGCGGCGGTTCCTTTTTACTGAAAGGAGCAGAGCCGGGTGGGAAAGGCGGAGTCCTCTTTCTCTTTCCCCATTTCTTTGTCGATGTTCAAAGTCCACTTTCTCACCGCTGGTATTGGGGGCGCCTCTAGCGAGGTTTTTCCCGCTCTACCATCCCCTTTTCCTTTTCTCATCTCCTTGCCACAACTGGGTAGCTGCAGGTGGTGGCTTCAGAGGTCTTGTAGTTAGGCATGAAAGTCTTACAGAGATACTGGAGGCTCTGAAGTCCCGGGAATGCAAGGCTGTGCCCTGACTCCCAGGTCTTCCTCTAAGTCCTCTCCAGACACTGGCGCCTTTTGCCGCCCCTGCCCCCACCTCGCCCGGGGAAGTTCGCGGGGACCCTCTGCTTGTTCTAACGCGGTTTGGTGGCTCTGCTGCCGAGGTGTTTTCAAAGATGTTCTCCACAGTCACAATGTACTGTGGTCATATTGAAGTGTAACTGTGCGTCTTTTAAGCGTTTGATACCCTAATATTTAATGACATACGCTTAAGAATTCAGGTCTCCTCTTGCACACAAGTTGTGCTCTTGATAATTAGTGGTCGTGGATTGTTGTTACAGAGGGAATTTACATAGGCTGTGCTAATCCCTTTATTTTGCTGGTGAGGAAATTGAGGCCCAGAAAGGTCAAGTTTATCTGATTAAATTACTCCCACCTCTCTCCCCCGTACCCACACTATACTTATTTCCAGGGCACAGATTCCGATAACTAAAATAACAATATCTACTTTAGATAATTGGAGAGCGTCTAGGAATGCAAATTCGGGGGAGGGGTAGTGTTCAGTAACGCCTATTGCTGGTGCATTCTTGAGGCCTGGGGGAGGTGGAATAAATAATTTGCTGCACATTTTCTATAAATTAGTTAGTTCATATATGTCAGTTAAATGGGAACAGTATGTGGATTTAAGATTTAGCTGTGCGGCCATGATCATATCCAACACCAGGTCTGCCAACCAGATGTGAGCTTAATCCCACAGAATTCTTGTGTAAGACCTCTCTTATTCAAATAATAGAGGAGATTTTTAAAAGTGTATGTGTACAGAGGAGGTAACTGCTTTCTCTGCACATTCCCTGTTGTCACTGGAATTAAGATTAAATTACAGTTAAAAACAGAAGACTTTTTTGGGACTGAGTTGTGGTATGAGTGATCAAGAGTTGACTACAGAGTTGAAAAGTCTTTTCATACATTTCCAAGGAATTGTTGAATTGTTTCACTTTGTTCATTCAGCTCTTGTTTTAACTGTGGTGCCTGTAGTATGTCTTCAAAACAATCCCGGTGAAGGCAGAATATTTCTCCAAACCCAGCTCCAAGGGATCAACACTACATCTTTCATTCTAGAATCCTCTGCCCCTCCTATTCCTTTATCTGTTCTCTGATTTGAACAAATGGAAGGGTGTGTTGAGAGAAAGGAATCACTCCAAAATTGATTTGGAGTTTCCCTAGTTACTCGTATAGAATTAGACTTTTTTTTTTTAAGTTGTTTAGGAAAACATGAACAGACTCCTTTCCCTATAAACTGCCTCTCCCATCCAGATTGAAGGAAAGTTCAATTAGAATAATTTGCTCTCATAATTTTAGGTTTTCTTAAACTTGAACGTCTTAGTGTGACGTCCTAGGTAAATACGAGATTTTACTGGAGAAAAGTCCTTCTATGTCAGATGCAGTATTTTCTGTCTTATGAAGTGGTTATATTCAGTTATAACCATTTAAACCTTAAGGCTCAATTCAGATGTTTCTTTTTTTAAGATTTTATTTATTTATTTGAGAGAGAGAATGAGAGACAGAGAGCACGAGAGGGAAGAGGGTCAGAGGGAGAAGCAGACCCCCTGCTGAGCAGGGAGCCCGATGTGGGACTTGATCCTGGGACTCCAGGATCATGACCTGAGCCGAAGGCAGTAGCTTAACCAACTGAGCCACCCAGGCACCCTCAATTCAGATGTTTCTTAAGTGGATTTGTTGGCTGGAAAACACAGAGGCTTCAGTTTAGCATGATACTGTTTATTTCTGTTCTCATCTCAACCCCTAGCTTCTCCATTTTCTCGTGGATGGTCTTGGTGCTTGGCTCTGAGAAGACCCTGAAGTGCATCTGCTGTTCCCAGAATGTAACTAATGATTAGCAAGAGCATTTCTCCCCTAGGGATGTGTCCACATTTTGAATGAGTTAGTATTTTTGCATCCAAGTCCCAGGGCAGCTATTATTTTTATTTTAAACAGAGCATGGTAATTTGCTCTACCTGGGAATCAGGCTTTATATAGCTGATCCACTCTCTCTTAAGGTGTGATGTTCAAGTTACAGAGTCGAGGAGGTGAAAGGAACTTAAAGAGGTTATTTGGTTCAGCCTTTTTCCCAATGTAGAAATATTTCCTACTTTATCCCTAACAGAAGGTATGTATTTAAACTTTTCCGGTTGCGGAGAGTTTCCATGATATCCTTCAAGAAACACGTTTAATTGTTCTTTTATCTCTTGAGCCAAAAGAAATGGAAAGCCAAGTTCATTCACTCATGTAAAACTATTAATTGAGCACCTCTTGTATGCTAGGTACTGTACTAGGAGCCAGGGTTACAGCAGTGGACAAGAGAGAAAATTCTCTTTTTACCTGGAGCTTTTATTGTCTGAGATTTAGTGTCCATGTGTATTAAAGTGATGAGCTTCAGTGGAGTATGTAAGCCATTTAGGGAGAAAGGAAATTATGTGCCTGTTGCTGAGTCAACAATTATGATGCAGGTAAAGATCTTGTCTGGGAATCATAGACAGTTCCTGAAGATATGGTCTGTTTTCAGCAGGAGGGTGGGGACTGACAATGAAATGTTATTTTTCCTTGTTATAAAATTGCCAGTTACATCTTGAGGTTGTAGCCCTCCGTGTGGAGGGCTTTGGCTCTTTTCTACCTGGAGAAAGATTAATGGAGCTAAGGAATGTCCAGGGGGTGGCTATCTAAATGATAAAGGGGCTGTCATCTAGGGGGGAGTTTAAAAAAAAACAAAACTCTTTAGTAAGTGGTATAAATGATACACATTGAGGCTCTATAAGCAATTATAAAGAATGAAGGAAGTGTTTGAGGTACAGTAATCTCTCCTTAAATCTTTTGAAAGCTATAGATTTTATCTTTTAAAATATCTTCTTTAAAAATGATATGTTTACATGACAATGAAAAACAGACCCACGGAATTGATTAAAAGAACGAAACTACCCATTTCCCACCATCCTGATCTAAGAGCTCCTAGACTGTTAGTGTATTTTCATTGACTGTGTGAGATTTACACAGGTGAGCATAACCTATCTCGTATAAACTGCAACTTAGAAACCAAACTGTGTGCCTGGTAGACCCTGTCTGTTTGGACACTCATATAATGTAGGAACCAGATGCTTAGTGCTTTCAAAGGGGCCACCCTGTATTTGTATCCAGACAAAGGAATGAATGATTTGGTTGTCCTACTTTGATTGATTGCCAGAAGACCTAGTGTTTATATCCACTGATGATGCCACAGCTGATAATGATCTTCGGGTTTAGACTCCGTGTGGGGCAGGCTACAATCAGAACTTTCTATGCCAGTGTTTCTCTTTATAGGACCTTAAACTTGATTGGGGGTGGGGTGGGTAGGGGCTTTGTTGGATTTTATATAATTTATTGAAAACTGTCTTTCATAGTGCTAGTTAGACCTGTCTTAACTGGGGTCAGTGAAGAAGAACCATTATTTAAGCAAAGACCCAGAAGATCTAAAGCTTCTATCCTGTTCCCCAAGGAGACCTACTTTACAATTTAATTGATAGCCCCCTTTGTTGTTGTTGTTGTTTTTTAAATCCAGACTGACAGAAAACTCTCTTCAACTAAACAGTACCACCTCTGACCCACTCAGGCCTGTTGGCAGCCCATCAATGCAACCACTGTAAAACATAAAAACAATACCTGGGCTAAGGTGATAGAGACAGGCTTCTAAAAAGAATTTCCTGGGTGATATGAAATCAAATTTGCATCATCATAGGCCTGATCTGAGGTAGAAATCAGGAGTCTGTACCCTTATATAATTGGAACCAAGGCATTAGAACCATCTTTTTTAGGATCTATGCCAGTGAGTGTGGGTGCCTTGTTCAAGTCAAAGGGTTCAGGAAGCTGACCTGTGTGGATGCATTCTCTCCCCCTGCTGAACTATGACCGTGTGGGATTGAGTGTGATGTGTTGATGGAGGGCGCAGGCTGAGGTGAAGAGGTTGAACAGGCTTCATGCTCCAAAAAGAATGTCTTTGGTACCCGACAGGAAGAAGCTTTGTTCATGCCCCCCTCCTTTTTTTTTTTTGCATTTTAAAAATTGTGATAAAAATACATATAACACAACATAAAGTGTAGGCCTCTGAGAAGAGCTGAGCTGGCAGCTGGAGGCTGGAAAAGAAAAGCTGAGATGTTCCCAATAAAGGGCCTTGTGCTGGACCCTGAGGAGATGAAAGGGAAGATGTGTTGAGGAAGTGATCTCCACCTCATGAGCTTCCTCATCTATGTGGCCCTGCTGTGAGTCACACCTTTTATCCTAAAGAAATTGGACAGCGTATGAAGATGGGCATCACATGTGCATGCATGATGTGAAGAACCCAGTTACAGTTTCTACTATCTGCAAATGAATAGGCCCAGAAAGTTGTAAGAGACTCTTTGATTGAATAGATGTAAAAATTCTACTTGTTAAGAACAAATTTGGTTCTGGTAACTGACCTTCATAGCTAAAATTTAAAACTACTTGTGAAGTAAAGACATTTTGTAGTGATAATACACCCATATGCCTGTGGTGTTCAGCCTCTGGGAATGTTGATATAATTATAAGTAAGGTCAAACTCCATTCTCTAGCAAGTATTAATTATAAGGGAATTATGTCTGCAAAAAAAAAAAAAAAGTGTACCTGTTTGTTTTGATAATTAAGTAACATTACTTCAGGATGAATTTATGATTTCATAATTTTTTCTTATAGAAGTAGAATCACAATAATACAGATAGCTTAGAAATTGAAAAACAAAACAACCCCCAACAACCTAAACATATCAACAATATTCTTAGCTTCCTAATCCATCTGCTTCATCGGATATTTTTTCCATTCTTTCTCTTAGCAGGTGCTGAAGTTATGATGTTGAGTATTTGAGATGCCATCCCTGCTCCTCTTTAAATTTCTTGGAAGGATGAGTAAGCAGTAGGATGAGTGAGGAAGCAAAAGGATGAGTAAGAAAGGTGAGGTGGAAAAGTGTGCCAAGCCAGGGGAATAGCATGTGCAAAGCTCTGGGTGTGAGGCGGAGCCTCTTAAGAAAATCCAGCTATGACATCAGCATTCAGGGTGGGGTAGGGAGAGTGGACAGATGTGAGTCTAGGCAGGTGGGGGGAGAACAGATCATGCAGTGCATTATTGAAGACGTGTATATTTTCTACACAGTTTTTAAAATATTTTATATCCTATGCACCCCTTTGCCCCAACTTAGGAAATCTCCAGATTCTTGGAATTGGTTGATAGAAGACCTTGCAAGTCTGTAGAGTATGAATTCTTTAGGATTCAATAGAATAGAGGTGAAACGAAAAAGGATAGCAGAGTTGATTCCTTTCATGACCAAATTGCACCCTTAAGAATAGAAGAAGTGAAGACTGAGGAAGCACACAAAGAGGAGGTGGGGTCCAGTGACAACATTCCCAACATAGGTCTTCCTCTGTCTAGTCTTCTATATTGAGGCCTTCCTCGATGTGGAACTACAAATTCTTGTTTTCTTAAACATTGAAGTGACTGAGTTCTGAAGGGTAGGAAAATGGCAGGACCCCTCCTATCTTGGACTGCAAGTGTCAATCAATCAGTGTTCTCCATAAAGAAAATTAAAAACCCTTTGGATACTATGAAAGTAGGAAAAAATTCTGTTAAAAGCCGGGGTTTTCTTAAGACTTAACACTTCTTTCATTCACTTCATCCCTTTGTGTATCGTTTTTATGTCAATATAAATTTTGTGAGTCTCATTAAGTGTGCCCATTAAATTTACTCAGACCTGCTGTTGAAAGAAAAAGGCTTAACCAAAACCCTCTGTGCACAGAAAGCCTGCTCAGCATCTTGATTTTTTAATTTTTTTATTTTATTTTATTTATTTATTTTTTTAAAGATTTTATTTATTTATTTGACAGAGAGAGAGATAGTGAGAGCAGGAACACAAGCAGGGGGAGTGGGAGAGGGAGAAGCAGGCTTCCTGCCGAGCAAGGAGCCCGATGTGGGACTCGATCCCAGGATCCTGGGATCATGACCTGAGCCGAAGGCAGACGCTTAACGACTGAGCCACTCAGGCGCCCGATTTTTTAATTTTTTTAAAAGATGAAAGAAGTTGAAGATGATGCAAATGGAAAGATATACCATGCTCATGGATTGGAAGAATTAATATTGTCAAAACATCCATACTACACAAAGCAATCTATAGATTGAGTGCAATCCCTATCAAGATACCAGTAGTATTTTTCACAGAACTAGAACAAATAATCCTAAAAGTTGTATGGAATCACAAAACACCCCAAATAGCCAGGGCAGCCTTGAGAAAGAAGAACAAAGCTGGGGGTATCACAATCCCAGATTTCAAGATATACTACAAAGTTATGGTAATTAAGACATTATGGTACTGACACAAACATAGACACAGATCAATGCAACAGGATAGAGAACCCAGAAATAAACCCACACTTATATGGCCAGTTATTCGATGACAAAGGAGGCAAGAATATACAATGGGGAAAAGACAATCTTCTCAATAAATGGTGTTAAGAAAACCAGACAGCTACTTGCAAAAGAATGAAACTGGACCACTTTCTTATACTATACACAAAAATAAATTCAAAATGGATTAAGGACCTAAATGTAAGACCTGAAACCATAAAACTCTTTAAAGAAAACAAGCAGTAATCTCTTGGACATTGACCTTAGCAGCAGTTTTCTAGATATGTCTCTTAAAGGCAAAGGAAAGAAAAGCAAAAGTAAACTGTTGGGACTATACCAAAATAAAATCTTTTGCACAGCAAAGGAAACCATCAACAAAACTAAAAGGCAGCCTGCTGAATGGCAGAATATATGTACAAATTAAATAGCTGATAAGGGGTTAATATCCAAAATATATAAAGAACTTATACAACTCAACAGCAAAAAAAAAGAAAGAAAAAAAAAAGACCCAATTAAAAAATGGACAGAGGACCTGAAAAGATATTTTTCCAAGAAGACATGCAGATGACCAACAGACACATGAAAAGATACTCACATCACTAATCATAAGGATATGCAAATCAAAACCACAATGAGGTATTACTTGACACCTCTTAAAATGGCTAGTATCAAAACAACAAGAAATAACAAGTATTGGCAAGGATATAGAGAAAAAGGAACCTTCATGAACCTTCATGCACTGTTGCCGGGAATGTAAATTGGTGCAACCACTGTGGAAAACAGTATGGAGGTTCCTCAAAAAATTAAAAATAGAAATACTATATGATCCAGTGATTCCACTATTGGGTATTTACCCAGAGAAAATAAATATGGTAATTCGAAAAGATATATGCACCCTTAAGTTTATTGCAGCATTATTTGCAGTAGGCAAAATATGGAAGCAACTTAAGTGTCCACTGATAAATGGATGGGTAAAGGATATGTGGCATATATATACAGTGGAGCATTATTCAGCCATAAAAAAGAATGAGATCTTACTATTTGTGACAACATGGATGGACCTAGAAGGTGTTATACTAAGTGAAATAAGTCATCAGAGAAAGACAAATACCATATGGTTTCACTTATGTGGAATCTAAAAAACAAGATGAATGAACACACAAAAAACCAGAGTTGTAAATACAGAGAACAAACTGGTGGTTGCCAGAGGGGAGGGGGTGGGGGGATGGGCAAAATAGGTGACAGAGTTGAGGTGCAGACTTCCAATTTCAGAGTGGATAGGTCACAGGGATGAAACGTGCCACATGGGGAATATAGCCAATAATATTGTAATGGTGTTCTGTGGTGACAGATGGGAATTGCATTTACGGTAAGCATAGCTTAATGTACGGAGCTGTTGAATCACTGTGATGTGTACCTGAAACTAATGTAGCATTGTATATCAACTATAATACAGTTAAAAAAAAAAAAACCCTAAAAACCTCTGTGCACAGAAAACCTTCTTGGCATCTTGATTTTTAAATTTCTATTTAAATAAGATATTTATCTTACTTTATCCTTAATAGAATTCCCAAGAAGTAACATAGACAAGAAAACTGAGCAACAAAGAAGCTAACATTTACCTAATGTGATGTGGTACAGCCAGCTACTGGGGGGGCTAGGCTTTAGAGCCAAGGCCCTTAGACCAACATACATACAGATCTACCGGTTGTGTCGGTTTTTTAGACTACATTTTGCTCAGGTAATACATTGGTCCCAAATTTTGGTGGCTTACACAGCAAAGGTTTATTTCTCACCCTCTGTTCTTTGTTCTGTCCTCTGAGATCTCCTTGCTGTATTGACCCTAGGATCTAGGTCCTCTATCTGGACCTTGCCAGTCTGGTGGCAGAGGAAAAAGATACTGAACCCTGAACTCTCAAGTTCTTACATGGGTCACTTACTTCTACACAAACTTCATTGGCCAAAGTAAATTGTCACTCCTAAGTTCAACAAGATGAGATGGATAGTCCTGCAAAGAGTGGCTCTGCCAGTCACTTGACCAAGCTTGAGGGCCATGGGATGGGGAAGGAAATCCTCTTCTACAGAGGGCAGGAAACATTTTGAATCCTAAGACTTCATTATACCATCCTAGTCAGGGCATCTACTTTAGAGCCAAAGGTCTTTATTATTTTTTAATATTGTTCCCAGTCCATAATGATTTTTTTCACTGCCTTTGTCCTACTCTGATTCCAGTTGGACATGATAGAATGATGAGAAAGAGTGTGTTAAGCAGCTAGGATGAATTGAAGGCAGAGGATGTGATTATTCCTATTGTTCGCTCACAATGAGCTTCCAGTAGCATCCTCACTAAGTAAGGGTTGGTTGGTGACCTTCTGAAAGACCTCTGTGCTGTTCTGTGGTGGCCCCAGCTCTGGGACTGTACTCTCTGGGAAATGGTTTTGAGGCCATTAGGACTTCCAGCTGCTTGACAGAATTATTTCCCTTGGGATGCTTCCAAATCTGTCCTTTCCCAGCCCATCTGTTCTTAAATGCAGATGCATCAGATGGCACCCTTCTTTTCCTTGCTTTGTTTTCTGTCTCTGAGAGGCAGTAGTACTATATCACATTTTGGTTAAGAACATAGGCTCTGGAGCCAGACTGCTTGAGTTCTAGAGTATCAGCTCTGCCACTTAACCACCTTTGTGACCTTAGGCAAGTTACTTACCTTGTGTACCTCCCATTTGTTAGCTGTAAAATAATAATAGTACCTTCCTCAAACATTTATAGGATTAAATAAGACACAAAGTATTTGCAGTGATGCATGAAACATTCATCCTCAATAAAAAGGAAATGAATATGGAAATAATAATGACTTTATACCAAAGACTGGGATCCAAGCAGAACTGCCAACCCACCCCATCCCAGCTAGGGAGTGAGCATTTGCCCCTTCTCGTTTCACCCACCTGAAATGCAGTCCTCCCTTTTTCTAATCAGAGCACACCTTGGAGGCACAGATCCAATCTACCCTCTCCTTGAAGCCTTGACTCGCCAATCCAAGTTTTTGGTAATTTTTCCCTCTCTGAATTCCTGCGGCAGTGATCCCCTGCAACACTTGCGTGTCACCCTTAGTGTTCTGGCGTCTCTGCACCACTCCCACTTTCTTTAAGCTCCTATTTAAAACAAATAGGGATGATCAAATATAGTTGTGAATGTTTTTTAAAAAATCTCTCATTACCACAAGCATTTGTTCTGCTAGCCTTGACTACATTCATGCATTCTTAGCCTATGTTATCAGATTTAAGGGAAGAGACTGTGTTGTGCACCCCCCCATTAATAAACATATGACTGAGTAAAATTGGTCCTTTGGATAAGACTTGTGCCAGCCCACTTTCTCTCAGTCCACCTTTTAATTCATGCTGTTGCTATGTGAATTTCAGGCAGGTGTAGACCACGTATCTATAGCTTTCTGCCCCAGACTTCTCTGCTGTAGTCACCTGGGTTCTGCCTAGTTATTTTGACCTGTGTGCACATCTGGATGTCCAAGAATGTTTCCATCCCATGGGCCAACACTTGCCTGGTGGAGGATGGAAGCTGGTGGACAAGTATTTCTCTCTTTTGTCACTAACTTTGACAATTCTGAGGCACAATATATATGGCTCCTCAGAGGGTCCCACATGGGCCCCAGCCCCAGTCCACAGGGGTGATTAGCTCCGAATATATACATTTAGGGTGGCTGTGCCTCCTTTCCTGTTTTATCCTTCTTAGTCTCCACTCCTGTTCTTTTGGATCACTTCCGCAAATAGCTGCTTGCATGTAAGCCCTTGTCTAAGGACCCTGCATTTTGATGAAGACACCTTGTTTCCTTTTTGGGGCTCTTTTACCTTATGCAAATGAGGGAGCATGAATGTTACTTTGTAACATACCAAATTACTTTGGACTTAAAAAAAATATGCTGAGGGGGCACCTGGGTAGCTCAGTCGTTAAGCGTCTGCCTTCGGCTCAGGTCATGATCCCAGAGTCCTGGGATCGAGCCCCACATCAGGGTCCCTGCTCTGTGGGAAGCCTGCTTCTCCCTCTCCCACTCCCCCAGCTTGTGTTCCCTCTCTCACTGTGTCTCTCTCTGTCGAATAAATAAATAAAATCTTTAAAAAAAAAAACATGCTGAGAACAAACTGATCTTTCTTTAATCAGGGTCTTAGTATTTGTAGGAGGGAAGACTTCAAACTGTTGTCAAAAGTTAGGCTCAGAAAAGAAGAAAACTGGATACGTCATGTAATCTTTTCTATAATTTTCATTTCTACTTCGTGGAGTGGAACCCAAACTCTCTGGATGGAAGTGCTTGTCTCTGAGTATATAACCCCTACTTTGTTTGTACTTTGTTCTGTAACTTCTTTAATGTACCCATTTCAAGTCAATTACATATTTTATAATCTAGAAACTAGATACAGAGTGTATGGGGAAATATGTTTTTGATACATGAACTGTGAACTTGGGCCAAAGTTTAAAACTCTTTTTGAAAAAGAGAAATTTTGTAGCTTACACTGCATAGACTGGAAAAAAATGAGGTAAAATTTTTTGAAGCAATTTTTAGTGAGTTAATAATATTGAGCAATTTTAAGGGCCCAGATTAACTTAAGTATCTGCCTGAGAATTCTTCAACTCATTGGAGTTGTTCACATCATCTCTTCACTTTGAGCCTATCCCAGAGGCATTTTCTAATAATGTAGGGGACATGCTTAGAAACACCACAAGCCAAAAAAATTCATTGTCCAATTTTCCCAAAATTTGTTACCTTTGCTCTCACTCTGAAGTTTGGTCTGACTTTTTGTAGGGGTGAGCAATATAGGACTGTACCTCCTCCTGTTGTAATGATGTGATTGTTTGTTACATACCTCTTTGTTTTAAATGCCTTATCTAGTCCTTAGTTTTTTTGTTTTTGTTTTTTATTTTATTCCAAAATAAAGGGAGTGGGAGGAGAAAACTTAAAAAATTGAATACTGAAGCATATGATTTCTCCATTTCTCAAACTAAACTGGAATTATTTTTCAGGTTTCTTTCTTTTTTTTTTTTGTCTTTAAATATACACTTGGAATGTTGTTGCTAATTTGCACATTGGCTTTGCCGCTGAACTCCTTGCACCTACTGCAGTGATGTCCTAATTGAAGGTGTGCAATTCCACACAGTTTCCTGGTGATTAGATTTCAGTGGGTAAACACTGATGTTCATGATTTTCTTGTGAGATAGTTTGGTTAGATATTGTTCTTGAACCCAACCCCTTCAGCTCTTATTTGATGGATCAGGGCTCGCACTTGCCCAAGATAAACAGTAATGATCTTAAGGTCAAGTCTTCTAACTATTGTTTATACCTTCTTTACAAATGGAGAGACCACTGTAGTCTGCAGAATAATGCTGTCAGAACTTTTCTGAGATGATGGAAATGTTCTATTACTGCATTGTCCAGTATGGTAGCCACCAGCTGTATGTGGCTATTGAACACTTGAAATGGGGCTTGTGCAACCATAGAGTTAGATTTTTTATCTTGTTTAATTATAATTAATGTGTGTTTAAATTTAAATAGCCACATGTAGCTAGTGGCTACCATATGGGATAGTTAGCTTTAGGAGTTATGGTCTAGAAGTATTTATAATCTGATATTTCTTTCTCATTTTTTAAAATATTTTTTTATTTATTTGACAGAGAGAGCGAGAGAGGGAGGACAAGCAGGGGGAGTGGGAGAGGGAGAAGCAGGCTTCCGCTGAGCAGGGAGTCCGATGCGGGGCTCCATCCTAGGACCTTGGGATCATGACCTGAGCTGAAGGCAGAAGCTTAATGACTGAGCCACCCAGGCACCCCTCTCATTTTTTAGAAAACTTTTTTATTAAGAAAAATTCCAAACCATACACAGGAGAGAAGGTATAATGAAACCTATCCCACCATCTAGGCCAATCTTACGTCATCTCTTTCTCCTTTTCTCTCCCCACCCCAAACCCCCCAATTTGTTTTGTTTGCTTTTTTAAATATTTTATTTATTTATTTGACACACAGAGAGAGATAGCGAGAGCAGGAACACAAGCAGGGGGAGTGGGAGAGAGAGAAGCAGGCTTTCAGCCAAGCAGGGAGCCCAATGCGGGGCTCGATCCCAGGACCCTTGGATCATGACCTGAGCTGAAGGTAGATGCTTAACGACTGAGCCACCCAGGTGCCCCTATTTTGTTTGTTTTTTAAGATTTTTATTTTATTTTATTTATTTTTAAGATTTTATTTATTTATTTGACAGAGCGAGAGCCAGAGAGCACAAGCTGGGGGAGCGGCAGAGGGAGAGGGAGAAGCAGGCTCCCCGCTGAGCAGGGAGCCCGATGTGGGACTCAATCCCAGGACCCTGGGATCGTGACCTGAGCCGAAGGCAGAGGCTTAACCAGCTGAGCCACCCAGGCGCCCCAAGATTTTATTTTTAAAGTAATCTCTATACCCAACTGCTTGAACTTACAACCCTGAGATCAAGAGTCACACGCTGTACCAACTGAGCCAGCCAGGCACCCCTCAACCCCCCAAACTATTTTGAAGTAAATCCCAGGCACAGCCTGATCTCATTTTAAGAGCTAAGCTGGTGACCTGGGGGTTAGGAGGAGCATGGCATCAGAAAGAGGTATTCAGGGATTTTCAGGTGGCTTTGTGACTTTAAAAAAAAAAAAAAAAGCCTTCAAGTGTATGGATGGTAAAATTTATGGTTTGACAAAGATAGGTAATGAGTCTATAGATGAGTGATATTCTATGTGTTTGAGGTATTTTATCCCCATCATCATCATCATCATGAAATGCTAAGCATGAGCCCATAGATGGAACAGTTACTGCACCAAGCTCGCTTACGTGTGCTTTTATTGAACTTTGGGTTCATGGATAATTTAAACATTCATACGCATTTTTTATCATTGAGCTTCATTGAATGCCAGCAGTGTTATAGAGTCATAGCATCTTTAAAGGTGGAAAGCAAACTGAGAGGGGCGCCTGGGTGGCTCAGTCGTTAAGTGTCTGCCTTCTGCTCGGGTCATGATCCCAGAGTCCTGGGATCGAGCCCGCATCAGGCTCCCTGCTCAGTGGGAAGCCTGCTTCTCCCTCTCCCACTCCCCCTGCTTGTGTTCCCTCTCTCGCTGTGTCTCTCTCTGTCAAATAAATAAAAATCTTTAAAAAAAAAAAAAAAGAAAGAAAGCAAACTGAGGTTTATTTTTGGTTTTAGCCCAATCTCCTCAGAATGCTTAATTCCAGAGAGTAGCAGCTTGTTTTGAGCTCCCCTTGAGTGGTCCAGCGCTTGGTCATACCACACTTGCCAGATCAGCTGACTGGCTGAGGTAAAACCTGCAGAACTAAGTCTCCTACCCACTTTTTAAAACGGCAGACTCTTAGAACCTCTTTTAGAGCAGACATTTTTTTTTTTCTAAGTCTATTTGAGGTATTGCAGATACTCTTGTTGGAGAGAAATGTTTTTTGTAATTAACGTAAAATTTTTCTCTTTTGAGAATTTATGTCCGTTACTGGTGTACATTTTTATAGGAAATGCCTGTTTACTTTCTGTATTTCTGTTTATAAAAGAAACCTACCCTGTAGCAAGCACATTTTGGTCATGTAGACACATTGCAGGAAATATTGCTTGCATCAGTGGTATTTAAAAGTGCATTTTTACTTCACAGCATAAAGCAAGAATTGTTACTGCGCTTTTGTAGTTGGATTTAGGAGCTAATAATGATTTTCTTCCTCATGATAGACTGCAGAATATGTATATTCTAAATTTGGAACTCTACTTAGGATCTCAGGATTTAAGGGGAATGAATTTGTGATGGTAAAAGGTACTTGTATCATCAGAAATGCTCCCAGGCCTTGGCTCATCTGTTTTATTGATGGAAAAAGATGATATGCTTTAGAATAAGAGCTATTAAAAATTTCAGCAACATTCTGAACAACTGCAAGCCTACTGTTGCAACAGGATGCCATTCCTTTTCCATGGTCAAGTCTCCAATAGAGTCTGCCCTTTGTGTTCCCTTGGACTTTTGTTAACCACATTCCTGGGAGAGAAGGAAGGGCTATGTCTAATCTCATCATCTACATTGCAGCTTAGTCCAATTTACTTTTTTTGCATGGTTCCTAGATATAGTGAATAGTTGGTTAATACCCTACGTGTTAATGTTGCTGCAACTCAGGATTTATGCCATTTTTTGCAAATAATACTCCTTTGAAATGAGCTTTCTTATCTCCACTTGACAGGAAATATTTGAATCCACGTTAGGGCTAAGAACAAGATTTAGGGAGATGTTTTGTCAAATCACACTCACTGTCCTTTTCATGAAGGGTAAAGACAAGAAACTATTAAGGCTTGTAAAATGACTGTGACCTGATTAGGAAAATACTGGACCTATTTTCAGCAAAGAGGGTAAAAAATTAGTATGAGTAGCAGGTTTTTTTTTTTCTTTGTATTAAATTTATAGATTTTGAAAAAATTCAAATTTAAATCCCGCAATAACACATCTTGAAAAAGAAAATAAATTCATGTAACCTAGGTCTCAATGCTTACACTTTATTACAGTTAGAAAAAATGCTAAACTTGATGTAGCCATCACATTAATAAGAAATAGAGGCTTACCTTATATATTCTCTTTAAAATAGTTAATGATCAATGGCTTATCACAGCTTTGATAGGCCTCAATTTGGTTCTGGATTAAATTATTTATGGCATGGTAAAATACTAAGGGAGAGAAATAACATAAACCATCTTTGACCAGGATGAGCTTCATTATTTGGCTCATTTATTGGAGGGGAAAAAAGTACCAAGAAGGACAACCCTCGGATTCTTCGGTTAAACTGGTATTGAATGGGCCAATGTGTGCCGCCTCTTAGCTCTGCCTGGCAAAATGAGGACCTCAGTGGTGCCAGAGTTTTCAGTTTTTCAGAACGTGGAATGGACATTTATTTATTTTATTTATTTATTTATTTTTAAAGATTTTATTTATTTATTCATGAGAGACAGAGAGAGAGAGAGAGGGGCAGAGGGAGAAGCAGGCTCCCAAGGAGCAGGGAGCCCGATGTGGGACTCGATCCCAGGACCCTGGGATCATGACCTGAGCCGAAGGCAGACGCTTAACCATCTGAGCCACCCAGGCGCCCTGGAATGGACATTTAGAGTTTGAGGTGAAATTTCTCCATCTGAAAATGTTGGCAGTTAAGTCAAATATTTTTAAAATACTGTGTGGGCCACATAAACATGTTCATGGGCTGAGACTGCCAGTTTGCAGTCTGATTTCCATTGAAAATAATTCATTTATTTTTCTTGTATTTGAATAAAGAAACCATTAACTTTTTTTTTTTTTTGGTATGTCTTTTTAAATGCTTTAACATTTGAATAAGTAAAGTGCTTTTTGTAGAAAATGTGCTTGTTTTTAAAACAGAAGTGAAGGATTTACTTGAACTCTGCTATGAAAACGTCTAGATTGTTTGAGGGCAGTATCGAAACTAGAAATTTGTTTCCTTAACAGGGTATCTCCAAGCAGGTTTGTGCTGTAGGAGATCAGATTGGGAGAAGCAGGACCCTGTGTGGAGTGTCTAGGGCCCACAGCACAGAGAGCAGGAGGGACCCTAAAGTGTGTGGGGCCCAGTGCCAATGTCCCTTTGCAAAAACATGTGCTATATATAGTGAACGGGTTGGATTTTTTTTCTTCTTGGTTTAGGTCCAATGACAGTTAATGACTGTTCCTTACAGGCTGTGAAATTATTTATGAGTTTGGCAGTAGGATGATGTAAAATGCAAGTGGAGATGGGTAAAATAGGGTCTGTTACCAAATCCCAATAAATTGTTAGTTCTAGAGCGAGGAGGCACTTCAGAGGTCACCCAATCCAGGGCCTTCCTTTGAGGTGAGGAAACCGAGGCCTGGGGAGTTCAGCTGAGACTGAAAGTTCTCATTAGCTCTTCCCTGTCCAGCCCTCTCACTTCTTTTCCTCTTTTCTTCCTGCGTGTGGGAAAATGTGTCTCCCAGGAATTATTTGTGACAATTGGAGAGTCTCTCAGAAAAACAAAGAAGTCAGATGTTTAGTAAACCAAATATTTACAAAAGATCTTCCTGGAGGTTGATTTAGCTTGTCTTTGTTTTTTATTGATAAAATTTCTGTTGCTGTTTTTTTTTTTAAGATTTTATTTATTTATTTGAGAGAGAGAGATAGCGAGAGAGAGATGGGAGGAAAGGGAGAAGCAGGCTGAGCAGGGAGCCTGGACGCGGCCTGATCCCAGGACCCCAAGATTATGACTTGAGCTGAAGGCAGATGCTCAACCTACTGAGCCACCCAGGTGCCCCCTGTTGCTGTTTTTATATGAGTTTTGATATGCTTCTTTCCAAAAGCCTACTCTTCCATGCTATTTTTTAGAAAGCAAAAAACCAATTAGATATTCCACAGGAAAATGTGGCAATTTATTACCCTTCTGCAGAATTTCCTATTGGTGGGTTGAACCACATGAAATAGTTGATTTCAGCTGTTTCTGAACTACAAAAACGGTAGTTTCATATGATTTAAGATAGTAGTTTGAGCAAAAGGGTGATGAGTATTGAGGAAGCTTCCTATTCTTCTAATGACACTTTTGGCATTTACATGGTCATCCACCATTTAGCCCTTCTCAATTTATCCTGCTCAAACATTGTTATGCTGAAGCATTTTTACTGAGAAATGTGGAATTGAAAGCTCCATGTGCATACGTGGAGCAGTTTTCCTTCTACATGCTTTATTTGGCTTGAAAAGCCTTCCTTGGGTCTTGAAGAAAAGATGACCAAACTCAAGTCAGATGCTGGATTTGTTTCTGATTTTTCAGGCCCACAGAAGCAAGTTGGAATGGGAGCAATTTTCATTCTCAGTCTTGGTCAACAGCACAATAGTTTGATATGCAGTTATATTAATACTGCACCCTGAGTTGAGGATCTGAGACTCTTGAAAACATTGTCCTGTTACTGTAATTGAACCCTAATTGTGATTTGGGTGGGGGCTGGTGGTAGGCAGGAAGCAAATGGGCCCACAGAAAGAAATGTCATAAACTTTAGACCTTTTCTTCTAGTTTTCTGAATTGAATCCACTGAATATTGGCTTTGTCAAAACAACTTTTGTAAAAGCAGTAGCATTTGAGCATTTTGGTGATTACAAAAATAAGTATAAAATAAGAAACATTTGTGCATAACTCTAATAGGGGAAAATTTATTTGAAGGATGCTATGACCTCTGAATCATATTTGAGACCCCTGACCAGATAACATAAATCTTTTGAATTTAGGCATCAAGGAAATTATTATTATTATTATTTTAAAGATTTTATTTATTTATTTGACAGAGAGAGACACAGCAAGAGAGGGAACACAAGCAGGGGGAGTGGGAGAGGGAGAAGCAGGCTTCCCGCGGAGCAGGGAGCCCAATGTGGGGCTCAATCCCAGGACCCTGGGATCATGACCTGAGCTGAAGGCAGACGCTTAACGACTGAGCCACCCAGGTGCCCCCAAGGAAATTATTAATAAATATATGCATGCTCATTTTTCTTGAGAAACTAGAAAACAGAAACCCACCCCAAATCCAGTCAATTGGAGAAAGCCAAACTCTACAAAATTCGTGATTCGTAAAGATCTTGGTGCACCACAGCTGAATAAATACAACTAAAGAGCCATCACAAACAGCAACTTGGAAATGTGATTTTTTCTGTACTACTTTGAACTAGAAAGTTAGTTAGAAATTCACTTCTGGCATTTCAGGCCCCTTTGACTATTACTTTAAAATTTGAGTGCTTTACTCTAGTTCTTAAAATAGAACTAAACTGTAGAAATAAAGGGCCTTTTTATTGGGGTAAAAGGTTTTCGAAAGGAAAAAACTATTAGGCTGAATCTGTTTTCTTCCCTCTCATTTCTGCAAAAATGCCTTTCCATATTGTTGTTTTCAGGATGAAGGCTCACCTCGCCAGGATGGCATGCGTGTCTCTCCATGATTTGATGCCTTTCTTTCCATAATCTGCGGTTGGCACCATACATCCCCTTCTTTCACACTCTGTCTTTGCGCCTCATGTAAATGCCTTTCTCCTGGCCTCTTCCCACCTTCTGCACTACTCATCCTCCAAGACTCTCCAGGCCCCTCTGCTTTCCCCTTGCCTGGGCAGAGTTAGGAGGACTAGCTTTCTGCATTCCCATTTATCTTAGGCTCTTGTAATGAGAAGATACCTTGTGGTACCATAATAGTTCTCGTGCCTTATTCATTTTTGTATTGTACATTCAGCAAAGAATATAGTTCCTCAATAAATACATCAAAAATAACTGCAGTAATAGGCCCAAGTTTCTGCCTGTGTAGAGGACTTTATCAGTAAAAATAACAGGCATAACATCCTGGAAGGAGATTATAGAACAAAGAATTGAATGATCTGCTAAATTTCCCCAGGAATTCTTAGTTAGCATTATTTAATGGTTGACAGAGGGAGCTTTGGAGGGCTGAAGATTAAATGTTCATTTCACCTGTTTC
The DNA here is from genome assembly GCF_054177405.1 of Leptonychotes weddellii. Classification (NCBI taxonomy): domain Eukaryota; kingdom Metazoa; phylum Chordata; class Mammalia; order Carnivora; family Phocidae; genus Leptonychotes; species Leptonychotes weddellii. The sequence goes on along the minus strand of NC_138370.1, from coordinate 122,592,952 downwards.
TTGTCTCAGTCCAAGCTTTCTCAGCCCTGAGTTGCTCAGACCATAAAAATCGGAGTTGACAGAGCATAAGATAATTTGTTCCTGTTCATCAGAAAATAGTGTGGAGTGACCCAGTAAGGCAGCCTCAGAAAGTGGTAAAGGTAGTTCTCTTTGTACATTCTCTTTGATGCTGTATTCAGGGCCTTCCCTGGGCTTATTTTTCCCAATTGTTGACATTCTGTGTATGGCAGTGACCCCTGAAGCTATTCTGTGAAAATTAGTGTGCTGCTTTGAGTATTTTCATTACACAATACCTTTCAGAGAGAACTCCCAGCATGCTTGGTGAAAATGCTAGAAATTATAGCATAAGAGGGGGTTTTTCATGGATGTCTTGTCCTGTGGAAGTGAGGATACTGAATTCAGGGGAAGAATAAATATTTAGACTATTTTTAGAAGTTAATGTATAATACGTATATGTATAACCCATATAAATATATTCAGTGGCTGGCAAAATTAACATTAAACTGGTAAAGAAAAACATTTTAAATATTGTCTGCTATGAAATTGCTTAAAATAGGCAAGACTACCAGGGGCTTTCTATTATGTCAGTTGAACATAATTGAACATAAATTGAACATTTATAGCATACCTATAATATAGGTATTAGTATCCCTATTTTACAATTAAAGAAAAAGAGACTTAGAAGTAACCTGCCCCGAAGTCATTCAGCCCAGAAGTTGCAGAGCTGGAATTTTACTCCTGATTGACTTGCAGCCAATGGTTAGAACACTGTTCCATGCTGCTTTATGTTTTATATTAATTTCAGAGTTATTTTTTCAAGTCTATCACTTAAGATATTGATATTTAAATATTAAATCTAAAAATGGCACCAAACACTTCATGCACACCTGCCTGAGATGTGTGTTGGCGAAAGATAACACAAATTATTTTTAAAACTTAAGTCATTTTATGCATTGTTCTGGAACAGAATATTGAAGTTGTTTATTTTAGCTAAATATTTCTTAATTATGATCATTGAATCTTGTCTGCACATAGCACAACACTTGTGAATATACCAAGACTTATATGGCCTTCTTAGAACAGTGTAGTATTGGCTTGGGAGAGTGCGGAAAAGAAAAAACCACTTTAACATGCACATGACTTGGATGCTATTCAGTGATACACTGCTCATCTTAAAAGAATATCGGAATGAGCCAGTGAGGGTCTGGGTATGAAATTCCAAGTGGTTGTTACAGTGCCTCTTTTCTGTCCAGCTTCACAGGGTCCTTTAAAAAAAAAAATAGGCCTTTAAAAATACAGGGATGTAAATTACTTTTCTGAAGTAATTCTTAAGATGGTCAGTGGCTCTGCAGGATCTAACTACCATGATTATAGTGTGGTTGGACATCTTTTCATGTGGCCATTGGCCATTTGTCCTTATTTCGCTGTGAATAACCTATTCACATCCTTGCTTTTCCTCCCTCTCCAACCCTCCGCTGGACTATTTCTCTCTATCTTGTTGACATTCATTCTTTTATATGTGCAAATAATCTTCTACCAGTCTGCCATGTATCTTTACTTTTGTTTTTGGTGTCTTGTTGTACAGAAGCTTTAAATGTGCCGTCTTCTTTTTGGTTTGTATTTTGGGTCTTGTTTTAAGAAATCTAGTTCACTCTTCACTGAAGTTCATTTAATTATGGTTAACAACTGTTTTGTCTTTTGCTCTGTGGTTTAGAGGGGACAAGAATGTTGCAACTGTTAAGAAACAGAGTCCATTCATCCAGTGGGAGATGTCCTGAAATAATAAATTAGAAACAACTCAAAGAAGAGACAGAAAGGGAAGAGCTTGGAACCCAGGACACGAAAAGTAACAAGAGCTCAAGAATCCAACCCTTTTAGAGGGGTGCACACATTTAATGCTCTGTGATTGGAAGAAACTTTTATGAGATAATTAATACCTCACTTGTAATTAGCAGTTGAGTACACAGTGAGCTAGATGGAGGACAGGCAAGGGAGCTTGGGTTAGTGATAGGGTCTTTAAGTTAGAAGTTTATTGTTTGTGGGCAGGGTTGAGAAATCCCCTTTTAACACTCCTTTCAAGTGGGTTATTTCCAGGTTTACAGATTAAAGTTCTCTTAGTAATGATAATAATACTGAACACCCACTGTATGGCAGGCACTGTGCCTAAGCACTTTATATGCATTATCTCATTTAGTCAAACTTAGGAGTAAGTGCCATAATTATGCCATTTTACAGATGAAAAACAGGCTCTAGGAGGTTAAATAACTTGCCCAATGTCATACAGCTGGTTAAGTAAATGGTATCAAGATTTGAATTCAATTCTTTCTGAACTCCGAGCCTTCCAAATGTGATTGTTACACATTTTTAAAAATAAAAAGTATTTGTGAAGATATTAAGTGATGAGCCCTTTGGACTTGATGATTGTGCCTGTTCTACTTGAAAATCAAGCTCTGTCAAGCATCTGGTGGCATGCCCTGCATTAGTTGCTCTTAGTGGAAGAGAGAAGATTTTGCAGAACTTGACTACTTGAAACCTTTATTTTTTATTTTATTTATTTTTTAAGTAGGCTCCACACCCAGCTTGGATCCCAATGTGGAGCTTGAACTCACAACCCTGAGATCAAGACCTGAGCTGAGATCAAGAGTTGGGCGCTTACCTGGGTGGCTCAGTCAGTTAAGCATCTGTCTTCAGCTTAGGTCATGATCCTGGGGTCCTGGGATCGAGTCCCACATGCTCCCTGCTCAGTGGGGAGCTTGCCTCTTCCTCTCCTGCTGCCTCTTCCCCTGCTTGTGCTCTCTCTCTCTGTGTCAAATAAGTAAAAAAAAAAAAAAAAAAAAAAAAAAAAAGAGTTGGGCGCTTAACTGACTAAGCCACCCAGGCGCCCCACCACTTGAAACCTTTAAAAACAAATCAAAGCCCTTTCCTTGCCAGGGTCCCACTTTTCTACCCTGGCTCTGTTACCTTCTGTCCAGGTGAGGAATGGGCCAGTCTCTCCTTCTAAGCTGTCCTTCACTCAGTCAGGTCACAGGCAAACCTCCATGTTGCTATAGTGCAAGGGGATTGGATAGACCTTGTTGCTGTGTCTTTGAGACACATACAAGCGTGTGAGGCAGCCACAGAGAGCATGCATGAAGAAAGCAGCTCTCTTGCTGATGCTCAGAGCATGACTGTCTCTCCAGGGCATCTCCATCAACAGTTCAACTCCCCAGCTCAGCGTGTATTTTGCCAGACTATCCTAAACCTAACCTTCCCACTTCAGTGGAAATGTGACACCTATCAAGCAAACAGGAAAGAAACTAAAATTTGTTTATATGGAAGAAATGCTGAGGTGAATCACTGATATAATTTCATAGTGTTACAGCAGGTTAAAAATTCTGGCTTTGTTACTTACTTGCTCTGAGACCTTGTGCAAGTTTCTTTAGATCTCTGTGACTTAATTTCCGCATCTGTAAAATGCAGATAATAGTATCTCTCTTACAGGGTTGTGAGGGTGCATACTTTAATGCATATAAAATAGCGTCCAGGATATAAACAGAACTGTATGAATGTTAGCAAGTTTTATAGGTTTAAGGCAGTAAGCCACTACTTTGGAGTGGGGGTCCTTGCATGGTTTCAGTACACTTCATGCACATCTTTATATGCTTATCTCTGACAGTTTGGGTGAATTGATAGCACTTTTACCTCGCCTTGTAGATGAAGGCATTTCTTGGGGTCTCTAGAGAAGTGGGGTTTATTTGAGCCCCAGGAATACTCCTTCTGGCTTTGGGTCTCTCCTTTTTCACCATGGCCATGTTCTTTCGATCACTCGGATGTAGTCCCCCCCATTTAAGCCTAAAGAATTGGGTTCTCCCCACTTTAGTACTGGTGGTGGTTATACATTCTACCCAGCAGCAAAAGTCTGTATTAAAACATCCTGGATGTCCCCTGTTGTCCTCTTCCTCCTTAAAATTACCCCTTAGCTATGGTGCTTGTCAGCTTTTACACTCGGTAACCCGTGTTGATCACTGATGTTCTGCCACAGCCTGTCCTAGATGTTGTGGAGGCAAAGTGAGCACCACGTCAGGTTTTTGTTGCTTGGGCTTCCACAGAGTCTTTGAGCAGGAAGGATTTTTAAAGAAATAATCTCATCCAGCCCTTTCATTTTACAGAGAAGGAAGCCAAGACCCAGGAGAGTAAGTGACCTGCTTTAGGCCCACAGACTCAGAACTGGAGCCAAATCCCCTGACTTGCTTATACTACAAATCCAAGGACAGTAGAACTGAGGCATTCTGGAGAAGGTAGTTTGTCAGCAGATTCTTTGGTGGTTTCTAGTTTCCCGGTGGAGAAAACCTGAACTCCCCTTCCAGGCTCATATCTCATGTTAAGGATGCTGGTCACCCACTAATTTATGATGCAAAATATCTTAACAGTTTCAGAGCTGGGCTGCAGATGATATGAATCAAGGTTAACTTAGGTCCTCAGTGCACTTGGACATTTATGGGGAGCCACTCTTTGTTAAAAATGTCAGCTCTTGTAAAAGTCTTATGTAACACAGCTTGGGTTACTGTTGGCGCAGCCTGCATGTGTGCCTCTAGCCTGTGGACTAATGAATAACCAAAGACTTGCAGACTGCACAGAACACCATTTGAAAGCTCTCTCTGCCATCCGGAAGTGCTTACTGTGACAATGTCAGTTCGGGACGTTTTTGGTGAGATGGCATACTTTACAAAAGAAAGTATGTCCTGTAGCCATTCCCAAGGGGTTCTTGTTACAACATCAATCTACTTTTTTTTTAAGTTTTAACAATATTTACTTATTTATTAAAAATAACAGTCACATTCTACAGTTTTATGAAATGTAATTAAGTTTTTCAAACCAAAAAATTAATGAGATGCATTGCTTTACATTTTTGTAACTCTTTTTATTGTCTGACTTAATAGAAGACAGCTGGGTTTCAGATCTGCTTTTCATTTACTCTCATGCAATGTATTGTTTTGGTTGGGGCGCCTGGGTGGCTCAGTCATTAAGCTTCTGCCTTCGGCTCAGGTCATGATCCCAGGGTCCTGGGATCGAGCCCCGCATCGGTCTCCCTGCTCAGCGGGAAGCCTGCTTCTCCTTCTCCCACTCCCCCTGCTTGTGTTCCCTCTCTCGCTGTATCTCTCTGTCAAATAAATAAATAAAATCTTTAAAAGAAATGTATTAGTTGAAGTACATGAAGATCCAGCCTCACAGATAGATGGTTAGAAAAGGAAGAACTTATACCCCCTAAAAGGTTCCTGGAGAGGCCCCAGGGAACCTCTGACCGTACTTGGGTAACTACTCCTTAAAGTAACTGTCCTAGTCTCTGTGTCCCCATTCATTCCCCTCTAGGGAAGAGCATTGGCTTTCCTGATAGGTAGCTTGTAGAAGGGAGTGGGTACTTGTATTATTTTGAAGTTAGGACTCTCAGTGACTGTGCTGAGGGTGGTGTATAAGGTAACCCCATAAGGAAAACAAGAAAATGACTTAATGCAAATCCAGGAGAGTGCGTCTGATGGTGGACCTGAGAGACAGGTGTGTCATCATGTTGGGTAGTCCAGGGCATCAAAGCTTTCGGTATGTTCAGTTACTTGGGCTGGGTATTGAGTATACCGGTGTTTGTTATATTTTCTTTACATGGTAAGGATATGTTACAGACACATTTAAAGAAAACTCTGGTTTCTAGTACTTGAGTGAAACAATGAATCTGTTTTTTTTCCTCCTTCAATCCTTTCTGTTTTTTTTGCCATGGATCTCCCGAATCTTTCTAGGTCTAAAAAACACTTGTTTGGATACATGAGTTATAACTATATCCATCAGAGTCATTTTTCACTTCCAGTATTTGTGTTAACACAAAATCTAAGGCTTATGATTCCCTCATTATTGTATGAACAAACAAAATGAGAGATTCTCAAGCTGGAACGCAGGGCTAGAATCCTGAGCTCTCTTGGTGTGGGGATAGCCTCCACTGCTTTGAACCTTCTTTGTCTCACTGATAAGGGCCCACAAAGGCTGGGTAGTTGTTTTGCTTTCTGCTAGAAAATAGGCTGGTTTTGTGGTTTCAAAACTATACTAAAGTTGTGCTTCTTGGACGGGACAACCCACTATTTGACTTGCATTAGGCTCCAACCCTCTGCTGTTTCTTCGCATTTGGCTTCAGTATTTTATACTTCTGTTTTGGTTGCTGAATACTTGTAGTAAGGTTTTATTTAAGCCCGATAGCGACTCCAGTGTAGGCTCTGGCAGGTTTTCTTCTCTTATCCCAATTGTGAGTGATAGAACCCCATAATTTAAGAAGCAGACATTATTCATGTACCCTTCCTCAACAACCCCTCTCCTCTCATCTCTCTGTGTTCTAGATGATGAAACTGAAGCCCAGAGAAATGGTAGTGTATGTCATTTAAAGTAGACCCTACCTGGAATAGGGCTGGAAGCCTTCGAGGGTTTTTAGCTTTGGAATGTAATGACTAGAGTAGTTTTATATGTGTGTGCGCTTATTTGCTTTAAGGCTGATTAGTCCAGCTACGGAAGGGGGTGGAGAGGAGAGTATTCTGAAGGAAGCATATTTCGTGGGAGAGAAATTTAGGCCACAGGAAAAAGCTCAAGAAAAAGCCAACTACCCGTTTTTACTGGAGGGGAAGAAAAATGGTATTCAATAATATGTAACTTTAGATTTATTCAAGTTTGATTTTTAGAATGGTTTGCCATTTGTTGCCCACGCAGAAATATTATTGCCTAAATAGATGAAATCGAAGATGGTTTCCATGGGCCTGAGTAAACTGTTTGTAATTGCCTCATAGATTGTTAGGAAAAAAACAAAATAAAATGGGCATTTTGTGTCAGTGCCACAGTGGCTGGTAGTTTGAACATTTGTTACAAATCGTAAGCTGTGGAGAAGTTCATGTCAAACAATGTGATTGCAGGTAAAATGCCTTCTGAGGCGGGGAGTCTGAGTACACATCACAGTAAGTGAACAACGTAAGGAAGTTACCAGCTAATGCCTCGCTCAGGGTGAGCTTTACATTCTCAGAATGTTAGTCACCCTGAGGGGGACCGTACTACTAGTTTTAAAAGGTTTCGTTTTTAATATAAACTCAGAAAAAGTGGTTAATGGTGCTCCATCCATCTATCAACAGATGCTTATTTTCTCTTTAGTCTTAAAGATGTGGGTGATAAGCCTCTTTAACTTTCTCCTCTAGACAGGAGGAGGTAATGAATCTGGAAATGTCCTCTCATCCCAAAAGGTGCGTCTTTTTAAGGCAGAATTAAGTTGATAAAATGGCTTGCTAGTTCCTTGCACACGGTAGGCAGGGGTACAGAAAATATTTCTTCTCTAGCCCTTACTCCTGGAAGTTTTAGGGGGAAATACAGACATGTTTGTCTTTGTTCCTCAGTGGTCTGTGGGTAGCTAAGGTAGAAGTGAGGAGTTTGATGCTTTTGTCATGTGGGTTTAATTAGCACGGCTAACTGCCTCCCTTACTCTAGGTCTGATGCATTTTCTTTGCATCTTCTGTATGAGCTTTGGTTGAGTTTTCTCTGTGACTGGTTTTTCTAGCTTTGCCAGAGAGAAATCAGAAAGGAGGCTTGATATTTTTCGCCTTTTAGGTGAGTGAGTGATTGTTGTAGGCTGCTCAGCTTTAATCCATAATCTTTAGGTTACACTTGTTCCTTTTGTGTGAGAAATAAAGAAATCAATTTGGGCAGTTGGTGGTGGAAGTGCACCTCTTCTCAGATTCGTCCTCCCCTTGCTTTCTGCTTTCCACACTCCCCTTAGCTTCTTTCCTTATGTGGTCCCACCTGGTGGCTTAGGGCCTGTGTGTGTGCAGAGCTACCTCTTCTATTTCTGACCTTGGGAGATGGTGGCCTCGGTGGTGCAGTGTGCTTGTGCAAAGCTGTGCATGTGCCCTGATGGCCAAGACACCTATTACTCTGTAGTGTGTAAAAGGTTGACCAGGCCTTGTTAATGCTGTAGCAAGCGCTTCGGAGGTTTGGAGGCAGTCTGCCTGGCTTTGACCCACAGCTCACTTGCTGCATGACCCTGAGCAGCTCAATCTCTGAGCTTCAACTATAAAATAGGAATAATAATAATAGTACGTACCTCAGAAGTGATGGTGAGAGATAAGTCAGTTCAGTGTCAAGTACCCAGAATGGTGGCTGGTATAGGCATATAAATATATAGAGAGAGTGTGAGAGCACTCACAAATGCTTTATAAGTGTTCACTTTAATTTAGCAGAATAATTATGTCCTGCGAGTAAGAGCCCCTATGATGTTTGAGCTCAAACTGGGCACAATTGCCTGCCTCTAAGTATTGGGAAGAGACCACATTGAAGCATGCAACTGAAGCATTAATTTCTCTTCTCCGTTTTCCAGTGACCCTTTTAAATCTCCCCCGTCAAACACACCTTGGGCATTTTAGCCCATAACGAATGCCACTGCCGTATGGCAGTTATTTTTTGTTGGAGGAGGCAGAGGAAGACTGTGAGAACTGAGTCTCTGGGTCTCCGTCATTCACCTTGAATATACAGTACAGCACTGGTACATGTGACTTTGTAGTAAGGTTCAAAGTAAGATGAGTACGACAGCTTTCCTGTCCTTAAGAAATCCACATTCTTCTGGCGGCTGGACCAGTGGAAAGCTAAGTGTAATGCTAGATGCTGGATGTGATGAGTGGCCCAAATACGGTGAGTGTTGATACGATAGAGAGCAAAGGTGTGCAATTCAAGGAACCAGGGAAGGCTAAATGAGGAAGATGGGATTTTGCCTAGAATTTTAAGGATGAGTAGGATTTGACAGGTAGAGTTGAGGATGGAGGCTTTCTCTGTGCAGAGGTGGGTGTGCTTTGAAAAGAGTCAATTGTCCAGCTTAAGGTATTGGTGGTGATGGACTTGGAATCTGGCATAACTGGCTTAAATACTGGTTCTGCCATTTTATAGAGCTTTGATTTATTTTCTCATCCATAAAATGGAGCCAATAATATCTATTTCACGTGTTATAAGGATTAAGTGGAAAGATTTTTTTTTAAGATTTATTTATTTGAGAGAGAGAGTGAGTGTGCATGCGAAGGCGGGAGAGGGGCAGGAGGAGAGGAAGAGAGAGAATACTCAAGCAGACTCCCTGCTGAGTGTGGAGCCAGCTGTGGGCTGGATCCCATGACCCTGAGATCATGACCTGAGCTGAAATCAATACTTGGCCACTTAACTGACTGAGCCACCCAGGCACCCCAATAGGAAGATTTTTTTTTTTTTTAAGATTTTATTTATTTATTTATTTGACAGAGAGAGACACAGCAAGAGAGGGAACACAAGCAGGGGGAGTGGGAGAGCGAGAAGCAGGCTTCTCACGGAGCAGGGAGCCCGATGAGGGGCTTGATCCCAGGACCCCGGGATCATGACCTGAGCCAAAGGCAGACCCTTAACGACTGAGCCACCCAGGCGCCCCTGGGAAGATTTTTTATAAAGGTCCAGGTATGGTATGTGGCACAAAAGTATCCAGTGAACCATTATTTATGTGGATGGTTGTGGGAAATGCTCAAAGAATAGACCACACATGGTGGTCTCCGAGTATCTTGTTTGTTTCTGCTAGACCACACTTAGCATTGCAGTCTTTACATAAATCTTTAGTTATTGCTTCTTGGTTGATCAATCAAAGGCAATATTACCCTCTCCCCCCCTTTTTTAGTCCTCTGTCTAAAAAAGTGGTAGAGCCTATTCCCTCTTTTTGCTACTCTGAATATTTTAACTTTAATTATTTAGGTACTCCAGGCAACTTTGAATTGATCCTTTTAAAAGATATCTGTCTACTTTTCTACCTTGATCCAAGAATATGAAGTACATTTATTAGGGCTTTACTCTCCATGAGGACTGAAGCTTCACTAATAATTAGTGATTATTCCCTGATGTTTTGTGCATGTGAGTAGCCAGATGACTTGTGCTGTCACACTGTCTTCCGAATTATTAATATCTGGGCTAAAGAGTGTATAGGAAGTTGGCTTGAGCAGGAATCCTGGGGGATAGATGCCAAGCCTTAGTTCCCTACATTGGTGGTTGCAGCTACCACAATGCACAAAACCCACTCCTGGTAATAACCAACTCAGTATGCACAGTTGGTGCAATTGTGGCAAAAGGGGTTTAACTCTGTGTAGCCATGATTATAGTAAGATATATGGTCTGACCCTCGTTATGTGGGAGGGATTTGAGGCTTGGATTTTTCTCAAATCCAAATGGCCAGAGTTGCTTTTCTTGCTTTTGCCAATGTAATTATCACTTTTTTTCCTCCTGCCTGCCTTTCATTTTCACTATGTGAATAATAACTATTCTAATGAACCATTAGGCTTTGGAAGAGTTTAAAGGCAGCTAGCAACTTGGATCAGTGCCTAAGACTTTTCTTTCACACTGGGTCCCATTTAACTTTCTCAGTTTCTCCTTCATACAGAATATATGAATTACAGCAAGGATCTCTTGCCAAGCTATAATTTTTCAAGTTTCAATTTCAGCATAATACCTCCCTGTAATCATGCTATCCAAGACCGTCAGAAACGTATTCCCATTCACATATCCCCTAATTCTTAATCTGTTAATCTAGGAGCTTTGAGATGGAACCGGACCCCATCTAGTGAGAAGTCTGGGCTGCTGACCCAATCCCTTTGTGCTTTGTGGGAACAACGTGCATGAAATTGTAACCTGCTATTTGCTGCACATATTTTTCATCTACTTTTGAGAGCTAATGGGATTTTATAACAGATTGTTGTCTGTAGTATCCTCCTTGGGTCCTACTGATTATTCAGAAATACCATGATAATAATGATAATGAAAATGCCTCTCTAAGAGACAATGGAGAGGGTGGAGGGGACTGTGGGAACATTCTTTCTGTGGCAGCATGTGAAAAGAAGGTTTGTTTTGCATTAGCTGATCAGGACCAGAGAGCCAGCATCCCAAACCATCTAGCAATAGTAAAACTTTGAGTGTAGAGGAAAATTATAATACAGTCCCGTGGGTCTACTTTTCTAAGCACACCAAGATGTGTGAGAAAACCCCTAAACCAACTTTTTTTTTTTTTTTAACAGCTGAATGGATGCTTCTGTAATATGCAGTTAACCTCTTTAAGGCAGAGAGTTGTCTGTTCTGCTGGTGGGAGTATTTTTTTTTTAGAGGTTAATTGGTTCTATTTTTTGAGAAGGAGAATAGAGTAAGAAAGAAGAAAGCTTTCGCTTGATTAGTATGGCAGAAATTATAGTCCTAACTAATGGAGTCTGTTAGGGTCTCTGCAAGATATGCTTTTTTTTTTTTTTTAATGCTCTAAAGGAAGTTTGCATGAAATAGCTTACCATTTGGATGGTTGCCCAGGCTCGTAATCTGGGTTAAAACCTTGGCTAGAAGGCAGTTTTATACTCCAGATCCCTTGGTCTCCTGCTCTGGTGAGAAGATGTGTTCATAAGTGCTTTGGTTGGTAGGAAACGAAAAATCTTTCATGATGCAATTCTTCAGTGATTGCTCCTAGCTCCCATCTCTCACTCAACCCTGGAACACTCAGTGACAGAGCCTGGGCATGTATTTAGTTATGTATTGCTTATATTTATCTTCATAATACTTTAAGGAATATTTCCAGTAAACTGAAATGTGAACCAATTTTAAAGTTTTATATCCTCTACTCTTAATTATTCTTCAGTTTTTTCCAGTTCATTGATTTCCATGCCCTTTAGATCTCTTTGTTTTCCTGCTGCTTCTCTTGACTACTTCTTTCTCTCCTCCCGTCTCATTCCTTCCCTGCAGCAGTCTGAATCTAATTTTTATCTTATCATGACCTAGGTCGCGTTAAGATCTCATGCGAGATCTGTCCTCCTCTAAGAAAGCCTTACTTTTTTGCTATGGCCCCTGTCAATCTCCATTGTCCAACCTTGGTAACCTTTGTGTGTATTTCATCACCCAACATTTTGCGCTTGTCTTCTGTTTTATCTCAATGACTTTTCCCCCTAATAAGGGTTAAGTTCCTTAAAAGCTTTTGCATTTCCTAGAATTCTTATTATGTAGAAGCACCTAAATATTTGCAAAGTTTACTTTTGTTAGTGGTAACTTCCCTTGGTAACTTGAGAGAGATCTAGTTTCCTATGCTTTTACTAATTTGTCTTTTTTTTTCCTGGAGACTTAGTTGTGTTTTGTTTTGAGTTAGACAAGTGCTAATATTATCATATCCTAAAGTTAAACAGAAGAATATAGGAATATAATAACACAGAACCCTAAAGTGGCCCCCAATCCCTGATTTCTGGTGAACACACCCCGTATAACACCCAGAGCTTGGGAATATGATGGGATAATCACTCCTATGATTAAGTTATGTATGGCACAGCTGACTTTAAAATATGAAGATTATCATGGGTGGACCTGACCTAATCAGTCCCTTGAAAGGAACTGGATTCTTCTTGAAGAAGATTTGAAATGTGAAGAGGGACATGAGGGATTCCCTGTTGGCTGTGAAGACGAGATGGCCACATGGCTAGTCACTATGGGTGTCCTTTTGTGTCAGTCCCTGGCTGGTAGTGGGCATGGAGAGGAGAACTTCAGTCCTATAGTTGCAAGGAATTGAATTCTGACAACAACCCACATGAGCTTCCAGATCAGAACTCACCTTGGCCACCACCTTGATTTCAGGTGATATCCTGAGCAGAGAACCCAGCCATGCCCCATCCAGACTTCTGACCTTCACAACCAAGAGCTAATAAATAGGCGTTGTTTCAAGCCCCAGGTTTGTGATAATTTGTTACATAGCAATAGGAAATTAATACATGCCCCCAAATGTATGTAAACAACCTCTATTCCACCCTGATAGTGTTTCATCCAGGGCTGAGAGTAAGATGCAGTAGAACTTTTAGGAAGGCTTGAGAATTTTGGCCAGAATTGTTTAATACTTGCAGAGTGGTATCAAATGTTAATTTGTATGCTTATTTCCTGAGAATATATTTACCATGGCTTTGGGCATTTTTGGTATAGCCCCTCAATTTTCAGGGGCTGGAAATCTATCACTGCACTCAGAGATGTTTTAGACCAGCCTGGGTTAGGAACTGAATATGGCCTGAATATGGCTACTTTTAGTAGCCAGGTTGGGACTGAAATATCTCTGGTACTTTTGTTTATGACTGCCTTAGAGCTGGTTTGGATTTTTCCTCTTCTTTTTCAGGGACCACTATTACATGGTCATTACCATCACTGAAATCCCCTTCTATTATCAGAAAGGGACAGAAATAAATGATATCTTTCAAAAAGGAAGTGGCTAATTTATATCCGGTGACAGAAATGGTAGCATAGGGAAGGAAGTGTCCCATCCATATTTCATTATTTGCTGATTAATGCATTCAGCAAATAGAAAGACACAAACTGAGCTGTGATATTTCTCAGATAGGAAGCACTAAGGAATTGATGTGTGAATATGAGGAGTAGAACCATACATAAGAAGTCGAGGGGGGAAACTTCCAACTGATAAGCGCCGTTAATAATCTTGACCTCCTATTCATCACTGTTCTGAAAAAGTTTGTGTGGAAGCTATCCCACACTGTGGGCAGGGCAAATGAGCCACTGTGAAACATTTGGGTGGTTTTCTCCTCTGCAAGATAGGTGATATGTTTGAAACGGAATCCAGTTATTTGGGAATCCCACTGCAGAGCCAGAGGATTTTAAGATGATTATGACCCTCCTCCCTGGTTTTCTCATTAACTTTCCGAGGTGGCTAGCCATGGGGAAGGGCTTCTCATCATCTCTGTGATGTGCAGGGGTGCGAGAGAACAGCTGTAGCATCTGTTTCTAATTGGATCGTGCCTTTATAAATGCTTCTTGACTGTTTGTCACATTGCTTCCCTCCCACCTCCTCTTCCTCTGAGCGCTGCAGCATTTGTAAGGGTGTCTGGAATGCACATGTGGGCCTCGTCATTCCCAAACATGAGACTTTCTGCTGATCAGCACTTTGTAACGTTAGGCTGTTACAGGCATTAGTCACTTTGACTCAAAAAGAAGGAGTCGTCTTTGGAAACTTAAGAAAATGTCTTTTTTTGTTGTTGTTGTTAATTCTTGGCATGCAGTTAGATTGAAGCTCTCATAGTTCACACGGACTTTTAGAAAGACATTCTGTCTGTAAGAAGAAAGTGCTTCCACTTTGTACAATTTCTGGATTGCTGAAAGTCTGATTTACTAATAATTCAGCACTACCTCTCCCGTCCCCCTCCCCACCCCCTTGGGATCCAGGGTTGTAAGCAGCAGCTGGGGCTCTGTTCACTTCCGATACCCACTTCTAGGGACTGCTTTTAAACAGTATTTTTCCTAATTATGTGAGGAATTCATTTCTGTTGGGTCAGAGGTGGGACTTTCATCACAGACAAGCCAGGCAGATCTTGGAGGTGGTGTGGGCTGTTGCTGTGATGGGAGGTGGGATGTAGAGAAGACATAAGGGAGCTGGGGGCCCCTGTGGAGAACTAGAACCCGGGCAGTGCTGTTTCCCGGCTTGGGTGTCAGGCTTCCCTCAGCAACCACTATGAATTCTTACCTTCAGAGTCAGCCCAAGTGTAAGGGAGAGAAGGATGGACCAGGCACCAGAGCGCTGGGTGTCCCTGTGGCCCTGTCTTGCCACCTGGCCCGGTTTATAGGGAAAACCCATCAGTCACTGTACCTGCCTCCTTATCTGAGAATGAGGAGGTTGGAGAATATGACTGTGGTAAAATGTCACACACATACAAATTTTGGTGAAGCCTAATGGGAGTAGTGTTAGGAGAAGGGGAATATTCAAGTCATGAATCAGCTGATAGACGGGATTCAGTCTGTTAAAGGGTTGGGTGGGAAAGATTTGGCTAAAAAAAGGTGGTGGATGGTTATTTCATCTGGGCGCAGAGGAGAAAAGCCAGCTTGGTATGGATGTCCTCAAGAAGTCTTCACTTTTGAATTCAGAGGCCAGCAGGGGGTTTAATGATTATACAGTGGACTTCTTTTTTTTTTTTTTTTCCTGCAGGAGGTTGGAAGCCTACAAATTTATGTACATTTTTAATCAGGGTTAACAATATGCACGTTGATCAATGTTATTTTAGGGGACTCTCTGATATCTTGAAGTAGATGTTGCCATTTGACATAAGAAACAGTGAGGAAAGACAGATTTAAGTTAAATGGGGGATAGCATGAGTTCCACTTAGGAGATGTTGGCTTAGCAATGCCTGGGCTATGGATGCTCGGGAGAGAGGAGGAGCTGTGGGTTATGACAGGCAGTAATTAGCCTATGGAAGGTTCACCAACGTGGTGGGCAAGGAAGAGGCCATCTGAGAAAAGTGTGTAAACTGAGCTGAGGA
This sequence comes from Leptonychotes weddellii, assembly GCF_054177405.1. NCBI lineage: Eukaryota > Metazoa > Chordata > Mammalia > Carnivora > Phocidae > Leptonychotes > Leptonychotes weddellii. The sequence continues at coordinate 122,577,638 of NC_138370.1, read as the reverse complement.
TAGAGAATTATGTTAATTCTTGCAACACCCTTGTGAAGTACTTTATCTTAAAGTTGGTAGAACTGAGGCTGAGAAGTTAAATGACTTACCCTATCTAGATCACACTGCTAAATAATGGCAAAGTTGCCCTGAGTCCTCTGACTTCCCCCACCAAGCAATTTCCACTGTACTGTTCTGCTTTTGTGCTCACTTTTATCACTTTCAATGTGATTGGGTTCTGTTATTAGAAAAAATAAATACTGGGCGCCTGGGTGGCTCAGTTGGTTGAGCGACAGCCTTCGGCTCAGGTCATGATCCTGGAGTCCTGGGATCGAGTCCCGCATCGGGCTCCCTGCTCAGCAGGGAGCATGCTTCTCCCTCTGACCCTCCTCCCTCTCATGCTCTCTCTCTCTGTCATTCTCTCTCCCAATAAATAAATGAAAATCCTTAAAAAAATTTTTAAAAAATGAGAAAAAATAAATACTTGTGTATTTTATCCTATCACCCATCTATTAGCCGCAATAAAAATTGCAGGATTACCTCCTCTGAAAGGATTTTTATTATTTATTTGTGATTTATTATTATCCTTTTTAGCATTTCCCAATGTTTAAAATCTTTTATTTTCTGTTTAAAAGGTGTGAGGTGTTTGTTTTGCAATAATTCAAATATTACAGAAATATAACACTTAGAAAGTAAAATTTCCCTATAGTCATACGACTCCCAAAGAAAACCCGCACACGTTATTTTTGCAAGGATCTGGAAAAGCAAAATTTGTTCCTTCTCTGGCAGTCTTTTGGAGAGACTTACTTTGAAATGACACTTGAAATTGGGGCAGTTACTCAATATGAATCAAGATCTTTTCTGGTTCTTTGGTGGTGTTTTTGAGGCTGGCTCCCTAGGTTTGTCAGTCAGAGCTGATCTACCTGGCTTTCTGACTTGGGGGCTGGCCCTTGGATGCTCCTTCTCAGTCCCCGCTTCCAGCTGGGCTACACTCAGGTTCTTTCCTCTTACGGTTTTCCTCCTAACTGTTCTCTCTTCTTCCTGGCTCTCTATTCTGCTGCTTGTGTGAGACAGTTTCCGTGGGGTTTTCTTGGCTCTGACTTTGGGTTTTCATGGTATAGATGACAAGCAGAATCACAAATGTTCTCCAAGTCATCCTTAAAGAACGCGATCCTCATTGGTAATGAGATGCTTCAGACATTTTATATTATGGAAATTACCCCAGCATTGCCTAGCCTTGAAAACATCCCCATGCGGACTTCATAGTTGTGGCTTGAGATATTTAGCATTCCAGTGTTTTCCCTTTTGCATGGGAACTAAGGGCGTTTCCCATCTTCCCACCAACTCTTCTTTCTTCAAAAGAGAATATGAAACCAGTTCAATACTTTCTAAAATGTAGTTAGATAAGAGTGTGTATTTATGAAAATGGTCAATCAGGCAGTTGGGTAAAACTTCTTGGGCAGTTTGTGAGGCCAGGATTTCTCCAATATTGGCTGGTGTTCGGTCAAGGATTTCAGGTAAGGAATAGCATGTTCTTCTCTGCCTATCTTCAACTAGGTGGCATCTGTACACTGAAACAGGACCTCAAAACAAGACACTACCTGAGGTGAAGAAGGGACATGTACCTCCTCTTTTCTCTGAGTGGGCATCTTCTTTATGGAGGGAAAGACAGAGCAAAGGGAGTATGTCCCACGATTGTATCTCAGCTTCACTTAAAATTGGACATTCGTTTTCTTAAGACTTGAGTCTTAATCATTTCTACTTCCTTCCATCAGGCAATGCTGGTCAGAAATACTCTTTGTTTTCATCGGAATACATGAAACTTGCACATCAACTGTACATAGGGGCTATCTGCTAAATTAATATCCGAAAATGCTGCAGACTAACGCTGTTTTTACACACTGAAGGCTGGTGCCAGTCACGTGAGTTATAAGGTTGCACTGCATCCTGCACTTTTGCATAGTTGATGATTATATATTTGTGACTATTTGACTAACATCGATGTGCCCCACTAGACTATGGTCTGTGAGTTAGGGATGCTTTGTTTCCTCACCATCACCTCCTTAGCATTTAGCACAGTATCTAGCACACGTTGGTATTCAATAAATATTTGTTGAATGAATGAAAGCATGAATAAAGATTTACTTTTTTTTTTCTGGAACACAGATGATTAACTTACACAGAAGAGTTATTTCCTGTTTTGTTTCGAGGCTATAAATCCACTTTTCAAAAATCTCGTGGAAGACAGCAGATACAGCTGAAGGAAAAAATGTTTTTAAGCAGGGCAGTTGTAAAGGGTGAACTTTTTATAACTTTTTTAAAAACTAAGTCATAATTATTATAATTAAGCTGGAAAACAGAGGCAAACACACAGATTTCTATTAGGTTTGGAGTTTCCTAGGATAACTGATAGAAACTCGCTTTGAAGGGTCATTTAAAAATTGAGCTGTTTTGTTTTGGCAAGAGAAAATATACTACCAGGAATTTTTTGCCTTGTGTTGGCTGTCTTCAAGCAACATGACAGAATTGGATTTATGCATCTGTGATTTTCAGATTCAAGAAACCTTAGAATTAACATTAGAACCAAAGACTTTGTTTAGAGGCCTTTTAGTGAAATCTCCTCATTTACAGATGAGGCTTTGACTTGGGTCAATATAACTTACCATCTATACTATGAGGCTTTGAGAAGAATGTAATTGCCACTTCTTGTCAACAAAATCTCCAGCTCTCTGAATGCATAAAAGTTATTGCTCAAATTTAAAAAAAATATCATTTTAAAGGGGTGAAATCTTTCTAAATTTAAATGGTAGTATCTATTTTTAAAGATAAAAATTATGTCTAATTGTTTGCAACATACATTAAAACATCTATCACCTTGGTAACGTGTTCCCATGCTTCTGCTGGCTGATAAGGATCAGCAGCCATAGATTACCTAACCACACCAGGGAAGCCTTCAGTTTTAAAAGCAAAGAAAGGGGATATCATTTCACTTTGAATATGGTGAATAGAACCCATCTGTGCACATCCAGTTTCAGGAGGCTCTGAGCTGGATTAAAATAGAGGGGAAAAATGAAGAGGGGAATCCGGAATGGTTTCCAGCTGTGGAGGATGTTGATGCCGGCAAATAGGAATGTGATTCTATGGCTTTTTCCCCAGCTTTGTAAATGACTTTCCTATTTAGGGTGAATTTTCTTTCAGCTAGAATCTTCTCTCTCTCCTCTACTTCCTTTTTGTTCATTCTGTTCTTCCCTTTGTGATTTTTCTTTCTTGGTTAGTCTGCGGGTTTTTCCAATCAGCAGCATCTCCTGGCATGCTGAACAGCGCTGGCAGAGCTCATTCATTTCGGATTTTAAAATCAGTCATCTTTTCCTCCCACCTAATTAGAAAAAGGAAACCCAGGTTTCCTGAGGACCTTAAGTGCTAGGCACTCTCATACTTACTGATTCCTTAGCTCCTCCCAACCACCCTGCCAAGTGCTCCATCAGAGACTAAGAAAAGTAGGAAGCAAAGCTGGGATTCAAATCCATGGCTTTCTGACTCCAAACCCCTTGCCATCCTGCTCCTGGTTAAGCAAGATTTGGAGTTGTGGTACTTATTTTATTTTATTTTATTTAGAGAGAGAGAGAGCGCACGCAAGCACATGGGGAGGGGAGGGGCAGAGGGAGAGAGAGAATCCCAAGCCAGCTCCATGCCCAGCATTGAGCCTGATGTGGGGCTTGATCTCATGACCTCGAGATCACGACTGGAGCTGAAATCAAGAGTCAGATTCCCAACCGATTGAGCCACTCAGGTGCCCCTGTGGAACTTCTTTTAAAACAGCACTCAGAATGTAGGTGTTGGCACACATTCTTAAATAATTTACTTTATGATTATTTTAGTAATGAAGTCAGCTAGGCATCTTCTGAAAAAATGTGTTGATTATAAACTTCCGAGTATACATTCATAGTAAAGTGACCCTTTGGGCATAAACGGCATTTATCTAGAAGGCTTCTGCAAGCTGGACTTTTGTTCCCCTGGTAGAGTTGGGGAGCTCTGGCCTCCAAAAGGTGTTCTTGAATTTCCCTAGCCAAAAGCTTCTTCTCATATCAACCATAAAGTCATGGTATTCATCACTTTAATCCTTAGTGGTATTACATTAATTGATGTCCTGTCTCTACTGCTAATGGTAAACCTCTTTTTTTTTTTTTAAGATTTATTTATTTTAGGGGTGCCTGGGTGGTGTCAGTTGAGTGTCTGACTCTTGGTTTCAATTGGGGTTGTGATCTTGGGGTCCTGAGATCAAGCCCCGAGTCGGGCTCCATGCAGAGCATGGCGTCTGCTTGGATTTCTCTATCCTTCTCCCTCTGCTCCTCACCCCCCCCCACCATGCTCTCTTTCTCTAAAGGGAGAGAGAGAGAGAGCATGTGAGTGCACAAGTGGGGGAGTGGGGGGAGGGGCAAAGGGAGAGGGAGAGAGAATCCTCAAGCAGGCTCCCCACTGAGTGCAGAGCCCAATGTGAGGCTTGATCCTAGGACTCTGAGATCATGACCTGAGCCGAAATCAGGAGTCGACCGCTTAACCAACTGAACCACCCGGGTGCCCCTAAATGGTAAACCTCTTAAGGGCGGGAAGAGTGTTTATCAATGAATAACAAAAATAACATCTGGTCCCTTACTGCTTTGAACAGTGAGTATTTTTGAATGAGCAAATAAATAATTGTGTCCATGAGGAGGTGACCCGAAAAGAGAAAAATGAGGTTGTTAAATTACTTTATACCATAGAATTAGTCATAACCCATTTCAAGATGGAGTAGGCATAGAAATCATGTAAGTACAAATCCTCCATAGATAGATTAGCAAATGGAGGACTAAATCAACTAAGGTCTTATAGTCACTTACGTAGTGGTTCCATGTTGGCACTTTCATTTAAAGAATGGTCAAAACTAAGCCTTATATTACTGGCCTCATGTGCTGTGGCTGCAGAAATCGAGGTCTGGCCTTGGCATTGCCAGGACCAGTGGAAATATATTTAGAGCTACTTTGCCAGTTCTAATTCTCACCTTCCATTTCTTACGGTTGCCAAAGAATTATGACTTCAGAGAGTTTTTTTTTTTCTCCCTACTTTAACGTATTGGATTTTGATAACAGCTAAAACCATTGTATTGTCTGGGGCTGTCTGAGAACTTAGTAGATCATCCTGCTGTACCAGTGACTAAGTGCAAGGTCTCTGGATTCTACAACCTGACTTCTGGGATCAGATTTCAGCTCCTCAGCTTACTAACTGTGTGATGTTGGACAAGTTACTAAACTTAAGTGCCTCTGTTTTCTCATCAAAAATTGAGGTTGGGTCATAATAGTAACTATCTTATAGAATTGTTAAGATAAATTAACGAGTTCATTATTAAGGCTTTCCTGGAACATTGGAAATGGTCAATAAATGTTAGCTGTTATGATGGTCCTGGCATACCAAATGGCTTGACCCATCTTTATCCAATCATCATTTTCCTTTCATTGGTAAGGGGTATGTTTACTGAAATTCTCTCTGAGATTTAATAATAAAGATAATGCTGGAGATCACATTTCAGCAGTATCTGGAAGGTTTGGATATGTAAACATTGACTATAAGGTCTTCCCAGATCGAGGAAATGGTGTGAATAAACTCTGATGGGGAGAAATGTGGGGTTGTCTCAGGAATAGTAAGGAATTCAGGTTAGCTGCAGTGAAAGGTGTCCTGTGGGGAGAAGTGGGAGATTAGGTAGGAGATTAGGGATTAGCCCATGGAGGCCCTGAGATGGCAGTCCAAGGAGTTTGGATTGGGGGCCTTTGAGTTCAGAGATCCCTTTTGCAGCAAAGTAGAGAGTGGAGGGATTAGAGGGAATGGGGTGGAGGTAAGGGGACCAGATAGAAGGTGGTTAAGTGAGTAGGAATAAAGAGGAGGAGGATATGGTCTTGATAACACTTTGGAATTTATGCAAGGGATGAGAGGGCATAACCTAAGTGCCATTAACAGAAATAGGGTTTGGGATGGAGAAATATGATTTCAGTTTCATGAACATCAGTTTGAGGTACAGGTGGGACAACCCAAGAGAATCATCCCTTTGATAGAGATTCAGAACTGGAACTCAGGCAAAAAATTCAGTATTAGAGATAAAAAGCTGAGAGTCATTTCCAGATGTGTGACAGTGGTTAAGGACATGACAATATATGAAATTCCCTAAGACTGCACCCATAGACTCAAAAGAGATCTTACACTTTTTGGAGGAGAGATAGCTAAGGCAAGAAGCAGTAAACATGGTGACCTAAAATTCTGGGGCGTAGGAATTCAGTTCAGCTGCTGTTGTGTGTGACTTAGAGCCTTTCTTTGCTTTTCCTACAGCGCTTTCCAGTTTTTAAGCCTGCTCGTGAACCACAGGAGGAACTTCCTACTTCCCTTTTCCCAATCACATACTGATGGCCAGTGACCCTCCAAGTTCCTTTAATACTAGGCAGAGAATTAGGCTCAAATTATGAAATTCTAAAATGGCAATATAAAATTTACATATTTCATATTACAAAGTTAGAAGACAGACTCTGAAGAAATAAATTTAAATTTAAAAAATTTCAAGACCAAACTGTTTTATAACCCTTCATTTTGTATGTGGTTTTCAGTGGGTATAAAAATACTCAGTGGGTGTGTGGGTGGTTTCTCGTGTTTTGGAAATGGTGAGAATATGAGATGCTGTGCATTGGGTTCTGGGATGAGAGCTATAATTACTAACTCTGATTCTTTCCCAGGATTGGCTCATGGGTGGATATCTATCTGAATCTAAAAACCCAACAATGCAGAATCCACAGTAATAAACCACTCCCCCCGCCTCCCCCGCCCCACCGGAAATGAAAAGAATTGTTGTGGTGGGGAAGAGGGGGGAGTGTAGGATGATGGTTCTTCCCTGCCTTGCCTCCTTTCAGGCCATTCACTGACTGTTCAGGTCAGAGATGCAGCTCAACTGAAGGCTGGTGTGGTGGCATCTCCCGGCCTGATGCTCAACAGCCACCGCACAGCTGTGGTGGAAAGAGTTCTAAATATAACCCAGACTCATTTCAAATCCTCCTCCCCCAAGTCTTGGAGGATGTGGTAAACACCCTAAAAATACCTGATGTCTGAACCTTTGAGGTATGGAAGAGGAAGGGGCAGGTGGTAGAATGAGGTCCATGTGGTGGTGTGAGGAGGCCTGGCCAGCTACCAGGCCTGCTGCCCATGGGGGCCTCTGCCCGTGGGGGCCTGCCACCAAAGCTGCTTGGGGAGCTTTCGACCATGCCATCCTGTTCAAGGATAAGTGCCTACTCTTGAGTCTCATATTCATTGTTGGCAGGTTTCAAGGAAACTATTCATAGACTAGGCATCTGCTCTCTGTCCCATTGACCTCAAACCTGCAGCTGCCACCATGGTATTCGGGCAGTGTGCCGGTTTTTAGTTGTATTTCACAGAATTAGAATTCTAGAGCGGCAAGGACCTTAGCCATTATGTTGTTCATAAAACATTCCTTTAAAATCATTGTATTTAGGGAGTCCTATTTCTCTGCCTAGATGGTGACCATAGTGATGTGAAAATGGAGTCTCAGTCCTTGACTATTAAAAGAAATCACTGTCATCATTATGTAACAAATAGAAGAATAATGAAAACCAATCTTTTAAAAAATATCATTGAAATGATCCTGTGCAAAGCTTTTTCTTTTTTATTAAAAAAATAGGGTTTTGAGACTCATTTTCTCATTCAAACTTCAGTATTTTGAATATTAAAGATCACTGGTAACAGAGCCAGAAAGAACACGACGAGTCTTGTTTTCAAGGAGGCTTTCAATATCTAGTTTCTGGAATCCCAAACCATAACCATGATGTTGTAATTGAAGGACCATAGCTCACCTCTGTTTTCTTGGGAAAGAAAGTTTTCATAGATTACCTCTAGTACATATGAGATGCATTCAAAGTCATGGAGGCAGTCAGCACCATTATAAAATAGCATGAATCATCCACGTTTTTAAGTGTATGATAACTACCTTATCCCAGTCTCCTTCAGTAAACTCTGAGAAGGCCCAGTGAGTGCAGAGCCTGTGTTGGGTGCTGCGCAGGGGAAAGCAAAGATGCCCCAAAAAGCCTGTATAGCTGATGGTGGAGACAAGACCAATTCAAGAGCTGAATAGTTTTAAATATGTTGCATTTATGGTGGTTACAGAATTTTTATAATTGTAACAAGTATGTATCTTCCATTCTGAGGGTCTCAGAGTTCCTTCTGTATCTAAAAGAGTGTTACTTATTTTACACTCTGGATTGAAAGTAAATTGAAAATTTTTCTTGAATTCTTGAAGCCATCAACATGGTTTTTTTTTTATGTCACTTAATGCATATCTGAAATAGCCACCTCTAGAAGCTCATATTTCCCTGGACCAGGACACTTGTAACCAGAAGTGAGATTCCTTGGGAGAGAGTCTGCTTTGGGAGTCAGTGTGATTTTGTGGAAGAGCAACTGAAGGCAAGGAGGATGTGGGTTTAGAGGGAATCTTCTTTTTCCATGCAGTTAAGAAGAGGGGGAGGGAGAGGGTACTATCCACAATGTGTGGTAACTCAGGTGGCATAGTTCATGAATTCTCAAACCTTTCCCTCTGAAATTCCAGAATGAAGAGCTTCGGAACTTGTCCCTTTCTGGACATGTTGGATTTGACAGTCTCCCGGACCAGCTGGTCAATAAATCTACTTCTCAAGGATTCTGTTTCAACATCCTGTGTGTTGGTAAGTGACTCATCTCTTGCTGCTGAGCAGGGAGTCTGATCCTTAGGTGTTGGCAGGTGACTATCAGAGGGGCACATTTCAGGGAAATAGGGCAATGATATTTTTACTTTTCTTTCTTTCATTAGTAAAGTAAGACAATAATACACACTGTATATATGTCACATAGTTACACAGATTGAGACTTGTATTTGGTAAATGTTTCATAAGCTTTGCGATGTTACTCAAATTGTTATTTTTATTTGTGTCACACATTCAAGTGGTCAGTTCAGTATTGTTATTAAAACACTTATTTTAATTTTTGGTGGGGGGAGGGACTTAGATCCTAACTAGACTATAGGAAGTAGAAAGAAGGAAGTGATATGAACACACATAGTAAGATCATTCAAAAGCATTTTTAGAATTTATGACTACAGTGCAATAGTAACCTCCATTGAAGTCTTTTCAAAGATATACAACCTAATATAAGTAAAACCTGAAATTACTCTAACTTCCTTAATAAACATAATGTTTACATTTTTGATTTTTAGAGCAAAAGAATTTAAAATTCTGTTTTATATTTGAAATAAATTTTCTGCCCAAATTATCAAATTAAACTTTTGTCTTTAAATTGGAATCTAAAACTGACTTAGTTTATTCCTGGTAGATAAATGGAAAAAACCCCAAGAGAATTGATTTATCTGTCTCCTCAGTATGTTTTATTCATATCTTGTAGATGTTGTACATTAGTCTAGGCCTCTGGCCTTGGTATTTTTCTTCTTTCTAGCCATATCCTTTTTAAAGGAAAGGCAGAAAAGAAGGTGGGGGGCGGGGAGAGGAAAATAGAAGTATAAATCTGTTGGGTTGAAGCAGAGATGCCCCTGGCACAGATAACGGCCTTTCCTTCTTTGTCAGTCCTGATGAATGGCCAGGCTGTACAGCAGTGAAATGGTTTGGGCTGCATTGTTTTGTTGCCATTGTCCTCTTGTTCTCTGGGTGTATGTTTCGGAGACATCACTCTGAGCTAGACCAGAAGAAATTACATATGTAGCCAAGTGGACCATCCTTCCCCTAAGCTTGGCAGAATGTACCAGACTTATTTCTCTTGTCCAAGTAAAATGAAGTGAATTTTAAAAAGGTAGGCATTGAATATAAGAACCACCATTTTAAAAATTTGTTAGTTATTAGGGGAAGGGCCAGATATTTTCTTTTTCAAAAAACCTGAGCATATTCAGTGTAGCCCCTGTATTGGGTGTTCATTTGTAGAAAGCCACAAACGACTTGTACACTATAGACCAGCTTGCACTCTGGCGTTATGTCTGAAAGCGCTGGATAAGACAATAACTGGAGAGAAACATGACCAAAGAAGCCAGCTCTCATGCATTCCCCTTTCCCCTACATGAAGCTGTTTAAAATTCAGCAGGGGAGCTCCTAAATGGCAGCTCGTTCTACAGAGTGGCATAAATGAGTTGTCTTTTCTCTTAGGGTAAATGCTCATTGCAGAGCAGGGCAATTCTTCATTAGCGTAGCAATTTGTTGGCAATTTGTTGATTTTCTATTGAAAAGCGTGCTAAATTAGAGGACAGTTACTATTCTGGCTTCTCTTCCCTGCCTCCCTCAGCCCTGTCTCCAAAATCAGCTTCAAGAATACATGTGAGAGTTATATCCCAGCCCCTGCATGTAGGATAATGCCTTTCAGTGGGATTGGGTTTGCTGGAAGGACCTGTTTTGACCTGGTGTGTGGTGTGCAGTGGGGTGTATTGGCTCATTGGCTGACCCTGTGTGTTCAATAGCACAATTATGATGCCAGTTGGAATTCATCACAAGCCACATCCACATTGCCCAGATGGATCTGTAAAGCAGCTGCTATTCTGACTGTACTGGGTAGGTGATAATGCCTATGATTTTTAGATTTTTATTCTGGGCTCATTCTTAAACATGTTTAAAATTAGTTTTTTAATTTAAAATAATACATACTTGTTTTTTAAAAAATTATAAGCTCTCCCTGCCCCCTTTCCCCTCCTGCCCTCATTTCCATTCCACAGAGGTAGCACTGTGGAATCCTTCTAGAAATCTTCTACATTTTTCTGTACTTAAAAAATTATTTTTGGTGGCTTAAAACAACACTGGCTTATTATCTTACGGTTCTTTAGAAGTCCCATATGTGTCTTACCAGGCTAAAATTAAGGCATCCACAGGGCTGAGTTTCTTTCCAGAACCTCTGGGGGAACACACATTTCCTTGCTGTTGCCAGCTTCTGGAGGCCGCCTGCATCCTTGGCTTGTGGACCCTTTCCTCCATCTTCAAAGCCAGCAGTGTTGTGTTTCTCTCTGTTTTTGTATTAGGAAAATTTCCACAGAGAATTCCAGAAGTCCAGTTTAAAGATTTTTTTTTTTTAAAGATTTTATTTATTTATTTGAGACAGAGAGAATGAGAGAGACAGAGAGCACATGAGAGGGGGGAGGGTCAGAGGGAGAAGCAGGCTCCCTGCTGAGCAGGGAGCCCGATGCGGGACTCAATCCCGGGACTCCATCCCGGGACTCCAGGATCATGACCTGAGCCGAAGGCAGTCGCTTAACCAACTGAGCCACCCAGGCGCCCCCAGAAGTCCAGTTTAAACTCAGTTAAGAGGCCTCTGCAACTCCAAAGCACGCTAAAAAAGTAATATATTGAATCACGTAATTAAGAACAACTGGCTCTAGGGAATCACAGAGTGTTTTCAAGGCTGGG
>NC_138370.1:122472235-122565709 GCF_054177405.1 Leptonychotes weddellii | reverse complement strand
ATCCCGGGACTCCAGGATCATGACCTGAGCCGAAGGCAGTCGCTTAACCAACTGAGCCACCCAGGCGCCCCCAGAAGTCCAGTTTAAACTCAGTTAAGAGGCCTCTGCAACTCCAAAGCACGCTAAAAAAGTAATATATTGAATCACGTAATTAAGAACAACTGGCTCTAGGGAATCACAGAGTGTTTTCAAGGCTGGGTCTCTGGTTCTTGATCCTGCTTGCTTCTGCTTGGCTTCATGTTCAGGCTTTTTCTTCATGGGGCTAGTATGGCTTTCAGCAGTTGTTGTTGGCTTAGCAACCCCCGAGGAAAGAACCCGCCGTCCTTGACAAGTCTCGCTGAACAGTCATAGGATGTCTCTGACCAGGCCTGAGTCCTGTGCTCACTCGGGGTGGGATATGGGGTTAGTTAACTACAAAACACAAATGGTGCCCTCTGAGAAAGAAGACATGATCAGAAAGGAGGTTGGGCATGGAAGAGACACACACTGGACAGATATAAACAGCTCTCTCACGATTACGTAAGTACTTTTATGTTTTGGTTTTACACAAATGAGATCATGCTGTTCATATTCTTTTTTTTTTTTTAAACTCTACAGTAAGTCCTAGCTATTCCTCCATGCCAGTATATCTAGCTGACCAGGTTCTCTTCCATGACTCTGGAGCCCTTTGGTTGGAGCCAGCGTTAGCTCTTTGGGAGACAGGGGTCAGGGATGTCAGCATTAAGTATTAAGCATATTTGTCCACAGAGGGTAGAACACATCAAATCCCTTTGCCACAAATAATTTACAGCAAAATATCTGTGTAAGAAAACAACTCTCACTGCCAGTCAATCGTCCATCTATTTTTATTATTTAAATTCAATTAGCCAACATATAGTACATCATTAGTTTCAGATGTAGTGTTCAATGATTCATCAGTTGCATATAACACCCAGTGCTCATCATACCACGTGCCCTCCTTAATGCCCATCACCTAGTTACCTCATCCCCCCACCTCCTCCCCTCCAACAAGACTCAGTTTGTTTTCTAGAGTTAAGAGTCTCTCGTGGTGTTTCTCCCTCTCTGATGACTTCCCATTCAGTTTTCCCTCCCTTCCTCTATGATCCTCTGTGCTGTTTCTTATATTCTACCTATGAGGGAAACCATATGATAATTGTCTTTCTCTCATTGACTTATTTCACTCAGCATAATACCCTCCACTTCCATCCATAATGGTCCATCTATTTTTAAAGTAAGAGTCTATGAAAAAGTATTCTAATTGATCAAAATATTTTGACAGCCACTTAGAGGAGTAGGTGACATTTAATTTAAGCATATCCATGGTACTTTCTTTTCAGCTTGTCACCCTACTGTCCATTTGTATTTTTTTTACACAGTATGCACTTGTGTGGTATTTATAGCATCATTACTTTATTTTCATGTGATAATTATGGGAGGGAATTGAGAATTAAAAAAAAAAAGTTACGATGCTAGTAAGGAAACTGATCATGTTTAACAAAAAAGCCTTGGAATTGTAATTTTATTTTGTGGCAAGAGGTTTTAGGTTGCAAAGAGGGGAAACATACCAGGGCAGTAACTAATCCTGGCATGAGCTTAGTGTAGTTTTAGAGGCCATGAGTTAAATGTCTGGTATTAGAACCCATCTCTGTTGAATCCTGGAAAGAAATGTAATAAAGAGGAGAGTGGTGTTCATTTAACAGGGAAGGAAATTCTTGATGTTAAATTGGATGCCGGAACACCCAGGAGTTCATAGCCGTCCCCCCAATCTTGCTTACAACATGCTAAATCACCCCCAGAGCTGCACCTGTATTTAAACAAAGCCTTTTCTTTCTTATCCATGCTGTATTTCTCTAGGGAATCAAAATTATTTAGCCTTTCTTCACAATTTAAAATTTATATACCTTATTCATTTTCCAAAATGGCATTAGCTCTATGAGAAGCTTCAACATTGAACCAGAAGTATGTAAGTTCTTTGTGTATATACAAAGATGGATAAAATACTGTAACATCCCTGCTTTTGAAGGGCAACCAGTTCAGTAATAGGGTCAAAGTAAATTAATAATATGTCTTGAAAATAGAAATCTTTCTTATAATCCAACCATAGTTGTTTTGAGAGGATGACGGAAGAGGAATAGAAACCATGCAAGTTTAAGATCTTTTTAGCCAAGACTATAGTATGAACATAAACTGTGGAATTTTACACTTAAATCTTTTTTTTTCCTCAAGAATTTTATTAAGTATTTTTTTTTTTATTTGGGTACAGTTGAAACAATGTCACATTAGTTTCAGGTATACATTTTTATCCCATTTTGCTTTTCCAGGAAAGGATTTGAAATGATTTACAAGGTGAAATGAATGAGTAAATGAAAAAAGATAAAATTAACCCCAGAAAATAAAGAGAAGCCAGGAATAGAGTCAGAACTCAAAGCTATCAAGTCAGTCTGTAGCAATTCTATCAGGGATACATTTGTCTCTCAGCCAGTGGTCAGAGCATGGAATGAATCCATTCAGCCCAAAAATACTCACTGAGCACATATTATGTGCCAAACATAAGTTAAACGTTTAACAATGACAGATTTATAGTATTTGTAAAGTAAAAACAAAACAGTTGCTCCCAATGAAACAGTTTCACCTAGAAAAATCTCCGCCATGGATTTTCAGAAGAGATACGGTACGTGTCTCTGCAATTAGGTCTAGATTCCTAAGTATTCCCTAGATCAATGCAGTTAATCCATGCAATGCCAAGTGTCATATGCTGTTCTTTCAAGTCCCTCATGCAGGCTGGTGGTATTAGACAAAGCATGTTTCATCAAAGGTGATTCGATGAGGAGTTAAAACAACACAGCTTAGGTACATAGCTCTCTGATTATCTGGCTTCATCCAAGAATAAAATTCTAGAATATTTAGAGGAAGCAGGCCGACCTTCATGCACAATTATTTGGATAATTGAACAAGTTGCCAGACTTGGCAATCAGTAAAAGGTGCTGAATCATGGGTTGGCTCTTTGACCAATCTACAGTTACCGTCTTTTTTTTTTTTTTTTTTAAGATTTTACTTATTTATTTGACAGAGAGAGAATGAGCACAAGCAGGGGGAGTGGCAGGCAGAGGAAGAGAGAGAAGCAGACTCCCTGAGGAGCAAGGAGCCCGATGTGGGGCTCGATCCCAGGACCCTGGGATCATGACCTGAGCTGAAGGCAGACACTTAACTGCCTGGGCCACCCAGGCGCCCCTACAGTTACCTTCTAAGCAATAATACAATCCTTCTGGGTCTTTTTTTCTTTTTCTTTTTTCTTTCTTCTTCTCCTCCTCCTCCTCCCCCTCCCCCTCCTTCTCGTGTCCAGCTTAGAGCCTGTGGTTTAAATAAGCCTGAGAATAGAATGGAAGAGGTAGTACTGCTTTCCACTTTGATGTGGGTGTCCTGTTCACCAGCCTCCGCAGGCGCAGGAGAAACAGAAGCCACAGATAGCTCTTTAAGAGTAAATCTCGACTGTAACAACGGAATGTTTAGGCAGATGTATTTATAACAGAATAAACAAAAAGCTCTGAAAAATCTACCAAAATGGCAAATCTCAGTATAAATTATCACCATGATCATTTTTTGCCTTCAATTAACTTTTAATAAATGCCTGTTCTGTGCCAGATACTCTGCTAGGGAGTTCTGAAATGCTTCAAAGTTGGTGTTAGTCATTTATTTTCTCAAAATATTGTTATGGTTGTTGGATTTGCATCCAAACCTGTGCCCAGTAAGCTTTCAGTTACTCAGTTAGAATGAAGACTTTTTGCTCTTTTGGGTAGCTCAGAATTCTAGAAGATGCCCTGCTTTCTGAGGATAGAGAGAGGCCTCACAAACTGATGCACTCAGAACTCCCCTAGTTCTGTAATTCCTCTTATTCCAAAATCTGTCATTGCCTTCTCAACTGCTTTTGGTGAATCACACTGCTGCAAGAGTAGCTCTGTCTAATTATGGCCCTTAAAAGCACAGAGCATAGAAATGGAAAACAATGCACTCTGAAATTTAGAGGAACTGTGGTTTTTCCAACCCATTGATTAACCCCGTGCTGTAAGTAGTGCCTGGAATGCTAATAGTTCATAATTTCCACCTTAATGCAAATGACAATTAAAATTACCTTGCCTTAAAAACAGAAAACAAAGCAAAAAAAGCATGCTATTCCTGATTCACATGTGCCTAACTAATTCTCAACCTAGTAAAATGAGATGGTAATTTCAGTCCTGTCTAGGTAACCTGGAATCCTTACCATGTAAATTGAAGTCTTCATTGCTTTGCTTAGGGAAAGAGATGAAAGTTAAATGGGTCACTTTGTACTGAGAGAAACTTTAACCTTGTGCAGAGACCTTTATAAGGTAGTTCTGCTGTTGTTCCTTTGTCCATGTTCTGAAAATGGGTAAATCTGGAAAAGAACTTTGCTGCCCTTGAGAAAGTTACACATGTAGCAGATACTGAAAATGACTCCAGCGCCTTCAGTGTTGAATTGCCTACCAGATTCTAAGTATCGAAGAGTGAGAGCTCTATTTGTTTCTGTATCCATTACATAGTAACTTTGTTTTGCTCAAAGTTATTTTGTTAAGCCATGAATCACGGATATCAGCTATTGAGCTCTATTACATTAGGGAGCAGAGACTAGTTTAGAGATCTTTTATTGATGGGCTTTTTTTTTAAATTTAAGATTTTATTCATTTGAGAGAGAGCCAGGGAGCACAGGAACGGGGGTGGGGGGGAGGCAGGAGGGCAGGGGGAGGGGCAAAGGGAGAAGGAGGAGGGAGAAGCCGACTCCCTGCTGAGCGGGGGGCGGGGGGCGGGGGAGGCTCAATCCCAGGACCCTGGGATCATGACCTGAGCTGAAGGCAGATGCTTAACCATCTGAGCCACCCAGATGGCCCTTGATGGGCTTCTTTGTAAGAATATTCAGGAGAGTAAGGAAGACAGGAAACAGTCTCAACTGTTATACATCCAGACTTTGTGGAGATCTGGAATGACATTCAGGATATTACAGAAGTTCAGTCAGTGTCAGTTGTCCGTTTTTATTGACCATTTTGTCCCCAGCACCCATGCTTGTCACATAGGATGTACTTAAATGTTATTAATGAATAAATTTCGGATACTAAGATCTACTGTATCTATCCGTTCTCTTCCTCCTGTATTCCCAGCTAAATGTTAGTCAACAACACATCTTCTTTTTACTTATAGCCTTTTCTGCCTCAAGGCCTCTGCTTATTTCACTTCCCTCTGTGTATCTTTTCTTTTCTGTGCTATTGCTTTGTGTGTGGATTGTGTATCTCTCCAGTATGGAGCGCTTTCTTAGAGCATAGTGACCAGGCTGCTATGGGTACCTTCGGTCAGGGGACTAGCCCTTGTCCAGTTACCTGTGGTCACTAGCAAGGTCACAGGGTATGGTCTCGCTCATAAGAGGAATGCAGTTATGGCAGGCACTTAGAATATCATTCTGTAATATTAAATTAGAGTCTGACTGGTGTTCAGTCCCATTCCAGGTCAGATTGTAAGCAATGGGAGAACACCATATCAAGCTAGTTCATTGTTGTATTCCTAGACCGTGACACAGAGCTTGGCACATAGTAGGCACTGGAAAAAGTACTGGCTGAGTGCAGCCTGATGAAGGAGGACATTCTTTGATCTTAGATGCATCGGGTACTGCCTAATGGGCAAGGTTAAAGAGTAAGGCAAATGTACTTTAACAGTTTTTATCCTGTAAGTGAATCATTATAGCCAGTGGTAAAACACATAAAGCTTCTAAGTAGAGGAAGCTCAAATCCAGAAAGGCTCCATCCTCCTTCACTTTCGCATTGTTTGAAAGTAATGAGTATTACAGAACCTCAAATTACTGAGTGAATTCTGTCATTACAGTGGGACAGTTGCTTTAAGGCTACAAATCCCAGAGCTTTTTCCCACAGAATTGTCACCATCCTAAAAGGCTTCATAGCAACCCTTTAGAAGAGAAACCTCATGGGATTTGGATTTGTTGAAAGAGCTGCAACATGTTGGTGTGTTTAAATTGAACTGGAAGTGTAATTGGGAAATATTCCAGATTTGAAAAACAAAGGCATTCTTATGGATCATGTTTCTTGATTTCTGCATCCCTTTTTCCACTATCACACTCAGTTGCCACCGCCACTTGACAAGGGTAGGTTCTATTTTTAATTCAACATAAGGATTAGGATTAAGAGACAGTTTTGCTTGACACTGTTTTGGAGGCCTAACTAATGTTCTTCTTGCTCCACATTTGGGTCTCCTCATTTGATTAGTGCAGTGGTCCCAGGTCCCTGCCACTCTTGTTTGCACATGTTAGGGCTTCAGCAAACACCGATTTGAATTATCGATGTGAATTAACAAGGCCACTGTTGCAGGTTGCTTAACCTCATTTACTTTCGTCGTCACAGATATCACCCTGAAACTGGAAAAACTATCTAATAAATGTTTTTCCATCTTGATTCCAGTTGAATAGAGAAGGAAAAATGGAAGTAATATGGAGGAGTCACACAGATGCATAACTATAACTGGAAAATACCAGGCCGTGGGTTTTCTCTCTAATAGTAAAGTCAGGATGTTGTGTTGGTTGAGTGTAAGTGTTCGAACCACATGAACTTGGGTGAAAACCCTGGCTCTGTCACAGAACAAACTGACTTTAGACAAGTTCCTTAAACTTAGCTGGGTCTTACTGCCCCTTCTGTGAAATGGAGGGGACAATAGTGCCTCTTTCATGGGGGAGAGTAGTAGGATTTAAATGTGATAATGCATTGGAAGCCCTTGCTACAGGGCCTGGCACAAAGTAAGCCCTCAGTAACTTTAGCTGGGTTTGTTACAATTGCTGTTATTGTCGAGAGTGTTGTTTTGAAAATGTAATTCTTTTCAACAACATTAGATGGTATCAGATAATTTGGTGACATCGGATAATATAAATGGGATTAGCGTTTTTTCACCTGGTAACAGAAACAAACAATATAGTATTTTTTAAAGTAATGTAATTTTACACACCAATATTTAGGAGAGGAAGAGATACAGTTTATGTCTTTGAAATGTACAAGCTGCCACAGGCAAGCTTACAGGTTCTTCTTCTCTGTCCAGAGGTTAAGAAGAGCATCTTGATCTGTAAGTGCAAGATCTTTTACGCTAAATGGTTTCTGGAATTCATTAAGGCCTATCTAGGGAGGGATTT
The DNA here is from genome assembly GCF_054177405.1 of Leptonychotes weddellii. Taxonomy (NCBI): domain Eukaryota; kingdom Metazoa; phylum Chordata; class Mammalia; order Carnivora; family Phocidae; genus Leptonychotes; species Leptonychotes weddellii. The sequence goes on along the minus strand of NC_138370.1, from coordinate 122,558,517 downwards.
GATAGATCACGCATGTAAAGAACTGTCTTTTTGTAGTGGGATTTCTGGTGATACTTTTACAAAAATTTTACAAATATGAGTATGAGAAATTCCTGATGAACTGAACTGATGTCTGAGAGGCATTGACACATTCTTATGTCTCCCTTGTGGTTATGTAGGTGAGACGGGCATCGGCAAATCCACGTTAATGGACACTTTATTCAACACCAAATTTGAAAGTGACCCAGCTACTCACAATGAACCAGGTGTCCGGTTAAAAGCCAGAAGTTATGAGCTTCAGGAAAGCAACGTACGGCTGAAGTTAACCATCGTTGATACCGTGGGATTTGGAGACCAGATAAATAAAGATGACAGGTACATCTTGGGATTTCATGGGGATATAAATGGATCAGGAGATGGCAGGACCTGTTCTGGGTAAATTCAAAGGCTAAATGTTCACTAGTTATGGGGCTGGTCTTCTGTTGCCTAAAAGAAAAGACATCCTTGTTCTCTGAGAAATTTTCTTAGAATGTTCTTCCCTGAGGTCAGAACCAGACAACACAGTTGATTCCAGCTAGTGTAAGAAAAAAGGGATTTCTTAGAAGGAATAAGTTAGCTTACAGCGTTTTTCCAGGAGGGTCATGGAACTAGATGTGGGGGCTTTCCCAACGGGAAAAGCAATCTAGATAAACACCCCAGTATTCTACAGGACAATTGGCAGAAGCCCCTGCCACCAGTCACCTTATATAATTTGGTACCCATGACACTGCGGGGAGGTCTCTAGAACCTCCACCAGTTCTGTCCCGGATAACCACATGCCTTTACCATCACTCGCAAGGAGAACAGGTGTGGCCTGTGTGTGGCCTCAGCTGTGTGGTGCTCACTCCCTGCTTCCAGGTCTTGTATAGCTGCGTCTGATTGGTAGAAACTAAACCACATCTACAACACGAGCTGCGAGAATCTGGGAAATGTGGTTTTTGTTTTTGTTTTTTGCAACTCTGCAAAATAAGAAGGCATTAAAGAGTAGAGGAATTCGGAATGAGCATCTGCCATGCTCTCTTAGTCCCTGAGGCAGATTGGGATATTTGACTTAATCCCCAAATTCTTGCAGATTTCAATGAAAACTGAGAGTTGATGAGAAATCATCTGTAAGAAGCCACAGCCCAGGATTTAGGAGACCTGGGTTATAGCCTGGATTCTGCCAATGACAAGCTATGGGACCGTGGCAATTTATCTCACTTTAAGGGAATGTCACTAGACGTGTGATACTGTGTACCGTCCTATTCTTAGGCAGAGGCCTAAGGAAGGACACTGTGAAAGGCAAGGCCTGGAAGAGGGTGTGGTAGTAAGGGAATTATCCTGTATTTTGAAGTCTTTAGTCAAAATGGTATTAACTCCTAAAACCTCAAAGTGAAGAAAGCATTTTTATGGAAGATCTGTTGGAAAAATCTTGATTTCCAGCTGGAACTGGATCTTGCTGTTGATGTCAGTGCTTGGTGTGAGGCACTGTGAGTCCTTCTGTGAAGTATCTGGGTCTTCCTCTAGGCCGCTAGAGAGGTGGGCAGCATGCTGGGTGCAGAATTGCCAAATCGAGTCTGAATGATTGTGGTTTCAGTCAAGCCTAATGAGGAATTTAGGTCGACTGGATTAAACTTTCCCTCTCTATCCAGTGGGGTTTGTTGAGCTATGAAGTAATTTATACAATAAACTATATATGTGGAAGAAAGGACATGTCTAAACTGCTTAAGAAATAAGTTATTTTCTAAGAATTGTGTTCCAATAGTTTGTATGTAGATAGAGGCTACTACCTGTAAGTCAGTCTTATGTATTCATTCATTAAAACCCATTCAAATAAACTTGAAGATATAATTATAAAATAATACAGTTAGGTTTTATTTTTATAAAATGTGTACTCAATTTATAAAGCCAGGTAAGTTTGGCTCTTCTGAGTTGCTGTATGCCTTTATTTGAGGGAAGCTGTTAATCTTAAAACTTCCTGGTGCTCAACCGATATGTTAACCTCAGTCCCCAAATATGTTCACACTCCTTTTCGAGATCATCCATCCTATTCATCATTCTTAACATCAAATATCTTATGACTATTTAAATATTTTATTCATTTTCTTTTTTTAAGATTTTATTTATTTATTTGAGAGAGAGAGTGAGAGAGAACATGAGAGGGGAGAGGGTCAGAGGGAGAAGCAGACTCTCTGCTGAGCAGGGAGCCCTATGTGGGACTCGATCCCGGGACTCCGGGGTCATGACCTGAGCCGAAGGCAGTCGCTTAACCACTGAGCCACCCAGGTGCCCTATTGTATTCATTTTCAAAAGAAGTTAGAGAAAGTTAAAATTGTCGCAGGTCCAAAGATGATTCTAGAAGGGGGCTTCCAGAGACATTTTTGTGCAGTGACAACATAATGGGAATAAAACCCCAAGTCAGTAAGATATGTTTGCTTAGGGCTCAGAAATTTTATTAGTACCAGAGTTTGTTTGTTTTTTTAAGAATTTTCCTCAAAACTGTGTATATTGTATGCATATGTTTTATCAAGAGGAACTTGGAACTATTTTTATCTAGAATGTGTATTGCCTAGAGATATTTTAACTACCCTGGTATATATGAGCAACACAGTAATTAGGAAGAAATATTTAATTCATTCTCTAGCTGAGCACTGAGCTCCATTTTATCTATAGAGCAATTTAAATGCTCTTCAATAAACATTGTCCTGTAATAATAGGAGCAATTGTTAGATGTAGTGAGAAGGATTTTATTTCGCATCTGGTCAAAATGAACTATCTGTACATTGTGCGGGGTGGGGGACAGCTAAGCTCAGACCCTGCAGCTGAGCTGTTGCTCTTAATTTATGACCTCAATGCCAAGGAATGATGGAGAGGTTACTGCCTGAAGGCTGTTTGTAATACCAAGTGAAATAGATGTCATGCTTGTGCACTCCCTGATTGGAAGGCAGTAACTGGACCTTTTCAGGATCCCTTCCTGCAGGAATGAGAACCATCTTCCAGCATCTTTCTGCTAAGACTCCATGTGCTCTTCCCGCTCAGAGTCATTGCCTCAGTGGCTGCACTGAATTGCCTCTCCCCAAGTGGGGATTTTCCTTCAGCCTGCTGGTTTTCACTGGCCGGCACTGAACAGCAAGTGGCTACTACAATACCAATTCTCCTATTTGCAGCTGGAGGCCTCTTTAAGAAATTATCTGACTCATTTGGGTCAAATAATAGTTTCCAAGGAGATTTAGAAGAGAGGAAGTGTGATATTAACCTAACCTAGATACCAAATATTTTTTTCTTCTGAAATTTCTTGACAGCTGTTGCATAACCTCTTTAAATGGCATTTAGAACTCTGTCCCCTAGAAGGCATTGTTGACATTGTTGACTCTAAACCCGAATGACTGTTGTTTAAAAAAATTTTTTTTTCGGACAGTCTGCTTCCATAAAAGAATTGGAAGTGAGATATGCATTTTTGCATTGATACGTAACCATATGGGAAGCAATGTGCTGTTTCTCTAAACCCATGATTATTTTTACTACTTTGCGGATGAGGCAAGCTTTTCTGCCATGAATGCAGGACTTTAAGAATGTCCTGGCTTGTTTATGTAGGCTTCAGTCATGTCAGCATTCCTGCATGACTATCTGCCTGAGACTGAGCTAGCTAGAAGGAGGCAGGAAGAGAGATCTGGTAAGGTTTCCTGTTATGTTTAATAGCAAGATTAACTCTTCATGGTTTAAGGGCTTCTTTGTTTTGCTGTCTGTATTCTTCAGTGAAGAAGGGAAGGGGTCTGGAGAAGAAGGTAAACCAAGTTTTGTCATAGAACTGGAAATAGAATAATTCATTTGCCCCACATTTGGGAAATGGGAGATAGAATGTCAATGGCATGTCACTAACTGTAATGATAATCAACCCTGAAAAGCATGAATAATTGAAATCTTCAAACTCACCAAATCTTTGTATCAGAGTTATAAAATGGTATTAAAGTGGACCATCTGGTCTTTAATTTCTGTTTTTATCACACTTTCTGATGGAGGTAGTTGAGAGATAAGGAAAACTAACCTTAACAGCAAGGTAGAGAAAAATAGATGGGAGGTATCTGGCCATATGTAAAATGGAGAGTCGGTCCCTGAACAATGGTGTTGGTTCTTTTGCAAGAATGATCAGTGGGTAGCTTGGGTGGATAGAAAACATTGTATAAAGTATCTTTTTCCATCAGTTTCAGGGTCAGCCTCTGTATTTTATTGTGGATTCTGTGGCTGGAGGTATATGAAAAAAATGAGTTGTGGGTAAAAAGGACTATCCCCATGCCTTAAAAGGAGACAATGTAAGGACTAGATTTGATTTTCCCTCCTCCATTTTCCTCTGCTTGGTATGACTGTAATCCAGAGAAGCTGGAATTGGCCAAACAGAAAATAAATGGGTGTCCTTTCTATAAGAATGGAAACTAGCAAAAGGCAAAATTGGGATTATACTTCCTTCTCTTTATGACTGTGAATGTAGATAAGAAGTGGAAAGGAGTAGGAGAAGAGGGGCAGATCATTTGTTTAAAGGATTATGAAGGGGAATACAAAACTACTGGCTGACTTAAACACAGGGAATACTGATTTTGGTAAATAGTTCTCCTGAAATACATTTCTTTTTAATTTGTTATAACAATTAGAAGTTAAAATTGATGGAATTTCATGCTTGATTGTGTGTGTTGTGGGGGAGTAAAAGGGGAGGTCCCCGGGTGGTGTGCATGGGGGTGCCATTCACCAAGCGAAGGAATACAGGGAAGTGTGGGTTTGGGGGCAGGATGAAGAGTCCCATCTTGGACACATTTAGTTAGAAGAGCCAATGGAGATATCTTGTAAGCAGTTGGATGAATGGTGCTGAAACTTGAGTGAAAGATCTGGGCTATGAGCAGAGATTTATGAATTATCATCACTTAGATAGTAAGTAGAACACAGGAGTAAATGTGATTTTTCAGGGAGATCACGTAAAGGGAAAAGAAGGAGATTGGAAGATTAGCCAGAGCTCCCTGACAGGGGAAGGCAGAAGGAAACCCAAGATGTAAGAGGAGAACAAAAGGTTTCTTGGGATATATTGAATCCAGGGCAGAAAGCATTCCTCCCTGGAAAAGGAGAGGTGTTATGCTTCCCATAATCTTGGAGGATCAGAATCAACACCAGAGGCAAGAGGGAAATTAATAGAAAGCAGAAGCATACTTGGAGCACTGTTGGGGAGGTGGTGCTGAGAGGCTAAAAATGAACTGGTGAGGCAGGAAGGAGCAATTGCTTGTGAGCTGCTTTTCCTTTCCTTTCCAAAGAGGGTGTTGGAGAAAGACCCTGGTGTCCCCAACACTTGCCTCAGTGTCCGGAGACGGAAAGATGAGGCCTTGGGCTGGCACGGGTGGACCTTGGTGGAGTGCAGGGCACAAGCTCAGCAGCAGAATGGTTACCATGAGCCAGGTGAGGGTAGGGTTCCTTTCTCCCCCTTCTCTTTCTAAAAAGTCAGGCTTGCTTTTCTCCTATTTGTTTTTTATTATTTTTTATTATATTACTGTGAAATAGTTATATCCTACTCTTCTGTGCTAGTCCTTTACACATATTAGCTTATTTGCCACAGTAGCTCTCTGATATAGGTACTTTTTTGTCCTTGATTTACCTGTGAGGAAATTGAGACACAGAGATGTTTAGTAACTTGCTCAAAGTCACATAGGTAGTAAATTTGTGGAGTTGAAGTTGGTTTGGCTTGAATCCATGCTTCTAACCACTATCCTATGATAATATTATTAATATTGTTATGTAATACCTACCTGTGTTTTAAAGTGCAAAATATAGAAGAAATTTATCACTTGCTCATTCTTTCTATTAGAATTTATTGGGATTTCTGTTGTCGTATTTAGAACTTTGTTATTACAGAGGCATATCCTGCTTTTTCTTTAAACCACTAGGGATTTTGTCTGCTCAAATTGAATCAGTGGATTGTGATGAGTCACCAAGGAAAAATATCAAAAAACTTTTTTCTGAGTGCTTTCAGTTTTTGGTTATAAATATATCTTTTGTTTTGTTTGTTTGCTCTCTCAGGTTATCTGCTGTCATCCATATTATCAAAGATTTGTAGTTCCCTTTCAAGGATTTCAGTTTAATATATGAGTTAGGGGAGCCAAGTGTTGAAAGGTTTTTATTTCTGACTTCTGAGCAGTCCCCTGGAGACCTGAAAGTTTATAGCTTTTCCACAATGACCTACCTAATGTACTGCTGAGTCCCTGGAGAACATCTGGTTTATTGAATGCATATTCCCAATATACTATTAATGATTATGGTCAATTAATAGAATCATACGTAATTATTCAAAACAGATTTGAATTTGAATTATGATTTGCTGAGAAGGGTTACAAAGTTTATCTTCCAATCATAAAATTTCAGAGTTGGAAGTAATCTTAAAGCTCCTAATCACCCAGGCCCCTCAGTTTATAGATGAAGCTGTGGAGGGAGCACAGAAGAGCTCCCACTAGGTGATACCATTGCCTGAAATTGAAAACCACTTTCCTTTTGTGCACCAAAGTCAATCAGTTGGCAGAGGCTGTCAGAATCACTTTATTAAGACAGATTCTGAGACTCCGTTTTAGCCCAGCAGGAGAGAATGCCACAATCTCTTAGTAGTGTCTTCCATGGGAAGTGACAGCATGGTTCACATATTTATAATCTCTGTTTTAAAGGATGAATGTTAGCCAGGAGAATACTAGGAAGAGGTCTGTTCCCGGTACGGGGGCTAGCGTGAACAAAGGCACAGAGGCAGATGAAAGCTTCGTGTGTGTGACTGGGACAGAAGCGGTGAGCCAGGGAGGGAGTGGGAGAGAGGAGCTTGAGAGATGTTCAGGCACCAGGGATGGAAGGCCCGGGATGCCCAGGTAAGGCTTTGGGGCTTTAGCTCATAAGCAAGGGAGCCATTGGAGACTTTACAGAAGGATTGTCCTGCACTGAACTGCATGAGAGGTTTACGGCTAGAAACATGCTCATTTGAAGGTGTGTTTTACAGAACATTCTTCTGCATTCTAGCTATAAGCCAATAGTGGAGTATATTGATGCCCAATTTGAGGCCTACCTGCAAGAGGAATTGAAGATCAAACGTTCTCTCTTCAACTACCACGACACCAGGATCCACGCATGCCTCTACTTCATTGCCCCCACTGGCCATTCCCTGAAGTCTCTGGATCTAGTCACCATGAAAAAGCTGGATAGCAAGGTACCCACTACCACCCTGGCCACTGTCCCCTCTCCTTTTAGATCACCTTTATCTGAAGGCCCTGATTTATTTTCTCCTTTTAATGTCATTTGGTTGTATTGTTTTGTTTTACAAGACTGTTTTCCAAGCAGTTTTAGGTTCACAGCAGGGTTAAGAGGAAGGTACAGAGATTCCCGTATACCCCTGCCCCCACATCAACACCCCCACCCAATGGGCACGTTGTCACAGTGGGTGCACCTACATTGACACGTCAGCCCCCCAAAGTCCATGTTTATATTAGGGTTCCCTCTTGGTGGTATACATTCTGTGGGCTGGGACACATCTATAAAGACCTGTATTCCTCATTATAGTACACAGAGTACTTTTCCTGCCCTAAAACTCCTCTGTGCTCTTGCCTATTCATCCCTCCCCCCTTCCTCCAACCCCCTAATTGTCTTTTCTGGTTTAAGGAACAATAGGGTTTAGCAATGTGAGAAAAATGCTTCAAAACCTCTGGATGTTAGGCTAAACAAAATAAAACAAACAAACAAAACCATGGAGCTCTTTACCAGGTATTTTTAGTTCTTAAATTAGCACCAATGGGTGCTCTGATGAGGGATGGGGAATTAAATAGTGGAGGCACCTAAAAGGTCATAGGAGGGGTTAAATTTAGGGAGATTGAAATACAAAGTCACAATTTGTTTATTTTCTTAAAAGCTTTCTTTAAATTTCTTTGTTAAAAGTCTTTAAAAGTTTGGCTTTAATATGAAGTTTTGAGTGGAAAAAAAAGGAGTTAATTTTTTTTTTTTTTTACTTAGGTGATAAGGGCAGTCCGATTCCTTAGATTTAAAACTGAACTGTACCCGTGTGTTTTTACAAAGTAGTTTCCGTTTGAAACCTGAGCTTTCCACATTACTAACCTCTCCCTTTCACAACATTTGAAGGAAAGTCCTGATAAGTTTGATAACGTTTAGTGACCTACTTTACAATTAATTTGATTTTTTCATTTTGAAATAAATGGAAGACAGTACATTCTGAAAACAAAGAAGCAAACGACAATGGGAAGGACCCCCCAAAAGAAGCTGTGGTGTTTTCTCTCCTAACCTTCTTTTTGAGTTCCATGAAGAGTCTTACCGTCTCTAGAGGGTTTTGTTGGGTGTTATTTTTTTGTCTAAACAACACTGTTGGAAAGATGCTCTCTCTCCAGAGGAACATGACAGAGAACACTCAGAAGACCAGCCTGTCCCCACGGCCTCTGTCTGAACTCGCGGCCAAAGCGCCGGCCGTGGCTGACGCAGAGCCAGGCTCCTAGGCTTCCAGCACGTGCAGACGCTCGGGTTTACAGAAACATAGTCTGATGGCCTGAGTGGATTACCGCAGCTGGAGTGCTCTCCCGAGAACACACGGAAACCCTTCTCCATCACATTTGTTTCAGCTGCATTTAGCCACGGACGGCGGAAGGATCTGGGCCGCGAGGCAGGCTCCCTGGGCTGTCCTGTACTGACCACAGGGCTGCGGGACAGGCAGGGACGGAGGAGGGCTCCTGACTGAGGCCACGTCGGTGGGCCAAGCCAGGCTAATATTCAACAACAGGGTTATGCTTAGTAGAGTTGAGTTAAAAAGGGAAAAAAGGAACGAAAATACGGCAAAGTAAACACAGCTGGAAACAAACTAACAAAAAAGTCCCCAGAAAGCAGGTTAAACTGCCTTCAAAGAATCACTATTGCTGTAGAGCTGGGCATGCTGGAGAGCATCTGAAAATGGTATTTGCAAAAAGGTTTATTGATACAAGCAAAGTGAAGAGTTCAGGCTCTTAACTATATAGGTCACAAATATATGATAATTCCAGAAAAGATTTTTCAAGCACTTGCTACCAAGGAAGATTTTTTTTTTTTTTTTTAAGTTTATTTATTTGTCAGAGAGAGAGACAGAACACTGGCAGGCGGAGTGGGAGAGGGAGAAGCAGGCTCCCTGCTGAGCAAGGAGCCCGATGCGGGACTCGATCCCAGAACCCTGGGGTCATGACCTGAGCTGAAGGCAGACGCTTAACTGACAGAGCCACCCAGGCCCCCCAGGGAAGAAGATTTTAAATCTAAATTGCTTTGTTCATCTATCTACTCTGATCAGATTGGCCCAAGAAACTATGACGCCCTGCCATTTTGTCTGTAATATTAACTGAATGCTAAGTGTGTACAAAAGATAGCCAGTAAGAACAAAGGGCAAGTGTTTTGTTCCTCGGGTCCTGACCCACACATTTCCCCACCACCAGTGTGTTTCTCGGTCTGTGACTTGCTGGATGAGCCTAGGCACGATGAGGGTAGGAGTGGGTAGAGGAATAGGGGAAGAATAGGTTTTTCTATCCACATGTCTCCTCATTGTGATGTATCAGAGATTTTGATTTGGCTCTTGGAATAAAAGGAGAAGCAAAGGAAGTAAAACATGACCAAGAAAACCTCCTTAAAGACTCCCTCATTCTCTTGCTAGGACGGCTTTCTCACCAAGTCTGTCTCTCTTTGCCCTGAGCTGGGTGGAGAGCATGGCCCCAGGTATCGGATGTCCGTAGTGTCTTATGAAAGCTCTGTACCTACCACGGAGTGGAGGACAGTTAATCTTAAAAAAGGAATTTTAAAAAAATGTGCTGTGTGGACAGTGCTGGGGAAAGTTGGAAGAATGACTGACGTTGGGGTTTGGGGCTTGTGCTTGAGGGTGTCCCTGGCTTTCACGCTGGGCTTTCTGCCACGGTTGTCAAACTTGGCCTTCTTCCTGGTCTTTGTAGCCTGTGCCCTGAAAGTGAGCCTTGTCTTTGGCACCAGGTCTCATTCTGGTATGAAGAAGTAATGTGATAGAAACCAGTGTTTCAAGAGAATTAGTTGGTATGATTTTGAGAATTTTAAAAGTAGGTGAAACTGTTTTTGTTTCAGTGAATACGTAGATTCTCCACTCCTAGCAGTCATTAGAAAAAAAGAGAGGATGTTACCCTGGGAGAGTTGGATATTCCACTGTTCTGACTAACACAGTCTTGGCTATTACACTGTTAGGAACATGCTAAAATCAAGCTCCTAAAGTAACTGGGAGGGGTCTAAAAGGAGTGGTTGGTTATTGAAAGAATAGGCTTTGTTATCGCTATTTGTCATAGAGTAACACTTCCTTCTAGTCTGTTAAAAAAAGAAAAAAAAATGAGGTAGCACAGAAGAGGAAATTACAAGCATGCTCTCAGTGCCAGATGGGAGGAAGTAAAAGTGTTCACAGATGGAGCTAAAAGATTATCCCATATCTTCTTAATTTTGCATCTGGGCAGAAAATCTGATTTTCAATATCATCTCTGTTTTTTAAGTGAAGCTTTACAATTTTTGTTGTTTATTATGTTTCATTCATTTGTCTTATTTTTCTTACATTGGAATTGTGTAAAAATAGATGTGTTTGTTTTATAGGTGAACATCATTCCAATAATTGCAAAAGCTGACACCATTGCCAAAAATGAACTGCACAAATTCAAGAGTAAGATCATGAGTGAACTGGTCAGCAATGGAGTCCAGATATATCAGTTCCCCACAGATGAAGAAACGGTGGCGGAGATTAATGCAACAATGAGCGTAAGTCCTCAAGTTAGGAAGAACCTACCAGTAATTTTCCTGAAAGCTTTTCTTGGTAGCAGCATTGTAGAGTGACTAGAACCCTGGACCGGGAATCTGATTCTTCAGTGTGGTCCAGCCCTGTCACTATGGCAAGGCATTTAACCACCCTGCTCCTCAGTGTCTCCATCTGTCAAATGGGAAACTTAGGCAAGCTAATCTCCAGTTTCCTTCCCACTCCAACAGATAAGATTTCTACAGCCAGTCTTGTGGGAAGGGAATGCCTGCCCGCACCATCTCATACAAAGCAGCTTACAGGAAATAGATCTCTGCTCGTTTCTGGCATTGTTGGCGGAAATATGTCCACCTGCCTCATTTTGACTTCTGTGATGGGTTCCTGCCTTTCCCTCCTTTCTGCTTCTCCTACCCTTTCCTGAACCATTGGGTTAACTGGCAGTCGAGGTATAATTTCTTCACCTCACAGGCAGGATGGTCAGAAAAGAAAGGACAAAAGCTTCAGCAATTCTTAGGTGCACCTGCGATACGATGTCTCGTGGTGAGCCTCCATGCTGCCCGCTGACGCCTGCATCTTTCCCACTGCCTCTTTTGTATCTCACAGGCATGGCTCATCTCTGGGCCACAATTACTATACTTTTTTTTTTTTTCCACTTAGGAATGCATAACTTCTGTAAAAGTAGCGTTCTTTGCACATAGTAGATGCCCAATGATGGTTTTTGGAATTCTTAAAATTGTAGCTTAGCTTCAGTGAAGTGCAATTAGAAGCTATTAAATAAGTTGCCTTTCCCTGGATACGTGCTAAAAAATGATCCAAAAGGATGCTATTGGCAGCAGAAGTCAGTCTAAGTTGTGGTAGGTTGAGCTATGTTCTACTTCCCTTAGATCTGGTCATGAAAAGTGTCTAATGAAGTCATTAAATGCACTAAAGGCACTGTTGTTGTTGTTTTTTTAATTAACAGCTTTATTGAGATATAATTGATATACTGTACAATTTACCCATTTAAAGCATATAATTCAGTGGTTTTTAGTATATTCACAGGGTTGTACAACCATGGCCACCATCAATTTTAGAACCTTTTCATCACCCCAGAAAGAAACTGTGTACCTTTTAGCAGTCAACCCTCTAACCATTCCAGCCCTAGGCAGCCGCCACTCAACTTTCTTATCTCTGTGGATTTGCCTATGCTAGACATTTCATATGAAGGGGACTCCTACTGAAGCTCATCTGGAGAATTAAATGCCTTGGTCAAAGCCAGCTAATAGCGGCACTGAGATTTCAACCCTGGTCCCACATCTGTGTTGTTTGCCATCATAATTTAGGAGAACAGGGTTATACCACAGAACTCCTTGTTTCTTCGGTTCAACACACAGACTTTTCTTTTTTTTTTTTTTTCTTTTTCTTTTAAAGATTTTATTTCTTTATTTAAGGGAGAGAGACAGAGAGAGCATGAGCTGGGGGAGAGGGACAAACAGACTCCCCTCCAAGCAGGGAGCCCGATGTGGGGCCCGATCCCAGGACCCCAGGATCACGACCCAAGCCAAAGTCAGACGCCCAACTGACTGAGCCACCCAGGCGCCCCCAACATACGGACTTTTTTATGTAGTGCTGTTTCTTCCTTAAGTTATTCCTGATATGCCTAGGACTTTGGAAGTCAATGCAGCTCCTCCCCTCTCTGGGACTATTGTATGAATTTAAAATTTAGGAGCTCATTAAAGCAAAGATAGCCCAGCTCCACTCTGTTCTAGTCTGGTCACAGTCTGAGTTGTATGACCCACTGTGGCTGCCATGCTCCTGTGGTCAGGATAGTAAAGCCTCTGGAACTTCTGGAAACTGGGAAGCAGACTCTTCCTGAGGAGATGGCCTGAGGGGGTGTGAAAGGAAGGTTGTCATAGGGGAGAGTGACTGCTCTTATTCAAAAGACAGAGCTGAAACCAACAGTGAACGGCAGTGAGGGGTTTGGCCATCAGGACCACCGCAGCATAGCAAGCACCCCGTGGAAGGAGCGTGTTCCCACTGCCGGGGGGTGGACCACAGATTCTGAATCAAAGCACTTAGAAGAGCTGTGGTAGAGGGAGTTCCTAAGCAGGATCGAAACAGGTAGCATGTGAGGTCTCCTCCACGTCTAGAACTCTCTGGTTGTGGGTACCGAGAGCTTTCTTAATAATCATAGCGCCTGACGTTTCTGACATCTATGGAGCATTTACTGTGCACCAGCCGCTGCTCGAGCCTTCATTTACATTTAGTGCCCACACCAATCCCGTGGGTAGGTATTCAGGTGAGAGGAGACGGCAGCCCGCCCCTCACGTGGCACAAATGTCAGCGGGGCCGATGGGAGTGACGCCTGCGGAGCAGCTAGCTCGTGTTACGGTGTTGTCAGGAGCTCGGGTGGGGCAGCACTGGTTTATTCTGTTGCAGAGCCGTGATTTGGGATGTCAGTGTAGGATTCGAGAAATAACGTGAATGAATATCTTCTAATTTTTTCTTTATTTCTCTTCCCATCCTCTTAAATCATTTTGGATGGTCATGCAACTAAATTTGTGTTAAATTTCTTGGAAAGAAAAGAGCCATGAATCTTGGCTCTTTCTCTCTTTATCTGATTAATTGAGCTGGTTGTCCCAAATTAATCTTGTTCTTCAACAAGAAATTGTTTTTTAGGCTCTCCATTGCAAGCAATTCCTGGTGATGAAATCCCACGTGATAGGTGGAAAACAGATTTCTTTGGCAGTTGCTTTTGTCCCTTAGGGTGAGCAGAGAAAACGGTTTTCTTGGGTCATTACACCAAAATGTTGGCTGGAAGGGTCCTGGTGCTCCTCAACTTCAGGGAACATGTTACAGTTCCAGACTCAGAGTCTGAGAAAGAGAATGTGCTTTCTTCCTTTCTCCAGAGTGTGAGATGAACCAGAAAATAGAACTATCTTGAGCATCTGCGAAATACCACTTGGGCAGCCTGGGCTGAGGGTTATGCCCTCTGTGGGAGAGGATTTGGCTTTGAAACATTCTTGTCTTTCTCAGCTTCTCTGCAGTAGAAGAGCAGTGGATCAAGGAACTCGAGATAATATGTCTCGGAACAGCCATTTCAAATCTTCTTATTCTTATATGCTAATAGAAAAAAGGTGGAATTACTATCCCTTTCATCCCCTCCTCCCAGAATGTAGCCATAGGTACCAAAGAAATCAATGTGGAACAGTCCGTTGTCTTGAACACCACCTCTGCTTGAGATAAGTCTGGGCTGCAAGGCTTGGGCCAGTAATTTGGTCTAAAGTGTATTTCTGACTTGAATTTTGTGCAATGGCCAACTATCTAAAGCAATGCTGTTCAATAGAAATATAATATGAGTCACACAAGTAATTTAACATTTTGCAGTAGTCACATTTAAAAAGGTAAAAAGGGGGTGCCTGGGTGGCTCAGTCGGTTAAGCATCGGACTCTTGGTTTCGGCTTAGGTCCTGATCTCAGGGTTGTGAGATCAAGCCCCATGTCGGGCTCTGTGCTCAGCATAGAGTCTGCTTGGAATTCTTTGTCCCTTTGCCCTTCCCTCTGGGCTCTCTCTCTCAAAATAAAGAAATAAATAAATCTTTAAAAAAATGTGGCAGAGGTGGCATTATAAAAAAAAAAGTAAAAGGGAATGTGAAATTAAAAGCCTTACTGAATATATTCAAAATAGTATCATTTCAACATGTAATCAATATAAAAATTAATGAGATACTTTGACAGTAAGTCTTTGAAATCCAATGTATATTTTATAATTACAGCATATCCCAATTTGGATGAATACTCAAGTTGCTTCTAACATACTTGAAAGTTTTTCAATATGAAATAACTACCAAAAAGATAAGTTTCCTCTAATGTTTGCACCCACATTGAGCAAACTGGTTCTTTTCTTAGAAGATTTGAGTTTGAAGCAAAATGAAGTGTAGTCCCCAAACAACAGAATTTTATTTAATGGAAAAATATTTTATCTTCCATTTTAAAATTTAAATGTAAATGAATTAAAAGTAAATAAAATTAAAAATTCAGTGTCTTAATCCCACAAGGCTCATTTCAAGTGCTCAGTGGCCACACATATTAGTGGCTGTGGTCTTGTACAACACGAGTCTGAAGCTTCCTGTGTGGGTGCAGACTCCTGCCGCTTCCCTTGAAGCTAGCTCCTATCACCTAGTCCGTATTTGGTTGTAGAAAGGGTGGGGTGCACGCAGCCCAACCCCACTGACCTGCAGAGCCCCGACCCTCTCCTCCCTCTCCTACCCTCCCTCCCTGTTTTCTCCTGCCACCAAGTGAGGCCTGCAGAAGAGGGCGGAGCTGGAGAAGGTAACTCGTCTCTGTCCTTGTGTCGCTTCCCAGGTCCATCTCCCATTTGCCGTGGTCGGCAGCACCGAAGAGGTGAAGATCGGCAACAAGATGGCAAAGGCCAGGCAGTACCCCTGGGGTGTGGTGCAGGGTAGGTGCGCAGTACGGGAAGGGTGTCTTCACATTCAGCCCCTGCGGTGACTGTCCACGTTCCTTCCCTCCCTGCTGTGTTTGGGGAGGTGCTCAGCCGTAGGCAGGAGGAAGAGAGCAGTAGGGTTAGACACATGACAGTCGTCAAGCGAGGAAGCAAGACACGGTGACCAGGTAGGTAGACCGTGGGGAGAGGTGAGTGCAGAGCCCTAGTGCCTGTGGTAGCCCCTCAAGAATGTTGGCTTGTGCGGCAAATTCAGCATACATTCCTGATGGAAAAGAGTTCTTGCCTAGCAGTTTCAGCCACTCTCATACCAGTTTCACCAGCAAAGTATAAAGAAGCTGCAAAACGTTTCTTGTAAATAAGAGGATACTTGTTTCTCCATTATCTCTGGAAAACTTGTCTTCCAGTTAAATGTTATCTCAGTAAATACTGGAGAATTATAAGGCTATCTGACCTAGTTTGGCACTGTGGGACATGACCACAGTCTCTGATCTAAAGAAGCTTCCCATATGTTGCTTGGTTCCCATATGTTGCTCCCCTTGTACCTTTTGAAGGAAGATGCCCAATGCTAGAGGTTAAGTAGGATCACTACAGAAAATTCCTTCATTGGTTTAAGATCTATCAGTCCTCCTTTTCTTTTGTTCTGAATAAAGGCAATACATCTGTGGGTTTAAGATCTATCAGTCCTCCTTTTCTTTTGTTCTGAATAAAGGCAATAAATCTGTGAGAAGTGAGAAGAAATTACACCTTTGGGATTCCTGGGAAAATTTTAATTTTTATGACTATTACCTATTTTTCTACAATAGAACTTTTTTCATAGTGTTGATAAAATTAAAAGAAGCGGTATGTAAGAACTGCCTTGTATACTTCCAGGGGGCATGGAGTAGTGGAACTAGACCTGGCTTTGCAGCCCGATGTTGGGGTGTTTAAATGTAGACTCTGCTACCTCTACGCGGGAGGTCAGCATGCTCATCACAGCCTTGCTTCTGCATCTGAAAGGCAAGAGTCGCAATGCCTACTTGGCAGAATTATTCTGAAGAGTAAAGACCATATTTACAAACTTCCTCCTGCAGTGCCCTGCCTCAAGCAGGCCCTCTGCAGTCACTCGTGTCATCAGTGTCATGGTCCGTGTTGTCAGCAATCTTGTCCTCATTGGGAAGGTGAGGTGAATCCAGTAAAGGTCTGCAGATGGCTTTGAGACTTCAGAGATTTCAGGAGCGATGGTGATCACCTCTTGAAAGTGTCACTTCAGATTTTGGGGACATCGTTGCTAATAGCCACCCCCACCTTCCCATCTCTCGCAGTTGAGAATGAAAACCATTGTGATTTCGTGAAACTTCGGGAGATGCTGATCCGTGTGAACATGGAAGATTTGCGAGAGCAGACTCACACCCGCCATTATGAATTGTATCGGCGCTGTAAGCTCGAGGAGATGGGTTTCAAGGACACTGACCCTGACAGCAAGCCTTTCAGGTATGAGGGCACCTAGCAATCAGCTGTTCCCTGGATAGTGGCTTGAGTGGTGTGTTGGTGCATCATGGAAATGCTTATTGGATTGGGGCGCCTGGGTGGCTCAGTTAGTTAAGTGGCTGACTCTTAGTTTCGGCTCAGGTCATGATCTCAGGGTTGTGAGATCGAGCTCCACGTTGGGCTCCGTGCTCAGTGGGGAGTCTGCTTCAGGATTCTCACCCTCTGCCCTTCCCCCTGCATGGGCTCAGGCGTGTGCGCATGCGCACACACACACACACACTCTATCTCTCTGTCTCTCAAATAAATAATCTTTTTAAAAAAGAAATGCTTGTTGGATTAAGAAAACAGTGACAGAGGGACCTGGTGGGGACACATTAGTAGCATAATTGCCAGGCATCGTGATCACTTTATTGGCATTATCTCAACTACCCCATGTAGTTGCTGTCATCATCCTCCTCATTTACAGGTCAGGACACTAAGGCACGGAAAGTGTAAACAACCTACCCAAGGTCCTGTAAGTAGAAAGTGAACCCCTGCTCTGCACCACTCTACTCACAGAGGCACAGGGCCCAGCCCAGGGGTTTACCGAGTTGTGGCCGCTCATTCCAGCGTGCTGCGCTCGTGGCTGCCGGCCAGGTCTCCCTTCCCAAGGCTCTTCCCAGCTCTCAGTGGTTCAGTATAATGCTAGCTACTAATGAGGAGGAAGGGGAATAACTTGTAGAAAATGTCTTGTGTATTTTCCCACATCATCGATGGATGGAGACCAAGAGGCCCAACGTGAAGGGGAGAATACCAAAATTAATGTAGACTTAGCAGCCTAGCAAAGGCCCCGTCGCTGTCAGAACCTGGTGGTGGGGGAGGGGCGGCAGGGGCTGAGTACCTTGGCCACGGAGTGGTAAGGGGAGGTGGGGATCCTGGGCCAGATTTACCACCTCTGGGCTCGGCAGAGGATTAGCTTTGTCCTTCCTGGGCCCACACAGCAGTCTTAATGGAGATTTCAGTTGAGGTGATGAGAGGTGTGTCTGGGCACACAGTAGGGGCCGCAGTTCCTTGGAAAAGACTATTTCCTCCTCTGCTGCCTCTGTTTTTGGCATTTAAATTAAAATTCCTCCTGCAAGCCCAGGGTAAGTGCCCACTAGGAGGCGGAGTTGCTGGGCGGTTCCAGCTGGCTTCTGCAAGGCCTCCCTGACTTCTGGGACTCTGGGATGGTGGCAGATGTCATCCAGGCCTTCTGACTTGTAGACAGTATGCTTTATTCACACATCTTCTGCTCCCATTTGGTTCCATTTCTTCTGGTCTAAGGTTTCTTTGTTTTGCTTTTTGTTTTTATACCTCACTATAATCTCACATTTGTTTATTTTTTTACTGAGGTATAATTAACATACAATATTTTATTAGTTTTAGATGTACAACGTAGTGCTTCAATGATTCTGTGCAGTACTCAGTGCTCACCATGAGAAGTGTAGTCACCAAGCAACATGAGTACAGTTTCATTGACTATATTCCCTGTGGTGTACTTTTCATCTCCATGACGGATTTATTTTATAACTGGTACAAACTTGATCTGTTTCTATCTTCTTTTATTTATATCCATCTTCCTCTTTATTTCATCTATCACACCCCTCCCTCCACAACCATCAGTTTGTTCTTTATATTTAAGAGTCTGGTTTTTGTTTGTTACTTTGTTCATTTGTTTTTGTTTTAAAGATTTATTTAAACACTTGAGAGAGAGAAAGAGAGAGAGAACAAGCAGGAGGAGGGGCAGAGGGAGAGGGAGAGTGCACTGAGCACAGAGTCTGACTCAGAACCCGATCCCACGAGCTGGGATCATGACGAGCCGAAACCAAGAGTTGGACGCTTAACCGACTAAGCCACCCAGGTGTCCCTATTCATCTGTTTTGTTTTTTAGATTCCACATATAAGTGAAATCATATGGTATTTGTCTTTCTCCGCCTGACTTATTTCACTTAGCATAAGTTCCATCCATCTTGTCATAAACAGCAAGATCTAATTCTTTTTTTATAGCTGGATAATATTCCATTGTGGATATATGCCACATTTTCTTTGTCCATCCATTTATTGATGGACGCTTAGGTTGCTTCCCTATCTTGGCTGTTGTAAGTAATATTCAATAAACATAAGGTGCATATATCTTTTCAAATTAATATTTTTATTTTCTTTGGGTAAATATCCAGTAGTAGAATTGTTAGATTGTATGATATTTCTATTTTTAATTCTTTGAGGAACTGCCACACTTTTCCAGAGTGGCTGCACCAGTTTACATTTCCACCAGCAGTGTGTAAGGGTTTCCTTTTCTCCACATCCCCACCAACACTTGTTACTTCTTGTCTTTTTGATACTGGCCATGAGGTGATATCTCATTGTGGTTTTGATTTACATTTCCCTGATGATGAGCAGTGTTGAGCATCTTTGCAGGTGTCTGTTGGCCGTCTGCATGTCTTCTTTGGAAAAATGTCTGTTCAGATCCTCTGCCTATTTTTTAATTGGATTTTTTTGGTGTTGAGTCGTATAAGTTCTTTATATAGTTTGGATATTAACCCCTTATCAGCTACCTCATTTGCAAATATCTTCGCCATTCAATAGGTTGCCTTTTAGTTTTGCTGATGCTTTCCTTGGCTTTGCAAAAGCTTTTTATTTTGATGTCGTCCCAGTAGTTTATTTTTGCTTTTGTTTCCCTTGCCTGAGGAGACATAGCTAGAAAGAAAAACAAAGCTGGAGGTATCACAATCCCAGATTTCAAGATATGTTACAGAGCTGTAGTAATTGAAACTGTGGTACTGGTGTGAAAATAGACAGAGAGATCAGTGGAACAGGATAGAGAGCCCAGAAATAAACTCACACTTACATGGTCAGTTACTTTACGACAAAGGAGGCAGGAATATGCGATGGGGGAAAGAGAGTCTCTTCAACAAATGGTGTCGGGAAGACTGGACAGCTACATGCAAAAGAATGAAACTGGACTGCTTTCTTATACCATACACAAATATAAACTCAAAATGGATTAAAGACCTAAATGTGAGAGCTGAAGCCATAAACTCCTAGAAGAGACCACAGGCAGTTTCTCTGACATTGGCCGTAGCAACGTTTTGTGGATATGTCTCCTCAGGCAAGGGAAACAAAAGCAAAAATCAAGTACTGGGGGACTGAGGTTTCCTTTTTGATAATGAAAAGGGGGAATAGATTATAAATATACATCCAAAGCCTTTACTCTTTTCCCTATATAAAAAAAATAAGTAGAGGAAAGTAGACTTTCTGAAATACTTGCTCTCATTTCAGTTACTGGGAACTCTGGAAATGGTTTGTCCTCTTAGAAATCCATCATTTAAACTCAGATGTCCATCTTGGTGCAAGCAAGATCATTTGGAGCATCAAAACTGGCTTTGAATCAACTGACTTGGCAAATAGGAAGGTGAAATCAACTTGGTTTTCCATTTCTTGAGAGCCACTACTTTAAAAGGGGCTCAGACTTTCCCTCTGAGGCATTTCCAGCATCCCCAGCACTTCCTATGAGCCTCGGACCACACTGAAGGGGGGGGGTTGCAGTGAGGGGACCCTGCTTGAAAGATGACACAGTTAAGGAAAAGCAAAAGCTGCAGCTGATTTGAGTGGCTTTCCAGAATTTCATCTTCAAAGTCCTCATTCCTGGATGCTCTTAGATTTTTTTCCATGGGAATTTTGGGTGAGCTGGGATGGGTATTAAGTATATTCTCAAAGCAGAGGCTTTCTCTGCAGGTGTACAATGAAGTCCATCCTTCCCTTTGAGCACCCTGTGTCTACCCTTTGTCCTCCAAGCCCCTCTTGTGTTTATGAAGCAGACAGTGACCTCTAAAACCAAGGCTAGGAAGGGGCAGCCATCACCCGAATATATTGTACAGTGTGAAGCAAAAGCAGGGTGAGCACAGTAACAGGCTGTATGAAAGGCTGTACTGGGAAGTACATCGGAGGCCGTAAAGCTGAGGCCGTCCCTGCTGGTGTCCTTGAACCTGCCTCAATTCAGAGTTGTCCTGTGGCAGAATCTCTGTATCTGTGTACGTACCTGTCCAGATGTCAGCTTGCTTTCCGCTGTGCCCATCTTTCCCACCTGCTGCCCTACAGCCTTCTGGACCTTCTCTGCACCCACGTCTCCCTTCCCCTGACCTCAGTCGCTTTGTGGCTAGTGTCTGGAGAAGAGGAGGGGGACGTAGGACCCAAGTGGGGACCGCACCAATCTTGTTCCTGCTGCTTTTCTCCTGAGACACCATTGCCCTTTTCCCAACAATTCCCGTACAAACTGCCCATTCCTTATCTCAGAATGCCCCCTTTTCCTGACTCTGTTAGGTCACAAAAAGGGCTTAGTAACCACCATTCTCTCAAGAGATCACAAAGTTTTCAGGTCCATGAGACCCATTTGTTTGAGGGGAACATGTAGACCTCGGTTCACCAGCTGTGCAGTGTAGTGGGTAGAACTCCTGTCTGAGCTTCTTCATTGTGTGACCTAGACAGATGACTAAACACTTGTATCCAGGTTTCTTCATCTAGAAAATGGGGGATAGTTAGTAATACCCACCTTACTGGGTTATTGTGAGGATTGATGAATTCTCGTGTGTAAATTGCTTCGTAAACACTGGTGATGTGTTCTTTGGCATGCCCTTCACCGGGTAGTTCCTGGGGATTGGAACAGAGAGAGAATTATGTTGTGTGAATTACCAGAATAAAGTCTGAACTGAACTACCTGTACTCAATTCTCCTTCCCTTTGACTTCCATGAGTGACACCTATCCCTGCGTAGGGCTGTTAAAAAAACGAGAAGAGGGGCGCCTGGGTGGCTCAGTCAGAGGAGCATGCGACCCCTAATGTCAGGGTTGTGAGTTCGAGCCCCACATTGGGTGTAGAGATTACTTAAAAATAAAATCTTAATTAAAAAAGTGAGAAAATGAGAAGATAGAATTTGTGGTTTCAATCCAGCTTAAAACCTCATGAAAAAATTGCACATTTCACACTGAGAAAAGGGTGTAAATAACTACAATTAAAAATTAAGTTGAAAGAGCTAAAAATTGCCAAAGACGTCATCTCATTAGGGATGTGTGAGTGGATGACAGAACCAGTTCCTTCTCAACTGGTTTTTACTGACCGGAAGCATTAGTGAGGGTTTCTGGTCTCTTGTTTGCAACTAACTGCCAGAGGCTTCTGGGGACTTTGACCCCATGAGTGTGTGGTTGTTTGAAATCATTTCTTAGTATCTCTCTGTAGTTGTGACTCCTTGGAGTAGGGTCTTATGATTTCCTGAGTGTTGCTTATCATTTCCAGTGTCCGAGTTCAAAGCCTGGTTCATATCCTAGGGCACAGTGATGGTCTGAGTACCACTTTCCTGTTCTGGCCCGGACGCCGAGGCTGCGCTGAGTCTCCTGGCCAAGCCTGTCTGGCAAGGCGTAGTGTTGCTTGATCGCCTTTTTCGAGGACACGGGCTTTCTGACTTTGTGTGGCAACCTTCACTATAAATGGGTTCTGCATCATGATCCAGTGTACAAATTTGGAAGTACAACTGCTCTTATTGTTTGCAGCACACTCTGGTATTTTCTATCCTATTCTGTTAAACTTTTTCATTTAACATATTGGTTAAGACCCTCACTTGGGTCATGACCCATAGTTTGAAAACATATCTCCAGAAACCAGAGCATAAGCTAGATTGTGGCTGGGACTGCATAAGGCAGAGTTATCGTGAGGGTTCTCATATTCTAGGTAGCATTACCTAAAAGTACATTCTCTCTGTGGGTTACTTAAAAAGTTTCCACGATTAAACGGTTTTGGGGAGCTCTAAGTTAATAAACAGGTTCTTGTACGTAAGGACTGTTAGAGCATTTAAAACAAGCAGTGGTTGGCAGACAACTTACATTAAATCACCTGGAAGCATTTTAAAAATACAGATTATTTTGTCTTCGCCTGCCATCCTGAATCAGCAGCTCCAGGAGTGGGGTTAGCAAACTGTTTAGAAATCCAATAAAACATACCCAGGCCATCCTGACATGCTGCCGGGCTTGGGAGCCACTGTGCCTGTGACTCTTCCAACAGGAGACCTCACAGAGCATTTTCCCTTTACTCTCTTGCCTCAGGAACCCCTCTTCTGAAGATCTCTTAAAACTAGTGATCTCCAGAACACATGTTGGGCAGTGTTTCTGTAAAAGGTGTTCCCCTACTTGTTAGAAAGAAGTTGGCAGTTATATTCATTATCATAAAATAAAGTTTCCCTTAAAATTTTGTACCAGGGACAGGTCATCTGCTTTTGGCAGTTCTGATCTAAATAAAGGTGAAGAAGAGTTCATTAGATGCTAACAAGCAAGATCAAATTCATGAATTAGTTCTATCAATACATTTCTATATCTCTGTGCCAATAATTTAAGACTAAATTTCAAGTCCAAGTACTGCTATTAATATTAGCCAATGTCAACATTGGCCAAAATTGTTTTTGTTTCAAAAGATAATATGAAATTCTGGAAACTCGAAGTACTTGATTGTTCATTAACAGGTAGTGTTGAAATTCTTGAGGACAGGAGAACATTTTTTTGTTTGTTTTTCTTTGAGAGAGAGTGCGCATGAGCAGTGGGGGGAGGGGGAGTGTAGAGCGAGAGGGAGAGAATCTTAAGCAGCCTCCATGCCCAGCGCAGAGCCTGACTCGGGGCTCGATGACCTGAGCCGAAGTCGAGTCAGACAGCCAATTGATTGAGCCACCCAGACGCCCCAGGAGAACATGTTTTTAATCAACCAATGAAAGTGTTGATTACAGAATTATAAGCAATCCTAATGAATACACTTTCTAATCATTTACATGCATTGTAAATGTCCTGAATGTCCTTTTTCTCCTTCTAAAAGGACAAGTGTGGATGCAGGGAGGTGGCTCTGCATGGTGGCCAGGGTTATCCACGCGTGCTTTCCAGTTTGGAGTCAGCACTTTGGGTGAATTCAGTCCACGGGTAAAGGTGGATAATCCTGCAGACCCGTGTTACTGTAACAAGTCTTGTTCTAGGGAAAACTGCAAGGGAGAAATAGAAATAACACCTTATCAAATATCAGCAAGTGTTTCTCTGTGTAGGTGTGGATATGGGGGTGTGTTTTCTTAAGTTGTGTTACCAATTTTTCTGTCAAGGTATTTGTTCTGACTTAGAGATAAAGCCGAGTCTGGCATTTGATTTAAAATATTGGGCTCAAAGTTCCGGAGAGAGTCAGGAGGCGGTTGGGGTTTAAGATAAAAATAAAACTCCTGCCTGCTCTATTTACAGTTGGTAATATAACTTGAAGTAGCAATTTTCTATAATATCTTTAGATATACCATTGTCTCTTTAGATGGTTCACTGAATCCATTTTCTGAATTGGGGACTGCAGGGAGGTGAATGGGGGAAGGGTAGTATTTGCCACAGAGGGTATGTCGAATGCTCTCCTCACTTTGCCCCCATGGAGCTCCCACAGTCCTGTCCCTAGAAGGTAAGTGCTGTTGTGTCCACATCTTAGACAGAGAACACTGAGGCTTAGGGACTGTGCCCTTCCCAACATCGGTCAGTAAGTTGCTGTGGCCAGAATCCAAACCCTGGCCCATGTGGCTCCAGTGCCTTTGCATTCTCTCCCTACGCTATGCTGACTTCGTCTCCTAAAAGTCTCTTACTTGGTGTCTGCCTTGTTTGCTGATCTGGAAGATACGGGCCAGCCCAACCCAGGCTTTCCCTGTGTGAAGATACACAGGGTAAGCGTGGCCGGGAAGACATGCCTGAGTGCTACCGCGTGCCTACTGACTCACCCCCGGTTCTCGATGTGCTTGTCTTTCTGATCCCTGCATAACTAAAAAGAAGATGGTGTGCCATTTTATGTGTCCTTTAACATAGTAAGTGGCAGCCTCATCTATTTTTTGGAAGCAATGAGTAGAAATTATATGAGCTGAGATTTCCTATTCAACTTCACAACACTATCCTTGGTTTGTGGCTTTTGAATAGTCTTCAGGAGACTTACGAAGCGAAAAGAAATGAATTTCTGGGAGAACTTCAGAAGAAAGAAGAAGAAATGAGGCAAATGTTTGTGATGAGAGTGAAGGAGAAAGAAGCTGAACTTAAAGAGGCAGAGAAAGAGGTAAGCCATCTGTCTTCCTTCAGGGCAGAGACAAATAAGCGAGGTGTATTATTAATACGTCACATTTTCTAGAACTTCATGCTCTCCTAAGTACTTTCTACGTGTATCTTATCACGTGAGCAGCAGGCTAACATGGTAAGGAAAGCAGGTTAGGTATTCTTATCCCCATTTTAGAGATGATAAAACTGAGAGGCCTGGAGGTTAAATGATTTCTGTAGTCACATACGTAGTAAGTAGCAGAGCTGAAACTAAAACTAGACCTTAGGTCTCCAGGTGTGGTCCCGTGTTCTCTGTAGCTCCGTATTTCCTCAATTTGTAAGTCTTGCAATGTAAGATTTGGGATTCTGGGACCATTATTATTATTATTGTAGTCTGTCAGCCAACTCGGTGAGCTAAACGGTGGAGGGGCCCTCTGCGGGCATGTCCTCGTGCCTGCCTGTCATTGCCCACGACCAGGCCACATTAACTGCTTCCTAGAAGTTGACATGGATTTCTGCTATAGCACTCATTCCATCGAGACAGAGAGAGAGAGAGAGTAATTTATTTGTCTCTGATGTTAGATAATGAGTATCTCAAGTGCATATCTCAAGTGCTTGACCTATAGCTCTGTACATTTCCAAATTGTCTACATAATTTCCTCATCATTCCCTTTTAATTTATCCTTATAAAGACTACTGAAATTTAGTGGTTATTTAAATAGCTAAGCACTCAATAGAGTTTTGCTGCCGAGAAAGGAAAGTTGATCTTTATTTGTTGTTGGCCATAAGTACCAAGTGGTGCTGGATAAAAATCTAAAACTATCTAGTAAGTTTTTTTTCTTAATTCTTTCTGTCCTTCCTCCCTTCCTCCCTGCTTTTGTTTCTGCCTGGTGATAACTTTCTAAATTCGATTTGTTGAGAAATTTGTGAGAAACCTCCCAACAGATTCTTACTCTTTGAATAGCCTATATCCTCTGTAGTCACCGCGTGTGTCTGTAAGTAAATGTATATTATACATTTTGAAAAAGGACCAGAAATAAAGAACTACTCTTACCACTCAGGTAACTTGCTAATTAGGAGCATGGATAATGTTTTTCTTCTTTATGCTTCTTACAATGAATATGTATTTTATTGTCAGTAAGAATGAACAGGATTTCCTTCAGCGCCAAGGCGTCCAAGTCTCAAAGGCACGTAGTAGGGCTCCCCGGGCTGCGCTTTGCCAGATGGTGCTGCCCTCGTGGGACTGACGCAGCTTGGCAGCACGGAGCATGCTTTGATTTTGAACGGATCCACGTGACCTTCAGCAGTAACTTTCCCCTCCCTTCACCCAGCTTGCCCTCCTCTTTTCCTCTCCAGCTCCATGAGAAGTTTGACCTCCTGAAGCGGACACACCAAGAAGAGAAGAAGAAAGTGGAAGACAAGAAGAAGGAGCTGGAGGAGGAGGTGAACAGTTTCCAGAAGAAGAAGGCAGCCGCTCAGCTCCTACAGTCCCAGGCACAGCAGTCTGGGGCCCAGCAAACCAAGAAAGACAAGGATAAGAAAAAGTAAGCGGGTGTCCCCCCATGCTTCGGGGCCCTCTAACAATTTATTCCTCTTGCATGTTTCTACTTTTCCCATTTACAGACTGGAAACTGGTCTGTTACCAGAAAGATAAAAGCAAGTCTTTTCTCTACAGTGCAGGGAAGATGATACAGGTTTTTAAAGTATTTGTAAAGGGTACACAAACATTAATTTATAAAACTTGACCACACGACCAAGCAATCAGGGCTGGAGGAACCTGCCGTCTCCAGTGGCATCTTCTGCACCAACACTAGGACTCTGGAGAAGACAGTCTGTTTCTCTTCACTACTCCCTGGAGACAATCCTCATGACTCTTGGCGAAGGGCATCCTAAAATGATGATTGTTAAGATTTTTCTCTTCTGTGTTGCGAGGCTTGATCAGCCAGTCACGGAAAGTCTTGTCTCCAAAGTGGAAGATTGGGACAAACTGCTAGTGGCCACCTAGTTTCCCCCTAAATTCAACGAGATGGTGAACCGTTTCATTGTGGAAATGGGATCAAAATACCCTTTCTGTTAAGACACCCCCACCCATCCTCAGAGCACACAAAAGAATATTCTAAGCTATGGCCTTGATTTAATGTGCCAAAGGGTCAGGTTCTGCTCTTCAGTTAGTCACTTCCTAGCACGACTGCAGTAGTGGCTGCCTGAGTCCAGTGGGAGAGTTGGGCCTGCCTTGAGATTCTCTCGTGATTTGAAGTGCTGCGTCAGATCACCTTAATGACTAGAGAACGCAGTGCTAGGACAATCACGGCAGGGTTGACAGCACAGTGGGCAGTACGGTCCCTTCTAGGAACACCCTTGTGGCGGCCGGATGGCAAGCCCGCGGACGCTGCCCTCCTGCGTCTGTTGAGCGTGGGGTGCTCTCGGGGCAGCGATACGGCCGTTCGGGACGTGTTTCAGGATCCTTCCTCTTTACCCTCAGGTGCCAGGGTTTTAGGGGAAAAGCTGACAAGTAAACAGTAAAGCTGTTGGTAGTCAACTAGGCAGAGAATTAAAAACTGCAGAGTAGCACAGACTGGAGTGGATCTGCACAACAGCTGAGACCCATCACAGGGGGTGGGGGTGAGCACGCACACTCGCCCCTGCCCGGTCTCCTCACGTTGCCTGTGGCGGAAATCACAGTGCACTACTTTGGGGACGCACGGAGAGGTTTTAAGTTCTACCTTACAAACTTGGACTTTCCAAGCTCTGAGACAGCAGAAAACGTGTCAAGAGAGCAAAGAAGTAAGCACATTTTCTAAGCAATGGAAAGTAGTTGGTGTAGGTGTGGTGTGATTTTAATGGGGTTGGTACAGACCCGAGGGATCAAGGACTCCAAGGGCTGAAACTTTAGTTATGCCAGATTAAGTCTGAGCATAACAACTGCCTGGATTATAATCCAGTTCCAGAAAGCGCTGTGCATGTCGGGAGAGCAGTTGTCACTCCGGTGACATTCCCTGCACAGAGACTCAGAGATTCGTGACTCTTCCGGTGAAGACGAAAGGGAAGTCATTTGGCATCATACCCTTGTTGATTCTAACTAACCCAAGATAAAAATGTGTACGTGTGCGTGTGTGTGTGTGAGTGTGTGTGAGAGTGTGTGAGTGTGTGTGTGAGTGGGTACACGCACACGTGGGTCCACATACATAGGAATGGATGACACAGAAAAAGCTGGGGACTCACAGCTTGGGAAACCCAAAGTCAAGTTTTTCTTACCCTGAAGCACTAATGTGCATAAAGGTACATGTTTTAGAACTAAAGATGTTTATAGAAGACCAGCAACGTTCCGAGGATGTTTTCCCGTTGCCTGGATGTGCCTTTAAGCAACACAAGTTCCACGAGCTGATCCGCACTGTGCCTCCATTGGACAAAAGTCTATGTAGTGACAGGCTTCCCCGGGTAGGGAGGTTTCTCCTTGCCCTTTTGATCATTTTAGGTTATTTTGGTCCCAACCTTGGGCCTTAGCGATGTATAATGCTTTTCATGTTTACATGAAGTATGTGTAAATTCTATTTTAGCCTTATTTATACACTCATGTATTATTAATAGACTTGGACTTCATCTGGTGCACAAGTAGGGACCAGGGTTTGTACCTGACAATGGCACCTATTTTTCTGGTAGGTTCTTAACCTTTTCTACAACTTTCCCATTTGAACACTGAAAGCAACTGCCAGTCGCAGAGCTGAGGTGGAAAAGTTAAAGAGCCCCCCTCCCCCGCCCCCGCCCCTTAGGGCCCCGGGGGAGTTTGGGCTAGAGATGACACAGAAAGTCACCAGGCAGCACTTTGAAAACAAACGGGAGCCTCTTGGCCTCTTCACGTAGCCGGAGGAGATGCCGGGGTCACCATACGTGCCCCTTAGGAGCTGGCTTTGTTTCAGGGAGAAAATTGTTCTAAAAAGAGATGCTTATGTAGGCACTTGCTATGCTTCCGCCTGGAAAATGAACTTAGTGTTTCTAATAGTTTTAAATTCTGTTTTTCTATTCTAATGACACGCTCCTTTTTTAACGTAGGTAAGGCTTTATGCTTCTTGACCCGTAGTGGCCTGAGAGCCCATAGCATTTCCTAAGGTGACAGGCAGAGTCGAGCCAGCCCCGCCTCCTGGCCTCCCTGGCCGGCAGGGTGCCGTCCTTGTTCACGGCGGCCACCGTGCGGCCCTGCCCGGGATAAGTTGTTCAGGGGACAGCGTTCTTCCTTTGCGAAAACTCTGCACGGTTGCCGGGAGGCCTGGGTGGTGACGCTTCATCCATCCCGAGAGGTCTTAAAATCCATCATTTTAAAACGGTCCCCGGCATCCGATACCTACAGTTTATACGGTCATCCGCTCATGTTTTATTTTTGATCCTCGCTAAGGAATGAGATTGCATGGTGCGGACGCGCCTAAGGTGAGGCGTGCGGCTCTCGGGTGGGGTGTTGCACTCCACCTGGGCGAGGGGGCGCCCCCGCGCGGCGGCGGCCGGAACCGCGGCGTGACGGGCCTGCGCCCCTTCCCAAGCACGTCATAGCATGTCCTCCGCCCACTGTACTCCAGTCCCCGAGCTAACTGTTCAAAGACGTTATTGTAGATTTATTCTCTGACTCCAGCCACTCAGAAATGGAAAGATGCGGCTCTTCTTCAGCACCGATGTGATGCCCAAATCTAATAGATAATGTTTTATGTTATTTGAGAAAATGAACATCAAACAGTAAACCCTTCCACGATAACATGGAGTGGTTTCAAGAAGTCACTCATAAATTCTAAATTACATGCAAATGGAAACTAACCATGTGTTCTTTAATTCAGTATTAAAATTTTGCTTTTGCTTGTCATGTAGAATAGCTTACTCAGATTTGTGGTTTTAATTTCTGTCAATTCCATCATCATTGCATGAGCATTCACCATCACCGAATGCAGGTGCTGGCGCTCCTAATTTTCCTTTCTTTTTTATTTATTATTATTTCTAACTTTTTTGTTTTGTTTTTTAACTTGCAGTGCAAGCTTCACATAAAGCCTGGCAAGCCAAGGATGGTCCCGCATTCACCTGCTTTTGCAGTAATATTGTATCTCTGCCATCTGTGTCCTTTTGTTTTATTTTATTTTATTTTTTTTTTTACCCTTCCCCAGACACCAGTAACTATTAACTCATTTTGCTGACTGTTGTTGGGTAGTAGAAAATGATAGAGCAAGAGAGTAACACCAAAAGCTATGTGCAGCTGGACTTTGTTTCTGGAAAGCAGATGATTGGCCTTTTATGCCTGTTCGGAGTGGCAGCAGGAAGCAGGCCTGTGGCTTGTGTGTTGCTTTGGACTGAGGGATGGAGGGTCAATGGCTCCATGTCCGTCTGTCGGGAGAACTCACCGCCTCAGCCACTGAACCATAGCCCCGAATACCCAGGACAACAGTTTGTTTCTCTTGATTTCTCATCTCCATGGGGGCAGAAGCCCTGAATTCCCTCTGCCTCTTCTCCATACCTGGCCCAAACCAAGGTAGCTTCCTACGTAGGCAGAATGGTGGGTCAGCTTTTTAGGACTTTTGCATTTGCATGGATTTTTCATTATTATAATAACATTATTTGACCTGTGTTGTGGGTCTCCTCAGACCATATCCTCTTACGGCTTTAAAAATGTGTCTGAACCCCCCTCTCCAATCCTGGCCAAGTTGGACTGTAATGAGAAAGCTGATTATGTTCCCTTCTATCAGCACAACCTTGACGCTGTCCTAGTCAGCGATCTTCAAGGTCAGGTCAGGTAACATGGCCCCATAGAAGCATCCTCTACTAAAGATGACAGGCTTTCCACAGCCTCCCTACTGCTTACAATAAGCATTCTTTCATACTCTCCATGGGCAATGGCCGATTCTAGGACATCAGTACTTCTAATACTTTTCAATAATCATGAGAAAATTTTCAGAAATATTTCAACTAGAAAATTTGTTATCAACTGTATATCATCTGCAGCCCCAATTCTGAGAGGGGACCTCATCAGTTTCAGGTAGGAATGGGGAGGAACATAACACAAACCCATGAGTGGAGAAGGTAGAAGTTCAGCTGACATCCAGCTTCCTTGCATAGTCTCCTTCTCGTATATGGCAGTAAAGGGAAGAAGAAATAGAACAGCTAGTCTTTCAAGTCCAGTTGTCTTGAAGGAATCTTCTCACCTTTTTCCTCACCCCGACTAGCGCTACGAGCCCATCGCCCCATCAACAAGGATTAGGGCCAGCCCAAACGCCGTGACCCAGACTCCGTACCACATTTGTGTGGGAGGGGGCATATTTAATCTCTTTTCTGTATTGTTCCTTTGTGAGGCTTGTCCTTTCATCTTCTTGATTTTTCTCCCCTCTACTAACAAGAGCCTCCCACCTTCTAACTCTGTAGTCTCCTGTTTCTTACTTGAAAGAATAATATTTCTCATGAACTCCACCTCTCGCTTCCTCCTGGCCTTCACGAGTCATACGTTAGGTAAATAGGACAGGATATACTATATCTCCCTGACCAACACACACATACCTTTTTTTTTTTTTTTTTTAAATAAGTCTCTAGTTGATTCCAATAAAGTTTTTTTCCCTTCTCTTCATCCTCAACCATACTTTTAGGGGAAAGCAGTTATGGTCTTCCATGAACTGATGTAGACCTAATTAGGCAAAGTAAAGATTGTTTCACTGAAGGCCAAACCAGGCTGGGCTAGAACCTGCAAACTGGAAGCCGCAGTGGTGGTATAAAGACAGGCTTAGGAGCTACTGGACTAATGTTTTTGTTTTGCTTTGTTTTTCAATGATTCTAGTCCAGAGCTAGCTGTGGAACAGCCAAATACTAGACAGCATGCCGATTCTAACTGTGGCTGAATTTGCTCATACGCTCTGCACCAGACAAAAGCTTGAATACTTGTGTTGTATGCTTGTTCCAACTGCTGCTTGTGTGAGCATTTTTGTGCCTTGTAACAGAAAATATACTTGTAAGTTCCAAAAACGGTCACCTTAAAATTATCATTTTTAATGCATCACTAAAGCCTTTTTGACAGTGAGCCTAGCTGCAAAAGGCATCCAGCTGACTTTTTGATTCCAAGATTGTTGACTGACTGATTTTTTTCCCCCATGAAGATTTTCACAACAAAAGAAATCATATGGAGAGTCAGGGAATAAAAAATCAAAAGAAAGTTCTAGAAGCTCTCTCTCTCTTTTTTTTTTTTTAACATGTTGCTTCTGAACTCTTTTTCTACCCCCCACTCCCTGGCCCTGTTTGGTTTGTTGTTGCTGCCCTTCTCTTCTTTCTGTATCTGTGCCTTTTTTCACAGTAGTCCTTGGCTCTGCACGGAATAAATGATACCCTCAAATCTAATTGGATGTGCTTTCGCCTTTGCATGTAAGTACAGTAGTAAGAAAACTTTGAGATCTTTCTGACTTTTTAAAATTAGAGAAACAAATGGGATAGATGGGTTCTCCTCCCCCCCCTTTTTTGGAGGGAGGTAGGGAGGTTTTGGTTTGAGTAGATTTTGTTTATTAAGAAAAAAAGAAAACACTAAATATATTTAAAATAGCCACATTTGTACCTTTCCCACGATAAATACAAATTCAACTTTTCCTTGATACCAATATGGGAGTCAGAAATTGTTGTTCCCAGGCTACATTCCACACAGCCTTGTGGGCATCACTGGATATTACAGAGGGTCCTTGGTTCTGACTATGGAGTAAAGCTAGAATAAGAAACTATCACCTTCCTTTGGAGAAAACCAAGAGGGAAATATTTTTTAGGTTAGGTTGCCTTTATGATTGCTTAATTTTTTGCTGATCTTGGTTTAATGGTCTTTCCTTCCTGCTAACTGCTGGCAGTGAACACACCTCTTTTTTTTTTTTTTTTTTGCCAGACAGTTCTAGCTGGCCTCTCCCCATATCTTCTGTTCAACAATAATGACCATTGCTTCTGGATTTTAGGTCCCTATAATGGTTGTATGTGCAGTAGGATGATGGAAAGGCATTTACGAGAATTTACTGGCAGTTAGAGACTGCAGTTAGAGACTATGTTTTCCCAGCTTAGGCTCCTTATTAATTTGTCAAAGTTTTGTCCAGAAAGGGGATCTCAACCAGGGGAACATTTAATGTCACATTGGGCACAGGTTACTTATTATCTTCCTTCTCTGCTTTGTAATCTCACCAGCAATAATACTTATTCTTCATATCTTGTGCACCTCAAATGAATGGACTGGGTTTCTTCACTTTCTTGACATTACCCCTAAGTGTTTCACATCCAGACTGTTGAATCTGGGTTTCAGCTGTTAACCAACCCATGTCATACTGTGTGTGTGTGGTCCTTCCAAACTGTCCTTTCAGATCCCTCTGCTTTGCCATTTGCAAGTGTCTGAAATTGTCAATTCTCAGCTTCCAGAAGTCTTGGTTCCACTGACAGGATACATATGTGATGACTCTTTAGTGGAAATTATGACCTACAAAGTCTAGATTTTATGTAGGTATGAAGGGAATTTTTTAAATAAATGAAAAGCTGTGAACAGCATTAGAACTTTGTCTATTTCTTAATTTTAAAATATGCTGATATGCCTTAAACTGTAGTTGTAGACCATTGTCATTTCGCTGTTTGAAAATAACCAATGTGTTTCTAAAAGTGTTGTGTAATCTACTTTTGGTGTTAATGCAGAATTGTCATATATGTAAGCTGCATGTTAGACACTTGGCTTTTTTAAAAACTAAAATAATTGTATTGATAAGAAGTCTTCCTTTTTTCAAGTGAGGAAGTAATCACATAGCCACCTTGCTCAGTAATTTGGTGTCTGTTAAGGTAGAGAGCGGTGGGCAGGTAATCTCTGCATATATCACTAGTGCCAAGACACAACGTGGGGGAAAATATATTTTTACCCAAACAATGTGTGCCCTCTTGTGAGTTCTTTTTGGTCACTGTTTGGTATGCATATGTACACGTGATTCTTGTATTGGATAAAAGAAATAGGAATGAAAGAGTCTCATGCTTTCCTGCCTTGTCTGGGGGATTTCAAATGCTCCCGTGCGGGCAGCAGCACCTGCTCCGAGATCCTTGCCGTGCGGTGTCCTGTACGTCACGTGTGGTCTCTGCCTCCCTTTCTCCCCCATTCCCACCCAGCCCCTCCTGTCCCGACTGTTGTCCCTGGCGCCGTGCCGCCTCTGGGCCCAGCGGAGGTAGCCGCTTCTTGCCTGGCCTCTGGCTGCTCACCCCTGGCTGTGCTCACGGAAGTCAGCCCTCTAACTGACACACTGCTGTTCTTCCCCAGTTGTAGAAAAGCTCTTTTTTTTTTTTTTAAACTTTAAGAATCAAATTTGAATCTGAATCTTTCTTTTTTCTCCTCTGTAGCTTCTTCTTTATGTAGCCATCCTGTTGACAAGCCCTACTCCCCCCTAATGGACATAGAGCATTAGAAGAGCAGGAGTGTCTGTTCACGCGTGCTGGGGAAGAGTTACCTCATTTCCACCATCGCCTCCTATTCTTTTAAAGTCCGGGTCAATTCCTGCCTTGCTGTTTGTATTTGTCAATGTCTGTTTACAAACCACTGCCCGTAGTGGTTACTAAGGTGACTTTTCACTACCAAAAACAGTAATACTTAATAATGCTTAAAAGGAAATTGAGTGAAAAAGAGAACTTGGGCCAAGACCCAAGGTAGCCATGTGTTGGGATCCTCTTGCTTAGCTGTCATGTTCTTGAAGCTGCCAATCCGAGAACTCACGGACTGAAGACAGCACATACCCTACTCTGAGGTGGTCAGCACCTGCAGGGTCCACAAACTCGATCTCATGTTAACTCCAGACCTCTCTGTCCCATGAGTGACATTCTGAACAGCCCCATCAGGACCCTCAACCATCAATCAGGTCATAAGATCTGGGCAACATTCTCCTTCCTTTTGTTAGTTTTTATGGGTTGTTTTGGAGTTTGGGATTTTTTTTTTAACTTTTGATATTGCATGAACAGAGATGGCTACAATTTTTTTATTTGGAGTGTTCTATTGATGCAATGTTTTTATTTTTCAGCTGACCAACCGCCTCTTGAGAGAGAGAAGTGGGCATCCTTCCTTTAAATTCAGGAACCATTGTTGTTTTATTTAACTCTTTTTCTGTGACCTGCATCCCTTATATAAGTTGTTTTGGGTTTGGGATTCTGTTTTGGGAAAAAAAAATTTTTCCAGTTAGCCAGTTCTGTTTTCTGTATTGGTTATTCAAACTTAGTTTGGTATCAAAATTATGCCAGTTTTAAGTTCAAGAGGAAATTTAAGTGAAGTTTTAGTCACAGAATTCTGCTTAAGAATCTCTCCTCATCTCAGATACAACCAAAAAAAATCCCTCTGCCGTCACTGGGGTTTTGACCTTTATAAGTCTTAATCATGTTTAAAATGTGTCCGTGTTGGGTAGAGGACTTTTCTGCCTCTAGGACTGAATTTATACTTAAAGGTACCTTAAAAATAACTTTCTGGCCCATCCCTGCCTTTTTATTTATTGGGAAGCTGTGCTTTACCTTGTTTCCAGAGTTTTTGTATCCCGGGCCATGGGAACAAACCCCAGGGAAGTGTATAACCTGTCCCAGACAATAGCATCATTACAATGGTTCTGCTCCACATTGTCTTCTCAGTTACCTGGGTGGCTTTCTCTACCATGTCTGTGAAAAATACTAGCAAGTAGCTGAAACTCTCCCCTGGCCAGTGAAGGGATTTAATGTCTTAATTTGAAAAGACTAATTGTGAGCCTTCGTATCCACTCACCTCCTTTTGCAGCTTCCTAGTCTAACAAGTAGCTGTACACAAGCGAGACCTCTTGGTGGCCAGTGGAACAGTGAGGCACAATGGAGATCTCACGTCTGCCTCCAACCACTTACCTGCAGTGCTGTGAGTGGAATGGCATTTTGGCTCCACTGTGGAAACTTTCTTTCAAAACTACAGCGCTTAGGGGCGCCTGGGTGGCTCAGTTGGTTAAGCGACTGCCTTCGGCTCAGGTCATGATCCTGGAGTCCCAGGATCAAGTCCCACATCGGGCTCCCTGCTCGGCAGGGAGTCTGACCCTCCCCCCTCTCATGCTCTCTATCTCATTCTCTCTCAAATAAATAAATAAAATCTTTAAAAAAACAAAAACAAAAACTACAGCGCTTAGATCAGAGGTGGCAGAGGCTATTATAATGAGGTTGGTCCCTGTTCCCCGCCCCCTGCCCCCGACACACAAAGTGTGTATGGGGAAGGGAGCGCAGAATAACATGCTAGAGTAGAGGAGAGTTCGGCTCAACCGAGCATTCTCTGTACAATGCTTTCAGAACTGTGAAGGTGCTGTTCTAGCTCTCCTTGCCCTTTATTTACATCCATCCATCCACCTTCCCCACCCTCTGCCTCTCCCCCTTTCCAAATACTTCATTCTCTGTACTGTACCAGGCCTACATTAGATGCTGGGGATGTAGCCAAACACTACCTCATGAACACAGCAAATTTTTGGAGCAAAAGAAAAGGTAAGCCCTTTCTATGCTAAATTGCTTAAGACAGATTGTATTCTGAAAAGTAAAAGCCCTCTCCTCACTTGCCCTAATTGCTTTTCAGTGGTTGCTTGCTTAAGGTTGCCCTTCATTCTAGAGTGTCTTTGCCCACAAAACATTTTCTGAGAAATGAGAAACCAGTTTACTGGGCCTGTACTTTTCTACTACCCTACTGTTGTGTAATACAGTAAGATCAACAATTCTAGCATTTGACACGCTAGGAAGATTGTACTTTACAGTCAAGGGAAAGGGAGCAGTTTTTCCCATTTTATCCTTAACTCAGAAGCTCCTGGGAACTAAAAAAAACAAGTTGTGAGCTTTTCCCAAGTTTCTCTGGTAAGACATCCTTGGTTACCTGTCATTACGCCTTTTCAATAATCCAGAGATGGCAAGAGGGAGGTCTTTGTCCTACCCATGGGTCTTAGGCATAATAGTGTATCATAAAAACCTCTAAGCTCCTCATTACGGGGAGTGAAAGCTTTTAATTCCTTGATACAACCCACGCTGTTTACGCCTGTACTTCATCTTTTCTGTCTGAATGAATTAGGTCAAATCCAACTCAAACTGAAAGCAGCCAGGTTTGGGGACTTGGAAACTAATCTCAATTGCATTTCTAGGTTATGTTGCAGGACTAGACAACTCAGAAAAATTAGGATTACTTTTGTAAAACTGGTTCTGTTTTTGTGTTTGGTATGAGACCTATCTGGACACAGTCTGCCCCGTACCTCAGCAGATCTTGCTCATTTTCCCTGAGTCCCAGATACACAGGTCCCCTGTGCCTTAAATGATGTGAATTTGTAACTGCAAACGATGTTAACGTTTGGCAACAAGAGACAAGTGTTCAAATGCTCATTCTCATACAGTAAGCCTAAGTAATTCAATTTTTCCTAGAAACTTAAAAAGATGCTTTATTTTCCTAGAAGCACCATCTAGTGGCCAAAGCTCAAAACATTAATATGGAGCATAGATAGGAGACCTCCTCTTATTAACAACTTAAAGGCTAATTTCTAGAATTTTGGAGGCTTCAGAATTAACAGTTGTTAGACAACACTTCACATTAGCAAATATAAAGGGGTAAAAATTCTTAGCTCTGTGGCATTAGACAATTCTCTAACCGTCAACTTGCTAATGCATACCAGGGATACGATCTTTCAGGATGGTGGTGAGAGCAGATGGCACAGTATCTTCCTTCCCTTTCCAGCTGAAAATGTACAAACTACCTTAAGGATGACGATAAGCTCTTCACCCTGTTGGCCAAGAGTCAGCAGCTTAATCACATCGTTAAGTGAAAGGCCACTGTGGTGCTCTGGGCAGTAATGCTCAAGCATGACTGACTTTATTTCAGGAACTCCAGAATCTGAGTAAATTAGGAAGCTTGAAAATCCAGGTATGTACAGAGGACACACATACATGTTGTTTCTAACAAACAGGAGAAAAGAAATGCTGCTACTTAGGGAGCAGACACCAATGTCTTAATTCCCTCAACGGCGGAAACGTTAAGCTCAGTCTCATCAGCTGGGCTGAGTGAAGAGCTAAGCTCTAGCTGGCTTCCTTCAAGCCAAAGGCTGTGTCAGGAACATTTCCAACAAATCGGTTTTATTTTTATTGGCATTTGGGAGCACTCAGTCCTTCCCTCCCCCCACACACTAATAAATCATCTGTAGAAAAGATACTCAGTTCTCCACAGGTAACTTTGAATGAAAAATATTTAGCTGCTTCACTAAAGTTCATCTTCAAGAGTCAGAGGATGCACTTTTTCTGTTAAAATGGAAGATCAGAGAATAATTTATGCCCAATCATCAAGTTTATTCCCTTGCCTTTGTGGAGAGGCTTCATGGAATGAAAGGCTAAGCATCAGGAGACACCAGACAATTACCCATAAAGTTCGTTTCCAAATCTTGGAACAGTTTGTGATGTGATGCGAAGACTGGCATGCTCTCACAAACTGTTCCACCAGATGAAAAGTTACGATTTAGAAGGTGAGAAAAGGACACACAAGAAAAACTCTTACGTCAAAACCTACATTCCTCAGTCACACTTAAATCCCCTTTTCATGTTTTATTTTCTTTGGGCATATATTTGGGATTTTTATCATTTCTGTAGTTGAAATACCAGTGTCTAGCAATCAGGAATTTGTGCCACTTTGCAAGCAGAAAAAAGTTAAAGATAACAAAGGTTAAGGACAACTTTTATTGCTACCAGAGGCTTTTATCATCAGTACATGGTTCTGACTGCAATACCTTCTTCAGACTGCACAGGGAGCTCAGGATCCAGAAGTCATTAAAAGAAATACAGGTAGGGTGAATAACTTTCATCAAGAAAATACTAATAGCTTAACATAAATCTAGGGTACTGAATTCAGTTATTACACGTTACAGACCCCAATCATAGAGCTGCCCCAACATCTAGACAGTCTCTCCTACTGATTATAAATGAGTGAAAACTGATCAGTTACCAAAAACAAAACAAAAAAACCAAAACCTTAGTTGTTACATGTTTCTTTGGTGAGCACCTGGATATATTTATCACAAATTCTTTTATACAAAAGTCAAAAATGCTTTCAACAAATCTAAGAGTGTCCTAATTACACGCCACTTTCAAGTTCCAATTTAAGATAAACAAAAATGAAAACAATTTTGTTTCCAACCTCCAAGAACTGAAATGAGACAAACACAAAATCAATGTGGTCATGCCAGTCCTTTTTCTATTACCGCCTCTCATTCATATGGGGCAATTCTGAAGTACCCTTTTCGGATTAATTTGAATCCTGGATTAAACATGGCTGTCACACAAATAATTTATTCACTAAATCGCTAAAAAAATGATTTTGAGGGTTTCCTAATCAGTGGAAGTCAGGCTATAGATCCACATGCATAAAGTTCATTAAGTATTCAATAAAGAAGCAAGCAAAAATGAGGAAAATTAAATCAGGATGCTGGAGACAGGGTGTGTGCCAGTTAAATTTTGGAACTTTAAACTGAATATGAATCTGAGATGGGTCAATCTCCATTACATTTTAGCAGAGAAAAGGATGGAACTGACAAACACTACAAGATTTTTTTTACTTTAAAAAAAATTTGGATCTTTTGAATTTCACACTTTTGGTCTTTAAATGCTTAAATAATGTTGATTATAATTTGCCACACAAGTAAACGGGCTTTTTCTCTGGCTCACTTCAAATTGGCCTGCTAAGGTATACACCTGTATATAGCCTTTCCTGGTTTTCCCATGTTCCCATTCCCAGAGTAGTCTACCTTAGTTTGCACTGGAAGCTACATGACAGAAACTGGCTGCAAAGGTGGACAAGGGGAAGCATGTCCCTCTTGCCTTGATAAATCAGTGCCACATACAGAACCCACATTTTCCGAAGCATTATCTTCATTATAGAGCCGTTTGAGTCCATCATAGAAGTCATCCACTTCCATCTCCTCTACTTTGCGTTTAGCAGAGGTATGCTTGCACCCACGGGCAGCTGGGGGCTGATGGCAGAAGGCTGCCGCACCTCTGACTGGCACTTCCGGGTTGCTGTTGTCCTTGGAGAAATCTAAATCTGGGCCTGCGACAGAGGAGGGATGTAATCTGAACACTCCTTTGTCACAGGTCACCAGGGTGTGCTTGAGGGGACGGTAGACGTAAACGGAATTTAGAGGCAGGGAAGACTGCAGAGAAGAAAGGTGATGCACCACAAGCTCCCGACAGTGGATCAGTTGGGAGCTCTCCATCTGGGCCCGGAGGAAAAAAACCAGAGTCGATCATTTAATTAATACAGACTACTCTGTCATTTCGCTGGCCACTTTCCCTCCCTGTGCCCTCTGTCCTCCCCAGCTTTCTTTTCTCTCCCCACACCTTCTACCTGAAATTCATCGATCCCTCCAGCCTACCCATCATCTTCTTAGGAAATGTGTCCAAATCTGTACTTCTAATGTCAGACTCTTTGGAACTTAAATTCTGTATTTGCAAATATATGCTGAACGTCTTCATGAAAACAAACTATTCTCTTTTGTTCACTGTATATATCCAACATCTACTTTTGTTCAGTCTGTTCCCTCTGTCTAGAAGACCCTTCAAAGACCCCTCGCCCCACCCTCTTTGCCTCTTCTATTCTCTTCACGAAGACACAGGACAGATAAACACAAAATTCATTAAGAATTTAGGGAAAAAACCAGAGGCATGAAAAAATTTAAGGGATGGGGACAATGATTTGGCTAAGAATTTAAAACAATTTATTTTGTTTTTAAAATAGCAAATGAGAACTTTTGAGAAATAATATTTTTGTAGAAATTAGCAAGCTTGATAACATTAACAAGAAATGTTTTTGTTTAATTTGGAGGTTTCACTAATTCCTTCTTATCCTTCAGGATAGTTCAGGTATTCTCTCTGAAGCCACCGCTGACTCTCCCTGGCCCCCACACCCAAATTCCAGGGGCATCTGTTTCTATTTCAACCTGTCATCATACACCACATTGTATTAAAATAATCTACTTAACCATTTAGCTTTTCCTTTATAGACTATAAGCCCCCAAAAGGCAGGCATTGTATCGTATTCATCTTTATTCCTTAAGTTTCTTTTCTAGCACAACGACTACACATGAAAGGCTTTTAAAATCCTCCCTGTGGACAATCAGTCTCTCTGTCCTACTTTCCCTAGCAACATACATTTCTCCCCTATTCAAATATTTTAGATGCACCCCAGTGCCTACCAGAAATAAGCTAACCTCCTTAGCTTGGTATAAGGCTCTTCACAATCTAACCCCAACCTTTTTCAGCCTTATTTCCTGGCATATCCCAAACTGTGCTCTCCATTTCTGCCAAACAGGCCTGCTCTCTCTATTCTGTGCAAATCTTGCCCTTTCTTACTCTATCCCTGCTCATCCTATTTCTACCTGTTGAAATTATATAACCTATCCCGGCCAGGTCCGGCTAAATGCCGCCATCTCCAGGAAGCCTACTTAGACTATTAACTATCAGGGATCACTTTCCAGTCTTGTGTATTTTATAAGTATTCTTAGACATTTCTTAACCACATCTTATTCATACCCATACAACCTACAGTACACAACATGACTGTCTGCAATACCACAGAGAAAATAAAGGAAAATAGCATGATCTGCAAGAACAACGAACACATCCGGTCACAAGACTGTTTTTATCTCTAAAAATATTCATTACTTGTTACCCAGGAAAGTATCAGTGGAAAGAAGAATGAAAGGCAGATGTTATCATCACAGTACAAATGTTAAAATGCCTAAAATTGTCAGAAACAATACACAAAAATGAAATGACCATTTTTAATTTCTACCATTTGGTTCACTAATTTTTTTCCTTGTTTGAAAGACACTAGGTAACACCCTAAGGGTAAAATACTACTAGCTAGTCTTAGAATTTCTTTTCTTCCCTTAAAAGAATTCATAATACTTAAAGATAGTCCCCAACTATTAAGCTTACAGCTGTAGGCGAGGGCTTATCATGTCCCAGGGATGCAGAACAAGCTGAGCCATGCTAAAAACAAGGAAACAAAAAACACAGAAGAGGGACAGGGCTTTAAAGCTCTTTCAGGAGATAGGTACCCTTGTCAATACTTCAAGAAGCTTGTAAAAGGGAGGTCAGAGAAGTGAAAGACCGAAATTGGGAAGCGAAAAAAAGGCTAGAGTATAAAAATTATTTCTGAAAAGTACCTACTCTAACAAACTGTTCCTTAGCAAATGACTAATACTTGGGGGCCTAGAAAAGTAAAATATTAGAATATTGTGATATTCTAATGCCTTGGTCACTGGGCATAATGCCACAGCAGAATTCTACAAAGTCGAGTTCACACAGATGGTACTGGTTTGAAAAAAGACCTACATTTCAAGTAAAAGGAAGACTACGCCACTATAATCTTTCTCTGTGCAAAAAGTTAAGAGGAAGTTATACAGCTGATCCTAACAACACGGGGCATTTAGGGGTGCCAACTCCCACAGTCGAAAATCTGCATCTCATTTTCAACTTCCCAAAAACTTCATTAATAACCAGTAACAGTCAATTAACACATATTTTGTATGTTGTATGTATTATATACTTACAATAAAGCTAGAGAAAAGAAAATGTTATTAAGGAAACCATAAGGAAGAGAAAACACATTTGCAGTCGTGTACTACGGTGCAGTTCAAACCCGTGCTGTTGAAGAGTCAACTCTAGTTTAGAAAATGACAGGGCAAGAAAGACATTATCAAACCAACACCATCTATATGAACTCTATTTCCATCCAACTAAGTCTTTTGTTCAAAATAACACATCAAAAGAAATTCCTTCTAATCTACTACCTGAATTTGTTCTAAGTAAACAAATCGAGTGTGACCCTTGTTGAGATCCAGTGGAGGAAACAGAACAAGCACCTCAACTGGAATTACTACAACTTCAGACACCAGACAAAAGTCCTCTAACGAAACTGTTATCAAAAGATTTAAAACGAACTCATTCTAATTGCGGGATGTTCAGAGGACATTTATTGTTACTTTTTATGACTATCTTCTCAAATTTCAAATAATGGTTACCATTATTGGTTTAGAAAAACAAACACCACTGTAATGCAGCTCACCAAGGAAGGCGGAACAGGAAGCACGGGAAGTCTGCAGGGCAGACATGCAGATGGGTTACTGATGAAGGGGGCACAGGAGAGGACATACATGACAGGTTCAGATGGCCCCAGGTAAGGCAAGCAGCACGAAGCACTGAAAATACCTGCTGCAGCAGTCTGACCTGAGGCACCTTCAAGAACTGGGAGACCCTGGTGGGGAAGGCCTGCTTCTCTAAGTCTCCACTCTAGTTTTAAACTACACCACGGCCAAGAACATCTGCTCTGACGACTGTCTAGCTAGGGACTAGGGAAATGACCACACTCAGTCAGTAGAGTTAATATTCTGAGATTCTCAAGGTGGGTCACATTAGTCAGAAAGAGAAAGATGTGAGTATAGCTACAGATGTCAAGCAAGGAAAGAAGGGATAAGAGAAAGAGGGGAGCCATCCCAGAAAGGTGACCAACAGTTAGCATGGGAGCTAAGAGAACAGGGGTAGGCGACTAGGAGGAAGGCTTGCCTTTCAAACCAGGAACCCTCGTTGTACTTGGTCTGCAGTCCCGAGCGAACAAAGGCAGAGCCAGTGAGAGCGGCCCCCTTACAGCATGGCACGTCTCTGATGGACACTGGTAGTCCTCTCAAACAAGGACACGGGCAAACATGGCAGAAGTAATTCTGGCATGATCTCACCAATACGTTGCAAAAATTTCCTGTACTAGAACCGAGAATCCAGGAGGAATATTTGATGGCCTTATCACACATCTAACTACAAGATATTAGACCTGGTATTCCCACCTAAACACAGGTGAACTTACAGCAGAGACATCACTGAGCCTTAAAGACTCAGGATCCATCAGGTTTGGGCCACATATATTGGCTATCAGTCCCAGTTGGTTTTAGAGAACTGTTAAGACCAAGTCCCAAAGTCTGTGGTGTTGTTTTTAACTCTCTTCTCCATTATAATTTGAATACCACATGGGGCAGAGGCCTTTTTTCATTTTTTACAATCACTGTATTCCCCAGTGCCTAGATCATAGATTTTTCAATAAATGTTTGTGGACCATAACTATTCGTATAAGAGAACTGAACACTGGTTTCCAAACTATGTCCAAACAGCTTGCAAAAGGGAAGAGGCCATGTGGATTAAGACTGCACCCAACAGGTCTCTGCCCCAAATACATATTAGAAAGTATTACTTTTCTAACTTTATATTCTGGGATTGTGTGTGTACAAGATTTTGCTGGAGTCAAGGGAAGGATTCTAGTTCTAAAAGAAACTCTGAAAACCACCAAACTAAATCTTTAAGGTGTATATGGGAAAGCACTGGTTCTCTACTAAGCAGTCCTGGTTGTCTCTGATAAAGTCCCAAGTTCCCTGAACTGCAGGTTTAAAATAAAGGAGTTGAATGAAATGATTTCTAAGAAGATTCCTTCAAATTCTAAGTCTGTAATACTCCTTCAATAAGAAGGGAACAAATTTCAATGAACATTCTTCTTACAGCACCAAAACACCAGAAGACTCGTGAAAGAGAATAAGCATATCCTCTAGTATTTTTTTAGTGGAGAACAAGCTCTCAAAGCTACAGAATACAAATTCTATTTACAACAG
Organism: Leptonychotes weddellii; assembly: GCF_054177405.1. NCBI lineage: Eukaryota > Metazoa > Chordata > Mammalia > Carnivora > Phocidae > Leptonychotes > Leptonychotes weddellii. The sequence goes on along the minus strand of NC_138370.1, from coordinate 122,514,074 downwards.
TCTTATTATTTATGCTTCAAAGTCTGTCCTTTCTTTGTGACAGTAACACTTCATATAGCAAATTTTCTCTGTACTGGCTTTGGGAATAGGCACAGAGACCAAGTCAGAGCATTTAAACATGTCCGTTGTTCCAATAAAAAAATGGAAAACGAAATGCAGAGGTTTTCTATTAATATCCATATTCTCCCACTTCACAGTCTAATGTAAATGATTAACATTCAATTTCACTTAACAACACAGTAGGTAGGAAAGTAAATTTCCTGTGCCACACTATTGTTATATGGTGGTTTATGATAATTTCTAAAAATCCTCACTAAACAGCAACTATCTCCTAGAATTATTTCCACTCTAGCATTTATTTCAATGGAAATACTTCTCAATTATAACAATCTAAGATATGCTATTAAAAGAAAATGTCTCCCTTGTAAAGGAGAAACAGCCTGTGGTACCACCAACATCCTATGCCTGTCCCGGGGATGTAGAGCAAGCCGAGCCACGCTAAAACCAGTGGAACAAAGCACACAGAAGAGGAATGGGCCTCTAGCTAATATATTGCTCTGATCATCAACGTTTTTATGAAAAGACCCTCAATCCTTCTCTGCTCACAGACTAGGGTCTGAAATTCTCAGAGCTGAGAGGTAGTACTGAGGTACTTACATGTCTGCTAACTTTTACAGTTCATATCTATGACATATCTTATAACACACCAAATTCAAGTATTGTTCTGTTTTTCTTTTATAGTATTCTAAGTTTTGTAAGTTCGATAACTGCAGCTCTTTTTTATTATAAGATGTAATTACTTAAGCTCAGAATTTAAATCTTTTCTCTAAATAAAATCCGATAACATAAATCAGAATAACTTCATCAAATAAGAACAAACAGGGACATATAAAGGGAAAGTAGATCCGTAAGTCTTTTATGGACTCATTTGGCAGAAGGGTATGGTCTGCAGCAGATGTAAACTTTTAAATTCTATTTGGTGACATGAATAGAACCAATAAGCTTATCCAAAGTAGTTGCTCACATATAGCACCTTTACTAACTTTCCATTTGAATGAGAATTTTCTCCATTCAAACTCCTGCATTTTATATAGATAATTGATAAAAAATTTAACTGGCCTATAACATTTTATGCCAATTTGCAGAGAGAAGTGATGGAAAAATCTTAGGCAATAATAGGAACTACCAGGACAAAACCTCTTTCAGAAAGATGGCTTCTACTTGCCAAAGTCTAGTACAAATACTTCACTTTCTAGCCAACAATAAATTATCTGCTTGTCTAAAAAGCAAATTCTTGCCATTTGTTTTTAATTTATCTTTTACAAAATAAGTAGAAATATAGAAAGAAGTACTATGATGAAACCTACAAATGTAGCTAGGAAGGTTCTACATACAAAAGGACAATGTATTATAGAGAATCTTACTAATTTTTCAAGATTCTTAAAAAAAAGATTTTAAGTAACCTAGAAGAAGGGTTGAAAAGAAGCAAGAAAATACTATCTAAGCTTTATAAGAGAAAAAAGTTCACCTAGCTCATAAAGTTTAAAGTGTATATTACTTTACTCTTGTCTCCTCTTCAAAGTGGTTTGCCATTACAAGATTAGATTGTCTCTTAGTTTTATAATCATTTACGTATCCCAGTAAGAGATGAACTTAAAATGGACACTTACTTTGACTGACACCTACCTGTGCTTTCTGAAGCAGTTCAATTGTAAGAGGAAGCCAATCAGGAATAAGTTTCTCCATTTCCAAACTAACCATGGCCAGAGCAAGCATGGATCCTTTGAATTGTAGAAGTTGGTTGCAGGCCATACAGTGAAGGAGTTGCTTGGTAAGGACTGCCAAATGTTGAGAGGGGCTCAGTTTGGGCAAACTGAAAAGTAACTGAGGCCTAGTTGACACTGCAATGGCATGGAACTGAAAAAAGCCACAAGAACATCATACTAGTTTTACTTAAAGTTTTAGGTAAATTATATACAGAAATTGATGTAACCTCAGGTATTACTCAATTTCTTAAGTTTGTAATTTTAGCTTCATGAAATCTGACATAGGATAATATCCTAATTTCTAATTTTTCTTTTTCTAAAAGTCACAACAAATGAGTGGGCACTCTACTTTCCTAAGTTCCTAAGACTACATATTCCCATAGAAAACTAAGAAAACTAAGAGACATTAGATGTATTTACAATGTGAAGAAAATCCAATGGTGTAGCTGTGTGAAGATCCCAATTCAACTTATCCAGTATAATCCTCTCCATCCTCAGAATTTCAGATGAAGAACATCCACAGAAACTGTCTCTTGCCAACACCTTCAGTACTGGAATTCTCTGTCCAAAACAAAGGGGAACGGGGCAGAGTGAAGAGGAGAGAACAAAAATAAACTAATTTTCAGTTTTTGTTCTGGTAAACAGAAAGCAAGTTAATAAATGGAGAGAAATTTTCAAGAAAGAGACATAACTAATTTTTAAAGGAGAATATTTACCTCATCCTCCTCAACAGTCTTGGCAGCTAGGAAAAAACAGCTGATTGCAATACAACTCAAGTATTTTGGATGGGCCTATAATTTTGAAGAGGGAAAAAAGCAACATCAGTGGTTTTTAGAAAGTTAAAAGAGTTTATTTTTAAAAACTAGATATGCACGTCAGACAAGTATGCACAAAATTCTAAGGAATAATTAATCTGATTCCCACCTATTGCTTTCTAAGACCAGGGCTAACTTTTAACTTCACAACCCTAGCCATAATTATATTTTATGAAAATACTAAGATATTATATAGTTAAAAGTTGAACCAATGCTAGTTAGCCAAAGTTAAATATCTATCTAGCAGAGAAGAACTTACTCTTAGAAGACAATTTACTTAATAAATAAAATTCCAAAAATTAAAAATCTATTTATACATGTGTGTATTTTGTAAGCTAGTTTTACTCTCTTTATCTGTCATATCAGTAATACTACCATACTAGATGTTAGGGGAATTAAAGAGAAAGAGACAATATAAAATAAAAAAGACTATAAACCTATTCCAGATGCTTTAAAAAAACTATAGGGTGTTAGCGGGGGAGTAGAAATTTTCTAATTAAGTGTTCACAAAAACAAGTATATATTCAAGTTCCATGGTGAGAAAGAAAGGTTCTTAAATTCATCATCAATTAGTAGGAGGAAAAAACTTTCTAAACGGTTTGACATGCATAGGAAGGCTTGAATTTGCCTGTTTTCCTTATCTAAGATAAGGTAGGTAGGAGTACTTTCTACCTCACTGTTAGAATAAGGGTTTGCCAAACCCAGCATCAGAATCCAGTTTTAAATAACCAGAACAATTAACTCCAATTACATTGAATGATACAGAGATAAGTTACATAACACGAAGAAAACCTGTTTCGATATTTATTTTATACTTAAATATTACATTCCTGTGAAATTAGGGAAACCTTCTGATGACCTGATGTGGCCTTGATTAAGTAACTTATTTAAAAAACACACCAGTGACCACTGCCTCAGTGTAAGTGGCATACTGTCTAGGAACCTTCTAGTCCTCTGCCTATATGAAAAATAAAAGCTGGTTCAATAATATCACTATTTGTATTTAATCATTAATATTAATCAGACATTATGATTTAGAAAGCACTTCCAAAAATACGATGTCTATCTATTATGTCTCAGAAGGGACACCACACAAGTGATATAGGAAGTAAAGGCATATCTTGTAGCTAAGACAGTTTTCCAGGATCCCTTATTTCCCCAAGTATACAACAGGTCAAATCCTTGAGGTAATCAGAGTTCACTACAAAGAAGAGCCCAACAGTTAACAACTGAAGGTAGGCCATGCAACTCCTAAATCAAGGGCACCAATAAATTTCATAGTAAAAATAATCCCAAGAGCAAGTATGATCTTTTTTTTTTTTTTCAACAAAGAGTAGTTCTAATTCCTGGATGTACACCAGAGTCATTTGTGCAGTTGTTTTTGCTTCTTTAAATACAGACATCCAGATCTTACCAACTAGGGATTCAGATTCAGTAGCTCTGGGACAGGGCTCAGGGTCCATACTTTTAAAGAGCTACATAGCACTTTCTTCTGCACAGCTAGGATTGAGGCTCTATTCACTGCTGCAGCCTTGTATGGTCTGCTTTAAGTCCCTTTATTTAAACTTCGACTACATTTTAGGTTAATTGTTTCAAGACAGATTAACCATCTAAGTAAGAGAATTTTAGGCTAGTAACATGACAGGACCCATTAAATAAGAAATATGAAAAAAATGGAATACTTGGCAATTCTCTAACTGATCCAGAAACTTTCCCAAATCTGTTTAAAATGTTTAATAATAAGGTAAGAATCTTTTCTATGACAGAAGCTACACTAAGGTCATTAACAGTTTGTGAAGAACATAAAAACCAAGAAAGGACACTAAGCTTAAACTCATCTTTCTCTGTGAAAAGGCGGTTAGCTAGAGTCGGAGGATGGGAGGGGGGGCCTTGGTAGTGAGATAAAAGTAGATATGTCAGAGAACCTAAATTTCAAGCAATTAGTATCATTATAATTAAGGGTTCTTTAAGTCTCTTAAGAGTACAAGTGTGAAACATAAAAGATAACTGAGTGGCCATCCAAATTCTTCCACTCCATAATTCTTTGACTTCTATTTTTCATACTTAATAACAAAGAGTACAGTATCCTTAGCATTGAATTCACAGTTCCCCCAGCTTACATATTCCTAGGCATACAAATGACAACAAATGAATTGCTTTTTTACTTTTTCATGCCTTGCCATTAAATAAATGCTAACTTTCCGATTTAAATCCATTGAGGGCCTACTATGACCAATTTCACATAATATAACCAATGATATATTATACCAACAGAGACAATATAAAATTTATTCATGTATTTTTATACACTATCATTCAACAAAAATATACCAAACTTATTTTATGCTCAGTTCGTCTTATTATATTCCAAATGCCTGCCTCTAGAAAGTATTTATGTATTTTCTAAACACAACACAGTATAGTCAATAACTAAGTAGTGACAGAAAAAAATGTGTAATAGGCTTATACTTTTCTAGTCTAGTTCACCAATAACATCTAGTACACCAACGTGTTAAAAGATGACGACACATTCTGCTGATGATACACTGTTTGTATTAAAATCAGGAAATCAAAAACTTCATAGGTTAAGTATATGTTATGAATACTGGTAGCAAAAATAAAATTACAGAATACAATTCAAAACATTTCTAAAAATTTACAGCAATAATGGAAAACATCATGCCTTCTTATAGGGACATAGATCATGTCCAAGGTTGTTCACTCCTTGTCACTTTCTAGAATATTTACTAAATGCCCCTGGTTTAGTATATACACCCTCAAACAAGAGGCTGTGTTTAAGTGTATCCTAAAATATTTACCTTTACAGTAGCTAAAAACCTGTCCAAAAGACTGCTAGCCAGAGCAAATGTTTCTGGGTAAAGGTTGAATTGGTACTTGAGTTTGGCCAGCCACTGAATCACTTCATCTCTCTGGGATGGAGAAACATTCTACAAGGGAACAATTAAAAGACAAAATAAAAATAAAAAAGAACAAGTGAGGTTCCAAGTTATCAAGAATGAATTCTCTCTTAAAAGACTAGCAAATGCTATGGAATACATTTATATGTTAAAAATGTTTTTAAGTTTACTCAAAATCTATCAAACTTAAGATGTACAAAGATAAAACATTATGTACTGGTCATAGCAATTTATCAGCATCCAATATTCTCATTGTTTATTAAATAAAATCTTCACAATGTCATCTCACCATATACCTATATTTTAATTAAACAAAGGTGTCCAGAGAATATAACACTTTAAAGGTTAGGTAACACTATTATCAACTGACAGTAGTTTTGGAATTAAGTTTCCCAGTTCTAGAGAATAAGAAAATATAGTGAATTTCTTTCTAAGGCAGCAAATAGCCATTAAACCATCTTAGGAAATGTAAATGGAATATGGTAATAGAATAACAGCCCATTAAAAACAAATCTAAAGTCAACAGGAATAAATTAAAGATATCAGGGACAATAGGTGAATTATACATTTAAAGATCATGGAAGAATACTGAAGGGGAAATTCACCTGAACTAATTTACTAATGGAGAGATTATCATACAAACATATGACATTATTGCTTCCTACATATTATTTTAAACTGCTGAGTACAGGCTTAATTTTTAGAAGCTACACACTTTAATGCAATAATGACTTAGCTATCTTTACTCTTGAGTTTTGTAGGCACTATTAAAAAAATACAAAATAAACCTAATAATAATCTACTTATAATAAATGAAACAGATCCATGAGAACTACTTCAACCAGGTAAACACAATAGAGTAAAGAAATGACTCTTTGATTAGTGGAAAAAAGTATTTTCAATAAGTGAGGGTTCCAGACAAGTAAAGGTTTAATCCAAGCACTGCATCTTTGTAATTACAACCATTTTAGATGGAAATCCTTTAAAATATATTATTCCTCTCATTCCTTAGAAAGTAGAGAGACCATAGCTTAAACCTCTTTCCTGATTACTCTAGGTCAATTTTATGAAATTAATTCCTATATCACAGAGAGATACATTAAGAGCCATGAAAGCAGGGTGGGCTGTGTATCTTAATAATGTATCTCCTCAAACAGATATTTCAGTTGGAATTTCTTCTCTCCTTCCTCTTGGCTTTCTTTAGTGTTGTGAGAAATACGTGACTCAGTGCTCATTATAATCTCTGCCATGGCATTGGCAAGCTAATTTCTCATTTTTTCCCCCAATTCCTGTGTCACTTTTCATTTTGGCACAACATAGTAAAGGGTTTCTTAGTGTTGGCCAAACCAACTAATCACACATTTTTACATCTAGCTAAACTCAGTTATAACTGGTATTTCAGAAGGTTAACTGCCATATATCCACCTTCTAGTCAATTCCTTTTGTCAAATAAAGACCGACCCTAGACTACTGCACAAGAAATACAGACAAGAAATTGAGATAAAAATGGTTTACAACCTCTCACATTTACATCTCACCACCAAGCTGGTGTTAAAACTATGAACAATCAAAACATTTAATTCAGTTCATATTAATAATATATTAATAACATATTAATAATATTCAGGGTGCATCATACGATAGGTCCTGGGATAATGATGAATAAAAAAAAAGCTCCCTGTTTAAACTTCTAAACTTAAAGTCTCATAGCGAGGCAATCAGAAAATGTCAATCAACTATGTTTAGTGTAAAAGAGAGGTATGCACAGGGTGCTAAGGGAATACACTGGAAGGGCACTTGGTCCCATATGGAAGTAGAATGAAAGCTTCTCATAGGAGATAGCAACAAACTTGTTTCTTAAAAGGTAAAAATTGAGGAGAGGATATGATCATGTTAAAGACATGGAAAAGAGCTATGTTTTTTTAAGGCTGTGAACTTTTTTTTTTTTTAAAGATTTTATTTATTCATTTGAGATACAGAGATAGAGAGAGAGCATGAGCGGGGACGAGACAGAGGGAGAGGGAGAGGGAGAAGCAGGCTCCCTGCCGAGCCAGGAGCCCGATGTGGGGCTCAATCCCAGGACCCTGGGATCAGGATCTGAGCCGAAGGCAGACGCTCAACCATCTGAGCCACCCAGGCGCCCCAAGCCTGTGAACTTTAAAGCATAGGAATAATGTCAACCTGGAGGAAATAACTTATTGTCAAGCTCTTCTGACTTGCAAATAAAATCAAGGTGGGTGAAAAAGACTGCTAGAAATGGGATACTCTGAGAATCAGTGGTGTAATTCCATTGATCGAAAAAAAACATAGGCAATTCACAAACTGAAGCTGTGGGCTTGACAAGTTCTGGGTGCACAGAGTAGCAAGGGAATATATGTCCTGCAGAGACTATTGTCCAACATGACAGAGGAAACTGGAGTTAGGCTATTAGAGCCAGGAGCTGAATTCTCTCTCTCACAAAAAGAGTCTGAAAAAGGTGGCAAAACATCATCTGGAGCTGTGGCTTCTCAAGAAAAGTGAGAGGAAGCAGACACAAACTGACAACTAGGCCTTGAGTCAAAGAGCTATTAGCATGGTCATTGGTTCAATAATAAATCATTTTCCACAGAGCCCTGAGCTGCTACCTTAAGATCTAGTTCTGGACTGGGGGCTCCTAAAGGTCCCTGGGAACAAAGTGAAGGCAGTCACAATATTTCTAAATGAAGAGAGTTAAGCATTCAAGAGAAATTAAATTCCTACCAAGACGAGCTTTTATCTAAAATGCCAAAACAAACAGAAAAGTAATGTTAAAAGCCATCCATCCAAACAAATCAATGATAAGGAAATACGTTCACACAAAGAGAAGGCGCCTGGGTGGCTCAGTCGGTTAAGCGTCTGCCTTCGGCCCAGGTCATGATCCCGGGGTCCTGGGATCGAGCCCCGCATCGGGCTCCCTGCTCAGCGGGAAGCCTGTTTCTCCCTCTCCCTCTGCCCCTCTGCCAGCTTGTGTGCTCTCTCTCAAACAAATAAATAATCTTTAAAAAAAAAAAAAAAAGTAATGTTAAGCCATCCATCCAAACAAATCAATGATAAGGAAATACATTCACACAAGGAGAAACAGATGGTGACAGAATCTGATGAAACTGGGGAGGCTTGAAGGAGGTGAAAGAACAATGATCCAGAGTAGTAATGAGGAACAAAAACACCATTAATTCTACCTTCAGCTCAGAGATCCATACAGTGGGGATGGAGGAGAAAAAGATCCCTAAATGACAAATTATATATAATGTGCCTATTTGGTGTCTGACATTAAACAAATGACAAACATATAATTTTAAGAAGTGCCACAAAAGTTGGACATAATGTGCTATAATAGTACGTAGCATAGGGAACACAGTTACATAGAGATTTCCATATCATGGTTATAACTAAATGAGCCAACTTTTAGAAAGCACATAGAATGCAAAAGGCACTCAAATACTAGTTTTGTTCTTTCCCACTTCTAAAAATGCCTGATGCTCTAATGATGCCAGAAAAAAACAAATTTACAAAATACTACATACAAATAATTATTTTAAACCAATTATAATACAACTAGTTATGAAAGAGATCATGACAAATCTTTGGACTTTATACCTTATATTGAAATATGGGAATAGGGTCAAGGAAGCATTCCTGCATGGCTAGTATTATCATCACTAGTCAAAACTAATAACAACAACAGCAGCAACAAAAAACCCCCACAAAAGTTAATAATTTAAGACTCACTCTTAGGGAAGTCATACGAAGATCACTTTTTCAAATCAATTCAAACATGTACTAAACAGTAATTTTATCGGGATAGCTTTACAAAAATGAAGTTCTGTGTCTAAGTGATCCAATTCAGAAGGAAGGACGGGAGGAAGAAAGGAAAGCAGAACTGCCTGCCCACCCTAGAAAGTACTTCCTGGTCAAGGGATCTGTTTTCTTTTACATGGATTCCTCAAATAGGGTTAAGCCAGGTCAGTAAGTTGAACAACTAACTAATCCTCAAGAGAATTTAGAATGGATTGATTCAATCTGGTAAAACACAGGGTTTTGTATTCCACATGCCACTATTCTGATCATTAAAATACAAATCCTCTCTAGCTTTAAACTCTAAAAGGCTCACCATTACCTAAAAGAGTAAGTACAAGCCCCCAGGTGTGGCGTACAAATCCGCATGACCTACCTCTCTAGCCTCACTCACCTTCCATCATTTTCTGCCTTAAAATTCATACTGTAAGAGCAGTACTTGTATTTATGGTGCTTCCTTGTTCCTGCTATGCTATTTTATTACATCACTTCTCTGTTCATACTGTTCCCTCTGGCCGGTACACACCCCCCCTTTTACCTACCGTATTATTTATCCTTCAAGAGTTATTTCAATGGTCACTCCTCACCACACTTTTCCTAATAACTCTAGTTGGGCTAAGTACCTTCCTGTGCTCCCACAGCCTCTCTTGTCACACCTGCAAAGTTCAACATTTTAAAAAAATTACATTTCTGCTTTTGGCTGTGATAGAGTAGGTAGCAACCTACACTCCAGCTGAGAACCAGAAAAGCTATTAGCCACAACCACCACCACCACTGTTTTGAAGTCATCAAAACTGCTAGGACAACCAGGCTTTGCAGAACCAAGATTCTGGAAAAGAGGTACAAGTATCCCCCAATTTCAAAAGTCCATGTTACGTCACTTAGCTTTTACTAAAAACCTACCTTAGGACCTGAAAAAGTCCAAAGATTTTCACTTTTACGAAAAAAGCCAAAAAGTAAAAATAGCATTCAGCATTCGTTTTGCAGCAAGCTGTTACAGAGACAGTGGCATACCCAGAGCAGCAAACTGGTACTACCCATCTCCTTCCCCCAAACCACAACCAGCACCTCAGCCATCAAGCTTTGAATTGTGTCTGTGAGCACCAGGGCTTTATCTTGATTTATTTGGCCCATGTGTTAGCAAGATGTGTCCTAAGATAGCAGAAAAGCCAAAGAGAGGGTCTGGGAACACTCAAAAAATTTCCCTTATAAATTAATGGTAACTGCTTCTTTGCTTTACACCATTTCAGCTTACCAAAGTTTTCACAGGAATGCTCTACTTTCCAATACTGGGGGAAACCTGTAACGAGGAGTCGTCAATATTCTGTAGTAGCTTTTCCTTCAGGGCATTTGCCCATCCTCTTGAGTATGGCAAGAGGCTGAGAGTAAGGGCAAAGAAACCTACAGAGCTTGTGAGACTTTTATAGGGCTAGAGACAAAATTTGGAGACTTAAGGAGCCAAGTGGGGAAAGGAAGGGTCAGAGAACTGAATGTGACACTTGGCTGATTTTCCCTGTAATTTTGGAATGAAATTTTCTGAATGAAGTTCTGAAGGTGGGAAGGACAGGGATGTAAGAAGCTAAGCAAAAGCCTCTGAAAAGCAAGAAGGAGTTCAGCACCCTTCAGCACCCTCCCAAGTTCTCAGGTGGAATCCTTGACTACACTCTAGGAGATGGGTAACACCGAGGCAGATGAAGCCATACCCAACCGCAGCCCAGACTCCCACCAGCATCATCTCTCACTGGGTTAAAGTGATTCATCTCCGGGGCACCTGGGTGGCTCAGACAGTTGAGCATCTGCCTTCAGCTCAGGTCATGATCCCAGGGTGTCCTGGGATCGAGCCCCACATTGGGCTCCCTGCTTAGTGGACAGCCTGTTTCTCCCTCTCCTTCTGCTGCTTCCCCTGCTTGTGTTCTCTCTCTCTGTCAAATAAATAAATAAAATTTAAAAATAAATAAATAAATAAAAGTGATTAATCTCCTACACAGTTGCTACCAAAGGAAGACTGAACCCTTCTTCAGCAACATAACGTCTAGAACCTTTACAATTTTTCATAATGTTCAGCATTCAATTAAAAATTACTGGGCATGCTAGATAGTATAATGCTAAGCAAAATCAGTCAGTCAGAGGAAGACATATACCATATGATTTCACGCATACATGGAATTTAAGAAACAAAACAAACAAACAAAGGGGGAAAAAACTGGACACAAACCAAGAAACAGACTCTTAATTATAGAGAACTGATGATCACCGGGGGGGAGGCTGGTGGGGGGATGGGTGAAATAGGTGAAGGGGATTAAGAGTACACTTATCATGATGAGCAGTGAGTAATGAATAGAATTGTTGAATCACTATATTATGTACCCGAATCTAATATAATACTGTAAGTTAACTATATTGAAATTAAAATTAACCTATTAAAAATATTAACCAGGCATGACAATAGAACTAAGTGACCAAAAACCAAGAGAAAAAAGAAAGGGAAGCAACAAAAAGACCTAGAACTTTGAATTATCAGAAAAGGACTTAATATACAATAGAGGAAAAGTAGGAAGAGATGAAAAGATGAAGAATTTCAGTAGAGAAATGATACCTATTAAAAAAATCTAAAAAGAAATACTAGAACTGAAAAATATAGTAACTGAAATTAAGAACCCAATATGTGGATTCAACAACAAATCAGACATGGTTGGATAACTATGCTTTGAGGAAAACTTAGTTTTAAATGTATATATTTAAATACAAGAACAGGGGCGCCTGGGTGGCTCATTCGGTTAAGCACCTGCCTTCGGCTCAGGTCATGATCCCAGGGTCCTGGGATAGAGCCCCGCATCGGGCTCCCTGCTCAGCAGGGAATCTGCTTCTCCTTCTCCCTTTCCCTCTGCCTCTTCCCGCCTCTACCACCCCCATTTGTGCTCTCTCAGATAAATAAAATCTTTAAAAAAATAAGATACAAGAACAAGTGGAAAATCAATTATTTAAGCATCTAACTCAAAATAAAAAAAAAAGCAAATTACACAAAGTAAACAGAAGCAGATAATTAAAATAAGAACAAAACTTAAAAAAACCAAACATGCAATAGGGAAAATCAACAGAGCTAAAAGACTAACTGACAAACCTCTAGAAAGATGGATCAAGAAAGAAAGCACAGGGTGCCTAGGTGGCTCAGTCGTTGAGCGTCTTGCCTTCGGCTCAGGTCATGATCCCAGGGTCCTGGGATCGAGTCCCACATCGGGCTCCCTGCTCGGCAGGAAGCCTGCTTCTCCCTCTCCCACTCCCCCTGCTTGTGTTCCTGCTCTCGCTATCTCTCTCTGTCTCTGTCAGATAAATAAATAAAATCTTAAAAAAAAAAAAAAAGGAAAGAAAGCACAAATCACCAACTAAGGAAATGAAAAAAGGAACATCGCTATGAACATTTTGATGTTAAAAAGGTATCATAAATAACTTTACAGAAATAATTTGACAATTTAGATGAAATAAATTCCTTGAAAAACACAATTTACTGAAACTGGGAAGACCTGATTAGTCTCACATTTACCGAAGAAAATGAATTATTATTTTCCCATAAATAAATCTCTAAGCTCCCAGTGGAACCTTCTTACACTTAAGAAAGAAATAACAACCCAAACAAACTGAGAGTACTTTTAAAAAAGCAGGAACGTTTCCTAATTCATTTTACAAAGCCAGCATACTTTATTATGAAAACCTGACAAAACGCATTACAAACCAATCTCACCCATAAACATAAATGCAAAAATCCTAAGCAAAATGTTAACAAAATCCACTGATGTAAAAAATATTTAACACCTATTTATAAAAAAAATCTCTTGACAAACTAAGGCAGATAATCTTCTTAATCTGATAAAGATGATCTAAGAAATATATAACAAATATTATACTTAATGGTGAAATACTGAAAACTTTCCCCTCAAACTAAAACTGAGACAAGGACACCTGCTACCATCATTTATATTCAATGGGGTTCTGGAGGCCCTAGCTAATTCTATAAAACAAGAAAAACAAAAAGTATTAAGAACTGGATAGAAAGAAATAAAACCATGATTATTCACAGTTAACATGTCTATGTATAATATACAGAAAATCCAAAAGACTCTGGAAGTGAATTTAGTATAGTCAATATATAAAAATCCATTTTATTTCCATATACCAGTTTCTAGAAACAGCATATCAAAAAAAAAAAAAGAAAGAAAAATCTAAAATACCATTTGTAATAGCCTCAACAAGACTCAAATATCTAGGAATAAACCTAAACTACCAAATATTATTAAATGAAACTGAAGACCGGGGCCCCTAGGTGGCTCAGTTAAGTGTCTGACTCTTGATATCGGCTCAGGTCATGATCTTAGGGTTGTGGGATCAAGCCCCACATTGGGCTCCAAACTCAGAGGGACTGCTTGTCCTCTCCCTCTCTCAAATAAATAAATAAAATCTTAAAAAAAAAAAAAAAAAAAAGATATTGAAGACCAACTTTAAACAAAATGGAGAAATATTCTACATTCATGAATTGGAAGACTCCTATTATAAGCATGTCAATTCTCCCCAAACTGACAGATTCATAATCCCCATTTTTTTTAATTGACAAGTATATTTTAAAATATATATGGAAGAGCGAAGGGCTAAGAATAGCCAAGACAATCTTGAAAAAAAGAACAAAATGTATGCCACCAAACACTTACCATAATGCTATAATAATTACGGCAGTGTGGTATTTAAAGAGCAGCAAATGGACCAATGACAAGAAAAGAGGCAAGAAAGAGACACACAAATATATTCACAGGCCTATAGCAGTCACTTGATTTATAACAAAAGTGCAGGGAAGTAGAGAAAAGTGTCTTTTTAATAAATGGTGCTGGTTCTCTATATGGAATAAAATGATGGACTCCTACTTCACACCATACCCTGCCCCCCAAAAAATCCCAACTGGAATGTAGATCTAAATGTGAAGGGTAAAACAATCAACTTTGCAGAAGAAAATGCAAGAGAGTATCTTCATTACATTAACATTTCTTTAAAAAAGGAAAAAAATTTTGATAACTTGGGTCATTAAAAATAAAGAACTTCTACTGATCAAAGTTCAACACAAAGAGTTGAAGACATCTGTAATACATAGTCTGCAAAAGAGAGAACTCTTAAAAAACAATTAACAAAAAAGACAATTCAGTAGAAACCCAGATTAAAGATCTGAATAGACATTTCACCAAAAAAGTAAATCTAATGGCCAAAAAACACATGAAAAGCTGAACTTCATTAGTTATTAAAGAAAAGCAGATTAAACCCAACATGATACTATAATACACTCACCAGAACAACTAAAATGAAAAGAAAATACCAAGGGCTGACAAGGATGGAGAGCAACTTAGGATTTTCATACTCTGCTAGAAGGGGTCAAAACAAAACAAAACAAAACAAAAAAAACCCACAAAAAATGTGACATAATAGTGGTATAACAACTTTGTAACAATTGGTGGTTATCTACTAAAACTGATATACACATATTCTAGGTTCTAACAATTCCATCCCTAAAAATATATTCAGAAAAACATGCACGTATGTTCACTGAGACATGCACAAGAAGATGACACTAATGACCATCAACAAAAGAGGTAAATTCAAAGAATTATACATGGCAATGAGAATAAATTAATTATGGCTACATGAAGTAACACAGATGAGTCTTACATAAAAAAATATTGAACAAGAGGCCAGTACATACTCTGTGTTTCCATATATATGTATAAAATTCAAAACCAGGAAAAACTAATCTGTTATATTAGGACAGTGTTTTCTTCGTGTGGGGGAGTAGGTGGTAGTAACTACAAGAGGACAGAAGGGGGCTTCTGCAGTGCCAGTAAAGTGGTGTATTTTACAGCTGTACACTTAAGATCTGTGTACTTTTCTGTACATTATACTTCAATAAACTGTTTAAGGAAAAGAAGAAAGAGAAACCAACCTATAGGATAAATAGATTTATTTATTTACCAAATCCACAGATTACACAAGAATGACAAAATCAACATATAACAATCATAATTTTAAAGCCAGAAAAATGGTCAGAATTGACTTTAATAAGAATAAATAACACCATAACTAGGCCAAAAACTAAAAGTATATCTAGCACAAAGGAAACTTTGCTTAAAACTAGAGAAAACAAGGTTTTAAATTTTAAAAACAAGTTCAGTAAGCCGATATGACACTGCTGCCAAAACAATGAAATTTAGGGCTAGTTTAACAAAATTATCAAGCCAAGATAAAGTGAGGCAATAGTTTCACTTCACTGTCCATTAATGACTAAAATGAAATGTCACAACTTAAGAAACACACTAAAAGAGTGTATCTAGAAAAAGAAGATCTGGGGTGGTAAAAGAAATCTTATCAAATAATGGTTAAAAAACAAGGGATGTTCAATCAGGAAAAGAGAGGATGACTTTGTGGGCTTACCACATCTTTGAGTAGATAAAGGGCTACCATTTAAAATAAGACACAGATTTATTCTGTATTGCTCCAGGGGACAAAACCAGAACTAATAAGTAGCCACTAGAAAGAAGCAGTTTTCAGGTTCAATTTAGGAAAATCTTTCCAATAATTTACAGTTTTCCCACAGTAGAATGGACTAAGTATCCAAAGCAGAGAATCACTTACCAGAGATGTTAGAAGGAGAACTTTCCTACTGTGGGGTTAGAGTAAATCAGTGTCTCCCAAATCTAATGCATATTAATAAAACAAATTTCCACAACTGCTACCACAAAAGCCCAACAGGTCTGCATGAGGCCTGGAATCTCTGTAAGAAGCCTCCTGGGTGATTCTCAGCAGCCCAGTGGCTCAGGATCCTGTATTCAGAAACCACATAATTATATGGCCTTTAAGATTCCTTAGAACAGCTTGAAGCAAAGTTTTACCTTTGCATATCAAAAGCACTTTAGCAAAATAGAGAATATCTGAAAGTGCATGTCACTTTGACCAGTCTTCAATTTTTTCTCCCAAATTCATATAGCAAAATTATTGTGTACTCGAAAGTACTATTATTATATAAAAGAACTTCTCTAACTTGGACTAATTATAAAGAAATGATAACGTTCATTTTTATAGATGTTTACTGGAAATCTATTATATGCCAGTAAACAAAAAATGACACAACCCAACCCCAAGGGAACTCACAATCAAATCATCAGGAAATTATAATATTGTGTGCTATCATAAAGAAGTAAAGAGTGCTGTGGGCGCATACAGAAGAGGAGTGATAGGTATATAATATATCTTGTGTGACCACTCTGTCCTAAACTTGAAGATAGGGGATGCAAATTAAAAGAGAATTAATTGTGAGAGAATGATCCAGAGGTAGAGAAAGAAAGACAAGGAAACTGAGGGAAAGAAGCATAACAGAAACCTTTAAAATATTTTATTTTTCCATTTTACCAGCACTTAAAAAAATATTAGAAAAGCTGGAAAAGTATGTTTATGGCTTAACGACAAGACTGTGTTTCTTTTCTGCAAGGAATCAATCAGGAGGGAAATCATGGTTAGAATCAATAGTGGAAAGAGAAACAGAAAAGCCACTCCCTGAGAGTGGCAGAAGAAAATAAAGAAATTAGAACTAGAACAGACAAGCGTCCTTAGGGGTTACTATAGCAAGCGGTTTGAGCTACTACAGCTCTTTACTCTCATCCCAGTCTTATCCCCTATCCCCATCAGAACAAGCCCACCCACATTTTATAAGAATTAACTTTGGCTTCTACTTGATATCACTAAAGGCAAATCCCTAAGTAGTTCCCTCTTCAAAGTTCTAATACTGTTCTGTTCTCTGGTATTACCTCAATAATACTTGTTAAATCACCTACAGAAATAGGCCAGATTAAGTGATAATATAGCAATATACTATAATCTTGGTAGAATATTACCTTCAAAGACCATGTTGTAAAAGAATATTATCACTGGTTACATGTTGACTCAAGGAGACAGCAGAAGGAAGAAATGGTTCTAAAGCCAGCTGTATTAAAGCTTTGAGGCTTACCAGGATGTCAGAACATAAGGGTAAGAATTTCTCTTTTTCTCACTGATGTATCCCCAATGCTTAGAAGTGCTCAGAATGTAGCAGATACTTAATGAACATTTATTGAATGATTGAATCCCCAAGTAATCTAAAATATCACACAAGCACACAAAAATAAAAACTGAAAAACAAAGTATAATGGAAAGAGAACTACATCAAGTTCAAATTATAGCTCTACTACTTATTAAAGTCTTGAGCAAAGTGGGACTACTGCCTATTTCAAAGGATATAATAAGATAGTAAATGTGATATCATATGTAAATGCTCCTACCTTAAAAGATATTCACCCAGGTTAACTTATTTTCAATCTGTTAAATGACAAGTAACAGTAAATGCAAAACATATTTCTTCAGCTTGTGAGAAAGAATGACAGAAGTAGGTTAGTAGAAAATGCATATAGATTTCAATAACCTATGAACAAAGGTTAACCTAAACCAAAGGAGGAACTTAGATATTTGCTATTCATTCACCTACAAATCAAAAATCAAAAATTTCTTGGCCACTATTCTTTATCCCAAGCACAGTGCTAGGTATTAGGGATAAAAAGAGCTTATACAATAAGCTTTGGGAGTGCATAAACTTTATAGTTATTTGTCAAAAATAACAGATAGGATTATATGATAGAAGCATAAAAATTTCTAAAAGAAAAGGCATATAGCTAACAGTAATTGAGAGGTAAGCTGGCTATTTCCCCAGAAATGTCCAACATCAGCATTACCTTAGTAGCTTACTTTAACTCCTTATAAATATTCAAGAAAGACAGAACAAATTTTTGTTTACTAAAGTTAATTTCAGCCTCCCTAGCTAACTATATCTTAGAAATAAAAGATAGCTTACTACTGTTAGTATTGGACTACAAAGAAAGAGAATATATCTACCTTCCTAAAGCCATAACTCAGATAACAAAACAAGCAAACAAAAACAAAAAATTCATTCTTGTTCTATTTCAGAATAAAACAAGGGGAGGTTTCTCAAATAAAGAATAGAGCATATCCTTTAATGGTATATATTTCTTCAATCCAGTGTCAAGATACCACTTTATGACAGTACACTTATTTCTAAAAGAAGTCATCTATCTAGAGTGACGAGAAAAATCATTACCTGATTTGTAGGCATTTTCGGCACATTCACCTTCCACATCTGGGCTTCCCTAGAGATTGCCTTTTCCAACAGGAAAGACAATCTCTGGTTTTCCGAAGGCCCTGGAAACTTCATGATATCCTCTGGATCTGCCTGCCTCCCAGCTTGATGTAGCTACCTATAAAATCAAATATAAAACAATGCTTTTTCTTTAATTATAAAATACGCTGAGCGTTGTATAAATATGTTGGTTCTTATTAAACAATTCATAAAACAAAATAAGAATGTTATGAGGCAATATAGGGTTTTACAGCTCTTTAAAACATATTAAAATGTTACAATAATAATCAGTTACCTAAACATATTTACTTTAAATCTGAAACTCAGTTGTAAAGAGAATAAAAACATGGCCATATAACTGATAGAACTTACAGACTCTGATGAAAATACATGATTGCGTCTCAAATTGTGACAACAAATTTTAAATCATGGGATTTTTATACTAGGTATTCTTAATAGTGGTCCCAAATACTCCTCTTAAAAATCTCATCAGATAAGGGTTACTAACCTTTTTCTTCATTAAATTTTCTTCATTAAACCTTTTTCTTCATTCCCGTATAATCGGTATGAAACCATCCCCTTAAGTATAAAACCATCTTTATTTGTGCTTCCAATTAGTAGTGTCCACTAGCTACACATACGGCCATTTATATTAGAACTGAATAAAGTTAAAATATAATTCCTCAGTCACACTAGCCCCATTTCAAATGCTCAATAGCCATATGTGGTTAGTGGATACTGCATCAGATAGAAATGTTCCTTTTCTGCACTATCACTGGCAGAAAGTTCTACTGGAGAGTGTTGATCTAGAAAAACTCAACAATCAGGTGACTGGCCCTCTAAAATGAGCAAGCCTAAAGAGCAACAGTCTAGATCAGTGCAGGGCAACTGAAAGTCCAGGACCGATGTCTTCAGGTTTAAAAAAAAAAAAAAAGAAAGAAAGAAAGAAAAGAAATTAAGAGATTTGAGAAGTACAACCATGTGTAGAAAATTAGACTGAGGGGCGCCTGGGTGGCTCAGCTGATTAAGCGTCTGCCTTCAGCTCAGGTCATGATCCCAGGGTCCTGGGATGGAGTCCCACATCAGGTTCCTTGCTCAGTGGGGAGCCTGCTTCCCCCTCTGCCTGCCGCTCCCACTGTGTACTTACTCCCTCTCTCTGAGAAATAAAAAAAATTAAAAAATAAAATAAATAAATCTTTAAAAAAAGAAAATTAGATTGAGAAGCTGAAGATATGGCAAGACTCAACTAGATTTGATGAAAGCTAAGGAACTGAAGAGGTAATTAACTTCAGAAAAAAAGATTATGCAAAAAGGTAAATGTAATAATATACCACAACATTTACATAGCAATAATAGTGAAAATACTGAATAGGGACTTTAATGAATAGATAAAACTGCATTGGGAAGATGGGAGGTATTAGAAGATAGAATGAGCACTACATCTTTATATGTCACAGTAGGCAAACCATAAATAATACCTAAAACTGAAATATCAAAAGACAGTAGGGCAAGTTATTTGAAAATATGATCTTAAATAACAAGAGAGACATATAAGCACTCAGAGGTTAACCTGTGAGAAAAGGGTTAGAAAATCCAGTAACAGGAGAATGCTGTTCTTCATTATAAACCTCATATAACTATTTCATTTTTCAACTATGTACCTGTATTATGTATGTGCTTCAGATTCATGGGATTTTTAAAAAATTTAAATACCTAGAATTAACATATGAAAAGTTCTGATTTTTTAAATAAAATTTAAAATTAATTAAAAAAAGCAAATAACAAATTTCAATTTCCATGCTCCCTTCACCCCCAACTCTAGGTACTATCCCTTTCTTATTCATCACTTCACATACTTTGCCTATTTGCTATAGAATCTACTGCAGACTACCTCTGGTTAAATGGATTGTGATTTTTTTCATTTTGCTTCTTTAAACTTCTGAGTTTTTGCAAATTTCCTATAATGAGCATTAAGTACTTTTTATACCAAGAAAAAAACAGTAAATAACAGAGAGGGAAAGAAAGAATACCTAACCCAAAAGGTCCATTTCAAAGGTTACTTCTTCCAAGAACTCTTGATTCTCTAATCTGGTGTGATTTCTCTCCCTTCTGAAAGCAGCTTCCCACTATTTCCCCTATGAAATGATAAACATTATGATACTGAAATGTTATCTACCAATATTATTTTTTTTATCACTCATAGAATCCTGATGAAACAGGGACTCTGCCAAAGATTGGTTTCAATCCTTGGGGCGGGGCCAAAAACAAAACAAACCCAAGTCTAAACTCTCTTTCACAGGCCAATTCTTCAAATGTTTGAAGATGGCTAGCATGCCCACCAATTCATCTTTTTCACAGCTGAACTGTTCAGGATTTCCTCACATGACACATGAGGAATGTGTGACATGTAATGTAATACACCATATGAAGAATCTTTTGCTCTTCTAAATGCAGTCTAAGATCATTAGCTACTTTTTTGAATCCATACCACACTATCAACTCTTAAGACTTTCTAAGGTACACTCTTAGGAAAATTCCCTCTCCACCTGCCCCACCCCATTGTGCACATAGTTTTGGAGCCCGCTTTTTTGGCGGGGAGGGGGGATGACCTTGTTCAGGGCTGTAAATGTATTCTTTTTAAAAAAAGGTCATCTTGTTATATTCCATCTACTGTTACATTCTGCTGAGATGATCTGAGATTCCAATTTTGTTGCCCTGGTACTTTTCTCAGATTTTCCATAACTAGATAAACTCACTATAATTTCATCTAAAGCAGATATAAATATTAACCTTAGAAATGGGAGTGTAAACTAGATGACCATCTGTCCAGAGATCTTTAGAATAAAAACATCTATACTGGATGGAGATTAAACTTGGTTTATTTATTGGTTCTAAGGCTTCTTCTATACCTTATTTTTTTTTTAGAGATTTATTTTTTTTTAAGATTTTATTTATTTGACAGAGAGAGACACAGCGAGAGAGGGAACACAAGCAGAGGGGAGTGGGAGAGGAAGAAGCAGGCCTCCCGCGGAGCAGGGAGCCCAATGCGGGAACCCTGGGATCATGACCTGAGCGGAAGGCAGATGCTTAATGACTGAGCCACACAGGCACCCCTAGAGATTTATTCCTTTTAAGATTTTATTCATTTGAGAGAGAGACATAGAGAGAGCACAAGCAGGGGGAGACGCAGGGAGAGAAGGAGAAGCAGACTCCCCGCTGAGCAGGGGGTGGGGGTGGGGGTGTTCAATCCCAGGACCCTGGGATCATGACCTGAGCTGAAGGCAGACACTTAACCATCTTTAGTCTGTAATTTATTAACTCTTGTCAAAACTTACCAAACTACTTCATTCTATTAGCTATACCCAACAGGGTGGCTCACCAGGATCCCCCAGCCTTCTCAACGCACCCCAATGGCTGGCTGCTCCTGTGATTGCTCTTCCCTCAAAATGTTTCCTCTGAAGATTATTTTTAGGAGGGACAGATGGGGAACAGAGAGGGATACACAGGATAAATCATGTAAAGAATAAGACAGTTCAAGAGATTCCTGTTCTCCAATTTCCTACAATTAGGACCCTAAGTTAGATTCAAATACTTAGACGCTTTAACAATTTTTTTAAAACAAAGGAATCTGGGTCAAAGAAGCAATCACAAGGAAAATCAGAAAATACTTTGAGGTAATGAAAAAGAAAACATACCAAAACTTATGGGATACAAGTAGAGCAAACTATACTTAAAGCAAATCAGAAGAAAAATTAGAGTGGAAATTAATGAAGGAATAGAAAAATAGACAAAAATCAATGAAACCAAAAGTTGGTTCTCTGAAAAGATCAACAAAATTGGCAAACTTCTAGCTACACTGACCAAATAAAAACAGAAAGGATGAAGTAGTAAAATCAGGAATAAAAGGAGCCATTACTATCTATGTTGTAGGGGAAAAAAAGATGTTATAAAGGAATTTTATGAACAATGGCTTGCAAATAAATAGGACAACTCTGCATGAAATGGACAACTAGTTAGAACCACAAATTATCAAAACTACCTTTAAAAAGAAATAGAAAAGCTTAAGAGCCATATAACAAGAAATTGAATTAGTAAACAATTGTCAAAGAAAAGCCTATGCCCAAGTGGTTTCACTAATGAATTCTACCCAAACATCTATAGAAAAATGTTTAAAATTCTTCACAAACTCCTCCAAAGAGTAGAGGAAGAGCTCTTCTCAACTCATTTTATGAGGCCAGTTAAGCAAACATGACAACAGCATTATAAAACTATTGAGAACATCTCTTCTAAACACATATGCAGAATTCCTCAACAAAATACTAGCAAACTCAATCTGGCAACATAAAAAAAGGATTATATACCATAATTGAGTGGGACTTAGCCCAGGAATGCAAAGTTGGTTTAACATTCAGGAAATCAATTAATGTAATACACCATATGAAGAATAGAAAATAAAGGAATCATTCTTTGCTCACACTAGGGGAATGTAACAAAGGATAAAGAGTTCAAATTTCCTTTATCTTTTAAAAATAAGGTATAAATAATCCAAGTGAAAGAAAAAAGGACGGAGGAAATATTCCAGATCAAATGAGACTACAGAAAAATGAAAGTTCAATATCTGACCCTAGACTCAAGCCTGTACTGGGAAGATAAAATGCTATAAAGGTCATTATTGGGCCAACTGACATAATGGGAACATGGACAAATTAAAGTATAAATGTTAAACTTACTACAGTTGATAACTTTACTGTGATGCTGTAAGGACATCCCTATTCTTAGGAAATACACACTGAAATACTTAGGAGAAAAGGGCCATAATATATGCTATATATATGTATGTATGGGAGAGAGAGAGGACAAATGATAAAACAAACGGGGTGAAATATTAATGATAGATGAAACGATAGTTTCTTTTTGAAATTATTTACAAGTTAATAATGTGGACAATCCACCCTCCTCCCGCCCCGCCGGGAGGCCAAACACATTATTGATGGAAGTGCTTATTATTAGCAGGATACCTTTTACACTCCTTTTCTGAGATTCTAGTAAGACAGGGTGCCTGGGTGGCTCAGTTGGTTGAGCATCTGCCTTCTGCCTGGGGCATGATCTCAGGGTGCTGGCATTGAGCCCAGAATTGTCACTGTTGCATTGTTGGGCTCCCTGCTCAGCGGGAGTCTCCTTCTCCCTCTGCGCTGCGCCCCCCCCCATATAAATAAATGAAATCTTAAAAAAAAAAAAAAAAGATTCTAGTAAGACAATGATACAGTGAAGAAAGCACTAGCTTGAGTTTTACTTTTCTTACTGATAATGCATTAGCCTGTTTTCTAATGTGTAAAATAGACTGAGTTACATGAATAATGAAACCTGCTGAATAAACCTGCTCAAAATACACTTAAAATATAATTTTACTGTTTTAAATACTAGAACTTTTTAGTTGTATCTAATTATTTTATGCCATTAATCATATCCAGAATTTTGAATGGTCAGATAGAAGTCTCTAGGAACTAAGAAACAAAAAGACTGTTTTGGTTGGCATATTCCACACACTTCTAACTTTATGATAGTTTAACATTTCTCCTGCCAATCTTTCAATTACTTCTGTTTCTTTCTCCGTGTTTATCATATAGCTTAATGTATGAGTGAATAAAGTTATTGTACGGCATAAACTATACTTTAAATCTAAATACAGAGCCTCCTGCTATTCTAAGGAAAAGTACTGCACGGTGTTGGGTAAACACAGAAACTTCATTAATACAGAATTATTATATTTATTATCACCATTAACACCAACTCCATTTATAATTTTGTACTGATGCAGACTTCTGGATCTTAGTTCCCATTCTAAAAAGAGGGATTTATTAATGTGACCATCTCCTTGACTTCATGCCCCAACCTAATAATTAACTACAGGTACTTGTAATTCCGAAACAGCCCGCTATTTGTTTCCCTAGCTCCATGCCTTTCCACGCAGTTCTTTCAGCCTGAAGTGTCCTCCTCTAGCTGGCACTCCCCTTCCTACAGAGCTGTCATTTGCAAAGGTCTGCTACTAGTACCCTGCCTTCTTACATCTGTACTTAGACATAATTCTACTTCTGCATTTAATTGCTGTGATAATTATTTGTAGACCTGTCTCTCCTACTAACCACGAGTTCTTTGATGGCAAACACTCTCCAGAGTTTAGCACTACGTCTAACAAACAGCTCACACTTAAGTTCTTAATAAGTCAAAGCAATGAGTGCTTACTACTTGGCCAGATACTGTTCAAAGTACTCTGCCGTATTAACTCATTTAACCTTATGCAACCTCATAAGGTTGGTATTATTATTAAGCCCATTTTGAAGATGAAGAAACATGCACAGAAAAGTGAGTATCTTTCATTTTTAAAGTATTATACAATGAGAATAAAACATGTATACACACTCTCAGCTTCCAATCTTGACCAAGAAACATTACAGAGTTCCATTCTAACCTACTAGGAGTCAAACTGCCACATAAACTCCGTCATCTGTAATTGAAAATCTCTACCATGCCTTCCCAACACATGATGATTCTAACTAGTCTGCTCTTCATCAGTATTAAGAAATTTATCCTAGACTAGAAATTCAGAATCTCTCATCTTTCTGGTTCCAGATTAGCAAATCTAAACCCTATTGATTCTTTCTTAATCTACTTACCCACTCCCTTCTATTTCATCTACCACAAACGATGTGCAAAAGCTGGAAGCAAGTAATACTATCTTTAATGTTTTCAACAAATTCATTTTGGGATGGAGACTATATAGCATAGTCAGACTGCTCGGGTTTGAATTCTGGCCACTGGGCTCTAGCTGTGTCACCCACGGGGTAAATTAATCTTGTGGACCCTCAGTTTTCCTCCTCTGTAAAATGAGGCTCCTGAACTGCGTGCCTCACAACGAGTCCTTGTGAGGATTCAACGAGTTGCAAACCGCTCTGAACAATGCCTGTCAGATAAAAAGCTTCAACAAGTGTTATTAACAGCACACTCTGCTCCTCAAACGCTGAGACCCTCCCCACTGACAGAATAAAAGCTAAATACTTAAGCTTGACATTCAAAGATCTTCAGTCTGATTCCAGTCTACCTCCCCAGGCATACCTTCCACTATTTTGCTACCCAATTCTCAACTCTTGCCCAAATGACCTGCAATGGAACCTCTAGCTCAAGAGAGGACCGTTCTGCCCTCTTTTCAAAATTTCGGTACTTTTCTACCTGCCCTTCAGAGTTCAACTCAAATCTCACCTCCTCTCCAATCTCCCCCACCCACCTAAACCTGGGGTAACGTTCCCCTCCCCCCCGAATTCCCGCAGCACTGGCCGTTCAGCGGCTCGTTTGGCATTCACTCCGCTTTGCAACGTAAATTACACTCCTCTGGCTCCCGCAGTAGCGTTGAAGTCTAAGGGTGGGGGTGTGTCCGCTTCTTTGTGTATGAGACCGGCTTACGGTGCCTAGAACGTGCACGAATGGGCAATCTGCTGTTGCTACAAAAGTTACTCGCTGACGGAAAAACTGGCCCGAAAGGGAACACGACAGAGCCGTTTACAAACTGGGCAGGTGCCGAACAGTTCTGGCATGGAGAGGAGAGAGTGGGGGGTGGTCCCGAAGGTTTCCTTTGAAGAGGGGAGGCGGAGGCCGGGCCTTAGCCAAGGAGCGCGCGGCTCCGGGAGCTTCCCTTCGGGAAGCGCGGGGTGGGGGGTGGAGGGGCCATGGTGGGGGGGGCGCGACGCGAGGCGCGGAGACGCGAGTCCCCCCGCCCCCTCACCTTCTCCTCCTCTTCCTCCTCCTCCTCCTCCTCCCCGGCGGAGCTGTAGGCCTCACAGTGGTGACGCGGGGTCATCCGGGTGCCCGTTACCACCCCATTTTCCTCAGCGCGCGGCGGCGGGGCGCGCGGGACAAGGACGGGACCGACTGAGGAGGGAGAAGAGGGGGAACCGGGCCGGGGGGGGGGGCGCGGGCGCTGGCGATCGAGCGAGACGCACGGCTGCGGCCGGTGGGTCAGCGAATTAGTTCCATGACTCCCCCGGACCTGAGGCTGCCGCGGCCACCGCCGGTCCCACTCCTCCAACCACCGCCGCTAGTGCCCGGGTGGGGAGGGGGTTCCCTCTCGCCATAGGGCGGCGGGGGCCGGGGAGAGGCGGGGAGTGAGACCGGCTCTGCCCCTGCCCGGGGGAAGCGTCTTCGAGGGGAAATGGTGAAAGGGGGGGAAGGAGGGTAAAAGGAAAAAAAAGGAAGGGGAAAGGGGGGAAAAATAAGAAAAAGCGAGACAGAAGCGCTGCCGCGTCCGCTCGCGGGGAAGGCTGGGGAGGGAGGGGATGGAAGGAAGAAGTGCCGGCTTCCTCAGCTCCGCCCTCGCGGACCGATTCCTAGACTTCTTTACGCCCTGTAAACAACGTTGAAGTGGCCCTTCTCCCTCCCCTCTTTTCCTTTCCGTGGCCTTCACCGTCCAACGGACGTACAGAGAACTCCGGTAGAAAGCCGGCTGTTGGAGACGGGCGGGGGAAGTCTTTAGTACTGGGGTGGAAGAAAGGAAGACATTTCCTACGGGCTAAGGAAAGTCAAAGGTGCGCGGACTCGTTTTCCTAGGAGAAGCGGAAGGGCATATCAGCATCTCACGGTGACGTAAGCGCCCTATGCTTGCTGGCAGAGGCGTGCGGTGCCCGGAGAGTGCACTGCGCATGCGCCCCGGGGAAGAAAGAAGAGGCTGAGTGCTCCGCTTGGGGGTGGGGTTCTGTCTGGATGCTCTTTTGGCCCACCGCAAAGCTACCTAATGTTATCCAACCTGATAAGTGTCTAGGGCTTGTAAGAAGAATTTATTGGGAAGGGGCTGGTGTTCTGTTGTGTAAAGATTTTGCATTCTTTGTTGACCTCGCAAAAAATTGTCTATTACGTATAAGTAGAATTGCGGTTTTTTCCGGTGGCACGTAGTGGATGGAGGTAGACTGTCAGGCACTTTAGAAATGTGGCAGTTTTGAGGATCATATTCTTAAGCACCGTCTTGGGTGTTAAAGGCCTTTTAAAACGGTAAATGATACTATTGATGGCGGGGAACCTGCTTGGTAATGTGCCAAGGGAATTCTATTCACTGAACCAACACATCTGAGTATTTGAGTAAGTTTTATTACCAGGTGTTTAACGAGTATGTGGTGACATATAAATGTGTTTTATTTGAGGTCCTTTTACTCACCTATGGTAATTTTTGGCTCATCTTTTAATTGTTTTAGTTATAGAAAGAATATGTGGAACTACAGAAAGTTTTGAAAGAGGAAAGGGGGAAAAAAAACTCAACCATTTACAGGAGTAGTCTCCTTTGTGTTTTCCATTTCTGTTTTTTATATGCCTATTTTACCAGTCATTGAAAAAATTTGTATCGAGCTTATTCAGGTGGTGAATAAGCTCTAGCAGGGTTAAGCTCTAGCAAACTGGAAGTAACCAAGACAGAAATAGCTCCTGCCTTCATGGAGTGTACAATCCAAACAGGATAAATATTAAGCTAATTATCATTATCTAAATTTACCCGGTACATATTTACCCAAAGAATACAGAAACACTAGTTTGAAGGGATATGTGCACGCCTAAGTTTATTGCAGCATTATTTACAATAGCCGAACTATAGAAGCAGCCCAGGTATCCATCAATAGATGAATGGATAAAGAAGATGTGGAATATTACTCAGCCATAAAAAGGATGAAATCTTGCCATTTGCAACAAGACTGTATCTAGAGAGTATAATGCTAAGTGAAATAAGCCAATCAGAGAAAGACAAATATATGATTTCACTCATTGTGGAATTTAAGATACAAAATAGCTAACGAAGGAAAAAAGAGAGAGAAACCAAAAAAAAAAAAAAAAACCAGACTCAACTATAGAGAACATAGTAGGGTTACCAGAAAGGAGGTAGGTGGGGGGATGGGTGAAATAGATGAAGGGAATACATAGTACACTTAGCTGATGAGCACTGAGTAATATATGGAACTGTTGAATCATTATATTGTACACCAGAAACTAATATAACACTGCATGTTAACTACACTGGAATAAAATGAAATAAAAAAAATTACCCAGTACATTGACTTGTATACGTGTGCATGAATTCCCTCCCTAGAATATAAGGTCAAGGATGGCAGGGATCTTGCGTGTTTTGTTTCACTCTGTATCCCTGCATGTAATAACCTTTCAATATTTGATTACTAACTGAATAAACAATTACCAATATCAAAAGTATTAAGATGGAAAATTGCAGACTACCATGGAAATACTTAACCTTAGGTAGGGATATCAAAGAAGGTTTTTCTGAGGAAGTGACATTTAAGATGAGACTTGAAACCACTGGGCAAAGAAGTGGGGGGAAAAGTGATACAGGCAGGGGAAACAACATGTACAAGGGTTCTGAAGCTAAGAGGTCGTAAAAAAAGAATCTCTGAAAGGTAGTGTATATAGCTGGTCCTGGGAATTGAGGGGGAGAGAATTGAAGTCCTTAGGTCCATAGGACAGAGGAGGGGATGGGAAGCCCAGGAAGGATTTTAAATGGGCTTTATCCTTTTTTCACTTCATGTAGCCTTTTTCCATATTACTATGTGGTTTTCCTTCTACATGGCCAACATTTTTCTGCAGAGTATTTTTGAGAGTGTAGCATTTCTGCATAATACCTTTGGGAGTGCAGCATTATTACATTGTTGGACCATGATTTTCACTCCTATAGGAATCATATAAATTCTACTTCGAGGTAGGTAGCCAAGAAAAATGAGAGTATGTCCAAGCAAAAACTTGTCCATGTAGGGTGCCTGGCTGGCTCAGTCAGAGCATGCAACTCTTGATCTCAGGGTTGGTAAGTTTAAGCTCCGTGTTGGGTGTAGAGATTACTTAAAAAATAAAAGATTTTAAAAATTAAAAAAAAAAAACTTGTCCATGAATGTTCATAATAGCATTATTCATACAAGCCAAAAGGTGAAACAGCACAAATGTCCACCAACTGATGAACACATAAATTAAATGTGGTATATCTAAACAATGGGATATTTGGCCATAAAAAGGAGGTATTGATGTATGGTGTAACATGGATGATCCTCAAAAACATATATAGTCTTTTGTGACTGGTTTCTTTCACTTAGCATAATGATTCCATTTATATGAAATGTCCAGAATAGGTAAATCCATAGAGACAAAGGATTAGTGGTTGCTTAGCCTTCAGTGCAGAGATGGAATTGGGGGATGATAACCAAACGATGTTAGGTTTCTTTTTGAGGCAAACGTTCTAAAATTGATTGTGATGATGGTTGCACCACTCTGAATATACTAAAAACCATTGAATTGTACACTTAATTGGATTGAATGAAATGTGAATTATATATCAATAATGCTGTTATCAAAAAAAATGAAGGAGACAAAGAAAAAGAATCCAATTAATTGTCATTCATAACCTTTTTTGGATCATTCCTGGGTCCAGTGGTCCTTACAGTTTTATGGATTTTGTTGGATACCAATTGCCAAGTTGTTTAGCAGAGGGGTCAAACCAATTAAAATGTAACTGGGAACATTTAAGAGCTTCTATTTTGTTATATACTTAACCTTTTTGAAGTTTAGATTTATTAAAATGATCTTACTGTCTGTGAGAGGCCAGTGACAATCTAGCCTACAGAACTGTAAATGTAATTTCAAGTAATTAATAGGTGGTAAGGAACAAGTTCCAGTTGTCCTAACAGAAACTGTCAGCATTCTTCTTCTACACTGTTCACTCGTAAGAGCTTACTTTTAATCAATGTCTCTTTTTCCTTAATAACTGTCACATTGCTTTTACAATGGTTGTAGTTGTAAAAAAATGGGAAGCCTTTGAAATTCCCTGAGAAAATAAATAAGGCATATAAAGAAAATATGTTAATATCCATTTATTGGTATGGAATTCATATTTTTTCATTTTCTCAAATCTTGTTAGAAATGTTTCCCTTTTGTCCTAATAGTAAAAAAAAATAAGTATCTTTCTACGTGGCACTTGCAAATAATAATAACTAAAATGTATTGATTACTTACAATACAAGGCATTGCACTTTTAGTACATTCTCTCATTTTTAGCCCCACAGCACTCCTCTGTAGTAGGTGTTTTTTGTTGTCCCCATTTTACAGAAGATAAAGAGGTCAAGTAAATCTGCAAGATTGGTCACCCAGCTTGGAGAGGCATAGCCAGGATGCAAACCTACCTTGTCTGACTCCAGAGCCTGCTGTGCTTTCAATTACTACCCTTTCCTGCCTCACCCTGTGGGTATTTCTGGCTTGCATTAAATCTTTGAATAAAAATACTCACCCTCTGGTTATTTTTGTCTTGCCTTTAATCTTAGAACATATATATATATTTTAAGTTTTTAGTTAGCAGTTTATATTTGTTTCTAGAGAGTTGATTTTTGCTTAAAAAGGGGTTATTCAATTTTCTTAGACTTGTTTTATTTCATGACTGGAATATTGAATCTTGAAATAAGGAACATGCCTTGCTTCAAATGCAGAGTGGTAGAGTAAGGAAACACCTGAGAAATAGTGTTACTGTCATAGGAAAGGATCTGCTCTGAAATGCAAAATGGTGCCAAGTGAGACCTACCCACCCCCACCTCACCACCACCACCGCCCCCCCACCCCCGCCCTGCCCCGCCTTGGAAAGTCTAGGACAACTGAAGGGAATCAAGCTGATGAGCACAAAGTGGTTTGCCATTCTTAATCTTTCAAGAAAAATAATTAGAAGTGCACTGCATACATTTTTGTGAGTATAGAAGACAAGGCTACTAAATCTTTAATGACAGAAATTTCTGGTCTCCTTTGTCTTAAGTGAAACTTTTAGGGTAATGTTCCCAGCAGACAATTTATGAAGGTACTGTCTTGTAGGAGAAATATGGAGGCCTACAGGAACAAAGGAAATGATTTATTGTCACTATAATCACTTATCTTTAACATCTGCTTGCACTTAGGGATCCTTTTTACAGCTTCCAAAATATGTTTTCATTAATCCCTACAGTGACAGAATATAAGAGGAGTAAACCTCCCAAATAGACATCAAGAGGAAAGGAGTCCCCATTCATCAAATAGTAGAAAGACCTCCTACTTACTATGAGGTGGGGAGAAAATGCTCAGGCAAAACAAGTCAAAAATTCTAAAATAGGAAACCACAAGCTGCCTTCCAGACTTTACCCTGAATGTAAGCTGGCTTTAGGTTTCTCATAGGTGCTTATTTAGAAAGACCTCACCTGAAGGGATCATTGGTTGCATGCTTCATTAAGAGGGCCCTCAGAAGTCAAATAGCAGCCACCTATTTGAAATTTGTAAACCAAAAGGTCTTCAGTAGAAAAATACACCATTAAATAACAGCACTTTACTCTTTCACAAACTGTTTTGAATTCCTGAACCACCAAATTTAGTAAATTCAGAAAAAAATCCTTTTTTGAAAATTGAGATTTTATTTATTAGAGAGAGTAAGAAAGCACAAGCAGGGGGAGCAGCAGAGGGAGAGGGAGAAGCAGGCTCCCCGCTGAGCAGAGATCCAATCCCAAGACCCCAGGATCATGACCCAATCCGAAGGCAGACACCCAACCGACTGAGCCACCCAGGCACCCTAAAGATGTCTTATATAATCAAACTGCCAATACACTTTGTCTCTTGTCAAACATTTATGGGGGATGTATGGAGAAAAAGGTAAACATCTTCCAAAGTATATTTTTAGTATCATCACAACATGTTTACTGCAACCCTTATTTCTTCTGAGTAAAGGAAAAGAACTGTTTGGGGAATCAATTTAAATTATCCACAATCAGGGTTTCCAAGACTTCTTTCTCACATAACTAAGCTACTTTTATTACCAGACAGTGATGTAATAAATACTGAGTCCCGGTTGCATACTGGGCTCAGCACTGTTAAGAGATTGGAAGGTGAGTTATATATAGTCATGTTTGTAAGACATTTATTTGTTCAATCATTCAGTAATTCAGCAACATTTACTAGCTGTGTGCCAGTGAGCAAGTTAATCAGCTTCTCTGTAACTTGACCTCAGTTTCATCATCTGTAAAATGAGGGTAATAATTATGAGAATTAAATGGGACAATATTTGCAAAAGACTTAGAACAATGTATGACACAGGAAACACTAATTGTTAGCCTAACTTAAGAGTCCTTTATGTGCCAGGCTTGAGTTTGATTTTTTTTTTCCACAATACAGTTAAAGATGGCCCACCCTCAAGCAGCTCTCAGCCATGCAAGGGAGACGTACATGTTAATGAACGTTATTAATAGAACATGAGAAGTTTTATAATAGTTACATGTAGAATGCTATGGGGAAACAGAGAAAGGAGAAATTCTGTATGTTGGTTAGAGGATGCTTCTATAGACTTGCATGCACCATTAATTATTTGCTGTGTGTCAAATTTACAAAATTACACTTAGTTGTGTAAAACAAGTATTTGGTGTCTCACACAGTTTCTGAGGCTCAGGAACCAGGAGTATCTTAGCTGGGTAGTTCTGATTCAGGGTCTCTAATGAGGCTACAATGAAGTCGTTGGCTGGAGCTGAAGTAATGAAGGGCCTGGAGAATGTGCTTCTAAGTTCAGTAAAGTGACTATAGGCAGGAGTCTTCAGTTCTTGCCACTGGGCCTCTCCAAAGGGCTGCTCATGAACAGGCAGTTGGCTCCCCCATAACAAGTGATGAGAGAGACAGAGACAAATGGAAATGGAGAGATAGAACGCCAAGGTGGAAGCTGCAGTTATTTCATGACCTAATCTGGGAAATGATGTACTATCACTTCCGCCATATTCTACTTGCTAGAAGCAACTCACTAAGTCCAGGTTATACTGAAGGAGAGGGGGATTAAACATGAAGGGAAGAGTATCAAAGAATTTGTGAACATCTTTTTAAAACACTGCAGGTACAGAAGGAAAAGTAAGGTTTAGCTATGTAGACAGGAACAAACTTATGACAAGCAAAGAAATAGCAGAAACAAAAGAATAGAGAATCGAGGGGAAATTGTTATGAGGAAATGGACTTAGAGAGGTAAAGTAGCTTTCCTATCATGTGTTAAACAGTTAGTGAATGGGAGAGCCAGGATCTGAACCCATATTTCTGGTTATAGAATCCAGATCTTATCACTACCTATATTAGGCAAGGTTCTTCAGAGAAACAGAACCAAAAGGTTGCATCTATGTTGATAGCCACATCTATATCTATATGGAGAGAGAGAAAGAGAAATTTATTCTAAGGAATTAGCTCACATGATCATGGAGGCTTGGTAAGTCCAAAATCTGCAGAGTAGGCTGGCAGACTAGAGACCCAGAGAAGAGTCGCCGTTCAAGTCCAAAGGCAGTCTGATGACAGAATTCCTTCTTGCCCAGGAGAGGACAGTTTTTGTTCTATTAAGGCCTTTGACTGATTAGATGAGGCCCACCCACATTATAGAGGGTAATCTGCTTTAAAATCCAATTTAAATGTTAAATCTCATCCAAAAAAACACCTTCACAGAAACATCTAAAATAATTGTTGACCAAATATCTGGGCACTATAGCCCAGCCAAGATGACAGATAAAATGAATCATCATACTACCCTATATGGTAGAGGTAATTTGGGGTTCAGATTGCAAAGGGCCCCAAATATCATACTAAGCAGTTTGTTGAATTTACAATTAACCAATAGCTCTCTCATGGCTCTGTCATGTCTAACCAGACATGACCTTGAACATCTGATAATAGTGGAGTGTTGCCATAGAATATTATAATTCTGTTAGAGAATGTATATTGGACTATTTGTCTATCAGGCTTCATCTTCAGTATGTTTTGACAAATGAAAAATTTGGTTTTATTGACACTATACTTTTTCCTTTCAATACTTTCCAGTCCACATAGTTTTAGTAATTAGCCTTTCACATATTTCAAAATGTTTACTCATTTCAAAAATATTTTTCTCTCTTATTTATTCTCCCCATTTGGACTTTTTTCTCTTAACTTTTTCTTTTGTTTTTGTGCCTTATTTCAAGGATTCTTTTCAGCCATACCTCCTACCAGAGTGAAATATGAAATTAGGAAGGAAGACAAAAATGTACGTGGGAAAAAAAGAACCCAGTTTATATACCAGCTGGACTTGGTGGTTCTAAAAGTATAAATATTGTTGAAGCATCATTTCTTTGCAGAGGGTGCATAAAGCTGAAAAGCTGTTTCATCCTTGCTGCTGGAGAGATTTCTCTTTGTAGCTAACATAGAGCAGGGAACTCTTTACATTTTTCTTGGAGCCTCAGAACTTAAAGTCCTAATGGTCCCAGCCTGCTCTTTTGGCCTACTCATATTCTGGGTCCTCATCGAGGACAAGACACAGATGGGGTGGACGGGAGAGTCTTGTGAGGCCACTTGAAAGTGATCTGAATTATAGGTCTATGATTACATCCTGCCAGAGCAGGAGAGAACAGGAAGCAAAGCCTAGAAAACCAGCAGAATAAAAGATGCAACAAGCTAGAAGAAAAGCAGAACTGGACTTGCACAAAAAATGGGGGCAGAGACCTGGTGGTAAAGCATAAAAGAAGGCAAGAGAATTTGGGAATTAGTTCCATGGATATAGCCCACTTTTCACTTTCCCTCTTAAACACAACGTTATGTAATTTATGAGCTTCAGAGCACCCATGGGTGGATAACACCACTAGCTGGTTTGGTGAATTCTATTAAATGAGCAGATTTTGTGGGTGAGTGAAGAAGACATCAGCATCATTTGAAGGAGATACTAGTTTCCTAAAAAAGAAACATTTAATGCATCAGTGCTACTCTGTGTTCCTTTCTTTCCCCCACCATCCCCTCATTGCTACAGATCATCCTACAAGCCCAACCAAGTATGATTTCCATCTTTAGTGCTATAGGAAAGGCCTTCATTAATAGCATGAAGAAACAAAGGTTTACCAAAATCAGTTTCTTTTATTTTTGAATATACCAACACAAATATTATGTCGATGAAGAAAGGAGATTTTGATAGTTTATCTTTCTGTTTTTAATGAAATTAAATCTAAACCAACTTGGAAAAATAGTTTTCCTATTTTACCTTGAAAGATTGCCACTGGAGGTATTCCATAAATTCTCTAAGTAATCCATCCACAGGAATACTCTCCACCTTTTAATTGTGTTCCTTTGCATATTTCAGGAAGCTATTCTTAATATATTACTCATTTGAACTGTGTGATAGCAGAAATTAAGACCCCCAAATCTAATCATACAAAAATACTCTTTCGATCAACCCATGTAGAAAATTATCAGCTAATTTTGACTTAAATCTTATTTATATTTATAACCACTTGCATTTTAAAGCAAAAAAAAAAAGTACCCAAAATTTGCTACTCTATAAGATAATTTCCATTCCTGAATCCATAATGTCTTCTGAGTGCTTGAGGATAAGTTTGGGTAAGGAAGAAAAATAATGCTGCAGAAATATGGTGAGAGGAAACAATCTTTGTGCTAAAGAAACCAGTATTCAGTGGGACCTTCCCTTCCTCCTACAATATCAGATATTCTCCATCATGCTTCTCAGAGAGGGCCACTGATCAATTTTTATAGGTCCATTGAAACTTGGCCTCCTGACCACTATCAGGAATTTACAACATACATATAAATAGGTAATGAATATTAAAAGACTGATTTGAATGCCAAGTCAGGTTTTTTTCACCCAGAGAATTGTTGAATAGAACAGACTTCCTTTGACAGCTACTCCCACATGTTATAATATATGCACCATATTCCTTACTGTAGAGTTATCGTTAAGGCCACAGAAACTAGATCTTGTCTATATGAAAAAAACAAGGCTATATATGTTACTAATGATATTGCTTTGATATTTATACATAGTATCTTGCTATTTGCCTTTGCCTTTAATATGTATTTGCACTTTAGTTTCTAAAACTATTCAAAAGCCAAGTAGTTAGTTATTCACTAAGTTCTCATTAGTCACTGAATTCAATTTATAAAACTTTTACTGTCAGGTAGTAGCTGTAGACTTTTATAAGTTTGATACACATTAAACAAAGGGACCAAGACAAAATGTAATTTCTATGCTAACAAAGCCAGGATCCTTTATCATAATACTAAAATTATCCCTAATGTTAGGAGTTAAATTAGAGTAAAAGCCAACATTAGAAAAGATTTTCATAAGGTTTTTTTGAGTGGAGGGCTTTATCTTTTCTTTTCTTTTTTCTTTTTTTTGTCTTAAGAGCCAACCATTTTACATTAAAAAATTCATTAAAGTTTGTTGCAATCGATACATATTCTTATCTTCCACAGCAGCTTGAGGGGGTATAACCCAAGGGGTAGACGTCATGACAACAGGAATTTCTGGCTCTGAGCATCCCCTGTGTAAATGCTGGTACCCCAGTCCTCCTAGCCCTCAAACTTTCTCCTTTCCCTTGGCAGGTCCTAGAAGAGTAAACTTGATCTGCTTGACAGCCATTGAAAGAATTTCATCTCTGTTCTCTGCCTGACTGCCTCGGCACGCCTGCCCCTCTGGCACTCTTCAGATGGGTAATGACCTTGGTCTGACACCTAGGGGTCACTGCTTCACAGTTTGTGCTTAACCAACCATCACCGTCCTCACTGCTGATATTGGAATAGGTCCCTTATAGTCAATATCTATGTTATTCTGGGTGATGAGGGAGTGGAGTGAACTTGGGAACTCTCTGTCTCTGCTGGTGTTATAACCCTTTCAATGAATTTCTAAATGGGGTGGTCTTGCTTTCCACTTTTATAGCACTCACAGTATCAAATTTTACATTGACACATTTCCTTATGGTTCTTAGGTCTTATACTCTGTCTCTGTCATCAACTTCTGTGGCACTCGGTCAGGTAACATTTAAAGTGATACTACTTAACTCCTGAAGTGTCTGGACACTTTGACTCCCAACTATTCGGAGTGAGTTCCCTGCCTACTTCAGATCACCCCCAAAGAAATTAGGGGGCAGCCTCTCTGTCTCGCCTGATCCTGTCCTATGGAGACTACTGTGAGTTCCAGAGTATTCTCTCTCTCTCCCTCTCCCTGTCTCTGACCCTCTCCCCATCTGTTTCTTGAGATCCATAAGAGCCTCTGGTGGCCCTACTTTTTAAAGTGCATAAGTAAAGAAAGTCCCCATGTTAAATGTAACTTTTACTTTTTAAGAGAAAAACTCACTTTCTGTCAACAAAGGCATAGAAACATAAAATTCTATTTATAATAGACTTATAATTACTCATTCATAGAATGTTAATGTAAATAATAATATGACTCTTCATTTAATATTACGTAGTTCAGGAAGAGATAAAGAGAAAGCATTGCACCTGAAGATCATATGTAAAGTCAGTCTTTACTATTCAGTTTTCTAAGTTTTATTTTTCTTATCAGAAACCGTTTTGTATTTCGTTAGATCAACCATCTCGGTTCTTCAGAGTTAACTGGGTTTTTATAACTGTTATTCACAATCATTCAATAGTGTGTGTGTGTTTTTGTTTTTTGTTTGTTTGTTTTTTGTCAAGCCTCTTTTCTGAGTAGGCCCCTCAGTGAAGCTGCTGGGAAGAATTATTTCCTGGAATGAAATATCCTGGCCAGAGTGACACACTCCATGTTGTATTTGCCACGAAGTTGATGAAATTATGCCTTTCAGCAGAGTGCCCCATATCTCCTTCTTTCAAGAGTAGGCATTTTCTTTCCTTTTCTTTTTTTAAAGGTTTTATTTATTTGAGAGAGGGAGAGACAGCGAGGGAGCGAGAGAGAGAGTGGGAAGGTCAGAGGGAGAGGGAGAAGCAGGCTCCCCGCTGAGCAGGGAGCCTGATATGGGGCTCAATCCCAGGACCCTGGGATCATGACCTGAGCCCAAGGCAGATGCTTAACCGACTGAGCCACCTGGGCGTCCCTAGTGCAATAAACTCTTGAAGGCATATTTAAACACAGCCTGGTATGTTGTGTGGTACAGACCCGATGCTAATGTCCGTTGATTTTGCAAGCCACACTAACTAGTAAAAGCTGTGGTTATATGGGACTCTATCTGACTCAATAAACAAATATCCAAATGTTTATTGAGCATCAACTATGTACAAGGCCTTGGGCTGAGTTAAAATACTAAACTGAGCACAAGCTGACCACAAGCAGGAGAAAATGTTACAAACACAAGTATGCTTATTGGGAAATATGCAGAGATCATAATTTTAAGGGAAAACTGAGAACAGCTATGCAAATATTTTGTGGAAGTTTTCCATGTGTTCTTAGGAAATACTTAGAGTTTCTACTTTCCTAAGTATTCTTAAACACTCTCTTTTATTCTAAGATCCTGGTAAAATCTTAGTGGATCGATCTCATCTCCCGGGGCTCTGTTTATTGCCCTGATATAGGTTTACTATGCAGTGGTATATCTACCATCTCTCCAAACATGTTCTGTGCTCTTCCTTTAGATTCATGTCAGGTTCCAATATATGAGAAGAGAATCAGCTGAGAGGTCTGCACAATGATGGCCTTATTTAGGATAGTGCCTATGTTGTTGAAACAAAAGACTCAAAAATATAGATACCAAAGTGGTGGCTCTATAATATGGAGAACACAATTCTGTCCATCTTGTTACTTTTCCATCCCTAGGGAGTTGGCTTCATTTTTGTGCCTGAAAAGAGCTCCCCACCACATCCTGATTCCAGCTTACTTGAAGGAGAAAGAGTGAAGGAAGCACCTGACACAGAAGTTGCATATATCATTTATTTACATTCCATTTACGATGCAGTCATTAGCTATATTTGAATCTAGCTTAAACCTATCCTTAGTATGGAAGATGAGGGATATTGAGGACAATTAGCAGACTCTGCCACATACTAATATGATCTGGATCTCTTAAAAAATTGTCTTTGAAAAACAACAATAGCAGTTGGTGCTCTGGCATGCTACATCACTTCCATCCTAGTTCCCTTGAGATTCTTACTAGTACTTAGAGTACAGGGGTGGAGGTAGTAAGAAAACAGTAAAGAAGGGGCGCCTGGGTGGCTCAGTTGGTTAAGCGACTGCCTTCGGCTCAGGTCATGATCCTGGAGTCCCTGGATCGAGTCCCGCATCGGGCTCCCTGCTCGTCAGGGAGTCTGCTTCTCCCTCTGACCCTCCCCCCTCTCATGTGCTCTCTCATTCTCTCTCTGTCAAATAAATAAATAAAATCTTAAAAAAAAACAACAACAAAACAGTAAAGAAAAACTTAGGTCTGATCTCAGCTCACTGTGCAGCAGTATACCTATGCTGACTGTCACTGCAAAAAGTGTAACCTCTGCACTGAGTGTCACAAAGAGCCAGATTAGATTATGGCTCTGATCACTACACTTTGAACGTACACTAACACTATAACATGTTAAAGATAGAACTAATACAAGTATGATTATGAAGCTGAATGTAACCATTTCCTACGTAGCTAAAATCTCAACTTTCCAATGCCCCTCACTTTACTTTTTGTAGGTAAGAAGTCTTCCTATTTGGCATCCTCATCACCCCACTTCATGCCCTGTTGATCTTCTTCTGTTGGTCTCCTGCTTCCTTGATGCCCATCAGGCTGAGCTTCAACACTCTACGTGCATCCCACAGGAAGCCCTGCAGTCTTTAACACATTCCACAGGATGTGCGCTTCCTTCCTTGACTACTCTGAAAACTGTGGCTGGTAAGTCCAGATTGTCTTGCGTAGGGATCTCGGCTGATGGGGACAGAAACCCCCTCCAGTCAACTCTATTGGTGTGGGTGGGAAGATTGTTTATTGAAGGGATGCAGGGGATATCAGGGAATCTAATTTCAGAAGGTAGAGTCCTATTTCACAGGAAGTAGATAGCCATCCAAAAACTACTTTCTCTGGTGTCACATGATCTCTCATCTCTGCTCCTCTGGGTATGTCCATTTGTTCCATCCCCTCTACCCATCCATTTCTAATCTCTCTAAGGCTTTTGAGGTTTGCTTCCCTACAATTCTTATCTGAGACTTTGATTTGCCATGGTAGCATGGTTTCCCCAATCCTCCCTTGGCTGAGAGCTCCTCTGCACAATTCGAATAGCCTCAGTCTCTGTGCTTTGGTTCAACTTCTGAAATGAGAACATCTAATTGGCTCAGGCTGATTTAAGTCTACCCCTGCTTCAATCAGTTGTAGCCAGGAAAGCAGAGTCACCTGAGACAAGCAGGACTGTAGGCTAGAAGATTCTCTTAGAATAGGCTGTGAGTGGGAAGATGACTGATATATCTATTACAGATACAATCTTTTTAATATTTTTAACCCCAGTCCAAATTGGGCTGAGCAGAGTTAGTCCTGGAATAGTGTTAAACCTCTGGTTAGTTACAAAATACCATCTGACCAAATACCATAACTGGTACCAGGGGTGATCCCCCAAAGGCACTACAGGTCATCTACTCCCATGACCAGATAACTTGCTGCCTCTTGCCTTCATCCACTTATGCTCAAGAATTGGCAGCTTCAGACTCTTCCATAGTGGTCTCAGCTTATGGAAACGTGATGCATCTAAACACCAGGATTCCTTCTTATTTTGGATATGACTTCTTTATATCCCCTTTTGAAATCTTTCATGATTTCCATCATGTTCCTTTGAATTACATGATCTGTGCGTATCATTTAGAAACGCAAAAATATGCATTACGAATTTACCTACAGCAGGAGTAGGTGGAGTTTTCTGTGGGTGTTGAAGCTTATACAGTTTTAGAGACATTTTTAAAGAAAAAAGAATATAAAATTATCAAGACAAAATTGGGTATGAAATTGTATATATATACCACATCTTCTTTATCCATTCATCTGTCGATGGACATCTTGGCTCTTTCCACAGTTTGGCTATTGTGGACATTGCTGCTATAAACATCAGGGTGCACGTACCCCTTTGGATCCCTACATTTGTATCTTTGGGGTAAATACCCAGGAGTGCAATTGCTGGATCGTATGGTAGCTCTATTTTCAACTTTTTGAGGAACCTCCATACTGTTTTCCGGAGTGGCTGCACCAGCTTGCATTCCCACCAACAGTGTAGGAGGGTTCCCCTTTCTCCGCATCCCCGCCAACATCTGTCGTTTCCTGACTTGTTAATTTTAGCCATTCTGACTGGTGTGAGGTGATATCTCATTGAGGTTTTGATTTGCATTTCCCTGATGCCAAGCAATGCTGAGCATTTTTTCATGGGTCTGTTGGCCATTTGGATGTCTTCTTTGGAAAAATATCTGTTCATGTCTTCTGCCCATTTCTTGACTGGATCATTTGTTCTTTGGGTGTTGAGTTTAATAAGTTCTTTATAGATTTTGGATACTAGCCCTTTATCTGATATGTCATTTGCAAATAT
>NC_138370.1:122435450-122471735 GCF_054177405.1 Leptonychotes weddellii | reverse complement strand
AATAAATGGTTCTTAAATTTCACTGGGCATAAAAATAACATGGCAATCTTATGAAAATACAGATTTCTAGACAAGGATGCCCACTCTCACAATTTTTATTCCACATAGTACTGGAATTCTTAGCCAGAGCAATTAGGCAAGAAAAAAAAATAAAATAAAAGGCACCCAAATCTGAAAGAAGTAAAATGATATCTGTTTGCAGATGACATGATACTACATATAGAAAACCCTAAAGACTCCACCATAAAAACTGTTAAAACTAGTAAACAAATTAAGTAAAGTTGCAGGATACAAAATCAACATACAAAAGGCAGTTGCCTTTTTATGCCCTAACAACTAACTATTGGAAAGAAAAATTAAGAAATCAATTGCATTTATAGTATCACCAAAAAGAATAAAATAGGTATAAATTTAATCAAAGAATGAAAGAGCCGTACACTGAAAACTGTAAAACATTGATGAAAGAAATTGAAGAAGACACAACTAAATGGAAAGATATGGATTGGAAGAATTAATATCATTAAAATGTCCATACTACCCAAAGCAATTTACAGATTCAGTGCAATCCCTATCAAAATTCCAATGGCATTTCCACAAAAATAGAACAAACAATCCTAAAATTTGTATGGAAAAACAAAAGACCCCAAATAGCCAAAGAAATCTTGAGAAAGAAAAATAAAGCTGGAGGCATCAAACTTCCTGATTTCGAGCTACAGTAAACAAAATAGTATGGTACAAACAAAACAGACACATAGATCAGTGAAACAGAATAGAGAGCCCAGAAATAAACCCACACATATATGGTTAATTTCTGACAAAGTTGCCAAGAATATACAATGTGGAAAGGATAGTCTCTTCAATAGAGAGCCACATGCAAAAGAATGAAGCTGGGCTCCTATCTTATATCATACACAAAAATCAACTCAAAATGGTTTAAAGATTTGAACATAAGACCTGAAACTATAAAACTCCTCGAAGGAAATATAGGGAGAAATCTCCTTGACATTAGTCTTGGCAATGATTTTTGCATTTGACACCAAAATCAAAGGAAGCAAAAGGAAAATTAAACAAGTGGGACCACATCAAACTAAAAATCTGCACAGCAGGGCACCTGGGCAGCTCAGTTGGTTGAGCACCTGACTCTTGATTTTGGCTCAGGTCATGATCTCAGAGTCATGAGATGGAGCCCCCTATAGTCAGTCTCTATTCTCAACAGGGAGTCTGCTTCTCTCCCTCTCCATATGCCCTCCTACTTGTATGTGCTTTCTCTGTCTCTCAAACACATATATCTTGTAGAGAAAAGATTTTATAAACTAAACTAAACTAAACTAAAAATCTGCGCAGCAAAGGAACCAATCAACAAAATGAAAAGGCAACCCACAGAAGAGGAGAAAATATTTGGTAAAACACACATCCAATAAGGAGTTAATATCCAAAATATATAAGGAACTCAACTAGTTAGTAACACAAAAACAAAACAAAACAGCAAAAAATGAAAAACAAAACAAAACAAAATTAAAAATGGGCAAAAGACCCAAAGAAGACATACAAATGGCTAACATCTGAAAAGATACTCAATATCATTCATCATCAGGGACATGCAAA
This sequence comes from Leptonychotes weddellii, assembly GCF_054177405.1. Classification (NCBI taxonomy): domain Eukaryota; kingdom Metazoa; phylum Chordata; class Mammalia; order Carnivora; family Phocidae; genus Leptonychotes; species Leptonychotes weddellii. The sequence goes on along the minus strand of NC_138370.1, from coordinate 122,470,130 downwards.
TCAAAACCACAATGAGATATCACCTCACACTTGTTAGGATCTCTATTACCAACCAAAAAGACTCTTGCCTTTACCAACCTCTCCCTGTTTCCCCCATTGCTGGTGAGATGTGGAGGAAAGGGAACCCTTGTGCACTGTTGGCGGGACTATAAATCGGTGCAGCCACTCTGGAAAGCAGTATGGATGTTCCCCCAAAATTAAAAATAAAACTACCATGTGACCGAGCAATCCCACTCCTGGGTATGCATATTCAAAGGAAATGTCATCATTGTCTTGAAGAGATATATGCTATCTGCACTCCCATGTTCATTGCAACATTATTCACAATAGATAAAGTCTGGAAAAGCCTAAGTTTCCATCAACAGATGATGGAGATATATATATATATATATCATATATATGTATATGTGTATATATATATATATAATGGAATATTATTTAGTCTTTAAAAAGAAATCCTGCCATTTGAAATAACTTTGATGGACCTGGAGGGCATTGTGCTAAGTGAAATAAGTCACACAAAGAAAGACAAATACATGGATCACTTATACATGGAACTAAAGAAAAAAAAAAATCAAACCCATAGAAACAGAGTAGCATGGTGGTTGCCAGGAGGTGGGGGATGGGGGAAATGGGGAGAGGTTGGTAAAGAACACAGGCTTTCAGTTATAAGATGAATAAGGTCTGAGGATCTAAAGTATAACCTGGTCACTATGGTTGTTAATACTGTATTATGTAATTGAAACTTGCTGAGAGTGGAACTTAAGTGTTCTCACACAAAAAAGAAAAAGGTAAATATGTGAGGTGATGGATGTGTTAATTAAGTCAAATGTGGGAACCCTTTCATAATGTATACATATATCAAATCATTTTATATACTTTAAATATATTACAATCTTATTTGTCATTATAGCTCAATAAAGCTGAATAAACACACATGTGAAAACGATGTTTGTGAGCATGCTACTTGTTTGCTACATTGAGGGAAAAAAAACCCAGATTCCTGGGTCAACTCTGACCTACTGAATCAGAATTTCTGAGAGGAAGTCCTGAATCTGCGTTTTAGCAGCTGCATCCTCAGGTAGTCTGAAGACCACATTTTGAGATAAACCCAAGTGACCACTGTAATGAATTAATAAGATTTTAATGGTATATATTTTTTGGCACATTTACTAGGGATTCCAATTATTATCACTGTCTGAAAGAATACAAATTTTGTATACAGAACTTAAGAGGACTTTGTCATAAACTTATCTTTTAAGTTAGCTGTTTTATAACCAGAAAGAATAAGCCAATGAGAAGGAAAATCAGAAGCTTCAAAAGATAGCAATGAATATCATAATATTTCACAGAATATTTATATTAGTTGGGGAAGAAAAATGTTCCATATCATAAAATAAACAAATGAATACTAAAAATGTAACTTTAAAAAAATGAGATTAATTTTTAAAAATTACTCCAATACTATAATGATTATGAAACAAGTATAGAATATAGAATAGGTTTTGAAAATACAAAGTATTTATGATACATGTATAAAGCATACACACACACACAAAGATTTAATAATAGTATAAATATACTTTGGTTAACCTTACTAGTTAAGAATATTTTGAGTAACTGACTGTTAAATGCATAACGTTCGGGGCGCCTGGGTGGCTCAGTTGTTAAGCGCCTGCCTTCGGCTCAGGTCATGGTCCCAGGGTCCTGGGATCGAGCCCCGCATTGGGCTCCCTGCTCCCCGGGAAGCCTGCTTCTCCCTCTCCCACTCCCCCTGCTTGTGTTCCCTCTCTCGCTGTGTCTTTTTCTGTCAAATAAATAAAATCTTTAAAAAAAAATGCATAATGTTCAAAATATACATATCTGAAGAGATGACTTACATATTTACTTGTGACAGAAGAAAAATCAGTTAATTTACTGAACTAATTTGACAGCCTAAACTGCAGTACTCAAGCAAAATCTCTGTGCATTTCATATTTACAATCAAAACATTCCTGAGTTAAGAAAAAAAAAAAAACACCTGTCTTTATAGCTTCAAGGAAGTACTGTTAAGTAAACTTAGGGGACTTCCAGAGGTAGCAAAATGGGGTGGGGAGAACTGTAGCACGATCCCATTTTTCTGATAACTGAAACTTAAACTCCTGGAACATAGCTGCACAATTTCTACCCTGAAAGACTGGTTCCTTCTGAGGGTCCAGGTCCTCCTGAACCTTGAAAATAAAGGGCAGAGGTATGACCTCAGAGCTGGGAATCAGAAATCAGATTCTAAGGGGTAAGTCAGCCAAGGATACAGAGTTCTCTAGAATGGAGCTTTCTTGGGACATGAATCATGTTTATTTTAGACACAAAACTTTCTAGCTCCATGGAAAAAAAATCATTTTTACTTGATGAAAATGTCTCTCTGCCAGAATGTTAGGGAACAACTGAGTCGTCCAAGCCCCAAGGCTCTGTGGCTCATTTGCAAAGTTCCCTTTCTTCATCTGCTATCTGTGCCTCCTCCCTGGCCTTGTGCCCGGCGCAAATTCTCAGTTCTACCATTGTGCTAAGGACGAGAGTGTGTCCGGAGCGTATGCTGCACTCTCCAGGGAGTTCGTCTACCTCCTCCAGGTAAGTTCGTGTGTCTCAAGAGGATCCTTGGGACACAGAAGGCATGTTGTGCCTGATGAAAGAAACTCTGTAAGCCTGCCTCAGAGCCTGTCATTAGTGGATACCATAGCTCTCTGCTTCCGGGGGAGTTCCTGCATGACTTTTAAAGCTGTTACATGATTTACAGCTTTATTCACTTTAGTTGCAAACTTGAACACATACACAATGCTCTATTTACCGCTAATAAGCGAATGCTACACTGAGTGGGGTTGTGTTCCTTTGAGCAGTTGCAGTTTACACAAGCAGGGGCAGAGGGAGAGTGAGAAGCAGGCTCTCTGCTGAGTACTTGCTACGTGCTGACTGCTGCACTAAGTTCTTTTTACATGGATTGATTATCTTAATCTTCAAAGGAATCCTATAAATACATAATTGTACAGTTGGAAGATTTATTTATTTATTTATCTCTACAATTCAAATTTATTAGATCTGTCCACAGTCAGCCATGGTGATATTCTTACCATTTCTTGCCATTTCTGGACCCAAGGCACCATGGCTTCTACAATATTCATGCTCTCTTTCACCTTGCCAAAGACCGTCCAACCACTCAGTCTCAGTACAGACGAAAAGTTGGCTGGTCATGGGTCCAGCATTTGCCGTGGACGAGCTCAAGACCAGTGTGATTCAGGATGAAATTCTATTCATCGAATTTCTCCCTATAGAGGGTCTTACCTCCAGGGCCATTATGAAATGAAGTCACCACCTGGCACATAAAACCCAGAATAATTCTGTGAAAACAAAATTCTTCCTCCCCCATGCTCACAACATGAAAGTTTTCTGCAGTCTTTGGAAATTCATCTGCAAACAGCTGGAAGGGGATGCTGCCCAGGAGCTCACCATCGATGCCACGTCGAAGAACGTGGCGGGGTTGACCGCAGCTGGATGGCACAGGCAGCTCAGGAGTGATGGCTTCTGCAAGGCAGGAAGAATTTTAGAACATTTAGGAAACTTCCAGGATCACCCAACTACTAGTCGTTCTGGGATGCAAACTCCACATGAACCCAGAAGTCTGCTCTTAATCTTTTTTTCTATGCTATCCACATCCCTGAACATGATTTCTAAAGCATGCCACAAATTGCTCCCACCCGTCTGAGCTAATGTCAGCTTTTATTTCTCTCTACATTACACGGAGTTCACTAATACACTATAAGCATGCCATGTTCATTTCAGCCGTTTGCCTTTACTTTTTTTTTTTTAAAGATTTTATTTATTTATTTGCGAGAGAGAGAATGAGAGACAGAGAGCACGAGAGGGAGGAGGGTCAGAGGGAGAAGCAGACTCCCCGCTGAGCAGGGAGCCCGATGCGGAACTCGATCCCGGGACTCCAGGATCATGACCTGAGCCGAAGGCAGTCGCCTAACCAACTGAGCCACCCAGGCGCCCCGTTTGCCTTTACTTTTGCACCTGTGGGTTTTCTCTTGCCATCGAATCAAATCTCTTCTTGGGTTAAGGTCTTACTCCAGAGCACAACGAAGTCTTCACAAATGCTACAGTACACCTAGATCTTTTCTTGGAGCCTCTAAAACCACTTATTGTTTGCACCATCAACTTTCACAGTCAGTTATGGAGCACCTTAAATTTTTATTTAACTAATATATATACAGCTGCTATTTATTCATCCCAGAAGAAAATACTTAGCCCTTGTTATTTGCCAGGCACTGTGTAAGTGCTAGAATACAAAGATGGGTAAGATTCAGTCTCTGGAAGAGCTTAGTCCCGGGGGGCAACAGATATGTTAGCTAAAATATTAGAATGCACTCTAAGTGATAATGTTGGAGCATTGTATTGCATAATGGTTTAGCACATGAGTTTTGGAATTGTCAGATCTAGGTACATTTTGCAGCTCTGCTCTTCAATAGCTACGTGAGACATAGCCTCGTTCTGTTTCCTCATTTGCAAAATGCAGATACTAATAGTAGCTACTTTTTAGTAGAATTTACAGAATTAGAGTTTATAGAATTAGAGCAGTAAAGTACTTAGGACAGTGCTCGAAGTCTGTAAATATTTATCCCTTCCCCCCCCCATAATAGGAATTTGCATTTATTCTATACATATTCTTCAGTGGGAATAGAGAAGATGGAATGAATAGCTATGCTTGGATGGTCAGGAAAAGCTTAGGAAAGAAGAATGAATTTGAATACGGTCTTGAAGGATGAGAAGGAATTCACCTTATTTTGATTTGGTTAGACTATAAGGAGAACATGGAGAAATGCTAGTGAAAGGAGTCTGGAAAGAACACAGGCAGATTGTAAAGGGCACTGTACATGCAAAGCATTTGTTCGCTACCTTCTTGTTTACTAATTCCTGAAAGGCTTTGGTGTTGTGCCAGCAATTTCCAAAGCCATGGGCCCACCAAATATTACCTGTCTATTAAAAAAGCATAGACACATGTTATGATTCTTACAGATCCTAATTATTAAAATATCAATTTGTTTTAAGGTTTTGCTGAAATGATCATGACTTTTGGGCACCCTATCTCTATCAATTAATGAGTCCTAAAAGAATTACCATATGCCCTATGCCAGTGATCGATTTATTGACTCTCAACCCCAAATTCACCCTTCATAGCCTGCTCCTCAAAAGTAGTTGTAAAGCTCTTCAATATTTTCCCTTTGCATCTGGTGCAATGTTAAACTTTGAGAGACATTTCAGGAGAAAGAAGCATGAGTCTCTCTGGCTATTCCATTGAGAATGGATTGGGGAGAAGGGACTGGACGTGCAGAAAGACCAGTTCATCTGTTCATTTATCCTTTAATTTAGCAAAGACTTATGAGAACCTACTCAAAGTCAGTTAAAGAAAACACAGTCTCTGCTTCAAGAAGCTCAGAGGGGAAGGGGTGATTATGTTAATCATGATAAGGATTGTGCTCTGCGCTGACCAAGAGAAGCCTGAGATGCTGTGAGAGCTGGAGGAACAGCCAACCACAGCTGGGGAAGAGAGGACAGTATTCTAGGGGAAATCTTTGGGATTGAATCTTGAAGGAAAATGAAAGTTATTCAGATGCAGAAAGGGATGAAATGTGGTCTAGCTAAAATGCACCACATATGTAAGGTGAGAGAACACTGAAGCAAAAGCTGAGTGTTGGAATGGGCTAGTGCTGGGGGTTGGTGAGAGATGAAGTTAGAGAATTTGGAACCAGATTATGGAACACTTTCCAGGCTATTTGATATTTAGATTGTTTCTATATTTTAAAACCTTTATAGAAAAGTTGAAAGAACAGAACAAAGAACTTTTCTCCCTGAATCATTTGAGGGTAAGTTGCCAACATGATGTTTAAACATCTCCCCTCCTTAAATGTTTTAGTGTGCATTTCCCACAAACCAGGACATTTCCCTACATTACCATAATACAACCACCAAAATTAGGAAAGTAAAGTTGACCTATTACTACCATCTAAGCCTCACACCTTATTCAAGTTTCACTAGTTGTCCCAATAATATATATATTTTTAATACTGAAAGGATTCAGTCCAGAATAAAGCACTGTGCTTAGTTGTCATGTCTCTTTAGCCTCCTTCATCTGGAATGCTTTCTCACCCTGTCTTGACTTTCATTTCCTTGATCCTTTTGAAAATTACAAGTTAGTTATTGTGTAAAATGTCCCACAGTGTGGGTTTGTTGGATATTTCCTCATGATTGGATTCAAGTCATGCATCTTTGGTAGGCATATTCCAGAAGCAATGTTGTGTTCTTCTCATTGTATCCTATCACTGGTGATATTAACTTTCATCATTTTATTAAGGTGGTATGTCCCAGACCTTTCTACTCCATGGTTACTCTCCCCCCACCCTTACAATTAATAAATATTTTGTGAAGAGATCTTGGAGACTATGTAAATAGCCTTTTCAAATGGTCAATTAATCTCCTTGTCTAGAGCATGTGGATGAGTACAGACTCGTGTGACTATTTTAGTCAGTGACTTATGTATCTTTTTGAGATATTCCCATTATTCTCTGAACCCTTCCTTACTTTTTGGCACAAGATGCTCCAGCCTCATTGTGTATTCCCTGCCCCAGCGCTGGAATCAGCTATTTCTCCAAAGAGCCCTGTTTCCTTTTAGTGAAGAAGAGTATTTAGAAACCAACATTTGGGCACTAGGGGGCTCATTGCTCTCAGGGTGACACTGCTCCTAGACCCTCAGAATGTATATACATATACATACATGCATTTATAGATATATTTATTTTTGTTTTCTGTATCTATTTCTTTGTATTGAAAGCCATGAGTTCACAACCAATATCCCCAATTCTAAGCCAATACCTCATTCTTATATTCTCCCTTTCTATAATTATAGCTTGTTTCTCTGGTAGTGGGAAACCTGGCTCCCTCATCCTCAATATATTTACTTATTTGCTCAATCCTCTGTATGTAATCATTGCCACTAACTACTGTCAAACTCTCATCCCTACAAATGCTCTCCTCACTCTGATTGAGCTATGATACCCTGCTCTGGGCTACCCCTATGCCCTCCCACAGATGCTCTTCTCTCATTGCTGGGGTTCCTGTGTCCTAACCTGAGTCATTCCCCTGCGCAGCCCCCTTTCCCACTCCAGTGGTACTTTGCCATCCCAGGTGGGCTACCATGTTTCTTCCCCAATCACTCCTGAAGACACCTACCTTGCTGAGCCCCAATCTAATGGGTTTTGGATTGAATTGCTCTGGAAGTAAACAACTGAATGGAAGGGAGCAAGAGAAGGGAAAGGATAGAGAAGGAGAAGAAGAGTACTTCTAATTAAAAAATATATATTATAAATAACATTCTCTTTTTGTACCTAAATCTTTATCATTAATTTAGATTTTCTGGGATGGATTTCCAGAAATCAAATTATTGGGTTAAATGTTATAAACCCAATAACTTATCTTAATTTTTACTTCTACCAGCAGTACATGACAGTGTCTATTTTATCCTAGACAGCTTTGCATATTATATCTAATTAAAAAAATTTTTTTGTTAATTTTATAGATGAATATAACATTTTATTTTCTATTTCTTTCATTGCTAATAAGCTTGAACATTTTTCTATTTATTTAGCCATTTTTAGCTTCTCTTTCATAAATTATCTATTTTCTTATCTATTTACACTTGGGAATTTTTACATTTTTCTTAGGTTGATATATTAATATTAACAATCATATTTATTTCAAGATTAGTTTTTAAAGTGGCTTCCTCTGGCCACTCTCTACATTTGTACTTGCCTTTCTCTGCTGCCAATCGGTATTTTCTAAGATACATGCAAACTAAGGATAATATTAATCTAGAAAATATAAAATTTGGAATATAAATGGCCTGTTATAAAGCCATTCAAAAATATGGTGTACTTTTTAAAAACATTTATTTGTGGATAATTCTTATCTTTTTTACTCTCCATTAGGTTGACAGATTTATCTAATTCTTCTCTCAAATTTTTTTCACTTCATATAATTTGATGCTATGGTAGTAACATTATGTTACTGGTAAAGTGAATTTTTCATCATGTATCTCTTTTATCTCTAATATTGTTTTTTAATCTTAAAGTCTATTTTACTAGACATCAGTTTTTTTTTTTTTGGTTGGTATTTGCATGCTATAACATTTTCAACCTTTTATTTTCTGCCTTTCAGTGTTATTATGTTTTGGGTGTGTCTCCTGTTGAGTCAGGATTCTGGTAGGAAATAAAGAGGCAGTGCACTCAAAATGTTCGTTGAAGAGAGTTTAATAAGAAATTCTTGGCAGAGGTATAGACAGCATTAACAGAACCAATAAGAGATGGTGAACTACTCAGACATTAGAAACAGGGAAAAGCACTTATACTCTAGCCCTGAAGGGTCAAAGAGAGAGAGCACTATTAGTAGAACCCAGTATAAACTGTGGCAGGGAAAGGGGGCACCCGCAGGATCTGTGATCTTAAGTAGAGATAACACAACCACTGAAAAACTCTGGCCCAGCAGTGAGGTAAACTGGGGGAATTAATACCCTTACTTCTCTCTCCTCCCACCCTATGGCCTGCCATTATTAGCGACTGGCCAAACCCCACCAGAAGTTAGAGAGCAAAGGATCTCAGGGATACAGAACATAGAGCTGGGCCTAGAGCTAGACAGAGAAGAGTAGAGAAGAGCCTGTGCACATGTAAACAGCTCATAGCTGGACTTTGTTGTTGTTATCCAGGCTAATAGATTTTCCTTTTGAATGGAGCATTTAGTTCATTTACTTACATTTATTGAGATTACTAGTGTAATTCATTGCTAAGATTTCATGTCCCACATTATCTATTTTTTTTTTCTCTGTCATGACTACTTTTTGATTATTTGAGCCATTTTTTTTCATTCCACTCATTCCATCCCTATTATTTTAGTGGTTACTTTAGAGATTTATACTATCTTTAACTTCCTCCGAAACAATAGGAAGATCTTTGGAACACTTTTGCTCTGATTACCCCTCTCCTGACTTATATACAATTGTTGTTGGGTATTTTAACCCAATAACACATTATTATTATTTTCTGTTTATATATGTTATATTTAGATATAACATAACTGTATGTTTATAATATATAGTCAATATTTATTTAGATTTATTTACTTTCTTTGCTCACCATTCATCCTTGCATTTTAGACTTTCCATCTTGAATCACTTTTCTTCTTTCAATCTTTTGGAACATTTTTTGTTAAGATCTATTGGTGATAAACTCTTTCTGCATTTTTTGTTTCTGAAAATGTGTTAATTTCACCTTTTGCTAGATATATAATTTTAGGTTGACATATTGGAAGATAACATTCTATTGATTTAGGGCTTTCATATATCCATTGAGAAGTCTGATATCAGCATTATTGCCATTCCTTGGAAAGATAGATTTTAAAATATTTTTTTGTTTGTTTGTGGATTGCAGTTTCACTATGATATGTCTAGGTGCAAATTTCCTCCTATATATCCTGCACTGGATTCATAGATAACTCTAAAACTGTTGATTGGTGTCTTTCATTGGTTCCTAAAATTATCAGATCTTAACACTTCAAATACTGCTTCTACCTCTTTCTCTCTCTCCTCCTTTTTGTACTCTGAATAGGTACATATTAGACCTTTTCCTCTATCCTCCATGTTAATCTCTCTTTTATATTTCACATCTCTTTAACTCTTTGTGCTACATTCTCCATAATTTCCTCAAATCTATTTTCCAGTTCATAATTTTTTCTTTAATGGTGGCTAATATGATGCTTAGCTTGCCCATTGAGTTTTAAATTTTAATGTTCATATTTCTCATTTATAGAAATTCTCATTGGTTCTCTTTCAAATCTGCTTTGTCACTTCTATGGTATTTTCTTCCATTTTCATTATTTTTAAACCTTTCTTTTATTCCTTTGAACATACTAAACATAGTTATTTTACTTTCTGTGTCTAATAATTCCAATATATGAAGGTTTGTTGGTCTGGTTCTTCTGTTGGTTGTTTCTGCTAGCTCTTGCATAAAATGCCTTCTTTATGAATTTTATGTATTTTGTGATTCCTGACCTGCTATTCTTTGGAACTTTATCTGGAGAAATACTTTGAATTCTGAGTTGAAAAAATACTTTTCTAGAAAGAATTTGCATATGTTTTTGGATGACGGATTGTATGTTCCAAAGATGGTGACGATAGTATCTTGCATCCTATATGCTTACAATGTGACTTTGACACTCCTCCCTTTGAGAAGTGGGGTCTATTTTTTTGTTCCTTGAATCTGGGAGGGCTTGTGACTAGAGTGGAAGTGATTCTATGGGACGTCCAAGGTTCAGAGATAAAAAGCAAGACAGTTTTCCCCTGGTTCTCTTGGGATGCTTTGCACTTTAAACCAGCAGTCACATGGAAAGGCCATATGCAGGTATTTTTGCCAACAGCCTTAGCCGAGGTCCTAGCCAACAGGCTGCATCCACCACCAGACATGAGAGGAAACTAGTTGACAGATAATTCCAGCTTCCAGCCCTTTGAGTGACCTCCTGCTCTCAGTCTTCTCAGATAGGAACCAGATGAAATGGAACAAAGACAAGTTGTCCCTGTTGTGCACTTTCCAAATTCTTGACCCACAGAATCCATGAGTATAATAATATCACTGTTGTTTTAGGATACCAAGTTTGGCGGAGTGTGGGTTCTTATTCAGCAATCAGTGACCAGAATAATTCTGCCAGATACCTGGGGACAAGACCAATATAAGACTTTAACTTGAATTCTAGGCTTTAGAGTTTTTTGGGCAACAAAACCACGGTAATTCTGGCTACAAACCTGCTTGAGGCTGGTAGAAGAGGTATTTTCCCCTCTACCCAATACCATGGTTTAAGAGTGGCAGTTTCCTTGTGGTCCCATCCATGGTTTGGTGGTATGAGTAGGGGACAGGTTTATTTCTAGCTCACCCTTACACTGAATGCTTATCCCTTTGGTTTAAGGGAGCTTTTATTAGGTTCCTCACTTTGGGTGGGTCTTGTGTTTTATCTCCTGTTCTCTGCTCCCTGTAAATTTAAAAACAAAAACAAAAAACTGATGCTTATATTTACCAGGTTTTGACAAGTGCTCTCAAAGTGAAACCATTTTCACTGCTCCCTTTATTTACCTAGTTTCCCACTTTAGTTTTTGGCCTGTGTGTATAAATATATAATTTTTCTCTCAGCTCCGTGATGCATTTAAAAAGATGCTTTGCATGTTATAAATGGAATTTTTGGTGGTTTTCAGCAGGTGGCTTGCTTGGGACTCTGTTATAAATGTTATGGGGGACACAATTCAGCTCATATGCTGAAGTCTTAACCCCCAGAACCTCAAAATGTGACTGTATTTGAAGATAGGGTCTTTAAATAGGTGACTAAGTTAAAATGAACATTAGAGTGGTTTCTAATCCAATATGACTAGTGCCCTTTTAAGAAAAGTAAATTAGAACTACAATAAAATATCACCTCACACCTGTTAGAATGACTAAAATAAAAAACACAAGAAATAACAAGTGTTGGTGAGGGTGTTAGGGAAAAAAAACCCCTCTTGCGCTGTTAGTGGGAATGAAAACTGGTGCAGCTACTCTGGAAAACAGTATAAAGTTTCCTCAAAAACTTAAAAATAAAGCTACCCTACAATCTAGCAATTGCACAACTGGATATTTACCCAAAGGATACAAAAACACTAATTCAAAGGGATACATGCACCTCTATGTTTCCTGCAGCATTATTTACAATAGCCAAACTGTGGAAGCAGCCCAGGTGTCCATAGATAGATGAATGGATAAAGAAGGTGTCATATGTATATATCACATATACACAATGGAATATTATTCAACCATAAAAAGAATGAAATCTTGCCATTGGCAATGATATGGATGGAGCTAGAGAGTATAATGCTGAACAAAATAAGTTCAGTCAGGGAAAGACAAATACCGTAAGATTTCACTCATATGTGGAATTTAAGAAACAAAACAAATGAGCAAAGGAAAAAAGAGAGAGAGAGAGACAAACCAAGAAACAGACTCTTAACTCTGGAGAATAAACTGATGGTTACCAGAGGGGAGGTGGGTGGGGGGATGGGTGAAATAGATGGAGGAGACTGAGAGCACACTTATCACGATGAGCACTGGGTGATGTATGGAATTGTTGAATCACTGTATTGTACACCCTGTTCACTATACTGGAATTAAAATTAAAAGCTTAATAAAGAAAAGGAAATTAGAACACAGAGACGTACAGAGGGAAGATGATATAAAGACACAGGCAGCCATCTACAAACCAAAGAGAGAGGCCTCAAGAAGAAACCAACCCTGCCAACACTTTGATCTCAGACTTCTAACCTCCCGAACTGTGAGGGAAAAAAATCTGTTGTTTAAGTCATCCAGTCTGCGGTACTTTGCTCTAGCAGCCCTAGCAGACTAATACAGGAACTCCCTCCCCATTCATTTGTTTGGTTAATCAATAGTTGAGAGCACCATTAATAATGATTTATTAAGGGACTGGCTATTGAATTTATTTTTTTTTTGCAACTTCGATGTTTCTTCTTGCTTCTCCCCTGTTGTCTCCCTTTTGACCATTTCATTGGTCTTCAACACTCACCCACACCATGAAAGAGGAAAATAGAGGCAAGAAAACCCCATTTCTTCTGTTGTACCTCCTAGTTCACACCTCGGATTATTCGTGTGGTGTTGTGGGGAGCGGGTGCAGAATTTTAGGCCAGGTCAAGTTTCTGCATCAGTCCATTTATTATTCTGGGTGACTCCACATATTCTAATAACACAGCCTCTTGTTGTATTGGTTATAAATGACACTACATAGGCTAATGTGTAACCTATGCTAAAAAACAAATTTCAACTGAGTACATTTTAAAGATGAAATTGAAACCGCTTAAAAGAATAAGGTTGAATAAAAAATCAAAATGGCTGCACTAATGCTTCCGTGAAGCTTGATTTTATTTTTTTATGTATTTTTTTTTTTTTTAAGATTTTATTTATTTATTTGACAGGGAGAGACACAGCGAGAGAGGGAACACAAGCAGGGGGAGTGGAAGAGGGAGAAGCAGGCTCCCCACGGAGCAGGGAGCCCCATGCGGGGCTCGATCCCAGGACCCTGGGATCATGACCTGAGCTGAAGGCAGACGCTTAACGACTGAGCCACCCAGGTGCCCCGAAGCTTGATTTTAAAGTAAAGTAACCTTTTTCCTCTCTTCTGCAAACCTCCCCTCCTCCCTTCTTAGCCTTTTGTTTCAGGAACTCTGCACCACCCTGAAAACAACCAACCAGGCCAGCAGCACATAGGTAATTCCAGTCGAGACTGGCTAGATCCTGTATTTCCTTATAAAACACCCAGCCCCTTGCTCTGGGCAGACTTGCAGGTTTTGAAGGCCGAAGACTGCTGCAGCCTCCTTTGCCCAGCAAAGCAATAAAGCTATTGTTCCTCTTTATCCCAAACTCTGTCCTCGAGTTTTATTTTGGCTCTGAGGCTCCGAGGTCAGTTTTCAACAACATTATTGGCTTTATTCAATAATTCATAAGTCGGGCAGCATCCAGAAAGGAGCTCCGAGGAGCTGTGCAAAATGGAAGACTTTTATGGACAGATGGGAGTTGGAACAAGGAAGTTATACTAGACAAAAAAGCGAATGGTTATGGCAAGTTCACTTTCCTTTAGGGGATGGCAGTGTCTTTCAGGCAGATTACCTAACAAGTGATTTCTGATTGATTGGTTTGAGATTCCATTTCTGGGAGAGCTGAAACTATAACTGTCGGTTTGGTGACATGGGGCTTAGCATTAAGTGACTCTATTTTGGGCCTATTGTCTTGTTTTTAACATCTACAGTATATTGTATATTGCCCAAGTTTCATAAGTTTTAAGCTACTCAAATAACATAGCAAAGTAAAGTTGTGACAGGGAAATCATCAGGGTGGTTATATCAAGTAGTTATGTTTTTCAGATATTTTAAATTAAAAAAACACCCATTAGTCCATCTAATTTTTGGTATTTTAGTTCCAAAAATAAATACTTAGAAAACTTGAAGGAATCATTATTTGTTACTCAAATTAGTTCAAATTTTACAACACAGGCAATAAATCAATTTTCCTCAATGGAAATCTTATGCAGGCTCTTCTAAAAATTTTACATTATTTTTGGAGATAATAAGATGTAACACAGAAACAGATGGAGAATCAAAAACAAATACTTGTTTTAGCAAAGTAAGTTGGAATTGGAGTTAAGTACCAAGTGAGTCACAGTGTCTGTACTTTCAGACCAGTTTAACTTCATTATAATTACTCAGGCTTAATGAAAGAGTCTCCACAACATGTGTGTGATAGTATGACTTATAAGAAATATATTTTGGTCATCTGAATAGCCAAACTATATTTCTTCTATGTATTTGGTCTTCCACAGTTCCTGGCTCACAGTTGCCCAAACCCTTGTCAGTTCCTCAGGGTTGAGAAGGATCAAGATGTCTTTTGTTATGTTAATGAAGTGACTTCTGGAAAGTATTGAAGGAAGGGCGTTCCTTGCCAGGAGAACCAATCATATGATTAGAGGTGTGGAACTTTGAGTTCCACGCCCTGACCACCATGAGAGGAGCTGGAAGTTGAATCATTCCAGTGGCTAATGATTTAATCAGTTGTGCTTATGTAAGGAAGTCTCCATAAAACCCCAAAAGGATGGGGTTTCAGAGAGCTTCTGGGTTGGTGAACACACAGGTATTTGGGGAGAGAGTATTGTGCTTGGAGAGGGCATGGATGCTCTGTGCCCTTTCTCCATACCTTGCCCTGTGCATCTCTTTCATCTGGCTATTCCTGGGTTATATCCTATTATAACAAACCCGTGATCTAGTAAGTAAAAAGTTTCTCTGAAGTTTGTGAACCGCTCTAGCAAATTAATAGAACTCAAGGAGAGGGTTGTGGGAATCTTCAATCTGTAGCCAATGGATCAGAAGCACAGGAAATCACAGGCTTGTGTCTGGCACATGTGTGGGAAGGGCAGGCTTAGAGGACTGAAGCCTTAGCCTGTGGAATCTGATGCTATCTCCAGGTAGGTAGTGTCAGAATTGCTTGTTGGCATGTGGGGAACCCCTACACACGCTGGAATTGGCACCAGGATCAATTTTAATGTGAAAAAGGTGTGATGACATGTATGAGCACTTGGTTGGGGAATATGGGGATTCTGGGCCCTCTAATAATGGATGCTAAAATGAGGCTTTGAAAAATATAACAATCTCATTCTTTTATATTCTGAGTAATTTAGGGCATTTCCTTATTAAATCAGCATTCCAAAATTTCAGAAAAGAGCTAGTATAAAAGTCTATTTCCATAATGAAAATAAAATCAGATTTCCTAGAAAAAGTAAACTATGCATCTCAGTTCTTAAGAACATAGGAAGGAGAGGGCACCTGGGTGGCTCAGTCGTTAGGCGTCTGCTTTCAGCTCAGGTCATGATCCCAGGGCCCTGGGATCGAGTCCCACATCGGGCTCCCTGCTCTGCGGGAAGCCTGCTTCTCCCTCTCCCACTCCCCCTGCTTGTGTTCCCTCTCTTGCTGTGTCTCTCTCTGTCAAATAAATTAAAAAAATCTTTAAAAAAAAAAAAAGAACATAGGAAGGAGAAATGTTAAAATTTGGAGATAGGGAAGGCAGTGGAAACTCCTGCTCAGCCAGCTGAAGAGAGGGGAGGCCCAGGAGCTAGAAGAAAGGGTGTTCTGGAGATATCCCCACAAGGGCAAGGCAGGGTCTAGGGTAGGGAGAAAACTTGGCTACCACTGAGGACTCCTGGGGACAGGCCTCCCAAAAGCTTGTCAGATCTTCATGTAGGAGAGCAGGGTGCGTTTCGAGGAGAGACTCACAGGGCTATGATTTCTTTTTTTTTAAAGATTTATTTTATTTATTTGAGAGAGAGTGAGAGAGCCCCCATGCGTGAGTGGGGGGAGGGGCAGAGGGAGAGAATCTTCAAGCAGACTCCACGCTGAGCGCTCAACCAACCGAGCCACCCACGCACCCCCAGAGCTACGGTTTTTTTTTTTTTTTTTGACCTTCTCCCCAGGATCTTGATTAGCTTGCATTTTTGGGCCACCCTACTAATAATCCTGTGTGATTTCATGGGCCCTTTATCCCTCAAACATTCCAAGTATTGATGTGTAAAAATCCCTTTAATGGGTCAAATAGCTTTATGGCTCTGTAAGTAGAGATAAAAGACTTAACAGGGAAAATTCCTGGTTGTGGTAACTCCCAGAGAGAAATTTATTCCTACGCAAGTGTGAGCAGTTAATCAACTGAGGAGAATACATTACTGATTAGAGAAGTTTGCATCGTTTGGGGAGGAGGGAATTCAGCGTAGGCAGCAGAGAAGTTGAGTGGGCAGAGCTAAGGAGCGTTCTTGTCTATCTGGGCCTCTTTCTCTTCAATGTTTACTGACAAATAGAAGTGTCTGTGAAGGTATTTTTAGGCGGAGACTTGGGAGTATTGCCTCTAGGCCCCATAGTGCTACGAAGGTTGTGAAGCAGAATTTATGAAGCCAATTTTATTGTCGCATTCAGTCGCTAGTGCCACCAATGGTCTTAATAAAGAAGGTCATTTTCAGAGTCCAGTGAGCTGATGTCCCATGCAATGCATTCAAACTAGCTTCTCTAATTTGTTGTGCTTTACTCAACAGAGTGATCATCCCACATTTTATTGTATTTTTTTACAAGTCAGGAGCACTTATTAGGTACGATCTTATTTTATATCCTACTCCTCCCACAAAGCGTTTCAGACTGCTAGCAGGAAATACACTTTATCAATGTAAACCACTTCATTTTGCTTAAGAAGTTTTGGGTCTTGTTGCTCGTCATTGTGAGAGAACAAAAAGCCAGGGTTAACCAACTGGAGGGAGTTAGGTGTTCAACGCCAACAACCTGCCAAATGAAGCTGACCCGAGGCTGAGTGACTTCAGGCAGCAACAACCAGCATTTGTGATTCAAATCATACCAATCCAGGAACTCACTTTGTTTACGTTGCCTCACTGAGTCATTTTTTAAAATGGGCCCTTGGTAACCCAAATAAATCTTTCTATAAATGGAGGAAACATTTTTGAGGGATGTGGAGGTCTTCCAAATTCCTCATTATGAAGCTTTCTTAAAGTTGCCTAAAGACTTTTTTGGGTAACTTTTTATTTTAAAAGTTGCATAGGAAGTACATTCTTACTATAAAAGTACAAAAGCAGAAAGATATTAAAGTCCACCTTCACCGAAGATTTTTTTCTGCTTTTTCTAGAATAGAGACGTTTTCTTTGTGTCTCTGGAAAGAGGAGAGCAGGGCTAGGCGGAGGTACCTCCTTGCATCTGTTTCTTCATCTTTCTCTGTATGAGTCAGGAGAAGCTCTGCATTTGCAGCAATAAACAAACCCTAAACCCTCACTCAACTCACTCACTCATGCAAACTGTACTGTGGGTCCAGTAGCTTTTCAGGGCAGCCCTCTTCCAAGTGATGACTTAGGAATCAAGTTGCTTTCATCTTACAGCTATTCCACCTGAAACACAGGACTTCCAGCAACACTGAAGCAGGGGATGAGCCAGAATGAGAACACATATGTGCTCTCAATTGCTAGAGACTAGAAATAACACACATCATTCCCACTCTCAATTCATTGGCCAGAGCTCATGCATAGGCCCTACTTAAGTTCCAGGGAGGCTGAAAAGTGTTTCTGTGTGCCCAAGACCAAGAGGGAAGCCATTTATGATGAGCACTACTAAGATTCTACCGTATTTTCTCTCTTCCTAATGTCCCTTCTACCCCAGCACCCTTGCACACAGCAGTGATAACCCCAAATGTCCTCAACTTTTGCAGGTATCTCTATACCCATTCCTGAGAACTATCCTTAGCAGGAAGCTATCTGAGGCAGGTTAGAGGCTAAAGAAGGAGAGGGTTTGGACACTGGGTGTGATATATGTAAGGAACAAAATCTTTCAATGGATAAGATGCTCATGTTTGAGAAGAGAGAAACCAGTAGAAACCAGTTTTCCTTGCCCCACACCCATTTGCCATCTAGCCCTACTGTGGTATGATAACAGGGGTAGGTAGAATTCTCCATCTGACCCTGACACTGTATAATGATGGGATTGTTCGGTTTCCTCCCATGAGCATCAATTTCCAGAGAGGAGAATCTGATTTCTACCTGGTCTGTGAGAGGAAAATAAACAACAGTGTAGGCAATTTTTTGAAATACTTAAGATTTATCCTTAGAGATCTATGAACTTTGTTTTCTTGCTTCCAAAGTATCCTATGCCTATTTGTCCCTGGCTCCCCAAACCCAGCTTTCCTTCCCACTTCACACATGTAGGTATTTACACTCGCAGTAAGAAAACACACACACGCAGAGTGAACTTCAGAAATACTCTCTCTAGGGGCGCCTGGGTGCCTCAGTCAGTTGAATGTCTGCCTTCAGCTCAGGCCATGATCCCAGGGCCCTGGGATGGAGCCCCAGAGCGGCCTCCCTGCTCAGCAGGGAGTCTGCTTCTTCCTCTCCCTCTGCCTCTGCCTCTCTCCCCAGCTTGTGCACTCGCTCTCTCACTCACTCTCTCCCTCTCCCTCTAATAAATAAATAAAATCTTTAAAAAAAAAAAAGAAAGAAAGAAATTCTCTCTGTAAATCAGTTTCCAAAGCCCTCTATGTTTCCACCCCCAAGTCCTCACTCCTGGTGGAGCCAGATGATTACTTGTGAGTTAAATACCTGGCATAATTTGTGGTTATAAAAGCCTTTATTAATTTGTAATTTACTCTAGATGTTAATTTATGAGCAAACATTTTTAATTAGGCTATTAATTCCATTGGTGTTTGGCTTTATACATCCTATGCAGTAAAATCTTTGCATTTTTCTGATTGGCCCTTATTCCCCAACTTTCTCTAATTTAAGGCCTTCAGTTACATAATTTCTATACCATGATATTTTGGCCAACCTATTTCACTCCTTCAAAAAATTAGAACTTTCTGAATGTGATGTGGCCCCCACTCTGTAGGTATGCATGGTCAGATGATTATAGACAGGGAGAAACTGGTCATCAGTTTCTCTAGGTCTAAGGAGGAGGATGGACAAAACCCAGAGCAGAATCAAAGAGGCCCAGGGCCCTTGCTAATGAGGAAGCAATGTCCCTTTGGCAGTAACCTTATCAGATTCACCACTCAGATCTGCCCACCCTCTACGTATATACAGAATGAGGCCAGTTTGCCCATGCTCATTAAGGTGGATAAGAAAAGACAAGCTCATCTTAGCTCTTCTCTATCCACGACAGAGTGTAAGCTGATTCTAAGTTTCCAGGAATGTGTTCTCTAAACATGAGAACTTCTAGACTCCTCTCTCCTGTGGAAAGGTGTTTAAGATGGTTCTCATTCATGGCGTATAACATGAAAAGGGTTAACATAAGAAGAGACATTCGAAAGATGTAGTTCATCTGAAGTAAAACAGACCATTTTAAGAATTTATTACCTCCCTTCCCAAAACTGGAGGCTTTGAGAGGTTCACTGACTTCACTTGGATGTCTAATAAAAGAGAGGTCATGCTAGAATCTCTGGGTTCTCAAGTTACTCTTCCAACCACAAGACCACATTTCCTTCCTCTCTTACTGATACGCAGAGAGCAATGTAAAATGTAAGCAGCTGGGGTGGGAACAAGGGCATGAAGGAAAACACCACAATGTTACTTAGCAAGTGTGCAAAATAAAATCTGAATTTAAATGACTCTTTTCAGGCATTGCTTTGTAAATTCGATAGGCTGCTCTCACCATGTAATTTAAATCAATGAAACAGTTTATTAAAAACCTACCATAGCTAGGCACTGTGAGAAGTACCAGGGGTATGAAGCATGCACAAAACGAAGTCCCTACTGTCATGTGCTAAAAAGCGTCACTGAAGAACAATGAGGAGCAGGGTGGTAGATGTTTCCAGCCCAGATGCCTTTTGTAGGCTGGGGCAGCCATCCTTCAGCAGCTGCGAGTGCCTTGGCTAACAGCTTAGAGCTGAGACTTTCTCCAGCGACCTGACCTGGGCTAAGTAGGGCTATTTCACTGGAGACCCCTGAGAGGTTATACCCTCCCTTCTCCAAGGGTAACCAAGGACTGACTCATTTTCACTCTTTCATATTTTTCCCAGCTTTTACCTGGGACCGTATCCTTACACAGCTCTTTTCTATACTGCTCCTTCCCCTCCTTACATTCAGGTTTTTCCTAAAAAGCGTTCACTTGGTAAAGTATACATATCAGAACCCCTTCTTAGGCTCTGCAGCTACAAAACCTGACAGGTGTTGTTTGAGGTTACTGAATAGGTTCCTAGATGCTTTGTTTAGGGTAAGATTAGGAACGTTATGTATGTCTGTAAAAGTTTTAATAGCCCAACATTTAACATGCTGACTCACATCACCTCTATTTTTCTTCTAAAGACTAAACAATCTAGTTTTTCAATGTGACTTTTTAATATTTGTTGTCACTTAGAGATATTCTTTGGGGAGTGGACTAACAGAACATTAAATATGTATGTATCTACCTGAATGATTTGGGTTTTAGTACTTTCCCACAATTGTGTGGTCATTAAAAGTCCTTCAGTCAAGAAATGTTTTTCCATGCTCCTTACAGAATAATAGAATAGAACCTATCTAGCGGGAAACTGGTAGCATTCCTATAGAGGCAATCATCCCTAGCAAAGCTCTTACAACGTGTTGGGAGATTTAGCTATTGTATTCCTTATTCATGCATCTCAACAAGTGAGTTTGTAACCACATGATAAAGAACAGAATCAATGGAAACCTTATTAAAATTAAAATTATTTTTATGATAATGCCAGTTTCTTTCTGGCAGAGGTAATTTCTGCTGTCCATTCTCCTAACTCTCACAGCAATCACATGCTCCTTTTCAACTCTCCTGTGTCATCACAGCAAAACTATTGCACCACCAAATCCTAAATATTAACAAGTTAGGTTAAATTATTAGAGACAAATTAAAATACTAGAGCCATCTCAAAAATGTGTTTCTCCTCCCATACTGCACAAGGATGATTGATTATTTAAAGACAAAAACAAGGCAGTGTTAAAGAAAAAATTGTTCATGACACTTGTTAGAGACGATAAGGCAGACTTTACTCAAGTGGGGGCTACCTCAGTGGACTTCTGTAGTTGAGGAGGTAGATCTGACTCAACTCTGACTCCAATAAGGACAAGCCAAGGAAGGTGGGGAAGTCCGTGGATGGAAAATTACTAAGAGGAAACATTATGGGTTAAGGAGGAGTCTTGGCTAGCAGGTTCAACAGAATTCTGGCTATAGGCAGGCCAGGGGGATAAGATATCAGTAAACTGATTTAGTAGAATTCTTGTTCAAACTGGATTCTACAAGGACGAAGAGGGAAACCCAAGGTCTAGCCTAGTCCAGTAGAGAGCTCATAGGAGGCTGGTTAAAATTAGGTCAAGGAAAGGGTCTTCATCAGAGGTAACCAAGAGACAGTGGAGGTTATGAAGTTAGTGCGACAGTAACTAACCCCTAGGATGGCCAATGGTATTCTAAGAGCCTTGCAATGTTAATTAATCTTCACAATAATCATGAGTGGATAATGTTACTATTCCCATTTTGCAGGTGAGGAAACTGAGGCACAGAGAGTTTAAGCAACTTTCCCTAAGCCTCCCAACTACTGACTGAAGGATTTAAACCTAGGAAGTCTGGTTACGAGTCCATAGTCTAACCGGTAAGACATACTGTCTTTTTGTGCTAGAGATAAATAGGATTAAAGTCTACAATCTGATTATAGATGTTATAGCTGACAGAATGAGCTGGAAGCTCTGACAGAATAATTTATAATCTCCTTTCGTTGGTTACCGTACCATAGTTACAGACAGAATTTTAGATTAAGTAGGTCAGTTTCTAAGATGATTTGCAGCCCCTTAAATGAGAAGGGAGCTGAAAGTATGGGTAATACTTATTAAAATGCATGTAAACACCATGCAGTGACCTGCAAACTCAGGAGTTGTGACTAGCCTTATTCTGCTAGAGAGATCAGGGAAACAGGAAGGTAGGGTGCATGGACAGAAGAATGCAGTGGTTACACATAGAGAAACATGATGGAGACACAGAAGACATCCAGGCTCTTTCTGAGGCTGAGCATCTCTTTAAGCTTCTATGAGATGTCTCTGCAGTTTATAACAAATTCTCCCTGCTTGCTTAATTTAATTCAACTGGATTTGTGTTTTTGTAATTAAAGGAATGCCCACTTGTCTTATTACCCTAATGGTTTGCAGTTCAATTGTTTTTCTTTTTTTGAACCAGGAGGAAAAAGTAACAAATTCTCCAGCTACACAGTTCCCTCTGGCCTTATCGCCTCTGTATTTTATGTATTTCATGGCTTGTGGAAATGGAAATCTTGTCAACTTTGTTCCCATTGCACCTAATGTGTGGGAGCATCGTTGGTATACATGCTTAAATGAGAAATAGGACTTAAATTGAGATAATGATGGGAAAGCAGCTAGCATGATGCCTTCCCCAGTAGGCTGGAGTTAATTGGGTTCCAATGGTTACAAGGAACACTCAAGTTATTAAAACAAAACAAACAAACAAACAAAAACAGTTCTTGGAAGGAAATACATAGACAAAAAGAATCTCAGCTAAGAGCTGAGAGGCCTGGCATGGCAACTCTAAGACTGGATTTTCTAGTCAGCCTTTCAGTAGGTGTTGGTTGCCCTCTACCATCATGGAGACCTGGTTCTTCTTTATCTCTTACTGCTTCTGCCAGCTCTACTGACCAAATTGTTCACCCTCTCTTCAGTCCCCTTTCCCTACCTCATCATTTTCCCTCACCCTTTGTGTCTCTTTTCTTGTAACTTCAGCTTATTATAGCTTTTATATGCTTGTAACATATTACAGCCCTGACTACCCCCATTTCTTTCTTTTTTTTTCTTTTTTTAAAGATTTTATTTATTTGAGAGAAAGCACAAGTTGTGGAGTGGGAGGAGGAGCAGAGGGAGAGGGAGAAGCAGGCTTCCCGCCGAGCAGGGAGCCTGACTTGGGGCTCGATCCCAGGACCCTGAGATCATGACCTGAGCTGAAGACAGACGCTTAAACAACTGAGCTACCCAGGTGCCCCGTGACTACCCCATTTCTGATCTGAATGTTTTTTCACCTCTCAGCTTCTATGTCATCTACACTTGCTGATTCTTTTCTTTCCTCTAGTTAGGTTTTTCTTTTTTTCAAGTTTCTATTTAAATTCCAGTCAGTTAACATAGTGTTATATTAGTTTCAGGTGTACAATATAGTGATTCAGCACTTGCATACATCACCCAGTGCTCATCACAGCAAGTTCATTCCTTAATCCCCATCACCTAGTTAATCTCCCATCCCCCACCCACCTCCTTTCTAGTAATCATCAGTTTGTTCTCCATGTTAAGAGTCTGTTTCTTAGTTTGCCTCCCTCTCTCTTTCTCCCCCCTGTGCTTGTTTGTTTTGTATCTTAAATTCCACATATGAATGAAATCATATGGTACTTGTCTTTCTCTAACTTATTTCACTTAGCATAATACTCTCTAGCAGCATCCATGTCCTTGCAAATGGCAAGATTTTATTCTTTTTATGGCTGAGTAATATTCCATTGTATATATATACCACACCTTCTTTATCCATTCATCAGTCAATGGACACTTGAGCTGTTTCCATAATTTGACTTATTGTTTCCATAATGCTGCTATAAACATCAGGGTTCATGTATCCCTTTGAATTAGCATATTTGTATTCTTTGGGTAAATACGTAGTAGTACAATGCTGGATCATAAGATAGTTCTATTTTTAACTTTTTGAGGAAACTCCATACTACTTTCCAGAGTGGCACCACTAATTTGCATTCCCACCAACAGTGCAAGAGGGTTCCTTTTTCTCTACATCCCAGCCAACACCTGTTGTTTCTTGTGTTGTTGATTTTAGCCATTCTGACAGGTGATACCTCATTGTAGTTTTGATTTGTATTTCCCTGATGATGAATGATATGGAGCATCTTTTCATGTGTCTCTTAGCCATCTGGATGTCTTCTTTGGAAGAATGTCCATTTATGTTTTCTGCCCATTTTTTAATTGGATTATTCATTTTTTGGGTATTGAGTTTTATAAGTTCTTTATAGATTTTGGATACTAACCCTTTATCAGATATGTCATTTACAAATATCTTCTCCCATTCCATAGGTTGCCTTTTAGTTTTGTTGATTGTTTCCATCACTGTACAGAAGCTTTTATTTTGAGGTAGTCCCAATAGGGTTTTTTTGCTTTTGTTTCCCCTGCCTCAGGAGACATATCTAGAAAGATGTTGCTATGGTTGATGTCAAAGAAGTTACTGTCTGTGTTCTCTTCTAGGATTTTTATGGTTTCAGGTCTCATATTTAGGTCTTTCATCCATTTTGAATTTATTTTTGTGTATGGTGTAAGAAAGTGGCCCAGTTTCATTCTTTTGCATGTTGTTGTCTACTTTTCCCAATTTGTTGAAAAGACATTCTTTTTCCCATTGGCTATTCTTTCCTGCTATGTCAAAGGTTAATCAACCACATACTTGTGGGTTCATTTCTGGGTTTTCCATTCTGTTCTATTGATCTATGTGTCTATTTTTGTGATTCTTTTTTTAAAATTTCAACTTTGGAATTTTGGAGAGAGGGAGTCTGATTTCTTGTTAATCTCTGTTTCACAAGAGCTCTTGCATTAATGTCCTTATAACATTCTGGTTGCTATGAGCTGCTATATTGGGTGCCCTCAGTCCAAAGTCATAGCTAGACAATAACAGGGATACCAGGTGTTATGAAAGAGCCGTATGGTCTCACGGTAAATCATGGCAGCCTAGAGCTTTTCTCTCTCAGGAGAGACCTTGGACATGATTCATTTGTTTAATACAGCTCTCAATAGGATCTTTCTTTCTTTCTTCCTCTCTCTTTCTTTCTTTCTTGCACAGTGACTGGGGAAACATCTTTCCAGAAATGCTCAATCTTTCACATTTGTATTGTCCTTATATATATGCAAACTTCCCAGAAGATGACTTGTGGCTAGATGTTTTTTCAGTTGTCTTGTGCAATACTTATCAAAGTGTGGTCAATAAATTTCTGGGGAGATCGTCTCTGGAGTCTGTGAGGTCTAAATTATTTTTATTATAATACTAAGATGGTACAATCTTACAATACTGTTTCTCTATGTCAACATTTGCACTAATGGTACAAAGCAATGGTGGTTAAAATTGCTGGCATCTCAGCATGACTCAAGGCAGTGGCGCCAAATTGTACTAAGAGTATTTGTATTTTCTCACTGCCATGCATTCGCAGTAAAAACCAAACAAGGAAGATAAGAAAGAAAGAAAGAAAAAGAAAAGAAAAGAAAGCCAGTTTCCCTTAAGAATGTCCTTGATGGACTGTTGAATCTCAGATCTGTACCTCTGAAACAAATAATGCAAGATATGTTAAGAAAAAAAAAGAAGAAGAAGAAGGTAGCGGGAGGGGAAGAATGAAGCGGGGGAAATCGGAGGGGAGGACGAACCATGAGAGACGATGGACTCTGAAAAACAAACTGAGGGTTCTAGAGGGGAGGGGGGTGGGAGGATGGGTTAGCCTGGTGGTGGGTATTGAGGAGGGCACATTCTGCATGGAGCACTGGGTGTTATGCACAAACAATGAATCATGGAACACTTCATCTAGAACTAATGATGTAATAATGTATGGGGATTAACATAAGAATAAAAAAAAAAAAAAAAAGAATGTCCTTGATGGAATGGTAAAATAAATTGTATTGAATCTTGACACATGGTTATGTATTTTTAAATATTCTATGTAAAAAATGGGAAATATGCATAAAGAACTTCTGCTGGAGAGAGAAAAGTATAATAGTTGCCTTGAGTAAAAGCACTTGTGCAGTTGTTTGAGATGCAAGCTGAACAAGTTGCTTTTCTCATGGAACATCATTGCTTGAAAAAATGGCTAACATAAAATGATGGTTACTCAGACTTGGGCATTGACCAACATTTTATTTAAAAAAAATGTATGACGTGAACCTGTCACTTACAGAAAAACGACTGATGGTGCTTTTTGCCAATGAGAAAAATAGGAGTGAAAATTAGAATTTTGGGAAACTTGTCTCCACCACAGTGAGCTTGGTAGTTTCCCAGTACTTAAAGACTTTACTGATAAGATTGGTGGTGATATTAGTGAAAATAATTTTTGACATTGTATAATGAAATATGTCAACATTTGGAAGATCTGCATAACTCAGGGAAACAATACTTTCCAAATAACCCGTGTTTTATTTTACAAAATTATGCTGGGTAAAAGATCCACTCAAAATGCAAGGTAGACCGATGGATATTCTTGTAACAGAGTTTAAATATATGGTTTCAGGTTCCACATTATAACTAACCTTTAGGAAACTGCCACTTTTTGAGTTTTAGGGTATTATCAAAGAAGAGTGTCCTCAATTATCTGAAATGGCTAATAAAATATACACTCTTCCTCCTTTTCCAAATAACATATGTGTGGGGACACACTTTCATCATATACTTAAAATAGCATATCACAACAGAATGAATGTTGAAGGAGATATGAGAATCCAGCTGTCTTCTGAGAATTCATACATTAAGAGATTTGCCAGAATGTAAAACAATGATCCTCTTCTCATTGTTTTTTGTTTTGAAAAGTATAGTTATATTTTATAAAAATGTTTTTTATGTTAACAAGTAGTGGGATTTCTGTTACTTTTAATGGAACTAAGAAATAAAAATTTTAAGAATTTCTCAGTTCTAATTTCTAATGCTATAAATATATATAGATATAATTTACATAAACCAAAGTTCTTTAAGTTCCCCAATAATATTTAAGAGTGTAAGGCAATGGTGTGTTGGAGCTGGCTGGCACTGGCTCATGGGAACCAATTGTACAGATCTCCTTCCAGCTCTGTGTTCAATGACATCATGTGGATGGCTTGAAATCCGCCATGGAGGAAGTGTTTGCAAAACAAAAATCAGCATATGCTACAAATCAGAGCTTTTCTTCTTTTTTTTTTAAGCTGTTTATTCAACATTTACCAGTATGTTACTCTCCAAAGGAACCCCAAGATCAAAATATTGGTGAACCCTGGTCTGGTGGCTACTCTATCTCTGTCCTCTGTCATCTTCCCATGGGGAAACTTCCTAGATTATTCTCATTTGATAAATATTCACTGAATGTCTCTATTTTCTAGGTATTATCTTGAGAAATGGAGATGCCAAGATGAATAATTTGAAATATAGAGTTCCCCATTTAGCAGGGCTATGAGAAAACAGACATCCACAAAATTATATGACAATTGTTGTGCCAGGAACTGTTAATGGTAGTACAACGGGGGAGAAATTTCCTGCCTAGAGTCGGGGATGGGGGGAGGTGAGGGAATCCTGGGAACGTGTGTCTGTATCAGTCAGCATCCGGTCAGGAGATAAAAACCACACCAAAATTTAACACAAGGAATTATTAACCAGGTACGAAGTTGTTAACTAGGGAACTGAAAAGACAAAAGATAAACACTAAATTATTAGGGAAGTAACAATTGCTGGGAGCAGCTACCACTCCAATCCTGGTGGACTAAAGAGATTTTGGAAGTATTAAAACTTAGAAGATCGGGTGGGGCCCCATGGAGCTGAAATTCAGGTATCAGAGCCTGAGGTAATGCTCAGGCGACGCCGGCATCTCTCAAGTTTGGAAGAGGAGCCCTTTGGGCTAGAAGCCAGATGTCTGAGGAAGGGGTGCCTGCGGACAGCTGTTGTCTCTAAAGCAGAGCAAAATGAGGATGGTTCTACAGGTAGAGGAAAGACTGCAAATGGAGTTAAGCTGCTGCTCTGGGAGGAGAAGGAATGGCACCTCAAGGGTGAAGGAATGATGCTAGGGCAATGCTCCCAGGCACAGAAAGCAGCGGAAAGAAAACACGTGGCAAGTCCCCTCATCCCTCTCCAGCTTTGCTGTATCCTTCTAGAATACCTTATTGGTGGAGCCTAACAGGAAGCTAGCTGGCGGAGCAGAAATGTGGGGGTTCCTGTAAAAGCATCATGAAACAAGAGTATAGATGGGTGCATTTGCTGCTGAGAGAGAATAGCTTACTGACTGACACAGTCTATCCTTGGCTACCCAGCATCCATACGCACCCTGGTGCTCCATCTAACTGATGGTGAAAAGAACTCTATTTCCACTTAGCCAGACTCAACTATTCTTTGTCTAAATGAAGAGATCTTTCCCTTCTTGTCAATTGAGGAGACACACAGTGCTAATAATCGTTGAATCAGTTTCTGGGAGTCGGTCACGCCACCTATGCCTGGACCATGTCAGGTATCCCTTAAAGTCAGTAATAGTCTCACCCGAATGTTCTTCTCTCGAAGACTAACTTATAAAGTTAACCTCCAGCAAGACTTTTGTAAAACAGTAAGGGGAAGAAGGACAGAGAATGAAATTGTTTTTTTCTCTTTCTGTATATGCACAGAAGCACACATTCATAATAAGCAAGGCAGAAAATGTACAAAGCTGCCACAGTCTTTATTTCTAAACCTGGTCATGGACCATAGTTGTTATTAATAATTTCTCTCTTCCTTTCTATTTTTCATTTGTCCTCAGGTAGGCTCTCAGCTGATAGGACTACAATCTAAACTTTGAGTACTGAAGCATCTGAATATTCAGTTGTCTGTCCTGACTTTTTTTTTTTTATGGCTGTCATTTTCTATTAATTTGAAGCAGTGAGAGGCTCCTCAAAGAACCCCCCTGGCTTTAGACATAGTCCCCCCAGCCTCCATTGGGCAGCCCAGTTCAGTTGTACCTCAGTACTCTGAATGTATCATTCCAGTAGTCTAGAGTATACAGTCAGCCAGTAGCAAGAGGATTCCCAAAGAGTCAGGTGTCAATCTCAACTTCTAGTTCACTGGAGTCATTGTTACATCCCCTGGCAAAATCTTCTGCCCTTCGGAACCAAGATCTCCAAATCAACAGAACTGAAAATTGCAAGGATGGGTAGCAGAACTTCTGGGAGTGGTCTTTAAGTGTAATATTGAGGGGATGCATTTTCGCTTCCTCCTTGATTCCTGAACCCATGTATTTTGGTTACGGAAGGGACAGCACTATATACTAGTTGCTGATTTAGAGTATTTTTTACCTTATATGCTAGAACCCCATCACTTAGTAGACATTGTGAATTCAGGAGGCTATCCCACCATTCCTGTAAGCTAACTGCTTCTGAGTGATAGTTATGTGGTAAGACCAGTGAATTCCATGGGCAAACCCATTGCTGCACTTCTTTGGTTGTTGTGAAATGAATTCTTTGACCAGAAGCAACATTGTACAGAATGCCATGATGGTGAATAAAGCATTCTGAAAGTTCGCAAAGGGTGATATTTGCAAAAGCATTACAACCAAGGAAGGCAAATCTATATCCGAAATATATGTCTATTTTAGTGGGGACAAATCTCTGCCTCTTCCATAATGTAGGGAACCACTGTAATTAGTTTGCACCTGGTAGCTGGGTGGTCCCCCAGGGGGACTCAGTGTTGATCCCTTATGTTGGTCAATTATGCGGTCATCGATAATAGTGGCTAGGTCAGTCCATGTTGTTAAGTCCACAAATAGCCTCCATTCTTGCAACTGTGACCACATTATACATGGGCCCAGTGAGCAAGCCCTGTAGTGGACGGTGAAGGAAGCTGATTGATATATACAGACTGCCTTTTTTTTCTACCTACACGATTACTGAAAGCCTCCTCTGTGATGGATGCTCTTTGGAGGGTATTCACAAATAACTTCACACTCTGTGCTTATTATGGGAGATGCATAGACACATCTTTGCCACAGACCCCTTCTCATTATTATTTTAATCTTTTTTTTTTTTTTTTTTTTTTTTTAGCCAAGTCCCTGAACATCGGCCAAACTGTCATCAATCACCCATGAACCAGGGTAAGTCCATACTTCTGGCCATCTGTCAGTTCAGAAAAAGTGGTCATCTAAAAATATGACTCGAAGTTCTGCCTTTGGGGTGCATTTTCCTTTACCACTGTCCAGAGACACCCCTGAGTAGAACTATAATGCTGCAACTGTCTATTCCAGTTTGTCCCAGGATATTGTTTTACTATCTGTAAATCGGGACTGAGCTTCTTCATTCTCATTCAACTGGTAATAAGAAACTCCCCTATGTGGCTATAGATATTGATTGAAGAAGGACCAGGAGTTGATATTGAAGGAGTATAAGCTACCTGCTTAGGCAATTTAATTGTGCCTTCTGGACCTGCTTGGGCTCAATCTCTTATATACTATTTCCATTTGATGACAGATTGCTTCTGCATACACCCAGTCTTATGGCTAGGAAGGTCACCTAGTTCATAATGGGAAATTCAGAATATATGTAAGGCATTCAGTACTTATATCACACTAGAAACTGTTTCTGAAAAGACTTTGATCTGCAGAAGAGGCATGGATTTGCTTCAAAACCTTGAGTTCTACACTTAATTCTCTAATTGTTGCTTGCCAGAGACTTCACACAGCCTCCCATTTGCCACAGACAGTCCAAGTACCATTGAGTTTGCTGGGTCACAAGAAAAGCAGCTTGCCCCCAAGCCTGCACTTGCCCTGATTCCCCTCAACGCTGGCAGATTTGCAGATTACTTGTAAGTGGGACCTAAGTAGCCCACTCAAACATGGCGTATATTACCTCTAAAATCCAAAAAGGTCCACCTAGTGCCTCTTCTTTAGAGGTAGACTGTGCAAGGTGCAGCTATTATCTTCCACTCTGAAGGATACCTTGAGGTGTTCTATACCATTTGATTCCCAGGAACTTCACATATGTAATGAGCCCCTGAATTTTCGTGGGGTTTATCTCCTATTCTCTGGCTCACCTAGTCTGTCTAAATCATAGAAAATACCTGCTACTTCCTCTTCAGGTCCTGATTAAGTCCAACCAATATAATGCCATCAATGCAGTAGACCAGTGTGATTTCATGTGGACTGTCAAGATAATCACAATCTTTGCAGACTATATTATGGCAGAAAGCAAGAAAGTTGACATAGTACTGAGGCTACATCAGGTAAAAGCAAATGGCTTCTGGTGGCCAGTACAAATTGATATGGGAAAAGAAGTATTTTCAAATCAATAGCTTCACACCAGGTGCCAGAGACTCTTGATTTGTTCCAGGAAAGAGGTAACATCTAAATAGCAGCTGCAGTTGAAGGGCCATGATTAAGTCTGCCATACTGGTCAATTATGCGGTCACCGATAATAGTGGCTAGGTCAGTCCATGTTGTTAAGTCCACAAATAGCCTCCATTCTGCAACTGTGACCACATTATACATGGGCCCAGTGAGCAAGCCCTGTAGTGGACGGTGAAGGAAGCTGATTGATATATACAGACTGCCGGTCATTCCCAAGCATCCATCCAACTTCCCTCCGGGTCAACCAAGCAAAGTACATGAGGATACTACAGGTCTCATTATACCTGCTTTTTGTCAGATCTTTGATGTTCCATCTAATCTCTGAAATTCCATCAGGGATGAGGCATTGCTTTTAGATTACAATCCCAGTAAGGATGGGAATTCCAGGGCCTTCCATTTTTATCATAATGGTCCTCACTGTGCAGAGATTCAATGGGATCATTGTAGAACATATGACCCCTATCTCTGAGCTGTTCCACCTGTGTTAGGAGAGAGCTGGGTTATGTACCTCCCACTCAATCATTGGTTGAGGGCTGTTCTCAGGTACAGCCTGAGCACTCTGAGGGCCAGAGAAAATGAACAGGGCGCCTGCAGCTTCTGCTACAAAGTTATTTGAATGGGACGGTTTCTGAGTTCTTTTTCCAACATGATATCCAGTAGGCTATTGGGTTAGTGAGTCAGAAATTCAGTAGAGAAGATTTTAGCTCCTTCTCTGTGCTTCTGTCTTGTGCTCACCTCTATTATAGCATTTACTATATTTGATTTGAATGACCTATCTATGTGCTTGCCTTTTGACCAAACTGTGAAGGGCTGTATCTTTCTTTTTTCCAGGGCTCATCATGATACCTGGTGCACAATAGTTGCTCATTAAGTGCTCACTGAGCCGAAGTGAATGTTTTCTTCCTCATTAATTTTTTTGTGCTGTTTCAGAAAACTTTACAGAAGGGGCAGAGTAACAACTAATATATAACCAAGAGGCTATCAACTGCATTTTGGATACTGGTACCATGCCTAGCAAGTCCCAGTCAAGCTCTCTTTGGGCAGTAGGGAAAACCTTCTTCTGAAAGGAAATTAGAGTGGTCAGAGTCTATAATTAATTTATAGTGTGTATGCTAACATATTTCCAATATTAGGATATAATGTGTTGTAAGCGCATTGAATTGATTGTCTCGCACCCCAAAGTAATGCCAAATCATTTATTGACACCATATACAATTCTTAAAACTTAAAAACTGGCTGATAATATTCATACAGAATATATTGTTCCCTGAGAACAAAAACAATGAATTATCATCAGCAGCGAGGCAAATATATGAATCACACCATTTTTTTTTCCAAATAGGAAATTGATTATCACAACAAACCCATATATGAAAGGAAATAAAACATTTGGCCTGAAACAGAATGTGTGTGTATACTTTAGAGTCATTGAAACCCAGTGATCAAGTTCCCTCAGTTGCATTAACAAATAAACAGGTGTTTGATTCCCAGTACTTGTGTGACTGGTTGGGATAAGATCAGAAGTGACCATGATCTGGTGGGTTCTGGGGACACACAGTGTTACATATTTATGGAGAAATAAAACAATATCTACTTGGTTTACATTACTGTTGTTTTGTATGCCACATACTACAATACACCAAAAATTTTATACTTTTTAATTGTATATCATTTTAGTTTTTGTTTTTGTTTTTGTTTTTTTAGTGGAATCCCATAAAGGGTTAGCATCATCTGGAGCCAGAATTGTTCCAGACAGCTGTCTGCTTTCCCTGGCACATTGCTGATCTGAATTTGGGTCATAATCTTCCTGGGGATGTCTGACCTCAAGGGCTGTAGGGGAAAGTGATTTAAGCCTGTGAGAAGTAGCACATGGCTTTTCTCCATGGTTACCCACTTTGTCCACCTCTCAAAAAACATGGAAAAAAGACAGCTGGGTGGAGACAGCCAAACCCATTTGGTTGTAGAAATGGGCAATAAAGAAGGACAGAGTACAGATTTGTATCTTGAATAAGAAAAAAATAGGTCATGATTGAATTGCCCTTATATGAAATAAGCAAGCATTATTAATTCTTATCCAAACATTTTATGAGTAATAGTCATGAAATTATAGTGATGTTGATCCTTGGGCTTTGCGACAATATTCTTAGCACATGAAATTTCTTTATGTAGTTTGTGTCCAGGTTGGTTCACCCAGTTAACTAATAAGAGCAAGGGTCAGTTTTCATAATGGTCAGTTAGCGCTCTAGAGAGAAAAGATCTGTTCCTTTGCTATAGCTGGGTGCTGTCCAATTCAGGTCTCTCTCAAGTGTAGGCTGTTGATCATATGGACAGTTCAGTATAATCTATTATGATTATTTGAAGAATGACTCAAAGCAATTTTTCTCCTGATATGTGTAATAAGTTACAATAAGAAATAATAGTTACCCTTGCTAAGTCCTCACCATCTACTCTGTGCTTAAGCTTTCCATATGTTATCTCATTAAATCCTCATAAAACTGCGATTTTCAGATAAGAAAAAAGGCTTTAAAAAGTTAAGTCACTTGCCATATGAGTCATACAGATATTAAACAATACAGCTGGAGTTTCAGCCCAAAATAATAATAATAACAATAATTTACATTTGTTTAGCATTTTATGGTTTACTAATGGCATTTATATCTATTCTTCCACCGAATCTTCCCAGTCTTGTGAGATAGTCAGGAGTTATTTCCTATTTTTACAAATATGGGAATGGAGACTTTGAGAGGTCACTCAGCTAGTAGATGTCAGGGACAACATACAGAGCTAAGTGTGCTAGGTTTCAGGTTTCAGGATCTTTCTTTCTTTCTTTCTTTCTTTCTTTCTTTCTTTCTTTCTTTCTTTCTGATTTATTTATTTAAGAGAGAGATATGTGCGTGCACACACACACATGCATATCAGAGGAGGGGCAGAGGTAGAGAATCTTCAAGCAGACTCCCCTGCTGAGTGTGGAGCCTGATGAGGGGCTCCATCCCCCACCGCATGA
Source organism: Leptonychotes weddellii (assembly GCF_054177405.1). Lineage (NCBI taxonomy): Eukaryota > Metazoa > Chordata > Mammalia > Carnivora > Phocidae > Leptonychotes > Leptonychotes weddellii. The sequence continues at coordinate 122,435,879 of NC_138370.1, read as the reverse complement.
GATCACCACCTGAGCTGAAACCAAGAGTCAGATGCTCAACCGACTGAGCCACCCAGGTGCAGCTCAGGATCTTTCAACTATGAGACAGCTGAGGTCAGACATATGCATATTTTTAAAATTTTTTTTGTTATGTTAATCACCATACATTACATCATTAGTTTTTGATGTAGTGTTCCATGATTCATTGTTTGTGCATAACACCCAGTGCTCCATGCAGAACGTGCCCTCTTTAGTACCCATCATGAGGCTAACCCATCCTCCCACCCCCCTCCCCTCTAGAACCCTCAGTTTGTTTTTCAGAGTCCATCGTCTCTCATGGTTCATCTTCCCCTCCGATTCCCCCCCTTCATTTTTCCCCTCCTGCTATCTCCTTCTTCTTCTTCTTCTTCTTTTTTTTTTTTTAACATATATTGTATTATTTGTTTCAGA
>NC_138370.1:122398217-122434950 GCF_054177405.1 Leptonychotes weddellii | reverse complement strand
CCCATCCCTCCCACCCCCTACCACTCCAGCAACCCTCAGTTTGTTTCCTGAGATTAAGGAACTTGAGGGTGTTATGCTGAGCGAAATAAGTCAATCAGAGAAAGACATGTATCATATGACCTCACTGATATGAGGAATTCTAAATCTCAGGCATATGCATATTTATTGTGAAATTAAAGTCTGTACAATACAAAGTGAAATGTAGATCTCATAATTATCCAGATTATGCAGGCCCTATCAGTCCCAGCCACTCCATTTTTGCTTAATGAAATTAAAAACACGAATGAAATATTCTTAATGAAAATTAGCATATATAATATTTGAAATATGAGATCCAGTACAATTCCTCAGGTGTGATACTAGAAAGCTTATATTCTCTGCTGTTTATTTCATTATCTTTCCTAACTGGTGAAACACAATTTCTCTGCAATTGAAGTATCTGAAAAGTATTGTTTTTCTAATAATTCTCAAAAATGTTAGAGAACAAATGCATTTGTCTTACTCCTTTTAATGTATTATCATTTAGTAGTCATTTAAACTTTAGATAAAAATCATGTATTTAGTAAGATATGGCTTCCATTATTTTTTTACAACTATCATTTAAATTTTTATATTCTGCTGATTTTGAAATATGTCAAAATTGCACAAATACACTGTTTTTAGCTTTAAAATTCTCAAAGTTTGTCTTGAAATTGATCACCTTGATAGAGGAGTAAAAGGTTTATATTTTTAAATAAACTTGGTTTTAAATTGGTGGGGATGGCAGGAGGATGAAAATCTGATCTAAATATAGAAATGGTAAATTCAGAGTTTCAAGTAATTCACCAAAACCATTCACCATTCTTTTTGGATACGTGCATATTTAAGCTCACTTTAAGCTATGTATTTTTAATTTGATTTCTACACAAACACAATTGAGAACTTCTAATCAGTGGTTTCAAATGATGAGCTTGTGAAATGGACTACTATATTCAAATTACAGTTTTAAAACCCATTTTGTTTACAGATGCAAATATCTAAGGAAGAACATACATACACACACACACACATACATACACATGTGCCCATACATACTATTGCACATACACGTGTGTGTATGTGTGAGGTAGAAAAATTTTAGGATAGTGTTTTTTTTTTAAAGATTTTTTAAAATTTATTTATTTGACAGAGAGATAGAGAACACAAGTAGGCAGAGCAGCAGTCCGAGGGAAAGGGAGCAGCAGGCTCTCTGCTGAACAGGGAGTCCGATGCGGGGCTCGATCCCAGGACCCTGGGATTATGATCTGAGCCGAAGGCAGCCGCTTAACCGACTGAGCCACCCAGGTGCCCCTAGGATAATGTTTTAACTGAAGAAATAGTATTACCTTACTCCGTGTCTTGTGTTAATAATCAAAGATTACATATTATTGTGTTTCTGAGTGTATGTCTGTATCTGCATATATGTTTACGTATGTATGTATTTATTAGTGTAAAAATAAAAGCAAAGCTTTCTCCTATATATGGAAATAGCAGTTGTATGTTTAAGTATAGTAGCCTTGAATTTTCTAGAATATAGTCTCCAAAATCAAGCAACCAGCGAATTTTTACTGAGCATCTGCTCTCTGGTTAGCTTTATATAAAGAAGAAGATACAGGGTGCCTGGGTGGCTCAGTTGGTTAAGCGACTGCCTTCGGCTCAGGTCATGATCCTGGAGTCCCGGGATCGAGTCCCGCATCGGGCTCTCTGCTCGGCAGGGAGTCTGCTTCTCCCTCTGACCTTCCCCCTCTCATGCTCTCTCTCTCTCTCTCTCTCATTCTCTCTCTCAAATAAATAAATAAAATCTTTAAAAAAAAAAAGAAGAAGAAGAAGATACAGACGTATAAGCCATTCTGACCCTTATTTTTATGTATCATGAAAACAGGTAACATATTGGTGAGGATGTGCTACCACAGGAACTCTCATAGAGAGCTGATGGGAGTGGAAATTGGTTAAACTGCTCTGGAAACCCACTGATGCTACTCAATCCAGTTGAAAATGCTCATGCCCTGAGACCCAAATGTTCCACTTATATGAATCTAACATAGAAAAACTCTTGGATGTGTGCACAAAAAGATGGGGGCGGGTATGAATTGCAGAAGTTTTTATATAATAGTGATAAACTGGAAAGATACCCAAAGTCCATCCACAGTAAAATGGATAGAGTGTGGTATTTTCAGACAATGTGACATGTTATTTTAATTGCTCTAGCTGTAGGCAAACATGCAGGTAGCTCGAAAACATGAAGTTGAGCAGGGGAAGGCAGCAAAAGCTAACAGCATTCAGTGTTCTTCTTTTTTTTTTTTTTAAGATTTTATTTATTTATTTGACAGAGAGAGACACAGCGAGAGAGGGAACACAAGCAGGGCGAGTGGGAGACAGAGAAGCAGGCTTCCCGCGGAGCAGGGAGCTGGATGCGGACCCTGGGATCATGACCTGAGCCGAAGGCAGACGCTTAATGACTGAGCCACCCAGGTGATCCAGCATTCAGTGTTCTGAGGCTGGGCTCCCATTCAGGTTCTCTCCTAAAAAGGAAAAAAACAAAACAAACAAACAAACCATTTTGTTAAAAGAAGTCACAGAGAAATGTATTCAATGTGATTCCACTTACATAAAATTCAAATACAAAACAATATATTATCCAGGGCTACATAAAAAGCAATCTATTTTTTTAAGCAATCTATTTTTTAAAGGAAAGGAATGATTAACTGAAAATTTAGTACTAAAACTACTTTTAGGGAGAGAGAGTAGGGGATGTGACCTGGGTAAGGTATCCAGAGGTTTCAAAGGTACAGCTTATATTCTCTATTTATTAATTTGAGCGTGGATATATAATCACTTGTTTTATCAAGTCTTTAAATTGTGTGTCAACTATATATTCTTTCTTGTATGTATATTTCACAGTACAATTTACATCACCACAATAACATTAGTTGTGTTAGATGGTTTGCTTATAGGTGATTCCTTTTTCTACATTTTCTGTAATGTGTTTTTATTATCTTCATAATTAAAATATATTAAATTTAATCTATTTATAGGGAAATGGAAATATTCTGACTTAGCCTAAATAAATCATAAAATGTAACTTGAAGTAGTTTTAGTTAAGGTCATGAATTTCACAAATATATGAGAGATACCAGTGTATTCCACATCCTGAAGGTGGAATTTCTAACAACATGTATACCTGAGTAGCTCAGATGCTGCTAATCTGTTCTTAGGACAGAAGCAACTCAGTTTTAAAAATGAATATAACATTTTGGGTTGAAGGAAGTAGATATAGTCACATAGTAAAAGCAACTTTTTTAGAAGCAACCAAGAACCCCCTCCTCTGTACAGATTTACCTAATCTCCCTTCCCTCTCCTGATTCAACCTCTTTCTGGGTCTTGCTGCTACACTTTGTACACAGCCCTAGAGTTGTACAAATCACATAGTAATATTGTTATCTATAGTCTTGGTTCTCCCCTACTAGGTCCTGAGCTCCTTGTGGGCAGTGTCTAACTGTAGTCACTTTGTATCTTTTATTTCCACCACTGTACCTCTAATAGAGCAGCTGCCCAGTTAATGTTTATTAAACTGAACAAAGAAGCAGCAAAAATTTAAAATGCAGTATGGGCTGCATTTATAAAACACATGGCTACAAAAACCTGAATATTCTAGTAAGCTAATCTTCATGCAGAAAGAGTCAATAAATTTCTATAATGTTTAAAGATCTACAGATAATATTACTATGCTCATCACAACACTTACAAACGCCGCACAACACAATAAGCACAATAAATTGGTAAACTCTGGGTTCATGCCACATGTTGTATTTGTGCTACCCCTCCCCATCTCCACCTTCCTTCTGTCCAGCACAGGCTGCAAGGCTCAAAACTGCTATTTTTAGCAGTTAATGTTCAGAGAGCTTGACTTCCTCATGCAGGTTCTGAGAATAGGAGAGCATAACCAGCCATAGTAGGGCAATCAGAGTATTTGCTGGTTACAGTCTTCTGTTTTTATAAAGATAGAAAATACTTATCGTCATAAGATGGAAAACAGCCCAAATGTCTGCAAAATAGCCCCATATTAGGACCAATAGGAACATAGCAGCAATTTCCCTCTGGCACCTAAACATTTGCCAGCTACTGATATCACATACTCACATGATGTTTCAAGCCTTTAGACATCTCCCTGCAATGTCTAAAGAAAGGCGGAAAAGAAAGAGCCTCTTTTTTCTTCCCCTATTGGCTTTCCTGGGATTTGAGCGGTACTCAAAACAATTGGCCTGCTTTGTTAGAAACACATTAATCCCAAACTCCAGGGTGAAGTGTTAATCCTGGTAGGCCTGGTCTCTATCTGGACAATTTCTTTTCAGATTAGTTTGGCAGAGACAAATCAGATTTCTCTTGCTATTTAAGAAAACAACAAAAGAAAAACACATTATGAACGTATGCAGGTGAATAATTTACTGATTCATTTTCCTAATAAAACATCCAAATCCAAATTGCCTTGGCTTAGGCTAACCTAAACTACTGATGCAACCATTTTACATGAATTTAATAAGAAATACACTGAATGGAGCAAGCTTATGTCCAATTTGGAGTTTTATTCTCCTTATCACTATGTAAAATAGTGTCGTGTGGGTCATGGAGTCAGATTGTCTGCTAGTAAACACTGAATCTACCACTGTCTGGGGTGGGATCAAGTTACTTAAACTCTCTGGACCTCTATTTCTGCATCTGTGTGTGTTATAGGCATTAAAATTATGTCAATACATATAAATCACCTAGTATAATGCCTGACAGGTAATTATTGATTACCAAGTATGGATTTACTGTGAAGCTAATGAAATGTGGCTTTAGGAGACCTCACTTGTGCAGGCTCTTTCTGAGGTCTCAGGATGGGCTCTAGCAGAGTGTTCACATACATATTTTTTTCTAGTTTTGCAAAAGAAAAACATTTTAACTGTAGTCAGTTAAGGCTGCTGTCTCTCTCCATGTCAAATTCCACTGTATCATTTTCTCTTGTGTTTGGAAGTGCTTGAGTGTCCACCAGTATTTTGGGATCTGGCTAAGGGGAAGTTGATCTGGGGACACACTGTTTTAACTGAAATTTGGAAACATGCAAATATTATACTTTAGGATTAATGTCTTATTTAAGAAAAACTTTATCCAATCTTTTCATGTATTATATCCATAATGAGTTGTAAAACTGAAAGAAATGTTTTAAGATACCAACAAATTTTTAAAAAATGATAAGCCATGCTAGAGGAAAGATTAAATTTTTAAAAATTCTATAGGAAGTTATATTACAATATTGTAATCTTGTGAAGAGGTAATCAAGAGAGTTTGAAGCCATAAACTTTGGCAAAAATTTTATAACCATGCACTAAGCAGTTTATTAATAAAAATTTCTTGCCGATTTGATATAAAATGTTGACATTGACAAAGATAACATAAAACGCAAATACGCTTCTGCAATAAGGAAACAGACTAATTACTGAGTACAGCCAGTTTTCAATGACGCTCTCAAGTTTTACAGCTCATACTGTGAATGAGAAAGGTCACAAAGATCTTTGTAAGTAGAAAAGGAAGGCAGAAGAGTCAGAGCTGAGAAAGATTTGAAGATTTTACAGTGCTGGTTTTGAAGATAAAGAAAAGGACCACGAACCAAGGAATGTAGTGGTCTCAAGAAGCTGGAAAAGGCAAGGAAATGTATCTTCCATAGAGCTTCCAGAAGGAATATAGCCCTGCCGACACCTTGATTTGAGTCTAACGAGACTCATTTCAAATTTTTGGCCCCCAGAACTATAAGATAGTAAATTTGTGTTGTTTTGAGCCACTAAATTTGTGGTAATTTGTTATAGCAGCAATATGAAACGAATATAGACATGATGTGATTGCCAAGGATAGTTCATGAAAGGAGATGCAGTGTTCACCTGGTTTTCTTCAAGCTTTGTCACCATGCCATGAGGAAATAGAAAGACCACACAGAGAGACTACATACGTAGGCATTCTGGCCACCAGCCTCAGCTAAAGTCACAACCCACAGTCAGCACAAACTCCAGACATGTGAGTTGAGCATGCCACAGGATGACTCCAGCCCCAAGCACCATCTCAATGTAACTTCATGAAAGCCCTTGAGGAAGGATTGCCTCACTGAGCTCAGCCAACCCTAGACCTGTGAGTGATGATAATAAAATGATTGTCGTTTTAAGCCACTAAGTTTTGGGGTGAATCATCTCACAGTGATAAATAACAAGAACAGTTAATATATGTCAACTTTTAAAAATTTACAATTTTTCTTGATTTGCTTCATGTTAAATAAATATTCACTTTCATATCTGATTTCATATTTGTTAATTCTACTCTTTTTGCTAGAGAGAACTCTTCCCAATTGTAAAGCTTCAACCTCTTCTTAACAATTTGGTTCTGTTCTTGCATGTAGCCAGAATTTCTTATTCAGAATGTGGTTAAATAGCATACTAATATATGCAATTAGGCAGACCCGAGGATCTTGGATATAAAGCTATCTTTCTTTTTAGAAATTTAAAAAAAAAACACCTTCATTTTTAAGACACTTTAAAGTATTAACAAAAGCAAAATTTAAGCTTATATTACTTCTTCATATCATTTTAAATGTCAATTGCCTTTTCATTTGAGATCAAAATAAGAGATAATTACTTTTGCAGAAAATGAAAACTTCCTTTAGGATTAAGATGATATATTCAACAGATGTTTCCTAAATGATTCTTTGCTGACAGTATCAACTTCCCATAGCACTGTGATGGCAAGAAAAAAATAGGAAATATCTGACTTAGGTTATGCTTCTCAGAACAAATCATAAAAGAATAATGTGTTATGTACATAATAACATAATGCAGCCTGGGTCACTGAAAGTATATTTGCATGGAGACAGACCCACCATTTTGAGATAATCAGCTCTGATTTCAAGCATTGCCATATTATCAGCGGCATCCTCCTTTAGCAGTCTCTTGATGCCATGTCAAAGCTACTCCATTTGTTTCAGTTAACTTTTAGCATAACAGAGAGTTCTGGATACTAAAATAATGATTTGGGACGCTGAGGTCAAATGCACATTTAGTTCGAGCGTTTCAGAGATAGTTTGTATAAGGCTAACTCACTTGCAGGCTAGTGGAACTGGGAGGGCCTAACCTGGCTGGCTGGAAAAACTGCTCATTCAGAAGGTCTCTATGGCGTGGGTAAGTCCCACAATTACAAGACTGAGCACATCACTATCTGCGAATTAACTGTGTTATGAATATCACTAACCCTTGCATAGATAAACACTCCCTTGGAAAGATGCAACATGCTTCCATCATTGACAACAACAACAACAAGATATCTATATAGTAAATAGATTATAAATGTTGAATTTGCTAATTTCAGATTTGGAGTTTGTCCATGAGAAAGTCACAAAGCAGAATATATGACATGTTTGCTCATTTATTCTGCTGATTGCTTGAAGAAAGGGATTAATTGTCTGCATATAAATTGTCTCATTCTTTCAAGCTCAGATTAAAAAAAATGTGCGCTTGGTTGAAAAAGCTGAATCACTTCAAGACGGCACCCCAGGTTAGTTTATGCTTGCCCTGGTCCTTTCCCTCCAGCAAGCATTCCTATCCCCTTTGCTAGATTCTCCTAGCAAGGTTAACCTAAACAGGAAGTTTGGGGCTGCAAAACACCTCAATGACAGAAAATAGCCAAGGCATGGAGCCAGAAATAGTGAATGGATGGGAAAGGGAATGGGGCATTATGTCAGCTTTACCAGTCCTGATCCTGAGGTTCTTTCCTTTCAGGGCTGCTTTCTACCGAATTCCTTTGATAAAGTTAGGGATGGTCCTTTCTTTTCCCTCAAGAAGTCACAGCATTGTGCAAGTCCTAACACGGAAGGTGTATACAGTAAAAGTACTTTTACAAATGTTTTTACCTAGGGATCCTGAGTGACTCACTGGATTAAGTGCCTGCCTTTGGCTCAGGTCATGATCTCAGGGTCCTGGGGTCGAGCCCCCATGTCGAGCCCCCATGTCAAGCCCCATGTCTGGCTCTGTGCTCGGCAGGGAGTCTACTTCTCCCTCTGCACCGCCCCCCCACTCATGCTTGCTCACATGCTCTCTCTCTCTTTCTCTCAAATAAATAAATAAAATCTTAAAAAAACCCCCCAAATGTTTTTATTTAATCTTTACATATGAAGAAGAAACAATTACCCCCTGGTGATTATTCCCCCCTATTTGTTTTTTGGATTAGAAAATTGAGGTTCAGAACAATTCACATTATTCAGGGTATTTCAGGTGCTATTTCTATTAAGTAAGAAAGCTGGGACTCAAAGTCAGGTGTTCTGATTCCTTGGTTAGAGCTTTTGCCTTACACCTCAGATGTACCAAGGGCATGTTGTGGGACTCTGTTTTATTTACCTATTTTTGTATCCCTGAGGCCTAGTACCATGCCTGGCATTGAGTATATATTCATTAAATGTTAAATAAAAAGTTGGGATTTATTGTTTAAAACTTTCACTTGTGAGAAGAAAGATGCTATCCAAACAGTTGTAAGGCAATTTTGATGCCTTACGAAGTTCAGGGAAGTCCAAGTACACAGCATGAAGGGAAGCAGTTGCAGAGCTGCTTGCAGATACTCTATTTTCTTTCCAAGGTAGAAGCTTAAGTGTTGAGTGGTTTGAAGGACACTCCTCAGAAGTCAAGGATTCACTGAATGAAGGCATTGTTTCTGTGGCTGTGCGACTGCTTATTTCCTGCTCTGTGCCCACCTTCTAGTTTCACAGTCTCAGACGTCACTGAGGACAACAAGTTCCGTGTCTGTCCTTCCTGAGGTTACTGGGGACAGGGTTTCACCCAATCCCGCTGTGCTGTAGGAGACCAAGTATCTTCTAATGAAATAAATCCCCTCAAAGTCCTTCCTGGGGACTGCCAGAGGTCTGATTCCCTATTTTGTATGTGTGCCTGATGCACGAAAGTCACCCACAAGAAAGCTGAGGAAGGACTGAAAGGTAGCTGACAGGTGCCTAGGGGAGAATGTCCTTTAAATAAATAAGACCCACAGCTCCCACAGCTGTAGCAAAGTAAACCAAAGTGATAAAGACAGAAAAATAGAGCCTGGAGAAAGTCTGTCATTAGAAAGAAAGAAAGGAAGAAAGAAAGAAAGAAAGAAAGAAAGAAAGAAAGAAAGAAAGAAAGAAAGAAAGAAAGAAAGAAAGAAAGAAAGAAAAGGAAGGAAAGAAAGAAAAGAAAAGAAAGATGAAAAAATAAAGGCTGTAATAACCACAAATCAAAAAATCAGCAGAACAAAAGGAGAAAACTTGCATCATTTTCTCCCCCAGAATATCATCATTGTTGAAAGGAGGTATTTTGAAAAAAATGATGATGTTCAAGTAGTTATACTTGACCAATATTTTTTAATGATTGCTATTTCCTTTACCTTAAAAAGGTAAATGGACTGAAGTGGATAAAGGGCTCCATATTGGGCAATTTGATCAGTCTTTTCTTTTCTCCTGTACTAAATAGGGCCTGCCAAGAAGCCAGGAAACTGAACACCACTTAGCAAGCTTTCTTGTCCCATTCTTAGAGAACTGCTAATCATTCAAAAGGCTGTCTGATAAAAGATACAAAAAAATATCAATTATGAAATATCATATAGAATACATTTCATATAACTTTCTAACAGTGATCTAAGTCAAGGACAATTTCTTATTTCTTACTCTCTTCCTTTTTGTCTTATGCCATCTCTATTTAAAAAATCTTCTACCACATAATTTTGCACTTCCTCTTTCACATCACTTATTTTTTATCTTATGTTCCTTTTCTACCTTTGCCCTCCTACTTGAAAAAAGTCCCAACCTCCTTCATGTTTTGGCCACAAACTCTCCTTTCTCTCATGGTACATGTTTTCTGTCCAGCTGCTTTCTGTCTCTCTCTGGAGCCTCTTTATATACTGCAATGAGCTGTTATCTGTGGAATTCTAATCTTAGCTTTATTTTCCATGTTATTTGCATACCCTCATTTATGTTTTCCAGCAAAAAAGTTTATGTCAAATAAAAACAATAGTTTTAATAATGTTTAAAAGATCACACAAGGGGCGCCTGGGTGGCTCAGTCATTAAGTGTCTGCCTTCGGCTCAGGTCATGATCCCCAGGGTCCTAGGATCGAGCCCCGCATTGGGCTCCCTGCTCCGCGGGAAGCCTGCTTCTCCCTCTCCCACTCCCCCTGCTTGTGTTCCCTCTCTCGCTGTGTCAAATAAATAAATAAAATCTTTAAAAAAAATAAAAATAAAAATAAAAGATCACAAAAGTAGTGCACAAAATTAGGCAACTTGTAAACATTTGAAAGTAATCTGTTAATGTAATTTTATTTCTTTTCCAAAATCCTGAACAAGGCCACATCTCCCTGAAATAGGATTTTTCTCTTCCAGTTCCCCTTTCCCCAAGTTGCTCTGAGCTCCAGACTCCCGTGTCTAGTCCCAGCAAATATGTAAAGGGATCTATTTCTAAAATTCTTCAGCTGCTCTGGAAAGAAGATAAAATTGCTTCTAAAGCTGTGCTGTGTGCCTTCTCATATTTTACAAGTAACAAAACAATTCACAGAGAAATCTGTTCCTTGGATTTGATTATTTAGATTAGAACTCAAGAATATGCTATTTACTGCTTTGTGTATTTGGCTGACAGTGGCCGGGGACTGAGGAGGGAGACAGTAAAAAAAGTAACCATATATATTAGAAGGGAGTCTCTTACATCCCCTAAAGATGTTCTGTGTGAAGGTTTCTCTAGCCTAAGGCACCCTTGTTCTGCTTTTTGCTCGCCTCAGAAGAGATGTCGCCTCTTAATAATAACGTTAATTATAATGGACAATAAATGATAATTTATGGGTGACTGAGGACCAAGAAGCCTCTGGGAGTTTTCATTAAAACAACAGCACAATTACAACCTCTGGAGGCAAGATATTATAATTATTAAATGTTTATGTGCCCTCATCAGTATGCACAGGTTAAGTTTTTCCTTTTAAGTCCCCCCTTGTACATTTTTTTTTTTTTAAAGATTTATTTATTTTAGAGACAGAGCACAATAGGGGGGAGTGGGAGAGGGAGAAGCAGACTCCCTGCTGAGCAGGGAGCCCGATGCGGGACTCGATCCTGGGACTCCAGGATCATGACCTGGGTCGAAGGCAGTTGCTTAACCAACTGAGCCACCCAGGCGCCCCTGTACATTTATTTTTATTACAGAAAAATTTCAAGGCACATCAAATTAAAAAGACTAGTTACAACAAACACTTGTACCAATCACCCACCTTCACCAACTCTTAACTTTTTGCCAATCTCGTTTCACCTATCATCTCCATTGGTACGAAAAACTTTAAAGCATATACGAGAGATGAGAGCATTTTACTCGTAAAAATTCCAGTAAACACCCCAACAATTTTATAATAACTTGACTGTTACAGCACAGTGGACCCGCAGAACAAAATAAAGGGTTCCTAGCTATTACAGCTCTCTGGAGGTACGAGTGGCATACAGCAGGGACCGATGGAGGTGGGGGTGGGAAGGACTAGACCCCAGGATCAGGTCTATAAATGCCTTCGGCGCTATCAGGCATGCGCAATCCAGACCCCAGAGTTGCTAAGGCCCCAAGGAAGATAGAAGCTCTGGATAAGACGAAAGCCAATCAGAGGGCTCGAAGGCTAATCAGTCAGCCAATCCAGATTCGAGAGTGCATCAGATGCTCAGCATTCTGATCCCTCTACCAGTATCCAATCGGAGAGCTGGCTGCTTTGGGCGGACTTTTCAAAACAGCGAAAACAAAACAAATGGGGACCTTTAAAAGGTGCAATGTGACCAGAAACTATCTCCTTCCGCCTCTCAAACCTATCACTCCTTTTCCTTCCCCCCTCAGGATCAATCGCAGAAAGCCGACTCCCAGATTTCACCCTCTGCCCTGAGATCGAGAGGGAGGAGTGGCTCGGCAAAGCAAAGGCGAGGGGAGGAGGGCACAAATCCGGCTGGGGACAGTAGTATAGGGGCGGGACTCTTTTTCAAAGTCTTTTGCGGAAGCCGCGGATCCCTCCGCGGGGAGTCACGTGCCCCGCCCCCTTGGGGGCGTCGAAAACTCAAAACAAAAACAAGGGGTTTGCTTCGGCCTCCGCTGTGGAGGCAGCGGTGCCGGCAGAGGGGCAGGGTTTGAGGGGCCGGCGCTACGCCCCAGCTGGAGGGTGGGCGCCCAGGGAGCGGGATGAAGCTCGGGCTGTGAGGCCGAGGAGGCGGCGGCAGGGGGGGAAGGGTCCGATGCCTGTCCGGGGGCACCGCTGAGGCGGCGGGTCCCTGACCTCCGGAGACAGGTTCGGACGTCCCCGCCGCGCCCAGTCCTCACTGGGCCGTGACGCCGCGGGCTGGTGGAGGCGCGTCTCCGGCACGGTGAGTGGGCTCAAGGGGGATCGCGGGGTTTCTTTGTTCGTGGTTGGGACTTGGGAGGGAGGGGGTGGTGTCGGAGTACCCATTCCTCAGCCCCGTGAGCGACTCCGGTCCTACCCTCAGCCGGGGGAGTGGGCACTGGACGTGGAAAAATGTTGGAGGTAGGAGTAGAGAGTCGAGGAGGCTGAAGACAATTCTTTGGTTGCACCCCCCCCCCCCATTTTGTCACGGGGGCTCGCTGGGGTGGTGCTTCCTGGATTGACAGCCCCGGAGCTCAGCACAGTTTGAGGAACCTGGGCATCAGTGGATGGACGGGTGTTGTCCGGGCACGGGGTGGGCCGAACGTCTGTCCCCCCGACTGATGGGCCACGCCACCCTGCTGCTCTCTCAGATCACGGTCTTGCCACTCGGGTGGATCCGGAGTAGGCTCTGCCGTAGCGGATGGGAAAGGCTTGGGGGCTGGACTCCAGCGAAAGGGGCTTCTGGAGCTGGGCTCCCCGGGAGAGGCGGGGCTCGGGAGTCTCCTCCCTCCGGTTCTTTGTTCAGTCGCGAGACTTTCTCTCCCCTCCCCCCTATCGTGCAAAGCGCCCACCCCAAGACCCACTGCCGTAGCTGCCCCGGGAGCTTTCTGCGGGGAGAAGCCCCTCCGCACAGGGCTTCAGGTGGGGCGGCCGTCCGGACACCGCCGCCCCGGGACAGTTTCCTGTTTGTGAAACGGCCAGGAGGCCGGGGCCGGCCGGTCTGACCCAGCGCTGGCCGGCGGACCAGACCGCGGCCCCTCCTCCTGCCACACCTCCCTGGAGGTGGGGGAGGATTGCGTTGGGCTTCTGGAGGACGTGACTGATCCCCTCACCCGCTGCCCGCCGGGGTGTGCTGGGGCGCCTCTCGCTGGAGGTATTGGCGCTAGCTCTTTCTGCCCACTCCCCCCTGTTACCTTCCCCCCAGGATACCCTCTAACTGCGTGGTGTCTTTGCTGCAGATGAAGGATTTGGGGGCAGAGTATTTGGCGGGTCGTGAAGGGGTCCAGCTCTTCGGATTGTTGAACCTCTATCTAGAACAGGAACAGAGATTCCAACCTCGAGAAAAAGGGCTAAGCTTGATCGAGGCTACCCCGGAGGTAAGCTCCCAGAAAAGATACCTTCTTGCTCAAGCAGCTGATAGGGCTTGGAGAGGGATGACTCCCCCCGCCCAGTTGAATCAAGATTAAAGGCTGCAAAGTTTCTTAAGACCAAAATTTGTCTTCTAGAATAGTAAGATAAATTTTACAGGGTTATGCAAGAATGAGAGTGATACTAACTCTAGAGAAGTGTTTCTTCAAATGTGGCACCCCCAACCTGCAGCTTCTGGGTGGGACACTCCCTGGGAACGGAGTACCCTCTGCCCATAATACTTTATAGTAGACTTTTAGGTTTTTTTTTTTTTTTAAATAAAGAAAACAAACTATCTCCATTATAGGGGAATTACATTTGCTCTAACCCTCTGGAAGTGTGACAACAGTTCACTTTATATTGGATTGCTGAAGCTCTTTTATGCTGTATATTTTTAAAAAGCCATGAGATATATATATATATATATATATATATATATATATATATATATACGTGTCTTGTATCTGAAAAAGTATATCATTAGTTAAATACTCTTTCCTCCCATATTCTTGAAGGTTAAGAAAAAAAATTACCTTATTTGAATCTAATTGTGTGTATTTATCCATCTAGTTCTAAGAAAGTCATAACTTTGGCTGTTGGTTTTTATTGCAGGATGATAACACTTTGTGTCCAAGATTGAGAAATGCCAAAGTAGAAGATTTAAGGAGTTTAACCAACTTTTTTGGATCTTGCACTGAAACTTTTGTTCTGGCTGTCAATATTTTAGATAGATTCTTGGCTCTTATGAAGGTATTTAATCGTTTTTGCATATGCATCTTTCTATTTCTAAACCTAGTGCCCAGCACAGTGCCTAGCATACAAGGGTTCGTTAAATGTTTGACAAGTGAATGTAATTATGTTACTACATATAAACATTTTAATTGGAATTGTGATCTTCAGTGCCAGAGTGAGAGACTACAGAATTAACTGTGTTGTATTTTAAGTTAGGTTTTGCTGTTACCGTTTATATACCTTCTCTTTGAAGATGTGACAAAACGGAGGCCACTGTTTTTAGGTATTCCCTATATATGTGTACAGTCCTTAAAATAAGGTTTTCATATTTTTATCTCCCATCACGTTTCTCTTGGAGCTTAGTTGTTTTTAATACGAAACATGACAAGTGGAAGTATAGCAGTATATTAAAGGTGACCTAACTGCCTTCCCTGTGAGAAGTCTTTTCAAAGCAGGGAGCCGTACTCTTATTAACCAGCAACTGTTAGAAAAATGTGGTGATTCTTCTGCCAATAGGATTGCTGTCAGCTGCTGGGTCAGTTTTTAGGGCACTGAAAAGAAAAGGGCAGCCATCTGTCCTTGGCAGCTTTTACGTATGCTCCACTCTGCACAACTGATGCAATATTTCTCTTGGGCAAATTTGCATTGAAATGTGGGATGATACTTAAATAGAGAAGAAGATAAAAAGATAAGTCGCATATATTATGTTTATATCCAAAGAAGTATATATTGTTTCCGTGTTGAAAGGCTTAATTTATTTTGGGGGAGACTGTACTGTTATGAATTTCGTGTTTGAAATACAAAGTATGATTCAGTGTTAGAAACTTACCTTTTGAATTTGTATTTAAATTACTTAATTTAAATGCTTAAAATGCTTTTTTTAAATGGGAAGCTAACTCAGTTTAAAATGTAAAAATGGTTAAGTATAATCATGAATAAGGGTAAGTACTTGAAGCAGCTAGATTGTGTTCTGGTCTTAAGAGTTAGGGACATCATTATAATCTTTTAAGTGCCTGCTTTGCTAAATCTGAGTGACAGTTGTTAGAAGAAGCGTTTGTTCTTTTGTTTTTCAGGTGAAACCTAAACATTTGTCTTGCATTGGAGTCTGTTGTTTTTTGCTGGCTGCTAGGATAGTTGAAGAAGAATGCAATATTCCATCCACCCATGATGTAATCCGGATTAGTCAATGTAAATGTACTGCTTCTGACATAAAACGGATGGAAAAAATAATTTCAGAAAAATTGCACTATGAATTGGAAGCAACTACTGCCTTAAACTTTTTGCACTTATACCATACTATTGTACTTTGTCATACATCAGAAAGGTCAGTGGGATTACAAATAAAAATTTTGTACTTTAGCATCGCTGTAGCTAACCGTCACAATGCCAGTGAAATTTATATTTTTACTCCTAAATTTTCAACTTGAGTTTTCAGCAGCAAGTTCTTAAAATCATTTAAATCTTTGGAAGTTTAATAAATAAATATTTTGTCTTATATTTTAATTGTATAGGAAAGAAATACTGAGTCTAGATAAACTAGAAGCTCAGCTGAAAGCTTGCAACTGCCGACTTATTTTTTCAAAGGCAAAAGTAAGTTGATTGCTTACATGTCTCACTGTTTCTATTTTGAATTTTTTAAAAAATACTTACTTTTCTTTTTCTTTTTCTTTTTTTTTTAGCCATCTGTGTTAGCTTTGTGCCTTCTCAATTTGGAAGTAGAAACTTTGAAATCCATTGAATTACTGGAAATTCTTCTGCTTGTTAAAAAACATTCCAAGGTAAATTATCTTCAGTTCTTATTCTTTAAAGCAGATTTCTCTCCTAATGTTTCATTTTTTTTTCCGCTGTAGTGATTTAAACATTAAGTAATACTTTATGGGGCTTTTAACTTTTATACTTTTTTCTTGTATCTCAAGTGTTGAAGTTCTCAAAATGCAGCTTTGACGCAGACAGTATTAAGCTAGAAGGGGAACCTGATCACTTAGCTTAGCTTCTTTCTGTGTTCAGATGTTTTGTCCCTTCTCTGGTATTCTCACCAGTTGGTAACACAGTGGTCCACATTGCTACGTGCACATTGTTCTAAAATACATACTAGGAAGTAGATTTAGTAAATATACTAATGGCAGTCCATTACATCTATAGGGCTGAATCATCATCCCATTAGTAGCATTACCAAAATAACTTCAGCCATGTTTTTCTTTTTAAACCTCTTAGTCTGGCCCCCCAATAAGTTTTGCAGTAAGGGGTGTTAATACTAATAGGGAGTGCTTTAGGGTTTCGTTAGCACAGAAGTAGGGCAGACTGTGAAAGGCACTATGACTGGTTGGACCAAAAGAATCTTAGACAATGAAAGTTTGGGTAGCAAAGGCTTGTGGTCAGGAAGCTGGTGAACTAGAAGGGTTTGGGAATCATTTAATATAGGCTTAGTGTTAGAATGTCTAGGTGATAGTCACAAGCAGGAGTAAGGATATCCAACTCAAATAGTTTTGGAAGCCAAGCATGGAAATGAGACAAGGAGTCACAAATGGCCAAGATTTGAACCTAATGATGGGGAGAATATTGATACCATCAAGGGAAGTTTGAGAGAAATTAATTTGTGATCGGAGAAGTATGACTTTAGGTTCTTGTAGGTCTTTCAGGTGGGTAGGTATTTAGCAGATATTTGGCAGCCTGGAATAAAAACTCAGAAGATAAGTTGTAGTTGGAGATTGAGATTTGAAATTTCTCATGAAGAAATAATAGTAGAAACCATAAGAAACTTATGGGAGTTCTTTGCTTAGGGGTCACTTGAAACTCTGGGTTTTCATTGTTGGTGGTTTCCCCCTTAGGAGGCAAGGGAAGGAGGGTCCATGAGACAAGTGCACTGTCAGGTTGGAAAAAGGTTTTCAAGAAGTATTGCAAGTCAGGAGTACTGAATTTTGATGAAAGACCCAGTGTAAAAAGAATTGAAGGAGGTTATTAGATACCTAGAAGGAGGCGTCCGTAGAATGAGAAGTGAGACTGCCAGATTACAAGGGGGTCAAGATGTAGCTGGATTCGGTGGTAATGGAGACAAAGATGATACAAAATTATCTTCTGTTCGTGATGAAAGTATTGTGAAGTATTTTGTTTTTGGCAGATAACTTGTAGCTTTTATTTATTTATTTATTTCAAAGATTTTTATTTGACAGAGAGACACAGCAAGAGAGGGAACACAAGCAGGGGGAGTGGGAGAGGGAGAAGCAGGCCTCCCGCCGAGCAGGGAGCCGGATGCGGGGCTCGACCCCGGGACCCTGACCTGAGCCGAAGGCAGACGCATAACGACTGAGTCACCCAGGCGCCCCTCTAGCTTTCATTTAAATCATGAATTTGTTAGTTTTAATTTAAACCTTTTATAATATCTGGAAATATCTCTTTTTTAAAGATTTTATTTGACACAGAGAGAGCACAGTCGGGGGAGTGGCAGGCAGAGGGAGAGGGAGAAGCAGACTCCCCACTGAGCAGGGAGCCCCATGCAGGGTTCCATCCCAGGACCCTGGGATCATGACCTGAGTGGAAAGCAGACGCTTAACCAACTGGGGCACTCCTCAGTGGTGGAGGAACTGTGCTCTTTGGGAGAAATTCCTTTTCTGTCATATTGCTAACTTCTCCATTAGCATACATCTGGTGTCTTAATGTAAATGCATACTTTTAGCAATCCACACAATGCTATGTTAAAGAAACCTAAATTATGTTAAGTTCCTTTCATTGAGACTATTAAAGAATATACTTAATAGATTGGTTAACAAACCTAATGTTTTTAGGTCAGTGTATTTTCTTAAAATAGGCAAAGATTTTTATTAGGTTCTATGTAAATTATTTATACCTACAGTGCTCCTCCTTTAAACCCAGTGGTTACCAGACTTTGACTGCTCATTAGAATCACTTGTGGAGCTCTAAAGAAATCTTGATGCCCAGGTCACATCCCGTATCAAATAATATCTGATGGTGGGAGCCATGCTTCAGTATATTTTAGGCATTATAGGGTGATTCTCAGGTATTTAACCTCTTCATTAAAATATTTTTTCTAGGTTAATGACACCGAGTTCATTTATTGGAGGGAGTTAGTTTCTAAATGCCTAGCCGAATATTCTTCTCCTGAATGTTGCAAACCAGATCTTAAGAAATTGGTTTGGATTGTTTCAAGGCGCACAGCCCAGAACCTCCACAACAGCTACTACAGTGTTCCTGAGCTGCCAACGATACCAGAGGGGGGTTGTTTTGATGAAAGTGAAAGGTAAGCAGGTTCCTTGACTAATTAGACTTACCCATAGTAAGGAACACTGGTTTTATACTCAAAAATGGAACCTGGGAATATTACAGGGTATTAGAGAAAGCCCCTACTCCAATAGCATCATTTCTTCAGGTGGGAAAATTAGCTAGAGGTAGTTTTACTAAAGTAGGTGATGATTTAGAAGTATACGCCCCACATTCCCCCCTCTTTTTTCTTTATTAAAAAAAAAAATGAAACAAAACATGATGCTCTATATTACATCCCCAGGATTTGTAACTGGAAGTTTGTACCTGTTGACCACTTTCACCTGTTCTCATCCCCTGCCTCTGGCAACCACCAATCTGTTCTCTGAATCTATGAATTCTGGTTTTTGTTTTTCTCGTTTTTAGATTCCACACGTAAGTTGAGATTGTACAGTGTTTGTCTTTCCCCTGTCTGACTGACTTCATTCCTTCCCTTTTTGAAAACTGGTTGTTTCACATCTTCCTTGCTCATTGAAGTAGAGTTTAGTTTAAAAACAAACAAAACCTGAAGTGGCATTCTGGTTCAGGGTTAGTATGAATTCCTAATCCAGTGCCTCAGGAAGAGGCTGTGGGTTAAATGACTGGAAAATAAAGGGAACCACCACCACTAACGCGGCCCACTTTAATTTTGTCAAATGCCATTGTCTTGGTCAGGTTAATTTTTGTTCATAAAAGGAATAATTTTATCAGATTTGGTTATTTTATGCCCTAGAGATAATGAGAAGTTTCATTTTTATAGCTTACTGGTTTCTTGGTTTGAGAGTATCGGGGATACAATTATTAATGCAAGAAAGACATCAAAACCATGTGTTGGGAGATACGTTGTCCTTTGTCTCCACTTACTGGATTTAAAATGCTTAGAATTGTACGGTTAGTTCCTGATATTTATTAATTGGTACAAGAATAATAGTTTGGCAGATAGTCATTTGTCTAAACTTCTCAAAATCTATTTTCTAAGGAGATTACAATAGATTACAGTTTATTTTAGGAAATCCTTTTAAGTTAAATTTTGTCTCTGTAAATCTTAAATTTTGAATATAAAAATCCTGAGACTGGAGATACTTGTTTAGTAATTTTATTTGGCTTTTAAAACCTTAAAGTATTTTCTAAATAATGGAATCTTTGTCTCTTTTCCTCCCTTTAGTGAGGACTCTTGTGAAGATATGAGTTGTGAAGAGAGTCTCAGCAGCTCTCCTTCCAGTGATCAAGAGTGCACTTTCTTTTTCAACTTCAAAGTGGCACAGACACTGTGCTTTCCATCTTAGAAATCTAATTGTTCCGTGTCAGAATTTAAAGTGTGTGTACAGGTTTCAAAGCAATAAATGGGGGAGTAGGTAGTTTCTGGTCCATCCCCCACCTAGGCAGAAATTGCATAGACTGGAATACCTACCTTCTATTTATTATTCAGATCAGATCTGGCCTATTTTCATATTTAATCCTAAGCCATCAAATGGGTTAGTGCCTCTTAAACGATTAACAATGTTTTACACATTGGCACTTTATTTTTCTCATTGATCTTTAGCTACTTGGGGGAGGAGGGAAGGTGCTGATACCTTCAATTTGTTACTTTTCAAGAAGATTTTTAAAGATGAGTAGTGTAGCTTAAACTTTTTATAAAGCCTTCACCTGTCTTTATTTAAACAGATTGGGAGTGTACAAGTGCTTCCTCAGCAGGGACCGTGGATAACCCTTTAATGGCTTATCATAGATCTCCCCTACTTCCCAGTCTCAGAACAGAGAATATACTCTTCACTGTCATACACCTTTTTGTTTTGTTGTTTTTTAAATGATTACTTACTCTCTGATGCAGACTCTATAAACTTAGAAATTATAATAGTGACATTTCTGTGAATTTTAGTATGTAATGTGTTAATTGAAGTTTCTGCTAAAGCAGAAATACTCGACAGGCTATGGTTGTTAGATAGTTGCATTTTTAATGCCTAAGTATTGTCAGGCTATAGTATTATTTTAATGTTATTAAAACAATCCATAATCTGTTAGTTATGCATGCACCTGTATGAAAGCAGTGCAGGAAGTTGAAGAGAACTAGGTAACTGTGGAATTGATAAATGTTGATCTAGTAGCATATTTTATTTCTTATATTCAAAAAGTCTGCATGATTATGTTTATTTCCTTTGTAATTCACATTTCAAAAATAATATTAGTATATGGGTGCCAAGACTGAACATGAAGTTAAAAAAAAAAAAGTGTTTGTAGTGTTTTAGTTTTGAGCATATCTGTGTGGTGGTACAGCCATAAGAATAGGGATTTACAAACTCTGTACACATGAGATTTTGTACAGAGAATTTTTTTTAACTTTATAAATTGTATATGAAAATGTAAATCTTAAAAAATGTACATAAAAATGCTGTATTTTTTTACCTTGTGTGTGTGGTAGTCTAGTCATTGCATGTAAATATAATTTATTGTGTATTCTGTATTATAAATCATACATTGATGACTTACTTTTTGAATGGTAAGTCAGCATCCATTGGATGTTTTCTGAAGTGGATCTTTTTGAAGTAATAATAGATTGCAACTCAAAATAAAGATATTAATGAATTACACTCCTTGTTTGTAATTGTTTCTTAATTTTGTGGTTCAAAAGAAAAAGCGCTTGCTGTATTTTCGCGGGAAGGCCTTGAAGTGAGGCTGGAGTGCCTCCAAGATAAGCTGTCTATCTGGTTACCAGAAGTCCTTTAGGTAGAATTTCTTCATCACAGTTTGGCCCTCAGTCTTGGAGATACTGAAAGCGAATCTGTCACTTGAGAATTGACCTCTCTCTGGGGTGGACTCATGTAAAACAAAAGAGTGATGTATTGACCTGAATGCCTATTTATACTGAAAGGCAACAGGTAGCAAGTACACCAGCATACTCAGGTTGGAAGATCAATACAATTTCTCTGCAGACAGGCCACATTCTAATGAGAAGGTTGCTTGGCAAATACAGCCAGGGAGTGTACTATGACTGACCCTGCCCGCCTCTGGCTCTTGGGACCTCTTTTTCCAAGACTTAGGCTTGTTTTGCAAGTCACGGTGGGTTTTTGGGCGAGGGGTCATATGATTCCCCTTTGGTTTGATTGTGTAGACCTTTGTTTTCTCTAGTTGGTTGGAAAATCATATGCTGAATGTGGTTTTCATGTAATACTAATACCTCTTCTCCCTTAGTGATATGGCCATCTTTTCCTAACCCTCCCAGCGGAGGCTCTTGGCTTGAGGATGACCCTCCCCTTATTAAGTCATTTGTGTAAATAGTATATTCTGCTTGCAGATTTTGATTTGTTGAGATGTGAAAGTTACTTGTGGCTTTCCAAATCTCGAAACCCTCTTCAGTTCCTGCAGGATTTGATTGCTTTTCTTCCTAGATGCTCTTACTGTGTGAAACTGCACACATAGTTTCATAACTGTTCCCCTTTAGGGTTCTCAGTATATTTGGTCTAGGACTCTTTACTGAGCTCCCAGCTTGTTTTTTCACAACTGGCTACCCCACTTGGAAGTTTCTGATTCCTCCCAAACCTGCTCTTCCTGTATGTTTATCTTGGTGAATAGGTATTGTCTACTCAAATTGGAAACTTACGTGGTCTCATCTCCTCCCACCTGTTTACTGGACGTTTCCATTTATCATTTATATGATTTCATTTGTACTGTCTGGCTCTATTCTGTCCCCTCTTTTCTGCCACTGGCTTGGTTCAGTCCTGTTCTCTTTCTCAGCAGGGTCACTACAGTACCTTAGTCATTTCCTAGGATGTAACAGGCGCACTGTTGCTTCTGTTTTTCTGCATGCTGTGGTATCACTGCCTGGTCCCTGGGTCTCCAGCCATTTGACCCTCAGGAAGGGAGATTGGACAAATACCATGTTTTAATCACCTGCCATACTCAGGTCAACTATAGATGCATTAGTTGCAGAACACGTCTCATGACAATTTTAACCGTTTTCTTTGTCAAGGATTTGACTTTTCCCTTCAATTCCTTTTATTTCAACACTAGGTTCTACCATGATGTTCCTCCCCCTTGCCTCCTACCTTCCCCTGTGCACAAATTGCCAGCTTATTTAGGCAACCCATTTTTATCAGATTCTTACACGAACAAAGACCATGTACTTTGCATTTGCTATTTTTGGACTGAGTTTTTCTAATTATTTGTACCAGAAATGGGTCAACAACCTACTGTTCTTGTGTTTAGCAAGTCAGGTTGTGTGATAGTTTCCCAATAGCTAATGGGTCTTCCCATTCCTGTGCATATACACTGCTCTTCCCATCAAGAGGTGGAGTCTGTTCACCTTGAATTTCAGCTGGCCTTGTGCCTGGTTTTGCTTGCTAAAGTGCAGTGGAAGAAGGTCAGTGATGTCCAACCCTACGCTTTAAGAAGACTGGCAGCTTCCCTTTTATCCTTGGAGGCCAGCCGCCATGCTGCAAAGAAGCTCAGGTTGGATTACTGAAAGATGAGAGGCCAGGTAGAGAGAGGCTCTTGAGGAAGAGAGATCATCTTGGATGTTCTAGTGCCAGCTAAGCTCCCAGCTGACTGCAGCTTGCAATGAGGTATCCTCAGCTACAACACACGGAGCTGAGGAACTGCCTTGCACATCCCACTCAAGCCACAGACTCATGAAAATAATAATTGTTTTAAGCCACTAGGTTTTGGGGTGGTTTGATATACAGCAATAGTTAATTGAGACAGGTTGCTTATTATTTATAGCCCAACGGTGGTTATCTCTGAGTGATGAGATTATAGGTGATTGTTTTTTCTAATAATGCCTATCTGTAGTTTCCATTGTTTGTCCTTTAAAAAATGGATTTGAATTATTAGTGTATTAACAGAATAAAGAATGAACTTTAAAAAACACACACTGATTATATCCTTTTTTTGATTAAAATCCTTAATGGCTTCACACTGGTCCTTAGCATGAGGTTCAAACTCCTTACCCATGGCTTCTAAGGCCCTGCTTGATTTGATCCCTGTTCAAGCCTCTCCCTCATGGCATCCACATACACCTTTCCAGCCTAATTGCATTTCAGCTCCTCCCATTCACCGTGCTTTCGCTCACCTCAGTAACTTCATGCACACTCTTTCATCCACCTGGAACACCTTTCCTGGCATCCTTACCTGGCAAACTCCTACTTTCCATCGTAGGAGTCATTTCATTTATCCCCCGCCGATATTTGAGTGCCCCTTATGTGCCAGGCGGTACAATAGGAGTTCGATATATAAAACCAAACACAACACACAACGTCCCTACCCTCAAGCAACTTACATCATTATGGTGGTGAGACCAAACAGCTCACAGCAAAAAATATAAGTTTTAAAGGTTATGATGACATTTTCTTCTAAGAAGTCTTTTTGGAACTCCTTTGCTTTCCTCTCTTTCTCAGTACTACATGTTTCCATAAAACTATATTTTGCTTATCCTAGCAGTTAATACCTTGCTTGTCTGTCTCCCTTGTGTGCTTACCTTACCTGTCTGATCCAAGAAGGCCGGGGCTCTTTGTCTTTCTTATTCATTGTTGAATACCCAGTGCCCAGCATAGTATCTGGTCCAAACTCCTTCTCCTCCAGCTGTTACTCAATATGTTACAGGCACCTTGCAAGAATTATTTAATTTTTACCACAATCTATTAGGCAAGTACCGCTATTGGTCCCATTTTACAAGGAAAGAAACTAAGGATTAGAGAAGTACTTGGACATAGATCTGATAAGGAGCAGGGCTGAAATTCAAACCGAATCTGTCTGCCAAACCCTATGCTCTTTCTTTCTTCCTTTCTTTTTTTAAGATTTTATTTATTTATTTGACAGAGACATGGAGAGAGAGCACAGATAGGCAGAGCAGCAGGCAGAGCGGCAGGCAGAGGGAGAGGGAGAAGCAGGCTGTCTGTGGACCAGGGAGCCCAACGCGGGGCTCGATCCCAGGACCCTGGGATCATGACCCGAGCCGAAGGCAGACCCCTGTGCTCTTTCTTAAGCCACAATGCTAAAGTACTACCCAAATGTTGATAGTACTCATTTAACAGTTATTGAATGAATGAAATAAAAGTTCTTATAAAGAAAACCCTACTCTTTATACCAGCAAGATAAGCCACAGTATTCTTCTCTTCAATTTTTAAGTGCCCTCACCCATATAAAGAAAAAATGGCTAAGAGGTAGTTAAAATATCTTTAATTGCCCAAGAGCCATAGGTGGTAATATAAAAATTCAAGATAGTATAGTGGTAGAGAAGATGACGTCTCATCAAAAGCTGGGAATTTTAAGTTGCCCTGAAAACGTCTTTGTGCTCAGGCATGTGGGCCCTTCCCAATCCCTAGTTCTTTTTTACACTTAGGTTATAGTTTATAATTTATTATTACCTTGGGTTCCAAAGCCCATAGTCATTCGATCTTAAAGGGGGTGGAACCTTTATTAATTAAGGACTGTTTTGTTAAAGGCTTGCTTGCCCTTTGCCTGTCTTACTATTATCCAACATAACCATCATTTCCTACTTACTCATTAATGTTCTGGGATTTTTTTTCCAGTAATTATTTCATGTGTCTGTGGTTTAGTCCTTTGCCTAAACTCTAAGCTTCTCTTGAGAAGAGACCATGTGTTATGCTTCCTTTTTATCATTCATGGTGCCTAGTATAATGCTGGGTAAAATATGTGTCAACATTTTTCTACGTGTATCCCACCTGATACTGTCTTTGCCATTCCTGATTGCAGTGATTCAGAGTTCATAAAGATAAACTTCCATGCATGCAAGGATGGATTCACCCTCTCCAAAGTTAGGATTTTGCATCATTACTAAGGCATGCAGGGGGCCATAGCCTACTGCTAGAGTTGTGCACCTTACTCATGAGTAAGATGTAGTGATCAGAAACACACAGGCTCTCTAACCAGATGTCCAGGTTTGATCTTGGTTTGGTCACTCAGTATGTGACCTAATTGGCTGTTATCTAAAGTGTTTGTGCCTCAGTTTCTCTCTCTGTGTAAAGGGTCAATAACATTACTTACTTGTGCTGGACACCAAAATGTGCTGCCTAGATGCCCCAGCTGTTGGGAGCGCTTTTGGCACAAAACCTTCAGCTAACAATGCCTTTGGGGCAACACGCCCAGACAGCAGCCCCACCCAAGGTCATGCCTTGCCCAGGAGGGCCCGCATCTATGACAGATTAAGGTGAGAGGAAGTGTAAAGGCTTGGTCACTTTGGTCCAACGCAGGACAACCTGAAGGGTCGTTTTGGTCTCAGAGCTCCCCATGGGGTTGGCTGAGGCTGCCATTGGGCCTGCATTGTGGCTCACTTCCCTGCACCCAAACTTGCTTCCTTTCCCTCTCTGCCATGGATGTGGATTCCAAGGGTGCTTCCTAATGAACATCCTGTGCCCTAAACTTTGTTTCAGAGTCTGCTTCATGGACATCACCACCAGCCAACACTGCCTTGTGGGGTTACTCCGTGTATTGAATGACATGATGATACATGATGAAGAATTTGAAACAGTGCCTGATACACACCCAGTAACTATTGGCTATAATAATTATCACCCCACTTTTGCCCTACCTTCTTACTTCCCTAAAATAAGGCTCAATAATTTATTCAACTATTACTGAGCTACTACGATATGCTGACTTTTGTTCAAGGACTGAGGATGCAAAAAAGAAATTAAAAAGTTAAAAATAGAGCTCCCCTGTGACCCAGCAATTGCACTACTAGGTATTGACCCAAAGGATAGAAACATAGTGATCTGAAGGGGCATCTGCACCCCAGTGTTTATAGCAACAACGTCCACAACAGCCAAACTATGGAAAGAGCCCAGATGTCCATCGACAGATGAATGGATAAAGAAGATGTTATATATATATAGACACACACAATGGAATATTACCCAGCCATCAAAAAGAATGAAATCTTGCCATTTGCAACGATGTGGATGGAACTAGAGGGTATTATGCTAAGTGAAATAAGTCAGTCAGAGGAAGACAATTATATGATCTCACTCATACGTGGAATTTAAGAAACAAAACAGGATCATAGGGGAAGGGGGGGGTAGAAAGAAAAGATGAATCAGAGAGGGAAACAAACCATAAGAGACTCTTAGCTATAAGAAACAAACTGAGGGTTGCTGGAGGGGAGCGGAGTGGGGGGAAGGGTAACTGGGTGATGGGCATTAAGGAGGGCACTTGATGGAATGAGCACTGGGTGTTATATGCAACTGATGAATCACTAAACTACTTCTGAAACTAAAACAAAACAAAACAAAACCTGGGTCTTACCACTGAGAAGCTCATACTCTGAAGGAAGAGGCAGATAGACCAATTACTATGCAATGTAAGAAGCACAATAATAGAAATATGTTCAAGGTGCAGTGTAGTGTCCTAGCCTTGCCTCTGAATGGATTCTGTAATCTTCTAGATGGGCCTAAAGACCATTTGGTGGGATTTCAGTCATTCCAGGAAGGCTCTGATGGTGCAGCCTCTTTCCTGGGCCCCTCACATCCCTGTTTCCCTCTAGTGCATTCTGTCATTCCCACTTTTAGAAAATCTTTCCTTTAGCTAAAGATTTTGCATCTGATTAAATGCAGATATCTCTAACAGGGTTTACACCTTAATGGGATTCAGAAAGGATGGTTTGAGTACCTGTTCCCTGTGAGTGGACAAGAGCATGCGTTCGTTCGGGTACCTGAGGAAGCAGATGTTGAGATGAAGTCAGAAGTGCAGTGGGTTTGTTGGTGGGTGGTGCCTGTGAACAGGAATGTGGGAGGAGGGCGGGCTGGCAGGGGGAGCCCGGGGCCCTGATGCACACCCGACAAAGACTCGCCCAGCCTGGAACTTTGGAGCATAAGCTGCCCATTAGGACAGCCCCATGTTGGGTGGAAATGGCCAGGGTTAGCACTCCCTGTGCTCAGTCACCGACCGCAGTCTGTTCCCGAAGAGCACGGCTCCAGCGTGAATGCTCAGGCAGCTCCCGAAGGGGCTGCAGCTGGAGGCTGTCAGCAGCTGGCCTCCTCACAGCAGAATGGCAGGTTCTTTCTGGAGGGACACCCAAGTGGTGCATCTCCAAGGTGCGCCAGCACATACCTTCTGTGAATAACGTTTTTTAATCTGAACAGGGGAGATACTGAGAACTGCAAAAATTCTTGACAAGACCACTCCATCCAAACCGCTGCACTGAGAGACTTAAGCAAATTTTAACAGGCTTCTAGCAGCTTAAGGCTATGTCCCTGGGACTACCCAGCCCCCACGGCTGACAGAAGAATTTACGGTCTGTTCTAGCCAGCACCTGACGTCCCTTTCCTACAGCACTTACTAAAAAGGGCTGACAATTTCGAAGCCATTTTCTATCCTTTTGGTATGTGCAGTATCCCTATAACTTGGGAGTGTCTTTCTCAACTATCCGAAAGCCATTCCTCTGTGATGTAATCATTAGGTAGGGTAGGGTTTCTGTCTCCCAGGCTCTGTGGGAGGATAGCATCCTCGCTTCCGTAACTGCTGGATAGTGGACAGAGCTGGCCTACCCACGTTGACACTCACCAACTCTGTGATTTTTCATTGAGCCTCTGCTCCTCTTTCTCCTCCTCTCTTTTCCTCCTCTCTTTTCACCACTTGAACTAATGTCTAGTTTTGCTTTTTTTTAATTAATTTATTTTATTTACATTCAATTGTCAACATATAGTGTATCATTAGTTGCAGAGGTAGAGGTCAGTGATTCCTCAGCTGCATATAACACCCAGTGCTCATCACATCACATGCCCTCCTGAATGCCCATCACCCAGTTACGCCTTCCCCCACCCACCTCCCCTCCAGCAGCCCTCAGCTTGTTTCCTATTAGTTTTGCTTTATCTTTGACAATACTAAGATTTGCCTTTCCTACCTCACAATGCTGTGGGGACTGAACAAGTTAATGGAGAAAATAAAAGTATTTTGTAAACTGAGAAGCTCTTTACAAATACAAGTGGTTGTCAATGTGAAGGCATTGCATGTATTTTCCTGAGAGACAGTTTTTAAAAAAATACATCAAAATATTTTTTCTGTTAATATGTCTCCTTTCTAAAAATGTAAACAATATAGAGAAAGTGATAATACCTATAATGCTCCCCCTCACAGATACTGTCAACCAAATGATATTTATCATTTCATTCTTTTTATGCAAGCATAAACATATAAACTTTTAAAAAAATATGTAAGTGGGATTCTACTTTGTGTACTCTTCTATAACCCACTTGTCTCATTTAACAATGTGTTAGGGCATATGTCAGTGTTAACTGATACGGATCTCCTTCCTTATTTTTAATGGCTGTGAAGTGTTTCATTGTATGCTCATTGTGACTATTTAAGATCCTCTTCTAACAGATATTTTGTTTCCAATTGTTCAGTATTTTTAATAAAACAGCAATAAACATTCTCATCCATACATTTCTGTTTACCCATATAGTAATTTCTTTAGGATACATTAAACAATTTTTTTAAGTTTATCTTTTTAGTAATCTCCACACCCAATGTGGGGCTCAAACTCATAACCCCAAGGTCAAGAGTTGTGTGCTCTTCTGACTGAGCCGCCAGGCACCCCTCTTTAGGATACATTTCTAGAAGTGAAATTCCTGGGTGTATTCTAAGGGAATATACATTTATTTAAACTTTCTATATTGTTGACTTGTTCTCCTGAAAGGTTATATGGATTTACTCTCCCATCCATGAGCATGTCAATGAGTTTCCTTTCTCCTGCACCAAGGGATTTTGATGGGGCTGGGGGAGGGGGATGTCAGAACGAGTGGATGGGATCCTTGGATTCCTAGAGCGCTCAGAGGGAGGGGTTACTGTAGAAGGGACGGGGGAGGGGAGGTAAGCACTGATCCCAAAAGCTGGGCTTAGAAAATAACCTGCTGCCTGCTTTCCACATGGTTCCATTTGGTGCCAGGTCCCGGCTTGCCTGCCATTGGGCAGCACCCATGCCAAGCCAGCAGAAGGCCAGCACGCCTTTTCCTAGGATGTGGCAGGCAAACAACTGTAGGGGCTCTCTGTGGGCCTGGGCAGGCAAACGCCTTCCTGCCCAGCATTGAAGAAAGCCCTGCCTGCAGCTATACCTGCCTGGCTCAAGCTCTTGTCCCATCTTGCACATTAAAGAGGAACGAGGTTGACGTGTCCCACAAAGGAAAGTTGATCAAAGGCTGGACAGGGTGCCAACTCTCAGAAGTGGTGCTGTGCCTGAACTTGGGGCCCTGCCCCCAGGAGCAGACATTTATCTTGGTTGCTCCAGGGAAGCCTTTCATGCTATTTTGGGGTGGGTGCCTGGGCAGAAGGAGGGGAGGAGAACAGGGAGTCACATTTTACCTGCTTCCACGCTTCTGGTGTACCAGCTGCCAGGGTTCCTCCCTTTCCCCCTCTTTTGTATTTTCTTTATTCATTTTTCTTAAGTTGGAAAGATTTGAGTGCATCACTTCCATGGAAAAAAACTTAAAATACAAATCTAAAGGTCATCCGTTATGTATCCATTCTAATGCCATGAATGTCTTCGAGATATATATTACCTGCCATCTGCCATCTCAGGGGTTAGTATTTTTCACGTTAGGTTCAGAGCCCCTCTTCTTGTTTGCATCTTATGCTAAGCAGCTTTAGGGCACAATTGCACAGCTGCTTAACAGCTGCTGCCCAGACTTAGGGCAGGAATCCTGTTGGAGGTTCAGTGACATAGCTTCTGTATGCAGTTTCCAGGGCTCTGAGATTTCGGGAACAGCCAGGGCTGCTCAAGCAAGAAGTGAAATGGTCCTATAAGATATGCTTCTCCTTTGTCCGGGGAGGGGAGAGAACTCTGTTTGCTTACCCGTGGCCAGTCCCAGCATGTCTCAGGAATGCTTTCCCTTCCTTTTTCGATGCTACTAGAAGAATGTGAAAAAAGGTGGCACAGAGGGATGCAGACCTAATTATCCATTGCCTCAAATCTTTAGTACCCACTACTCCTGGTTTGTTTAAATCAACGAGGTGGTGCACTCTTGAAGGGCAAATTACTTACCATAACCAAAGCCATGCAATCATACTCAGTAGATATTTGTAAATTTATCAAGTTGCAGAAGCTTTAGAAAGGGCCCCAAAATGCTAAAGAGGGAAACTGTCTGGACATTAGGGCCATGCTCAGGGTGACAATACTTTTATGGGGTCACCGTGATGTGGGAAACAAAGGCAAAAGGGAAATTATGAAATTTCCTTACTACCTACAGCCCATTGACAAGTCCTTGAAATAGGCAGAGTGACATTCCTCTAGGGACTCAACTGCCTCAATGTTGACACTTTGCTAAAGGCAAAAAGCAATCCTAGCCCAACACCCCATCCCCACCCCCAGGATCCTGTAAGTCTACTTTAACATATAAAACTTCCTTTATTTTTTTATTTTTTTATTTTTAAAGATTTTATTTATTTATTTGAGAAAGAGAGAATGAGGGAGACAGAGAGCACATGAGAGGGGGGAGGGTCAGAGGGAGAAGCAGACTCCCCGCCGAGCAGGGAGCCTGATGCAGGACTCGATCCCGGGACTCCAGGATCATGACCTGAGCCGAAGGCAGTCGCTTAACCAACTGAGCCACCCGGGCGCCCCTAAAACTTCCTTTATCTCTACCCCCCAAGATACATGGCGGCAATCATCCCCCAAGCATATGACCCACCGATATACATCTGAAGGGTCTCATGACTAAGGTTTTATTAGACAGTAATAAATGACCTTTTCCCAACAACAGCTAGCCCCTCAGGGTCCTGGAAACCTTGCTTCCAAAATTCCTTAGAGTTTATCCTATCCCTAATCCCCTCCCAACTTGAAAGTATATAATGGGCCACTCCTCCTGAGCCCCGTGCTGTTCTTTCTGCCCACTAGTCCTGCCCTGTGCTTTGATAAAACCATCTTTTTCCACCAAAGATGTCTCAAGAATTCTTTCTTGGCCATCGGCTTCAAATCTTAACATCTTTCCTACATCAACCACAGGTCAAGGTCAGCTCAACCACAGGTCAAGGTCAGCTCTGTAGGCCCAGAGTTAGAGCCTAACACATGGAGAGCAACCAGCCTTTTAGTGAAAGGAAATGGGAGTACCAGCTAATTGATTGATGTCAGAAGATTTCCCTTCCTTGGATCTAGAATGTTAATGCCTGCCATCAAACACATGCCCTTCCTGCTAGCAGAGTACCTGGGAAACTGAAGCGTGGACTGAAAACAATGGTTCTGTGCATCAGCCCAGGCAGACTTGATGAAATTTGGTGCATCAGCTTGTCTCCAAGCAGTTTTCTGCAGTTAATATGATGGGACTTAGTTGTTTCTGTTGTGTGTAAAACTCTCCTCAGTCATTCGTTTCCATTGCTATACAGAGAGTTAATATCATCCATTACATTTTGATCTGATTATATTACAGAAGACTGTAAGTCCCCTACAGGAACTTTATATCTTTTCTTGAAGTCCTGAGGGCCCAGTGCAATCATTTCAAAACTACTCTGCTATCCCAGACATGCTTTAGTATTAAGCCCTGGGAATTCAGTAGCATTATTTTTCCAGTAGACTTTCTAGCATATTTGTAGAATTGTAATTTTATAGCTAGTTCAGAATTTCCATATACATCAAGCTTCTCTTTCTTTTAAGTATTAAATATAGAGGATACAAAGATAGACACACGTATTGGTTTTCTTCCTTTACTGATCACAAAGACAGAAAAAAACAAAAGGGTCAGGAATAGGAAACACACAGGACTGAGAGGAATGCAAAAAATCCTGTTGGGGTGGGGGCGTAGCAAGAGAAAAGGAGAGAAAACTGCATATGACAAAAGATGAAAGAAAGGGGGGTGCAGGGAAGATGAAAATATGGAAAAAGCAGAATTAGCTGTGGAAGCCAGTGTGGCCAGGTAAATTCAGTGTGGACAGTTGTTGGAAAGAGCCCGGCTGGGAGTGAGGAATCTGGGGTATTAGCCCCGTATCTGTCAAGCTGTTCAACCTAAGCAAGTTACTCTACTGCTCTGGAGCTAATTTTCCTCTTTATAAAGTAAGGAGATTGGGCAAGGTGACTTTCTGAGGTCTACCGTAGCTTTGTCATTCTCATTCCAAAGTTTAAGAAGGAAATACTAAAGCAACTCAAGACTCTTGTCTTCTGGGAGAGCGTTTCTCAAATCCTAGACCAGAGGACTATCATTATTTCTAGTTGTAATCTTTTTAAAGATTATATCCAGTCTTTGATCCCGTCAAGTCTGTCTTGAGCTTTGTTAATTTTTACTTAGAAGGACAGTACTGATAAATGATTATATAAATAATTATGGTGGGAAAATGGAATGATAAACATTAATAAATGGGAATGAGCACATTTAGGACAACTACAATCTGAAACCAAGACAAGGGTAAGTGCCTTAACACGGCCATACTTGGGAATGTGCTGCCAATGTGTCTGGTGCAGAAATAGTCACCATTTGAGCAGCTCCATCATTTTTCAAGCCCTGGTGAGAGAGAAGCCATCTCAGGTAGACAGCTATCAGCAGAGGCCATCTAACAGTGGCACCAGACAGTGACAAGCAGCATAGATTGGCAGAAAATAAGCCACATCCATATTTAATATCCAGTGCATGTAGGGAGGTTTATTGCTCTGAAAATCTCTGAAGTTCTATCTCATAGAGGATGGAAAACTTAAGATATTTAGGTTGCAGAAAAGCTCTGATGAGCGATTCACTCTTTTGGCTTACATCTCATCTCTTCTGACTTTTTTTTCTAGTTTTGTTTAACTTAAAAACAGCTCCTATGAGCTTCTTGGAAGAATGCCTGTGTCTTCCTCTTTGTTGTATGCCCAGCACCAGCTAGAGAGTCTATCACATCGTAGCTGCTTAATAAATGAAGATCGAGTGAACAAATAAACAAATGAAGCCCCTTGAGGGCTCCTCAGAGGAAATTATGCTCTAGAACTGAAGCTATTTTAAAGGCCTGCAGCAGAACTGTGTAAGAAGTAAAAGGGAGTGGCAGTGAGACTTCTTCAGAACCCAGAGAATTGAAATTGTAAAGTCAACACACAATGGAAAAGAGTAGGTTTTTGGAGAATTATCCTGAAAGCAATAACAAAATAAGCAAACAAATGAACAAAAGAGAAAACAGAATGTCTTCCAGGTCCCAAGGTGGGGAAAACAGGGCTTGGCTACAGCATTCCATGTTGCAATCAACATTGCTAAGAAAGCAGTAACCAACAGAACAGGGATGATTTGAAAGGAAACAGAAAAACAGGAGTCTGAGAATCAGAGATCAACTTTGTTCACCAGTGTAGGCTGGGAGCCTGGATGTCCACACACAAGACAGGTGTGCCTACATTAGGATATCCTCATGGTGAAAATGGATTAGTCAGAGGAGGCTAGTTTGTTCTGATCCTATATTCTCTTAGCACAAATATTATTTGATTTCCATGGAGATTTCCTTATAGGGAACAATTCTGCTGATGTATCTCTTTGCCCTAAGTTCAGCTTCTGTAGGAAGTAGATGCTGAGAGAGAGTTAGGAGTACAGAGATGTATTTGGGGGGTAATGACCATGAACCATAAAGGGAGAGGAAACCAGATTGTGCAGGGAGAGCCTCGGACTGTGATGTGGATCTGAACAAGCCTTGACCAGCTCAATAGGGTGTTCTGGAACAAAGTTGAGAGGAGTCCTGCATTGGGTAGACACACCCAGACCCTAGTACTCCCAGTTTGTACAGTACTGGCTGGGGCTACCCAGGAAGAGCGTGGCCTTGGCTTGAACATGAAGCATATCCTCAAGGTACTACAGCTAGAAGCTGTCAGCCAACTGCCCTCTCAAAGCTGAGCAGTGAGCTCTGTTGAGGGGTCTGTGCAGCACACCTCCCCAGCTGCTACACAATCCAAGGCCATTTCCAAATCTCGTATTCAGTGCTGACTCTTACCAATGAATTGTGGCTGGAGAGTTAGATGCTTGCTTTCTCAGCCTCCCTGACAATTGGAATGAAATGAGACCTGGTTCTTGCCCATGGGGTGGCTGGGAAGCTAACTAGGTTAAAAGACAAACAAAGCCTTATGGAAAGAAAGCATTTTCCCTCTCCTCCAACCAGCTATTTGTTTTCTGATTTTCAATGCAGTATTGATGTCTAAAATGGCAGCCATCTTGTAACCATGAGGCCATAAGCAAACATGCTAAATGGTATAATTCCTTGGTGACATTGATGAGACTGATAGACCTTCTTGTTGAATAAACAATAAATAATATTCTTATGGTTTAATTCATTGTTTTTTGTTTGTTTGTTTTTCCTGTTATTTGCCGGTGATAACACTCATTGCCCAGTTTGCATAATATTGCCTATATGAAGTTTCCATATCATACATCTTATTTTAAATTGTAAGTTGGCATTCTGCCTTACATATCAATTTCTTATTACTTTGGTTAGATTGAGTCAGTCCTTGTGAAATCAATATTCACTGAGTACACTGAGAAAATTAGTTTTCAGGCCTGAAAAGTTAAAGACTAACCCTCGAAAAGAGTGACAATGTATATTAACTCAGGGTCTTCCCTTAGTTTGAGCTTCCCAATCTTAGCAAAGGGAAACGCTTTCATTAAAACCTTAGGATAAAGTGCTATATGTCCTAGTCAGCAACAAATTTTAAAACATTAAAAGCTTGAAATCTGTAACCTATTGGGTTGGTTTTTCTGTAGTAAAGAAATGAAGCAGAGAAGAAGACTTGTGAGAAGATCGGTGACCTTAATTGGGGGGGACACAGCTCACTTAAAAGAGGGAGGCAGGACCTCATACTCCTTCTTCCCTTTGATCTCTCAAGGGCTCCCCGTTGGTCCCACCAGAAGCCAGAGAGCAGGAGGGCCCTGTCATACAGCCCATCAGTCCTGTTTCCTGGGTAGAAAGCACAATTGAGAAGAGCTGAGAATGGATCTGAAAGACAAAGGGAAGATACCCAGTCTTTTCCTTTGTTCCCTGGCAGAGAAAGGGCTCAACATCTTTAGGACTAAAGCAAGGAAGAAAGAGAGAAGGAAACCAAGGCTGGATCATCTGCACAGGGGTAGGAGTTGTTCTTCAAAAACAGAGTTTTTGAAAACACAAATAGATAAAAACCAGGCTTTCAAGTAAGACCCAGATTCAGCAGGCTCTCCAGGGAGGTGCTGAGGAGGTTGTTTGCAAATTTACCTTTGGCTTGTATCAAAGGAAGAAGAGTTCTCATTTCAACTAGTTAACTAGTTATTTCATCC
Source organism: Leptonychotes weddellii (assembly GCF_054177405.1). Lineage (NCBI taxonomy): Eukaryota > Metazoa > Chordata > Mammalia > Carnivora > Phocidae > Leptonychotes > Leptonychotes weddellii. The sequence continues at coordinate 122,399,204 of NC_138370.1, read as the reverse complement.
ATGAAAATATATGTGGAAATGAATATTCAAGTGTTGAAAAGAAAAAAGGGAAAGTGGAGCCAAGTGGGAAGGAGAAGTCAGGGGTTGCGGGGGAGGGCAGATTGGCACTTACCGAGGGAAACAAAGTTTTCCAGAAACTCTCAGCTTATGACTCATTGCCCAGAATTTTGTCACATGGGTGGTGGGCACCCCTAGCTGTGAGGGAGTCTGGAGAAGTCAGTGTTTCTACCTGGCACACTGATGCTCTGAACTAAGTCAGGTTTCTGGTAGAAGACACAAAGGGGAATAAATATTGAGCAGTAACTAGCTGTGTCTACCATCTTATAGAAAACTAAAACTCACAGATTTGAAAGGATCTATCCCAAAATTCAAAGATGGAGCTGGGATTCAAATTCTGCTTTTTGACTCCAAAGCAAATGCTTTTGTCCACTGGGCTATGGAGCTGTAATGGAAGGTTGGTGCTGGCTTCTTACCTTAACATGTAGCATGAAAAAACTGTTACTTATTAGATACCAGAATTTAATAAGTATGTAATAAGTATCTATTTAAGGGCTGGTATTTATTCTGTGGGAAATAAAGGCTTTGGACATTTTAAGGAGATGAATTAATCTCATCTGGAGTCAGGAACACTGGATATTGGTCCCAGGTTTGCCACTGACTTATGATGTAGATAAGTCACTTACTTTTCTAGGTGACATTTTCTTACTGTCTGTGAAATGAAAGTAACAATACCATCTCAAAACTCAGATAGTATGAAATGTAACGATGATGTTAAATGTTTAATATCCATGGATAGAGTGTTTTATTTTTTTATTTTTATTTTTCTATATAATATCTTTTCTTTTTTTTTTAAGATTTTATTTATTTATTTGAGAGAGAGAGAGAGATAGTGAGAGCAGGAACACAAGCAGGGGGAGTGGGAGAGGGAGAAGCAGGCTTCCTGCCAGGCAGGGAGCAGGGAGCCCAATGCGGGGCTTGATCCCAGGA
>NC_138370.1:122358306-122397717 GCF_054177405.1 Leptonychotes weddellii | reverse complement strand
TACTCAGCCATCAGAAAGGATGAATACCCAACTTTTACATCAAGATGGATGGGACTGGAGGAGATTATGCTAAGTGAAATAAGTCAAGCAGAGAAAGTCAATTATCATATGGTTTCACTTATTTGTGGAACATAAGGAATACTATGGAGGACATTAGGAGAAGGAAGGGAAAAATGGGGGGGGAGGGTGGGAATTGGAGGGAGAGATGAACCATGAGAGACTATGGACTCTGAGAAACAAACAGGGTTTTAGAGGGGAGGGGGAGGGGGGATGGGTTAGCCCGGTGATGGGTATTAAGGAGGGCACGTACTGCATGGAGCACTGGGTGTTATACGAAAACAATGGATCGTGGATTGCCACATCAAAAACCAATGATGTATTGTATGGTGACTAACACAACATAATAAAATTAAAAAAAAAAAAAAAGAATTACATAACCATGGTTCCTAGCTCTTCTCACTTGCCCTTAGAGACACAATGAAAGGAGGCAGATCAACAGAGGAAATGCCCAAAAGTTGGAGCCAGACAGCCCAGGTTTTGAGTCTTGCTCTGTCTCCTCTAATGCTGTGCTCTTCACTCAGTCTCTTTACTTCTCAGGACTCCAGTCCCTTCTCTGTTTGAAGAAGAAATGTGTCTTTCCTCTTGGACCCTTGCTTTGGCAGCCTGGTACCAATATTGATGTAAATAAACTCAATCCCTTCATTAACTTCCACAAACAGTTCATTCACAATGAACATATAATGATCTTTAAAAAATTCTTACTGTGGGTTCATAATGACCACAGAAAGATACCTTGCTGCACAGAGTGCCCACAGTCCCACTTGGAAAACCTCCAATTATATTGATCTCCTCTCCTCTTTCCTCCCAGTCCTCAGTCATTGTCTCCCTCTTCAACTTGCCCCAAGAATGCATTCAACCCCATTCTTCTTCCCTTTTTCTCCTTTATTATCCAGAGAAAGTTTCTTCTTCTGCAAGAATCCTTCCTCTGCAGTAGGTACCAGCCTATTGCCCTCTTCTTTATAACAACTAGCTTATCGAAGTATTTCTCTCTCCATAGAAGTAATTCTCTTACCAGCTACAAAGAAGATAAATTTTTCTCTGATTATTTTTCCTGAACTTCTTAACCTTTAGAATGCCATCAACGATTCTGTTCTTGGAAAGAAACTGTATTGGATATTTTCCATTTGCTCTTCCAGATCTCTCCCCACTCTGCTCTGTGCCTGGAGAATTTCACCCATGTTGATGGCATCAGGGGCTCCCTTGCCCTTGGCTTCTGGTGGGTTTGGCTAGTGAGAGGCAGTAGCAGGAGATTGGAGGATGGGAAGAGAGAGCCTTTAGGGCATTTACTCTCTCAGCTCCCATCATGCCAGGTCACTGCATGTTGGATGCATCCTCTACTGAATACTACTACTGAACTTACCCCCTGTCCATTGATCCTTCCCTGCAGTGACTCTTATGGATTCTGGGAGGTACACTCTCTCTCCTTGTAACTTCAGGCCTAGAGATGGTCCCAGCTCCTGCTGTAGCTGGCCCCAGGGATGCTTCATTTTTTCTTATGGGTTTCCTTTACCTTGTCTACACCTTTATTAATGGTGTTTTTATTAAACTCTTCTCAATTACACCATTTAAGTATGTCATTTATTTCTAGATACAGCAACCTGGCCATTTATTCACACTTTCATTCCTTCATTCCCTCAAAAATCATGGCCAAGAACTATTCCAAGGACTGGGTCATAAAGGTGAATAAGAAGACATATTTTCCATGAGCTCAGTTTTGGTGAAGGAAACAGGCAAGTGAACAGATGGTAACAATGGAGTTGTACCAAGAGGATTGTTAGTTTTTTTTGCTTTGAGAGAATATGAGGTTCTTAACTTATTTTGGGGAGTCTAATAGAGAAATGCTTTCTGAAAAAGACAATACTTGTATCAATCCTTGAAGGATGAGTGGGAATTAGCCAGGTGGATGGGGAGGATGAAAAAGAGAGGATGTACTAGAGGATGGAACAGTACGGAAAAAATGCTAGACCAATCAAAGGGGACCAGAGTAGAGGTAGCATTTGAGTGATGGAAGACTGGATCAGTCAATAAATGACCTCTCTTTACTCTTAACAATGGAGAACAAACTGAGGGTTGATGGAGGGAGGAGGGTGGGGCGATGGTATGGGTGGGTGAAGGGTATTAAGGAGGGCACTTTTTGTGGTGGGCACTGGGTGTTGTATGTAAGTGTTGAATCACTGAATTCTACTCCAGAAACCAATATTGCACTGTATGTTAACCAAAAAAAAAAAAAAAAAAAATGACCCCTCTCTCTCCCTCCTCTCTCCCTTCTCTTTTTTATTTTGTTCTTGTTTTTCACTATGGCAAGAATTTTATCTTTATCCTGAACATGGTGGGGAGCCAGAGAAGGATTTTGTTCTAGAAATATCTCTCTGGATGTAGCGTGGAGAATGGTCTAGAGGGTGGTACCTTGAAGGTAGTGAAAACGGCAGGAAGAATAGAGAAAAGGAATAGGTGAGAAACAAGGGCTTCAGCTATGGTCATAGCAGAATGGATACTCAGGTAGGAGGACTCGAGGGAAAGTCTGTGTGGGTAGGCTTTTTATTACACTGGCAGCTTCTTTCTCATTTCAAACAGGGGACATAGAAATACAGGAATGACAAGGAATTGGAAAGTTCTAAGTCTGTCTATATCCTAAATTAGGCTTGCATGTTCTGAAGTTCAATACCATATAAATGCTGTAAAAGATCAAATAATACTAGGATGTATCTGTATCTGTAACAACATCAGCCCCATCCAAATAATGAGTTATAGAGCAACAAATCCAAGCTTCCAAAGGGCAGACCACCAACACAGAGAGTTCTTTCTTCTGTGCTGGTAGGGATGGTGGCTGCCTTCCATCACCTGTTCCCTGGCTGCCTTTGTTCTTCAAAGAACAGGCACATGATCCAAGCAGGCATCAGAATGCAGTGAGAGTAGCAATTAGTTCTGGTGAGCCACCTATTGGAATTAGTCCAGTTGAGAATGAGTTAGGAAAACTGCAACTGGAATTGTTCTTTGCACAAACCTTATTTCTCTTCCCTCTTCAGGCTTTGGTGGCAGGAAAGAAGACAGAAAAGAAAGAGGTTGAGTAGGCTCTGGATTCTGTAGCAGTTTGCCTTGGTTCAAAAGTAACAGAATTGAAATGAAGCTGTTGAAATAAAAATTGGAGTGCTTTCCCTGCACCTAGTCTCTCTGTGCCTGTCCCTGAGGATGGCTCCTGTGGCAGAAAGACCATTTTTGTCTTTATTCTCTTGTGGGCTTCAGGGATCTCTCATTGGAAAAAGGGATCATAGGGCCATGACAAGTTGTTACTGGCTCTGCCCTTCAAATATGCTTTCTTGACAACCTCAAAGGTATACCTTAGTGCTGAAGAGCAGGGCCTTGGAATGTCAACAACTTGGGTTTAAACACTGGCTCTGACTCTCGCTAGCTGTGTAACTTGGGGAAAGTTGCTTAATCCCTCTGAATTTGAATTTTCTCATTGGTAAATGGGAATGTCAATATTTAGCTCAAGGGGGTCAAGGGTGAATTAAATGAGTCAAAGTATAGGTTACCTGGCTCAGAGTAAGGACTCAAAGGGTGGTAACTTTTACCATTCGAACAGTAAATTGGAGATGAATTTGCCAAATTAAGAGCGCAGGCCTTCACTTTTGTGGTTGCCCTCTACTTAGGCTGGAAAGAAGCAGAAGCCTTCAAGAATGTTGCCTCAGGCTTGGGTTGGCTTTCACCTTAAGGAAGGATGATTCAGTGTGGAATGTTGGCTGCCTCTATAGTGAGGATTCTCATGGGTCTAGTTTTGAACTGGGCTATGGGGTATTTGAGTTTTCTGTCCAGGAAATCAACTGAGGAAACACTGGGATAAGCATGTGGCGAGAGAGCTTCTCTAATTTGGTAAACTTTACTTTTACAGTGTTATTACATGACTTATAAAGGAATGTTCTCACTGATTTGGGGGCCTGCAGAAGCAAGTGCTACCACTCCAACTGGCTCTTAGCCATGAAATTGGTATCATTCCCAATTCAAACCTGCATTATTTATACATTTGCAGTGCCACAGTAGAGCTGACCGTTTCTCTTTTTTAAAGGTACCTCTTTTTGGACTTCCCAGCATGCCATGTCCCCTTTCTTCTTCCTTTCTTTCTGATAACAGAGAGCCAATGCAGTATGCTGGCTAAAAGCAAGAATTCTAGAGCCAGACTGCTTGGGTTTGAATCAAGCTCCATCACTTACAGGCTATGTTGCCTGGGGCCAAGAATTTATCTTTCTCTGGCTCAGATTCCCCATGTAGAACATAAAGACGAATAATAGGATTGTTGTGAGGATTAAATGAGTCAATATGTATTGGATGTAGAACAGATCTGGGTAATAGTAAGTGCTGTATGTGCCATGAACTATTCTAGATGTTTTTCATACATATGATTAATCAACCCTCACAATAACCTTATGAGTAAGCACAATTTATTCCCATTTCACAGGTAAGGAGCTGAAGCTTACAGAGGTTAACTAGTGTGAGAGCACATAGCTAGTAAGCAGAGAAGTAAATCTAGTAAAGAATTAAACCCAGGTTTGTCTGCCTACTTTCAAAGACCATGTTCTTAACTACTACTTACCCTGTCTCCCATAGTAGGTGCTGTGCTTTGTTTTTGCCTTTTAGTGTTGTTTTTTATTTTTTTAAAAGATTTGATTTATTTATTTATTTGAGAGAGAGATAGTGAGAGAGAGAGCACAAACAGGGGGAGGGGAATAGGGAGAGGGAGAGGCAGACTCCCCGCTGAGCAAGGAGCCCCATGCAGGGCTTGATCCCAGGACCCTGGGATCATGACCTGAGCTGAAGGCAGACACTGAACCTACTGAGCCACCCAGGCACTCCTAGTGTTTGTTTGTTTGTTTTTAATTCAATTAGCCAACATATAGTACATCATTAGTTTTTGATGTAGTTTTCAATGATTCATTAGTTGCGTATAACACCCAATGCTCATCACATCACATGTCCTCCTTAATGCCCATCACCCAGATACCCCATCTCCCCACCCATGTCCCCTTCCACAACCCTGTTTCTTTCCTGGAGTCACGAGTCTCTCATGGTTTGTCTCCCTCTTTGATTTCTTCCCAGTTTTCCCTCCCTTCCCCTATGATCCTCTGTGCTATTTCTTATATTCCACATATGAGTGAAACCATATGATAATTGTCTTTCTCTGATGTATTGTTTTTTAAAAACACATTCTTCTCCAGCATATTTGGCAATCTTGATGTGACCTGGCTACCTGAGAACAGAATCTCTCTCCTGACTACAGATACATGAACACTCAAAATGAAAATGGATGACTGGAATTAGCAAATTCCCAGAAAGCACTGGTAGCAATCATAGGAATAAATAAGTCAATTTGTTCACTGACTTACTGCCTTAGACTGGGTTATATCCCAGCTCAATTCCAGCTGGTCTCTTAGCCTCTAGCCTTATCCCGTCCTTCAAACAGCTTTGGGATTCATCTAACTTTTCAAACTTTTGTTCTAAATTACCCCTACACATGGAAAAGTGCTTCTAGCAAGTCTAGGGGAGGCATAGTTTAAAGCAGTCTACTATAAGCATAAGATTTCTTTGAAGACTTGCATTTTATCTTAAAAATTCATGTGGATTTTGCTTATTTCCTGTTCTAATTTTTTCTTTCAAATAAATGTTTTATTAACAAATTAATTTTAGAGTCACAGAAAAGTTAAAGGGACAGTAAAGAAAGTTCCTGATTCCCTTACCCAGTTTCCCCTAATGTTAACATCTTTTATAGTAATGGTACATTTGCCAAAACTAAAAGATCAACATTTATGCATTGTATGCACTAAACTCCAAACTTTATTTGGATTTCCCCAATTTTTCTACTAATATGTTTTTCTGTTCCAGGATCCTACCCAGGGTACCACGTTGTATTTAGTTGTCATATTTCCTTAGTCTCTTCTGGTCTGTGAAGTTTTTCAATCGTTCCTTATTTTTCATGGCCTTGATTAACTGTTTTGAATGGTACTAGTCACAATTTTGTGGGATGTCCCTCAATTTGGTTTTGTCTGATGTTTTTCTCATGATTATATTGGGGTTATGGGTTTTGAGGACGAATACCATGGGGATGAAGTGGTTTTCTCATTATATTTAAGGGTACTTCATAGCAACATGACTTATCACTGTTGATGTTAACCTGGATCACTTGGTTAAGGAAGTGTTAAAACAAGGGTAAGGCAAACACTACCAGGTTTCTTCACTGTAAAATTATTTTTTTAAGTTTTTTTTTAAATTAGTTTGTTAACATACAGTGTGATATTAGTTTCAGGGGTATGTAAAATGATTATTTTTCCCTTTCCCTACTCTCTTCTTAGAAATCTGAGTCACTAAGCCCAGCCCACACTCACAGGGATAGGAATTAAACTCCACCTCCTGGATTGGGGAATATGGACATATATTATTTCAAATTATTCTGTAAGGAAGATTTGTCTCTCCTGCTCTATTTATTAATTAAATCATTTATTTATATCATTTTGGATCATTAGGTGTGTCTAAACATAATACTTTCTACTTCCAAATCTATGAATGGAATTAACTTTTCAGAAACATGTGTATCCTAAGGATTCTGAGAAACACAGACAAAACCCATGCCCCACTAGGTCACTTCCTTGCTTCCTCTGAATCATAAGCTTTAATAATAGTTATGAATGAAAGAATAAATGAATGACACAGGTGAGCATGATCATTAGTGTTGTCTGAGGGTAACGATGTTTGACTCTAACACCAGTGTCTGACCAAATAGCTACTCATATTTCCTTTCCTTTCTTTCTTTTTTACAAGGAATCCACTTTATTGGACATTCGGGGCCAGTTTCTCTATTTGCCCCTCCCTGTGATCTTGGCCGGTGTGAGGAATGGAATTGTTGTCTGGTACAGAGTGGAGGGGATCTTGTTGATGTGGTAGAGACCAACCATGGAAAAGGTGAAGCAGGTGCTAATGCAGACCTGGTGGATGAGGCCAGATGCAAAGAAAGCCAACAGGAGACAGAGAAGAATCTCAGGGAAGATGTTTTTTTGGAATCCTTTGCCAAAGACAACATTCTCCAGATTACTGATGGCGGTGAGAGAGAAGACTAAAAGGCTGGAACCCGGCAGCCCCCCTCCCTTGATGGTGAACCACTGGGTGCAGGCCACCTGGAGGCTATACATGTGCATCTCCGCAGAGAGCAGCAGGGACAGGAGGGAGGAGAGTCCCAGCGACGCGCCGGTACCCATGGCCATCATGCCCAGCCGTTGGCCCTATGGCTGCCGGGCCAAGAAAGAGGGAGCCCAACTGGAACAGTTGCTGGGCATATATGTCATCCCCTTATATTTCTCCTTTTGATATTCCTTAAGACATACTCAAAATGTTTTATTTATTTTTAAAGATTTAGTTTTGAGAGAGAGAGAGAGAGTGCGTGCACACACAGGGGGATGGGGGTTAGGGGTAGGGACAGAGGGAGTGAGAAATTCAACCAGACTCCACACTGAGCATGGGGCCCCATAGGGGCTCACTCTCACAACCGCTAGATCATGACCTGAGCTGAAACCAAGAGTGGACACCTAGCCACTGTGCTACCCAGGCACCTCTAAAATTCTTTTGTATTAAGACTACGTGTTAGAGGAGTAGCTGATGGAGCCATTTTGCGAAGGTGACTTTAAACTACTCCTTTACAACGTCTTCAACAACTCGGTAGCCTTTACAACGCAGTAAAAAAAGCTAAGAGGAGGGGTAGTGCCTCTTTAAAATAGGAAGCCTAAGGAGAAGACTCTCAGGCATGTGGGCATCTGGAGGCCTATTTTTCACACTGGCCTGAAATCGTGGATCAATTGCAGAGAGGCAGTAGCTCCTAGGTATTCTCATTGGTCTGCACCCAAGATGAAGGCGGAGTTTTGAGTATAAAAAAAAAGGAAGACTGGGTGAGGTTGTTTCTTGTTCTGCTGCTGCAGGGGGTTAATGGGTGGTTAGTGAGTGAATGTAGTCTAAAGTTTTACAGGCCTACGAGTAGCTGGGAAGTTCTCTGCTGGTTAGGAGAGGGTGAGTGGAAAGAACCAAGATTCTCCTAGATATCGAGGGAAATTTTGGGCAGCCTACTTTAGAATTGAAAGGTGAAGGAAGAAAAAGACAAGGGAATCTAAGCAAACAAAACATGAAAGCTGCCGTTTGCAGACAGAAAATATTTCCTAGGAGTTTATGGTCACTTCATGAAGTCATTTTATCAGGCATGTCTTCCTTGAAATACGGATGGAGGAGAAACTTTTCTAACTATTGGGGTTCCTAAAGGGAGTTCTTGGAGAAGCTTAACACTGAAACTTCAATTTTGAGTTTTCTTCTCTCATGCTCAAATCTTACTGAGAAGTCACCTGTTAATTGGCTTTTCTTTAACCTCCAGCTTAGAAGATGCTTCAGCAAAAGCACTCTTCCAGCTACCTTAGTGCAGTTGTATAAACTTCTAAAAGTACATAGTTCCTTTCCTTGAGGCAAATTCACTAATCTTGCTTCACAAAAATCTTCCAAATGCTTTTTATCTAGCCTTCATCTAGAGTTGTGAAGTCCATTGGAAACTCCTGTCTAAAGTAATGGCAGAAAGTGAGGGAAAACTATTTTCTCCCTGCTTTAGAGACTAAAAGTTAAATCAGCTTAACTGAAAATTATGGGCAGAAAATGTAGAGTATTTTTGAATTACATTTCTTCGAGAGAAGGAAGTGTCTTCCGTGATACGTAGTGAAGGACTAAAGTGAACTTCAAGCATCACGAGGCTTTTGAGTCTTCTTACCAGGGAGTTAAGGTTTTTAACTACAGTCCTCTAGAAAGCAGTTGCCTGACCTTAAAAGGACACAAAACCTGTGGGCTGAAACTCCCCTACTTGAATATGGAGTTGAGGGGGAAATGTATTACTTCACCTTGGGCTCTTCGTTTAATGTCAGAATTGCTTACCTGAGAGCACTTTTCTAGTGGGTGAATGGATAGAACCCTTTGCAGTAGGGATAATGAGGAAATGATCTGTTTAGATGGTTACCCAGGGCACTGTGAGAATTGTGAAGCATCCTTGAGCTTATTGAGAAACAATGTTTGTCCTAGAGAAAGGGGATAATGTGGTGTCTTTGTAACAGACTGATCAAGAGTATCCTATGTGATGGATATATTATCTTGACTGATTTCCCAAGTGCTACATAGCAAACTGTATTGCAGTTGGTGTTCAGCCATATAACGCTGTTTATTGTAAAAATCACACTATACCTAAACACCTAGGTCTACCTGCTTTAAGAAAAATCTGGAAAAATGGGGAAAAAGCATAAGGATATACAACTTGTCTACACTCATCCCCATGAGTGGGGAGTTAATTTTGTTAATACTGTACTTATGAAGGAAGCAGGGCTCAAGAGCATAGCTCTTGCCTTGTAGATCGTGTGCTCGAGATGTGTAGTTCTGGGTTCAGCAATCTGCTTGATGTTAAAATCACTTAAGATCTGGGATCTTGAGTCCTAGCCTTTCCAAAGGACATTCCTAGCTAATGGTTACAATTAGAACTGGGGTGTTGGGCCAGGGTGGGGTGTGGGGTGTGGGGAGGGGACTCCAGCAAGATGAAGCCCAGGGATAGCAGTGAGTGGCTTAGCTTCTCCGTGGCTGCTCAACATTGAAAACCAATTTTCTCATTCGTAGGGTTCTCACCTGTAACTCTTTACTGATAGCAAAGTTTCTCTGCTTCTAATAATACCAGAAGCTGGTATACTAATGACTTAGTGATCAATCAAGAATTCACTTAAATATAAGTGAAGTCTAATATAAAGTGCATGGTATATTTTGTCTACTAGCGCCCTTTCCATTTCTGTAAACTTCATTAACTATAAAAGCCAAAGAAAATAACAAAAAGCAAACCATATACACAACTCCAAATGGACAAAATACTCCCCAACAGAAAACTAACTGGGGACCCTGAAGAGTTGGCTTTTCTCACCTTAAAAATGCTGGGCAAAACCACTGACCCCTACTGTTGGCCTAATGAATGGACTCACCTGCAGGTGAGTCCCATGAAACTGGTGTCTCTACAATCAAGCTTTTTAAATGTCAAACTTCTTTTAGAACAAGACCTGTAGTAGTGCAGGATTCTCCTCTACCAATGGGACTTTGGCCATGCTTTAGGGCATTTCATCTGTGTGGAGACCTCTGAGCTTTGACCTGATGTGCAGTCTGTCTGCTTTCTGGCCCACTGAGCTCAGTTCAGCCCAAACCTCTAGGCATTATCCTAAAACTTGTCTGAGAATTTAGCTCTTTGTAACTGAAACCCTGACTAGCTCCTCTCAGGGTAGCATTAATAGAAATGGTTCAGTTGTGTCAATACCATTTTGGGTTCAACTCATTTCTTGGGTTTCTGCTTAGTATCCAGTGTTTACCTAGAGCTGCTCAATACCAGAGTTCAGTGCTACTTTCCCAGGAAACTGGTTGTTTGCTGTATCTTATTTCTTAGCACCAAATTTTAAAATGACCTTAGTCAAAGACCAGTATCATTACCTTAATTGTAGTCAGCCACTGAGATAAGTACTAAGCAAGAAGAGTAGGAAATCTCTAAGGTGAGAATTCAATGATAAATTGTAACAAGGTAAACTAAAACTTGTGCCTGTAGGAGAAGCTGTTCATTTCTCAGTAGGGTTTTGTTAAAGGGAGCATTATGAATATCAAGACCCTCTCCGACCATAAATCTACATGTAGGTGAGGCAATATTAGATACTCTAATTCAAGCCAGTGGCCTTTGAAACTTTTCTTTGCTATGCATCAAGGTTAAAAAAAAAAAGCCTGTTCTAGGAGCAGTAGGGGACAATGTACATGTTCACCAGCAACTACCGCAACAGGCCCAGAGAATATCCAAGGTTACTGGGGAACATAGTTGAAAATGTTTAAATACGATACCTAGGCTTATTAAACTCACCCATTAGCGTTTTTTCTTTTTTTTCAATCTGTCCCTATTAAGGAAGACCCCTCAAGCTTGAAGCTGTGATTACAGCATTAACCTTTCCAAATTCTCAGGATCCCTCTAGGGAAACTATACTTCTAGGCCTAATCTCCTTTCTTCCTCTGGCAAATTTAAGTTTGAGTAGAAATGATCTCACTCTGGGTCTTCAGGCTTCTGTGATGTGTGTTTCAGTGTTAAGTTTGAGGTCTTAAATGGAGATGGGGTTGGAGAAAAGGCTCAAAAGGAAGCTTCAGCCTTCACTATGGTTCTGAGTACTTTGATGCATAAAGCAATTTGCTTACATAGCAGCCCTTTCACAGACCTGATTCTGTTTAACTCCGAAGACTGGCCATTTTTTCCTTCAGGGAACTAATCCTGCAGAAGCTGTGGGTGTGAACTGTGGTGGCCAGAGGTTATCCAGGTCAGTTTTCCCATCCCCCACCTCCCAAACCAGAGCCATCATCACGAGACTGGTGACTGCAACAAGTGACTGGCTGGGAGCAAACAACTCTTCTCTGAAGATTGTGTGTTGAGTGAGATTGGTCTGTACGTAACAATATTGAATACCCCTGTGATGAGCACACTCTGGAAGGGAGGCCTTGCCCTCTGGGAAACTACAGCACAGCTTAAGAAGAAACACAAACACTCAGCTATGGCTCAAGGTGCTTAATCAGTTGCAACACAAACTCTCCATGGAAAAGGGTGAGGGAAAGCATGCTGGGAATCAGAACCGACTTTGAAGTCTGGCTGTTGCTGTTACTCTTTGAAGTAATGTTGAAAAGTGGTGTAGACTTATCTTTGGCCTAAACTACTCACTACAGTGAAAGCCCTAATGCCCTTTTTTAAAATTTGGTGTCTAATTCAGGCACAATATTACTTAACTGGGTGATGGAAGAGGCTTTTGAAGAACCTAAGTATGGAGTAAAGGGAATGAAACTTCACTGCACTAGCAGGAAGGCCCATGAGCTGACCACAAAATGTGGTCTCACTTCAATAGTGGGATGGCCTGATGGAAGCAAGGTCAAGTTTTCAAGCTGAAGGAGAAGCTTGTAAAAACCCAGGATGGTTTTTGGTCTGTGCTACCACTGGTGAGGTCTCTGAAGCATTCAGAGAATTGAGGGATATTTACATTAGGGGTGATGAACTAAAGGACAAGGAATAACTGTCAAAAGATACCTGATGTAGTGGAGGGGGAGAAGATGAGTAGGTGACCCTTGTTTCATCTGGTCCCTTGAATTCAGCTAGATAGCTATCAAATTCTGAACACCTGTGAATTCAACCTGAGCTCTAAAAAGAATTGCTGCAATTCTACAAATAGAAAAGGGACCAATTTTTCAAGGTAGGGTCGAGAAGTGAATCTGAGGGGATATATCAAAAGATCGGGGGAGGGGGAGGGAGCCCCCATTAGATAGCTACTGGAAAATGATATAGCAGCAGAGTGCAAAATCGAAACTTTTGGAAGTTTGCTCTGGGAGGGACGTCCCTGCCTGAAAGGTGCTCAAGTGGAGAAGTGGGGCAGAATCATAGGTGGGACGGTGTGGTCTCAGGATCCCTGGGGTCACAGAACAGGGGTGACTGTGTGTGGCAGAGTTTCCAAGCATTGGTATGGGGAAGCCAGCTGTAGCTAGTGAGCCCTAGAGTGGGTTCTCAGCTCGATTTGCCATAAACCGTGAAGCACGGCATGATCAGGTGACCTCTTTCCAAGCAGGGGCCGAGCAAGCCACATAGCTGTGGCAACCCTCCTCCTTCCCAGAGGAGTGGCACGGATGCATAATAGTCTGCAGAGTTTGGTGCACACAAATGTGATTGACTGCTTTTCCCTGAGTGTACTGAAGAGGGGGGTGGCAATCATTCAGCTCTGGGGCTGAAGATTGGGGTGCTGCCATCTTTTTTTCCCCCCATCTTCTAAAGCAGCACGAAAGCCTTCAGGGAATAAAAGCCACATAGAGCAACCGGAAGCAGCTTACACTGAGCCTGGCCTCCTGGCAAGGGTGGTGCAACTCCACCCAGGCAAAGACACCTGAGAATCAGTGTAACAGGCCCCTCCTCCAGAAGACTAGCAAGAACATCAGGTGAACAGTGTGGATCACACAGAACTGAAACTCCTGTGCTAGGGGAAAATAGTACATAGAATTTGAGGGTTTTTTTCTCAGGAGTCTTCAGTCTTTCAGTTTAAAATTTTTATTTTCCTTTTCAACTAGTTTCTTTATCAACTTGTTAAGTCTTAACTTTCATTTTTACATACTTTATAGATTCATTTTTGGCTTCCTTTGACTGTATTTTTATTCTTGTATGTTTTTCTTTACAATTTTGGGATCCAGGGTCTTCTATCAAACCAAAATACACCCAGGACCAAGTGTATCACGCTATTTTGTCCACCTGGGAGATTAGTTTTTTCACTTCCTGGTTTTAGATCTCTTTGGATTTGTCTAGTGTGTACTTCACTGGGGTCATGGTTGATAGTTTGACTTTGTTCTCATCTGTTCTCTAGACAAAATGACTAGGAGAAATTCACAACAAAAGGAACAGAGGTAATACTCTCTGCCATAGATTTAATCAATATGGATAGAAGTATAATGCCAGATGTAGATTCAGAAATGCTTATAAAGATACTAGCTGGGCTTGAAAAACATAAGACACTAGAGAATCCCTTAGTGTAGAAACAAAAGAACTAAAATCTAAGGTTGAAATTACAGATGAATGGATAAAGAAGATGTGGTCCATATATACAATGGAATATTAGCCATCAGAAAGGATGAATACCCAACTTCTACATCTACATGGATTGGACTGGAGGAGATTATGCTAAGTGAAATAAGTCAAGGAGAGAAAGTCAATTATCATATGGTTTCACTCATTTGTGGAACATAAGAGATAGCATGGAGGACATTATGAGAAGGAGGGGAGGGATGAGCCATGAGAGACTATGGACTCTGGGAAACAGGGTTTTGGAGGGGAGGGGGTTGGGGGGATGGGTTAGACTGGTAATGGGCATTAGGGAGGGCACGTGCTGCATGGAGCACTGGGTGTTGTGCGAGAACAGTGGGTCATGGCTCACCACATCAAAAGCTAATGATGTATGGTGACTAACATAACATAAAATAAAATTAAAAAAATGCTGAGATGCAGTCTAAAATGGATGCTCTAATGGGTAGGGTAAATGAGGCAGAAAAGTGACATAGAAGACAAAATGAGGGAATGTAAGGAAACTGAGGAAAAACTAATGGATCATGAGGGGAGGCTTTGATAACTTGGTGATAAACCAAAACTATTAGAATAATTTGTCCCAGAGGAAGTGAGGGATGAAGGTATATTTGAGCAAATCATAGCTGAGAACCTCCCTCATCTGGGGAAGGAAACAGGCATTCAAGCCCAGGAGGCACAGAGGAACCCCCCCAAATCAATAAAAATAGATCCACACTCCAACATATAATAGTGAAGCTTGCAAATGTCAGAGATAAAGAAAAATCCTGGAAGAAGCTTGAGACAAGAGGTCCTTAACCTACAAGGGTAGAAACATTAGACTGCCAGTAGACTTTTCCAGAGACCTGGCAGGCCATAAAGTGCTGGCGTGATATATTCAGGGTACTAAATGAGAAAAACATGCAGCTAAGACTACTTTATCCTGCAAGGCTGTCCTTCAGAATGAAAGGAGAGATAGAGCTTCCAGGACAAACATACTAAAAGAATTTGAGGATTAAACTAGCCCTGCAAGAAATACAAAAGGGGATCCTATAAGCGAAGAGAGCCCAAAAGGAACAGAGACAATCTACAGAAACAGGGACTTTACAGGTAACACAATGGCACTATATTCCTATCTCTCAATAGTTACTGAATGTAAATGGGCTTAAAGCCCTAGTCAAAAGACACAGGGTATCAGATTGGATAAAAAAGCAAGACCCATTGATATGCTGTCTGCAAGACTCATTTTAGATCTAAAGACACCTCCAGATTGAAAGTGAGGGGGTGAAGAACCATTTATCATGCTAATGGACATCAAAAGAAAGCTGGGGTAGCCATCCTTATCAGACAAATTAGACTTTAAACCAATGACTGTAATAAGGGATGTAGAGCGATACTATCATAATTTAGGGGACTATCCAACAAGATCTAATAACTGTAAATACTTATGCTTCTAACTTGGGAGCAGCTGATTATATAAACCAATTAATAACAAAATTAAACACATTAACAATATTAGGGGACTTCACCCCACTCACAGCAATGGACAGATCATCTAAGCAGAAGATCAAAAATGAAACAAGGGCTTTGAAAGACACACTGGACCAGATGGACTTCACAGATATATTCAGAGCATTCCATCCTTAAGCAACAAAATACATTCTTCTGAGTGCACCTGGAACATTCTCCAGAGGAAATCACATACTGGGTCACAAATCAGCCCTCAAGTACAAAGATTGAGATCATCCCCTGCATATTTTCAGACCACAATACCTTGAAACTTGAACTCAATCACAACAGGAAATTTGGAAGAAACTCAAATACCTAGAGGCTAAAGAGCATCCCACTAAAAAATGAATGGGCCAACCAAGAAATTGAAGAATTAAAGTTCATGGAAACAAATGAAAATGAAAACACATCTGTTCAAAACTTTCTGGGATGCAGCAAAGGCAGTCCTAAGATGGAAGTACATAGCAATACAAGACTTTCTCAAACTGGAAAAGTCTCAAATATACAAGCTGACCTTCCACCTACAGGAGCTGGAGAAAGAATAGCAAATAAAGCCTAAACCCAGCAGAAAATTAGTAAAGATTAGAGCAGAAATCAATGAAATAGAAACCAGTAGAACAGATCAATGAAACTAGGAGTTGGTTCTTTTCAAGAGTAAGATTGATAAACTCCTGGCCAGACTTAACAAAAAGAGAAAGGACCCAAGTAAAATCATGAAAAGAGGAGAGGTCACGACCAACACCAAGGAAATACAGTTTTAAGAACATATTATGAGGAACTATAAATTAGGAAATCTGGAAGAAATGGATGCATTCCTAGAAACTTATAAACTACTAAAACTGAAACAGGAAGAAATAGAAAACCTGAACAGAACTGGCAAGGAAATTGAATGAGTAATCAAAAATCTCCCAACATGAGTCCAGGACCAGATGACTTCCTAGGAGAATTCTATCGAACACTTAAAGAAATAATACCTATTCTTCTGAAGCTGTTTAAAAGAATAGGAAGGGAAGGAAAACTTACAAACTCTTTCTATGAGGCCAGCATTATCTCAACTCCAAAACCAGACAAAGACCCCACCAAAAACTAGACCAATATCCCTCATGAACATGGATGCAAAAATTCTCACCAAGATACTAGCCAATAGGATCCAACAGCACAATAAAAGGATTATTCATCATGATTAAGTGGGATTTATTCCTGGGCTGCAAGGATGATTCAACATTCACAAATCAATTAACATGATATGATACACTGATAAAAGAAAGGACAAGAACCACATGATTCTCCCTATTGATGCAGAAAAAGCATTTGACAAAGTGGAGCATCCTTTCTTGATTAAAGCTCTTTACAGTGTAGGGATAGAGGGAACATATCTCATCCTAAAAGCCACATATGAAAAGCCCACAGATTCTCAATGGGGAGAAAAGGAGAGCTTCTCCGCTAAGGTCAGGAACACAGCAGGAATGCCCATTCTCACCACTGTTGTTCAACATCATATTAGAAGTCCTAGCCTCAGCAATCAGACAGCAAAAAGAGATAAAAGGCATTCAGATATGCAAAGAAGTCAAACTCTCACTCTTTGCAAATGACATGATACTTGATGTGAAAAACCCAAGACTCCACCCCAAAATTGCTAGAACTCACACAGGAATTCAGCAATGTGTCAGGATATAAAATCAATGCACACAAATCAGTTGCATTCCTATACACTGAGACAGAAGAAAGAAATTAAGGAATTGATCCCATTTACAATTGCTCCAAAAACCATAAGATACCTAGGAATAAACCTAACCAAAGAGGCAAAGGATCTGTCCTCAGAAAACTATAGAATACTCATGAAAGAAATTAAAGACAAAAAGAAATGGAAAAACATTCCATGCTCATGGATGGGAAGAATAAATACTATGAAAATGTCTACGCTACTCAGCAATCTACACACCCAATGCAATCCTTATCAAAAGACCATTGGCATTTTTCAGAGCTGGAACAAATCCTAAAATTTGTATGGAACCAGAAAAAACCCTAAGTAGCCAGAGGAATGTTGAAAAAGAAAACCAAATCTGGTGGCATCACAATTCCAGACTTCAAGCTCCATTACAAAGTTGTAACCAAGACAGTATGGTACTGGCACAAAAACAGACACATAGATCAATGGAACAGAATAGAGAACCCAGAAATGGACCCTCAACACTATGGTCAACTAATCTTCAACAAAGCAAGAAAGAATGTCCAGTGGAAAAAGTCTTAACAAATGGTGTCAGGAAAATTGGACAGCCACATGCAGAAGAATGAAACTGGACCATTTCCTTACACCACACACAAAAACAGACTCAAAATGGATGAAAGACCTAAATGTGAGATAGGAATCCATCAAAAGCCTAGAGAACACAGGCAGCAACTTCTTGCTAGACACGTTTCCAAAGGCAAGGGAAAGAAAGGCAAAAATGAACTATTGGGACTTCAAGATAAAAAGTCTTTGCACAGTAAAGGGAACAGTTAACAAAACCAAAAGAGAACTGACAGAATGGGAGAAGATATTTGCAAATGACATGTCAGATAAAGGGCTAGTATTCTAAGATCTATAAAGAATTTATCAAACTCAACACCCAAAGAAAAACTAATCCAATCAAGAAATGGGCCAAAGACATGAACAGACATTTCTCCGAAGATGACATACAAATGGCCAACACAGGAAGAAATGCTCCACATCACTTGACATCAGGGGAATACAAATCAAAACCACAATGAGATACCACCTCACACCATTCAGAATGGCTAAAATTAACAAGTCAGGAAACAACAGATGTTGGCAAGGTTGTGGAGAAAGGAGAACCCTCTTACACTGTTGGTGGGAATGCAAGCTGGTAAAGCCACTCTGGAAAACAGTATGGAGGTTCCTCAAGAAGTTAAAAATAGGCTACCCTATGACCCGGCAATTGCACTCCCAGGTATTTACTCCAAAGATACAAATGTAGTGATCCAAAGGGGCATCTTCACCCAATGTTCATAGCAATGTCCACAAAAGCCAAACTGTGGAAGGAGGGGAGATGTCCTTCAACAGATGAATGGATAAAGATGTGGTATGTATACAATGGAATATTACTCAGTGATCAGGGTGAATACATACCATTTACATCGACTTGGATGGAACTGGAGGGTATTATGCTGAGTCAAATAATTCTTTGAGTTACATGGTTTCATGTAGAATATAAGAAACAGTGCAGAGGATCATAGGGGAAGGGCAAGTCATCAGAGGAAAACAAACCATGAGAGACTCTTAACTATAGGAAACTGAGGGTTGCTGAAGGGGAGGTGAGTTGGGTGATGGGGTAAATGGGTGATGGGCAATAGAGTACAAGTGATGTGAAGAGCACTGGGTATTATATACAACTGATGAATATATGTGAATATATGTATATATGTATATATGGGACCAGTGAATTGAATTGGTGCTGCAGGGCCAGGGCTGACTGAGTGAGGGCAGAAAAATCCACTGTGAGTTGTTGAGTTAACCCCTGGTATTGAACCTGAGACATCCCAATGCCAGTGG
Organism: Leptonychotes weddellii; assembly: GCF_054177405.1. Taxonomy (NCBI): domain Eukaryota; kingdom Metazoa; phylum Chordata; class Mammalia; order Carnivora; family Phocidae; genus Leptonychotes; species Leptonychotes weddellii. The sequence continues at coordinate 122,378,956 of NC_138370.1, read as the reverse complement.
TGCTGAGGGCAACACCTGATGTGACCAGCAGGCTCAAGATAAGAGGGATGGCCATAGGGGAGCGTCGAAGGCGGCTAGGAGGTCTCCCTATGAGTGGGGCATCACTCCCGGGGAGGACTGAAAGATCGGGTAAGAGACTGACAAGTGTGCATGAATGATCACATGGGGTGATGCAGATGTATACACCTTGATCACAAGCCAGAAAAGTGTTAGGCGCACAGACTCAACTGTGGCCTGTGATGGGAGAGGAAGCATTGCCATACAGCTGTACCAGAGCCAGGGAGGGATAATCTGAGGTCCCCAGTGCTGAGGTGGGAGGTGACATAGTAGATTGGTTGAGGATGACATCTAGGTATTGGACGGGACCAGGCTTCATACAGATCCAGCAGACAGACGCTAGGGGTGGATTTGAGTGGTTAAGCGCTTGGTGGGAGGCATTATTCATACCTAACAGTTGTGCTATAGATGCTTGCTGCATGTGAATGGGGGACCCAGGGATGCTCCAGGGTGAGTTATTTTCTGTCTGACTCTGGGGGGTTGACTGTAAGGCTTGGAGTAATCATAAATTTGACCATGGGGTTGTCTCCTTTCTGGTGTCCCTTACAGTGCTGGATTGCTACTTCCTTTGGAAGCCAGACTGCTTCGAGGAGTCTCAGTATCTCCTCTTTGTTCTTGATAGCTTTTCCTGCTGTGGTTAGGAGGTCTCTTTCCTTGTAGATGGCTCCATGTATATGTACAGTAGCAAAGGCGTCAGAGTCAGTATAGATGTTGACTTGCTTGCCTTCCCCGAGGGTGAGGGCTTGGACTAAGTCATATAATTCAGCCCGTTGAGCTGACCATCCAGCTGGTAATGCCTTAGCTTCTAGGACTTCAGTGATTGTGGTTACTGCATAACCTTCTCTCAGGGCACCCTCTTGTAGGTAACTGCTGCCATAGCTGAACAGTGTGAGCTCTGGATTCTTTATGGCTTGATCCCGCAGATCTGGACGGCTCGCGTAGACTTCATCAGTCACCTTGGAGCAGTCATGGTCTGGTTCCCCTTCTTCCATGAGGAGAAAGGCTGCTGGATTTAATGTCCTTACTGTTTCAAGGGTGACCCATGGGTTTACTCAGAGGAGCCCTTGGTGTTGTGCTAGCTGAGGGTTGGAAAGGAAGTGGTGTCCCTGTGTGTTCATGAGGGACACAATTGCATGAGGGACCTTGACGTTAAGTTCTTTCCCCAGGGTAAGTTTGTCCACCTCCTTGATGAGTAGGACTGTGGCTGCCAGCGCCCTGAGGCATGGCAGCCATCCCGCTGCTGCAGGGTCCAGCTTCTTTGATAGGTAAGCAACTGGCTGTTGCCAGGGTCCAACAGTCTGGGTGAGTACCCTGGAGAGCTATTTTTTCTTTTTCATGCACAAAGAGATTGAAGGGTTTTTCTACATCTTGTAGGCCCAGGGCTGGAGACTGCCCCAGGGTGGTCTTTATCTCTGTGAAAGCAGTTTCAGCTTCCTCAGTCCAGGTAGGGGGTTCTTGATCTGGTCCCCCTAAGAGATCATAAAGGGGTCTTGCTATGGCTGAGAACCCAGGAATCCAGATGTGGCAGAATCCTGCAGCCCCAGGAATTCTTGTAGGTCACTTTTTGTCTGGGGCTGTGGCAGGGAGATGATGACCCTTTTCCTCTGTGGCCCTAGTTCTCTTTTCCCTTGGGTGAGGAGGGAACCAAGGTATCAAACCTGTTGTTGGCAGATTTGTGCCTTCTTCCATGAGGCTTGGTATCCCGGTATCCTTTGTGCCTTTTGTACAGTCTTCTTGTGTGTCACTGGCAAGGAGGAGGTCATCCAAATACTGGAGGAGGGTGCATTGTGTGGCCTCTCTTGAGAAGCTGGTGAGGTCTGCAGCCAGCGCTTCCCCAAAGAGGGTTGGTGAGTGTTTAAACCCCTCTGGGAGGCGCGTCCAAGTCCGTTGCATCTGGTGCCATGTATCAGGTTCAGATAATTGAAAGGCTCTGGGGAGCTAAGCAGAGGCAGAAGAAGGCATCCTTCAAATCTAGGCAAGTGAGCCATCTGGCCAACCCTGGGATTTGGCCAAGGAGGGTGTATGGATTCGGGACCACTGGGTGCAGAGAGATGGTCACCTTGTTGATGGCCTGCAGGTCTTGAACTGGTCGGTATCCCCCTCCTGCCTTCTTGGGGGGCAGGAGTGGGGTATTCCAGGCTGACTGGCACTCAACTAGAATACCTGCTTCTTTGAGTTTGGTCAGATGTTCTTGGATGCTGATCTTAGCTTCTTGTGGAAGGGGGTATTGCCTTTGCCTCTGAGGTTGGGCTCCTGGGATCAGTTCAACAATGATAGGGTCCCAATTCCGGGCTAGTCCAGGTGGGTTGTTTTCAGCCCATACTGAAGGGAAGGAGAGTCTGAACTCTGGCGGGCTGCTCAGTTGGGCCTGGGCACAGAATAGCCTCCATTCTTCCCTTGGCATGGTAATTGCTAGTATTAGAGACCCCATCTCCTCTTGCCTTGGGTCCAATTGGAGGCTAGTGTGTCCAGTGGGCTCAAAGGTTGTCCTGAGCCCTAAGCTTGGAGAGTATGTCTCAGCCCAGGAGAGGGATGGGGCAATCAGGAAGATAAAGGAATTCGTGTCAGACCTTGTGGTCCCCGAGTTTGCACTGGCGAGCCTGGCAAAAGGGCTGTTGTATCATTCGCATCCCAGTGCCCCTGAGGACGGTCGCAGTCCTTTTGCTGAAAGGTGCCACTGGGGAGGTGACAGCAGAGTTCTCAGCCCCAGTATCAACCATAAAATTCACTGGTTGGCCCCCCACCTTCATTTTGACTGTGGGCTCATGGGGGCCAAGGAGGAAAGAGCCCGGTCCCCCTCAGACTGAGTCCATTCCCGCAAGGCCTATGAGGTCCTTCTCTCAGGGTTCTTTCTTGTAGCAGCTGGGCTTTTGAGCTTTTCCCTGGTTGGGACATTCGTTTTTCCAATGCCCTTTCTCTTTACAGTAGACACATTGATCCCTTGCCAAGGGGGTTCTGGGCTTCCCCCCCTTTCAGTGGTTGGGGTCTCCCCATCTTTGTGTTGTCCATTTCTTTCAGGGCGGCAGCAAGGACGCTGACTTTCTTTTTCATCTTTCTGTCAGCTTCCTGCTTGGCTTCGACCTCCCTATTCATGTAGACCTTATTGGCAACCTCTATTTGGGTGATGTTCATCCTGGCAAAATCCTCTAGTTTCTGAAGTTTTTTCCTGATGTCTGGGGTGGCCTGAGCCATGAAGGAGGTGTTTACCATCTATTGGCTTTCCTGTGCCTCGGGGAAATGGAGTGTATATCCTGTAGGCTTCACATAGTCTTTTTTAGTAGTCCCCAGGGGACTCCCCTGGTTGTTGAGTGGCTTTAGTCATGTTCATGGGAGGAGGGCATCCTGGTACGGGCGGATGTGGGCCTGTCCCTCAGTTGTGGTGAAGTCCAATTCTGCGCCCTCTTCAGGTGCAGCCATATTAGCCCAGGCAGCAGGGTTGATGACTCCCACTGCATGCTCTTCCATGTACTGCTGTGCACCTTTCATTATTCTCCTCCTTTCCTCTGTGTTAAACAGGGTGCGGAGTAACTGTTGGCAGTCTTCCCAGGTTGGCAGATGAGTCTGGAAGAGGGATTCTATAAGGTCTACCATAGCCTGTGGTTTCTCAGAGTAGGATGGGGTGTTATGTTTCCAGTTGAGGAAGTCGGTGGTAGAGAAGGGCTGATAATACATCATGGAATGGCTGGGTGGGACCGTCCTGTCTTCATCGTGCCTCTCAGGTTCCTGCGTCTCTCATGCAGGCATTTGGAGGGTGCTTGCACCTGGCCTGGGGCGCAGCCTGGCTGCTGGTCCTGGAGAAAGTGGATCCTCTGGGCCTGGGGGCACCGGTGAAACCAGTGGTGGGGAGTGTCTGGAGCTGAATGGCCAGGTGTAGGCAGTCTTAAGGGTACGTATGGTGGGGGCAGGGTTGGTTCATCCTCAGGATCTCTGGCTAGGATTTGTGGAGACTGGGGCTTTTGCTTGTTTTCTTTAGGTTGCTTGGATGAGGTGATTAAGACCCTGGCCTGTCCCTGCCTATTGCAAGTGAATCCCACCCAGGGGGGAAGGGTCTGAGCAATTCCTAGCCAGGAGTCAATGTATGGAAACTGGTCAGGGTGTCCTGGTTCTCCTGTTACAGCTCGCCATATTCGATGAATTGTTGGCACATCCAATGTCCCTTCTGAAGGCCACCTGACATCAAAGATGGGCCATTCCAACTCACATAGTGTTCTCAACTTGCCGGGGTTCATCTTGACTCCATAGTCTCCCAAAAACCCCTTCTTGAAATTTTTGATCATGGTCTCTAGAACCGTAGGTTTACTCTGCCCTGACCCCATGGTGATGTCCCTGTGTGTAGTGGCGCAGAGACAGACAAAGGGGGGGGTGCCTCCTGAGATGAGGAGACCAATCAGATGCCCATCTGGCCATGTCCCGAAGGAACTTAGGTGAGGCTTAGCTGTAGCGTCTCAGCGTTGTGACTTATGATCGGAAACTATTCCGATGCCACCATAGACCGTATGCCGTTCACCATGGAATTGCAGAAGGGCCCACTCAAACTCTATAAGCTTCTGGGGACCTTAAGGGTGCCTGCCCGTGGAGTCACAGAATCAGTCTGCTTGAGCAAGCCAGGTTGGACTGCACATTCACTCACACATTCACACTCCAGAAGTTATTATGTTCCCTCCGTGGGAATCCCTACCTGTGAGACCTCTAAGAGGTCTCTGGGAGGTGATCAGGCTCCCTTTCCACCCCAATGGGGGTGGGCCTGTCTGGGTCCTGGGGTCCCAGTCCTTACCGAATCCAACATTGGGACCAGGTCCTCACCTGCCAAGTCTCCTCGAATCCAGTGGGAACAGTGGAGCTTGGCCGGCCCAAGGCGACCAGGGTGGGAGACTGCCAAAAATTAGGCATGGTGTGCCTTCTCCATTATGATCACTCCTTCCGTCACCACCCTGCCATTGCCCCAAACCGGAGGCAACAGTGGGCCAGAGCGGCTGGGTTTCCTGGTCAGGGAACCAAATGTTACAGAACCTGGACTGGGTCATCCAACGGAAGAACCAAGCGGCACTTGGAGATCTTGGAGGATAGGAGGTTTATTTAATGCCAGCAGGCTCAGAGAAGAGTGATTCCCTGAGCAAAAAGGGGGCAGTTTATACACTTCTACTTCTGCATACTTGGCACTCTTGGCATGTGTGTGAAGCGGGGCAGGGAGAGGAACCCAGAAGAGCCCCGGGGCAGGGGCTCAGTCGGCCATCTTAGGACACAGATTTTTTCTTATCACTATAAAACTCATTGGAAGATTTGGAGTTACTAAAATGTTTTGGAATAACAACACTTGGCACTATTACTATAATATCACCGACTTAGTTGCTAAATATCTTTGAGAATTTTTCCTACTTAAGAACTCTACCTTAAGCCTCTAGGTGTTTGCTGCCCCACTATTTGAGGAAGCTGGGATTCCATTTACCTTGTCACATGTTGATAATTCCATTTCACCTGGAAGCTCAGGTGCTTTGTCCTCACTGCTGCATCTCTGGATTTCTTGAGAGTAAGGGTAATGAAGAGTCTCAAGTACAGTCTGTGACTTTGGCTCAGCTTTTAAATTCTTCACAATAAACTATGTACAATACTTAAAGCATTTTCTGTGTTAACCAGTTAGCTTAGAGAATAGGCTGGGCCAACTTGGAAGTAGGAGCTGATAGTGATGCAAGTGCAGTTTCCTTCACCTTATGGGCGACTAGGAGTTAGGCTTTGGAGAGACCACTAATCCTTCATGTAGAAACCGGAAAGGTTTTCACCTGAAAACCCTTGTCTGGTTACCTTAACCTGCTTTTACTGGCAGTTATTCTTTCTACAGGCAGCACTTGCTTTGTTCTTAACTATTTAGAAAAGTTCTGATCTCCTAGAATAAAAGAACAGTGGTTCCTTCTATCCAGTCTTAAGATAGACTTCAGTATTGTTCCTAGGCTAAGCTTTGGCCCCTCCTCCAGCAGTAAACATCTGTCTAGAAGTCTGCAAATGCCAATCAGTCTTGACCTAATGTAACAGAATTACTTTGAAAGACCAAATCCAAGAGACTGGCCACAGATCTGACTTCAGGTGAAGGCAGTTCTTAGACACTTACTCTTATGTAACTGCCCTTGACTATTGAAACAGAACCAGTCTTGATGTAAATACCTGAATACAATAGACAAAGGCCCTAGGCCTGGGTAAACTGACCAGTATTTGACTTGACTCAACAGGCTGCAGAAAACTTAACCTGTTCTGCTGCCAGCTGTCAAATAACAAGCTTGTCACCTTTAGGTAATGCTAACAGATGAAGTCAGGTCAATGTTTTTCCCTGTCCAAAGAATCTACAGGACAGGTGTAAGTGGCTAATCTTGTAACAAAGCTTCCTCAAGTAGATACTTTAAATTATAACCAGGATTCACAGGGTTTTTTTCCCTTAAAGGTTACAAACCTGAAAGCTTGGAATTATATTTTACAGGGTTTGTTTTCATTTATGATCAGATGCTAAATGAACTGCCTGAATCTTGGCAACCTGGTTGGTAGTTGGCATGCCTCTATTACTAACAAGGGGAATGAACAGATACACTGTTTAGGAAACTTCCAAACTCCCTTCTAAAGTGCTACCTGTTGCCTACTTTCCTGTTCTCCACCCATCCTCCTCATTTGTTTGAATTGGGTGTGTTTTAGAATGCTTATTTGAAAGGTTCCTCTACCTCTCTCAGGGGTGAAGAAGATTTATCAGATCACTAGATGAACTTGATAGGATGACTAAATGCCATGAGAACATCAATCTAGGCAACAGAGGTGTTTAAAACATCAGAAATTCGGGTTGGGGAAGCCAGATTTGTGTCTATTCAGTATACTTCATAGCGACTTCTTCATTGAATGACACTTCTGTTCCTTTCTTCCAGTTATGGGTCACACACAACCTAGTAGGAAGTTATTCCGCTTTTGTGGTCAACTTAAAGCAGATCTTCAAAACACCCTGGATCCATGGTCTAGGGCCCCTTTTGTTTGGGTTCTCATGTATATTCTCCTGGTTACATTCTCATGTCTCACTACTAGTTATGCTCTTGCCTGACTTTATGCCACTTTTGGCCTACCTCTTATGTTCATTCTATTCCCCATCCTCAATCCATTTTACCATTTGCTTTATTATTATTTTTTAAAGATTTTATCTATTTGAGAGAGTACAAGCTGGGGAGAGAGACAGAGGGAGAGGGAGAAGCAGACCCCTCACCGAGCAGGGAGCCCGACGCGGAGCTCAATCCCAGAACCCCGGGACCACGACCCAAGCTGAAGGCAGAGGCTCAACTGACTGAGCCACCCAGGCGCCCCACCATTTGCTTTAAACTCTCGTGGATACTGATGGTTCTGGTTCCCTCTTTTTCCTTAGGTTATCAAGAATTTTCAGTCTAGATAAATGTTCATTGTTCAAATATGTAGAACCTGGTCACGCTTATGTGAATAGTAGAGCAGGGTCATGACTGACTATATAAAACCTATGTGGATACGGACAAGGAATAGTAGCAACAGCAGCTAAGACTTCATACTATTCTGAATGCTTTCCATATTTTGGTTCAGAGTGGCTTCATTTCATAGAGAAATTTGAGGTCCAGAGGTTGTTACTTAATCTCTCAACCTGGGAAATTGTTCATTTTGGGTTAAGTGTCTTCATGTATACAATTAAACTGCCCTTACAATGACTTGTTATAATGTACTGATAAAACAAACATTTCATCAAATGCTTCATGTTGTAGTTAAGGGTTTGGTAGCATATAAATAACAAACAATCTCTAAAATAAGCCAAAACTACACCTAATTAAGTGGATGTCATTCCTACCTTGCTCAACAGGAAGCTAGACGTCTTAAGGGAATAAGACATACAGGAAGTGACTATCTACTGACCTGGTTCCTGGGTACACAGACTCAAATGTCAACCATGGGTAACATGGGGCATCTACCATTATGTGAATGGAAGCTTTTGTTGTGGCAAGATGAGTAATTAAATGTCATGAGCTTAGTCATGTACACGTTTGCTTCAGACTAAATGACCAAATAGACATAAAAATGTGGTATAAATCTGTCATAAACACTTGGAACGTATCTTGCCATCCTTTCCTGCATTTGTGGCTTAACTCTACTAGATCTTTCTGGGTCATCTTAATAAACTAAAATCATTTAAGGGCTGCTGCTTGATACATGTATGCACTTAATTCTATGTAATAGTAAACTCTAGATCAATTTAACAGACTACCTGTCTGATTCAGTGAAGCAATCAGTACCTGTCACCTGATAAACTAGAACTGATGTAGAAATCTTCCTCTGAGGTATTACAATAGTCAGTTTCTACTTCTACTGACTTACTGGAGAATGCATGCAGGTACTGGCCCACTTCCAGTTAAATGAATCTCAATTACTCAGTCCTAGATAGTTACCAACTTTCATAGGTGATGCTCAGAGGCTAACTGCTTGAAGTCTCCCTTGTAAGAGGTACTGGGATTTGAACCCTATGTCTGGTCCAAAGCCAGATATTAGTTCTGCTACATGCAGAGGTGATAGGATGGTTGTGGAAATGCTTCCCTTGGCCCCTGATTCACCATACTGTCCATTGCTTCTATTCTCTTTTGAATGGGTGGTTAACACCTTTGTTTTCCCAAGCAACTAACTTAGTCATTCTACTCACTTTGTCTTCGGTTTGGCTGTTCAACTCTGCATACTTGAGTCCTATTAAGACTGTTGTGCCTCTTCATGGGGACCTCCAGACCTCCTTGACCTCTTTGCTTTATCTCAAGATTCCAGCAACTGCTTTTATCTTAACTTGTCTTTTTCCCAAGTAACAATCTTCTAGGCTCTATTTGTCATGTCTTTCTGATAAACCTCAATCCTGCCTGAGTCTAAGGGTCTACTTTGTCCTAACACTGCAAAGATAGAGCTTGGATGAATTCTTAAAGATCAAGGTAGATTTATGCCTCTAAACTTATCACCGAGTTTGGATTCTCCCAACTGCTGAGTAACACAGAAGGAGGGGAGAGAAGGAAGAAAGAAAAAAAGATGAGTAAGAGTTATTAGGCAATCTTAAGCTTAGACTCTCCTTGTGCCCTCTCCCTGCACCGCCCCCCCCACCCGCCAATAAAAAACCCAGGTAACTTTTGCTTAATTCTTGTACAAACTTCCCCTTGCTTTCAGAGATTATAAACAAGTTGGTAAAACATGGCATTAATAACCACAAATCAATGTGGCACAGGAATTGAAATCTGTGTGTTGGTCTTTATTCTCACCAATTCCTGCACATTAAACTCGCCAACCTAAGTAGCTGCCATATTCTAAGATGGGTTCCACCCACTGACTTCCCTCTCCTTTCTGAATCTCTGGTATCTGATTCTTGGAGGCTAAGTCCTGGGTTTGTCCCTAAGCAGCAGGGGCACTAGGAGGGAGCCCTTGGGGTGGCAAGACTCATAATGTGAGAAACTCTCAAATGGTTCAAGAGATATTAGGCTTCCATGAACATGACAGAGATTCACAACTATGTTGAATGACTTGTCCTAGGAGGGCTTTGGTGACTGTTTCTAATCAGGTCAGCAGATAGCTGTGGCCCAACTGTTCTCTGGAAGATTGTATGAAATAGAGAATAAGTGTCTTACAGTAGACACCAACTAAAGTGTTTCACTATATCTCTGCCCCTGTGGTAAAGCATTCCCTCTTTAAAGTGGCAGTATCCACACTTGCAAACCCAAATTTTTCAGGCAAGTCAGCAAAAGCAGTCATGGTTTCACAACTTAGTCAAGCTCTCCTCTTTTTCTATGGTTGCTAAGTGCCCCCTGTTGGAAGATGTGTTAAAAGCTCTAGCTGGTGGTTGTGTCCTGTATGCTTAAATAGCAAGATGCTGTGTGTTGAATAGACCAAGGCTCCACAAACATGAGGGCATGAGGTGAGACTCCATTTGTTCACTCCCTGTGGCATTTGCTTTGATATGTATTTGCCATAGTCTTTGGGCTTTTCCTGATCTGGGTCCCTTATCCCAGGGTAATGCTTTCTAGAGTTGGTGTCAGTATTTAGAAACACCATTTCTCCATTTATCCTTGTAAAGGCTAGTTGCTTTGTCTTTATTTGTGGAAATTTGAGAATGGGTAGAGCTGGAAGTTCTAGACTTTTGGGGCCCTGAATGCTGGCTTCTGATATTGTCAAGGGAAAAGATTTTTTCCAACATTACTGATTTTTAGGTGGAAGCATTTGAACCTGGGCCTAAACGGATGGCAGGAGTAAAATGATTAACTTTCTGGCAGTAATAACTTATCAAAGAAGTTAGAAGGCTGAGGTGTCCTGGACAGTCTGAGATGCACAAGTGGATGTCAGAGCAGTTTGTTTCTAATCGGTCATGGACCAACACTTTGGTTTTCTGATTATATTCACTGTATTTTACAATTTCTAGTAGACCTGATAGATGTAGAATTATATTTTGAAACCCCCAAAGGGGAAGAAATAAACTTTATATTAACACTTTAAAATAACTGACTCAGAGGGGTGCCTAGGTGGCTCAGTCAGTTAAGTGCCTGACTCTTGATTTTTGGCTCAGGTCATAATCTCACGGTGGTGAGATCAAGCCCCACAGCAGCCTCCATGCTGAGTGTGAAGCCTGCTTGAGGTTCTCTCACCTCTGCCTACTCCTTCCCCATCCCACTCACGTGTGTGCATGCACTCTCTATCTAAAAATATTAAAGTGACTCAAAATTCTCCTCCCTCTGCCATTTTGTTCAGGTCCTCAATGACACCCCGCCCCCCCAAAATGCTTTACCAACTCCTTGGGCATTCCTTAGCCCAGTCTAGTTGACACACATAAGTAGCTATGCCAATAGTTTACACCTGTGGAGTGCATTATATGCAGATCAGTTTGCTGTTCTACATTTGGAAATGTACCATAGTCCATAGGTTAAAGGTCTGGACTCTGGATTTAAACTGCCTGGTTTGAAATCTTGACCAACTATTCTCTGCCAATTACTAGTATGTAATCTGAGCAAGTTAGTTCACTTGTTGGTGCCTCAGTTTCCTCATCTGTAAATATTACCTATCTCTTAAGGCTATTGTGAAGATTAGGTGAGTTGGTAGTACTTGCTGTTTAATAAATAGATTTACATGGAGTAAACTTTTCACATCTTAAATATTTAAAGTGCTTGAATATCATAAATGCTTAATAAAATTTAGTCACTTTTTAACTAAGAACTAAAAGAATTGTAAAATGACATGTGAATGAGTTAAAGTGAAATACAATTTATTGCACTAAATGTTACACAGAATACTTGCATCAGTACTTCAAGTGCTCAGGTTTTTAGTGTGACGAGTTTACTTCTTGAATCGAGGTTGGATTTAAAATGCTACACAAAAGGGATAACATAACTAAACTACCATGTTTTAATAACTTTAGGGGGACTCATCTTGTAGAAGTAAGTTGATCAGAATTGGAAGTCTTTGAGCCATCACAGCAGGTTCAGGAGATAAAATGTAGCATTATTTCATTTATTTTAACTAAATTAATTCCCCTTCAATCTTTCATTGCTAGCCAGTTACAACTTTATCCTGTAAAGCTATGGATATTCTGCCAGACAAAGGGTTTTCAGATCTGAATTTCCTATGCCTGGATCTCTTGATGGAAAACAAAGTTTGAGATGTTCTAATCCAAAACAAAAAACAAAACTTGAAGACTTAGCAGGTTTTCAATATCAAGAATCCCTACTTGATTTTTGTCAAATTATGTAATATCTAATGGCTTCATTCTTCTAGGAGTCTAACTTGTTTTACCTGTAACTGCATACCCATTTTGATGTTTGGGAGCTTTTATTATTTATTTATTTACTATTTATTTATTTAAATTTTATTTATTACGTTATATTAGTCACCATACAGTACATCATTAGTTTTTGATGTGGTGATTCATGATTCATTGTTTTGTTTGGGAGCTTTTAGAAGCTGTTGGTACAGTTTAGAGACAAAGGAGAATGTGGTTGGGCCCCTTATATGTTCATCCACTTAGATTCTGCTGTCAGATTATCTCAAAACACACTTGAGGGAAGGTAGGTTGTGAATAAGGGACGTTAACTATTAAACATAGCTCTTGGAGTCTTGAGTGGCTGACAACTAAAATTTGAGGTGGATCTTAAAATTGTTAGGGAACTGAATTGGCCAAGATTTCAGTATGAGAAGATTCAAAAGTGACTAAATCCTAGATAGCTACAGTTGGGATGCCATGACCGCAAATTCCCTTAAATGACTATGCCAAAGATGCCTTGAAGAGCTCTAGCCACCTCCTCTCCATCTCCTCCCCCAGGCTGCCCTGTTTCTAAGCATTGCAGTTGGTTCTTAATATGGCTTGATATATAAACATGATTTCAAGCCAGGACTACATTTCCTATGAATCAGGCTATCATTTGCTAAATTCATCCTATATAGGAATTCTGGAAATGCTTTTCCATGGAATAGTCTGAGGTTTTGCAGCAAGGTAATATAATCTAGCAATTAGAACAGACTTGGTACCCTGACATGAGCTGGAGTTCTAGATGTTCCATCTTCTGGCTGTGTAACCTGTTGGCAAATCAGCTACTCTCACTAATCCTCAGTTTTCTGGTTGGACATACATTCTAGAGTTGTTGGGGTTAAATGAAGTATATGGAGGGTGTTTGCATAGGATGAGGAAGATGGTTGGTCATTCCTGAAGTTGAGGCAGTCATCTTTTGGCCTGATACAGGACAGTCCACAACCACAGCAGTCCAAAATGAGATTCTTTGAAAGTAAGGGGAATGGAAGTCAAAGGGTATAAAATCCAGAGCCTGGACAGAAGTGGGTATTTAGAGCTTATAAAACTGGAACATGAAGTCCCAAAGCAGGGTATTATAGCATGATGCTTTCCAATCACTTTCAGTCATGGCTCACATGGAAAATACTTGTAGGACACCCACACTTGAGGGGATTTGGAAAGCTAGATGAAGCTTCTCATAGCTGAAGGTCCCAGATCTCCTGAGGAATGGGAGATTTATATCATATTCCTATCAATATAATCCACTCTATGACTCATTAGCTAGGAAGCTCTGCCCATGGATACTGACTGTTCAGTTTGGAGAAAATGTTCCTGAAGATAGAACTTGCTAGGAAAAAACATTTCATACTATATTCTGCACATGAGGAAAACTTAAGTCATTCTTAAACATAATTGCTAGTGGGCAGGCAAAAGGTAGGCAGGAAAGAGGACTTGGCTTAATGTCTAGAGCTGCCCATCTTCACAGGTGAAACCTCTTAGCTCTAACCTAGGCTCTAGAGCCAGTTCTACTTCTTATGGTGTAATAGACCAGCAGGGGTCACTTACCATGAAGTCAGATCTCTTATTGGTCCATGTCAATCTCAACAACCTTTAGTGACTGATTACTTGATCTTCCCATTTTCTAAGTTCCATTGTTAAACCCCAGTCCTAAGAACAGGATCTCTGCTTAGAGCCTCAAGTCTTCCAGGACTGAGGCAATGTGTACTATGAAATCTACCAAGGAACAATGGCTGTCCCTAAGGCAAAGTTCCCTGTGTCCTGTCCATGTCTTGACCAACCCTGGTACAGCTTTTTCCACCAATGAAGTCTACACTGAATCAGTTCTGACCTAGGTAGTTTGCTTCTTCTGAGGTTGACTTTGATCTATAGAAAAAGGATAAGGGTGGAATTCTCAACTAGTCAAAATAGGACTGATAGTGGGTTTCTCTTGGGGAGATTGATGGTCAGGGAAAGAAGGTAATGGAAACATAATAGAACTGTTTTGACCTTGTAATGTACCATTTTCCAATATAAATCGGAATCATGTCTTAGTAATTCTACCTTGCTCAGAGATCTTTGATCAAACGGTGGGTAGGAGTTGTAACTGAGAGGCATGCCCAAACATGGGCTCAGGGGCCTTCCCTGTGCCTGCTTGTACAAGAACAGCTACGACTATATCTCTTTTCTATATTGGGTTTTCTCTAAATTATCACTTGAAGATAGGTTTCAACATTAAAATTTGGGGAAATTAAACACAATTATTATCAATATCAGAACTGACACATGAAACTAAGTTGGGCAAAGTTCCCTAGGCCCCCCTGATGAAGGATTGCCTTATGTTCAAAACTAGGACTAGAGAAGGGACAAGGAGGGGGTCCTGTTGGGGAAGGTAATGGAAAAATGTGATTGCCAGTTTACCTGTGAGCTGGACTAGAGTGATTAGAGGCTCCTCACCTCCTCCTCTGCCCTTGGAATGTGAGTTCCACTTGGCTTTCCTGCTCCCAGAGGCTGTTCCAAGGACATAGCCTTGAGATAATGTGCTGTTGAACAGCTACATGATATATTTGAGTGTACCCAGTTAAAGCCTCTCTATAAACTTTCAAGATTTGGTGAGTGGGTGTGGGGATCCATTTGTCTTGTTGCTGCCCAAGACCAGTCTCACGTCAGTTCCCTTTGCTTACTAAAACTGCTACCTAGCAAACTGGAATGCCCTGCCTCTTTCTTTGGTCTCTTGCTGCCCTTTGCATACAACTTCAGATTATGCCCTGGAAACTCCTGAGAGGGTTGGGAAACAAAAGATCTGTCTTACTTTAGCTCCTGAAAGGCAAGGAGCCAAGGGCTGCCTGAATAAATTTGTCTCCTTGCTTTTGGGGGAAACAAAGGATGGGATTCCTAGACTAGGATGAGGAATAGTGAAACCCCAGAGGTGTGGGAGTTGGATGATTGAGGCAGTGGCCACTGGTTTGAATGGTGCCAAAAGACCATGTAGAATTAAGGAGTAGGCCATGGAATTGCAGGGAGAAGCCTAGTTTGCATGTACTGGGCCATACATTTCTTGCAGTGCTGATTGACAAAACTACAGTTGCATCTTTAAATGCCATGAGATGTCTGTAAGCATAAGACTCTCAATGTTGACTAGGTTTATATTAAGGAAAAAAGTTGGGGGTACATAGTGTGACTAATAGGGTTTCTAACATTGGAGCACTCTAGCAGTAATTGTTGGTCACATGAAAAACACAAGTTTTGTTTTCTTGCAATCTTTTGTAAGAGGCAGCCATTGGTTCTTTGAATAAAGAACAAATTCAAGGAAAAGTTCAGGTTGACGATTAGTGATTTAATATCAAAAGGAAATCTGTCTTGGTGTGCATAGAACATCTATAAAGTTCTCACCTACAGTTAATTTTTAAAAGTGGGGTAAAACCTTTGTTAGGGAGTTGGCAAGTATGGAAAAAGGATTAGTTAGGGCTTTACTTGTTTTGGAGATTATTGCTAGACAAAGGCTGGCTGCTTTTAGTTCATAACATCTATTATGGGTGGATAATGTCAGTTTTGCCTCCCCATTATCCATTGGGACGTACCTAGAAGAGGTCCCTTGGAGTGGGAAGTCGAGCTGGGTAAGAGTGGGAAGGTGGTTTAAAAAAAATTCTGGGGACACATGGCTGGCTCAGTTGGTGGAGTATGTGACTCTTGATCTCAGGGTTGTAGGTTTGAGCCCCATGTTGGGTGTAGAGCTTAGTTAAAAATAAAATCTTAAAAAATCCTGGCTCATGGGGTGGTTTTGTGTCCCTGTGAAATAGAATTTCTGTTCTCATTGTAATATTTAGGGACTTTTCTAGTTTCTGCATCCCTATCTCCTATCCAAGGGAAGAAGAGGAATTGGGTTGAGACTGGGAACAGTTCATGGGGCATATGTAGCTGAACCCTTCTCTTCAGGTTTGTGCAGTCTGCCCTCTTTGGTTAGTAGAGAAGCTGTCCACCAAGCAAGATTTCTTTATGGTAGAAGGTTCATTCAGCCTTGTTCAGGGAGACTTTCAAGCTTTGTCCTGATTTGGTGTAACTAACAATGGTAGTCTGATTCTGTGACTTCTAGTCTAATTTTCAATAGGTTCAGAACCACCTGGGGAAAGTGAGGTGACTGTGGCATCTCAGACATCAACCTGGGATCTAAACTGCTGTGCTGTCATGACAAGTAGTCTAGAGAGGCACATCAGTTACCTAATGTTCCTGATCTCCCATCCATGGCTCCACACCAGTATGCAGAAGAGTTGAGGTCAGGATAAGGCTTTTCAAGGCACTCAGGAGTTTCCAACAGTGTTGGACCAATAGAGTATCAGGACCAGGCTCTCCTCTGTGGTGGTTGTGGAGTGGGGACACCACTACTCTAGGTAGTTATTGTAAAGGTAGGGTCAGACAGACCTGGAACTCAGCCAGGTCCTACTATATATGGAAGTGAGTCTAATGTTCTTGGGCATTGGAGTCTGTCAGGAATTTGTAATGTGCTCTATCATACATATTCTGGGAAAAAAAGATTGCTTCCTAGATAGGCTGGTTTGGGCACAAACCTTGGGCTTCCCAGGATAGACAAATATCTAAGTCTAATCTCCTGGGAGAACAGGCTATGCTATCTGTTGGGTCTGGTCTGATGAGAAGGTCTTGGGGTTTTGAACAGTTTTGTGTGCCATAGAAGATGGTATTCACATAGACTCATAATAGCAGAGTCTACATCAGGGACTTGGAGGAATGACCCTCTCTAAGGTTTTAGACTTGGATTTCTGTTGTAAGAGGTAATGTCAGATGGGGTTGTGCAAGGAGAGATGAAATAGGAGCAGGCAGAGAAAAACTTCATGCTTTATTGTAAAGCCTGTGAACAAAGTAGAAGGGAAGAAGAGGAAGAGCCTGAGACTGCAGTACAGCTCTGCAGTCTAGTCCCTGCCAACCTAAGGTGGAGTTCCAATGCAAAGATGGCCAGTAGAGGGGTCTTGGAAAAGGTATAAACGGTGAGACCTTAATACTGCACTGTACTCAGCCTTTGGCTAATTGCTCTCTGGGAAGAGCATGTCCTAGGCTTGAATGTTATAGTAGATCCTGAAGCACTGCAGCTGGACTCTGTCAGTGGATTCAAATGTTTATAGCAGGTTGTCTTAAAGGGAGATTTGAGTGCCATGTTTCTTGGCTACAACAGCCCAACCTTTGTGCTATACAGATATACTTCTCCAAACTAATTTGGGGAGAAACTCCTTCATGATTTCTATGGGCCCCTCTTCCTGAGATGAGTCTCAGAAGAGATTAGTGGGAACTACATTTCTCCTGTAATTACTTTCCAGGCTGTATTGCTACTTATCTCCATCCTCCACTTAACATTCCAAATTTTCCTTACCCTCAGCTATCACCTCCACAAGTCATTGTGGCAGAGACTGAATCCCTCATGCCTGAAGTTTCTATTGTCATAGAAACCATTATCTTCTGAGACCAGGGTTCCTATATTTATTCAGTTACAATTGGGCAAAGGCATATGGTGAAGTATTCACTTAGATCACCTAAGTTCCATAGACCTTTTTCTCACTAGAGTAGCCTTACCACCCATTGATGATCAAGGTCAATTAATTTTGCTAAGATGGTGACTCTTCTCTGGGTTGGTTCCTGGGCACAAAGAGTCAAAAGTACCTTGTAGCAGGTTCAATGAAACCTACTCTGGGTCCTTTGGTAAGACTGCATAACTTTTTTGTCGATGATCTCTAACCCCGTAGAGCCAAGAGTTGCAGGTACGAGAATCACGAAGTCCCCCAGTGGGTCACTGGGAGATAGTGGGTATGGTACACTCCCTTGGTTCTAGGACCTAGGTAGTTATCTTACTGGGGACACAGCACCGTATAGGCCTCTGCCACTCTGCACATACTACTTCTTCATTAGAGGATGGCACCCATCTATATAAAGTATTGCTTTGGAGCTTGTCATTTTGCTTTCAGCAGAAAATATTAACACTGAGGCCAGGAACTTCTGGGTGGTACAATATGTGAAGTGGATCCCTGTCATGGGTCCATCTCAGTCTTTGCTTTGAATTGAACCCCCTGGTCCTAAGCTATGACATGTGCAATTGTGTGTGTGTGTATTCCATGAACCCTCTGGACAGTGTTGCAAGTGGAGTCTTGCAAACTGAGCAGGAAAACTCATGCTTGGAATAGGTACCTTACAGGGAGAAGCAACTTCTGGCCTTAGGATAGAAGGTGGTCAAGAGTTAACTTGCCCCAAAGTAGCATCTTGGTCCTCAAGTAATATTGCCAATCTGGGGCCTCCGTGTTGACCTCTACTGCTGGTAGGTTGGACATCCATAGGCTGTTGTAGCTAGGTTGGCTCTGGTAAGAGAAAGTGTGTGATGTCGGCCCTACATATAGCCCCTCTCTCCGCCTCTGTGGCTACTTGATTCATGTATCCGTGTGATGGAAAGACTGGCTAATGTTAGGTGGCAGTCATTCTAGCTACTTGGTTATTCAGCACATCTTCTGTGGCAGATCCTTTCTGGTGGGTGTTAACATGGATAAAAATCTTCATACTTCATGCCCAGCACCATATGTCCATCTGTATTATTCTACCAATATTGCCTCGTTTCTGATTTTCAGTCTTTCAAGGCTGCTGAGCAGATAGCTAGGCCATAACCCATTGCCCATATATTTATGTATATTCTCACTTCAGCCCCTTTCTCTCTCATACAAAGTAGATGGCCAGATGTACTCCTTGAAACCTCACCCATTTGAGAGTTGGGGCTAATATTTGACTGAACTTGAAGCAGCCTGAGTCTGCTTGAAGCAGTTGGGGCTAATACTTGACTGAACTTGAAGCATCCTCTAGCATTCAGTTTACTTATGAGACAGAATACAGAATTAAATGAAGATAGGAGAACCACCAACTCTTTTGGCTTGATTCTTAAATATAGCACTAAACTTGGACACCCTCATGGAATATTTTTGACTTAACATTTTGGCTGTGGTCGGGCCAGTTTCAGAAACTTGCAAATTTTGTTATCCTGTGATAACTTACTTCACTTGCCAGGGATCCAATGTAGGGGTTTTGATCCAAATGCCAAGTGTGTTAATCTCAATTATATACTCAGACAGGGATAGTAACTTCTGGATGGGTCCCCAGACCTATTGCATTATTTGTCAGCCAAACTTTGGCCAGAGTTTCATTTATTATCAGACCCCCATATGTCTGTACTTTAACATGGGGTCATGATCCTTTGGGTCTCCAGACACCCATGTCAACTCAGATCTTCTAATAGTTCTCAAATTTCCCATATTCCAATGTATATTAAATGTGAATAAATGGCTATAATAACACTTGCCTCCCCAGCTGGTCTGGTCCCCCTAGCCATATCTCCAGAGCTCTTAACACTAGAA
Organism: Leptonychotes weddellii; assembly: GCF_054177405.1. Taxonomy (NCBI): domain Eukaryota; kingdom Metazoa; phylum Chordata; class Mammalia; order Carnivora; family Phocidae; genus Leptonychotes; species Leptonychotes weddellii. The sequence goes on along the minus strand of NC_138370.1, from coordinate 122,359,729 downwards.
TCCCTGCTTGTGTGGGCATTGAAACTAAGGCCAACGTGAATAGTGCCTGATTCAGTCTTTGAATGAATCAACCTTATGGGAGGGATAGAACTGTAGTAGAATGAGTTTAGTGTGATGACAATAAAACATCTTAATACTAGAGAAAAAGCACAAAAGTCTGTCATGGGAGTTAGGGCCATGGAAAGACCCCTAAAATAAGTCTCACAGAAGTATTTTCCATGTGAAAAGGTAGAGGTTGAGAATGTGACTTTCATGTAGACAGGCAAAGATTATGGAGAACCTCAGGTTTGGAATTGCCAGTACCAAGCTGGAGAGGGGAGCAAGTTTTAAGACCGGAGTGTTACCTAAAAGGTAAGACCTCTGGTCTTTAGGGAAAGTTTTATAGTCAAGGTTGAATCTTCAACATTATAGAACATTTCAAGTAGGAAAAACTATTTCTTTTAGTTCCAAAAAAAGTTACAAACGTGGGTGCTAATAAATATTATGACTAGCTTATAGGTTTCTGCTATAGGCACCCCTGAATCCAAAAAAATCTAGCATATGATGGGTAGCTCCAATTGGGATATTACTTGGTGTCTCATTTTTGGGACTAAATATCAGGGCCCAATAGTAAGTCATGATCTGTGTCTCAAGTAGAGCATAATTCTTTGCCATAAAAGATGTGGCCTTACCCTAGAATTGTGGGGGTTATAATTTGCCTGTTAGGGCTTCCCAGAGACTTAGAGAATCTTTATGCATAACAAATACCTTCAGCACTACTGGATTTGGTAGATCAAGGCAGATCTAGGGCACCTTGTACTATAGCCTGGATGTCCATTTTCCCATGGTTCTGTAAGCTTACTGGATGCTTCTAAAACCATGGCACTTCTTTAAGCTTAGACAATTTTCTCAGGATGAACCCACTATGGGGTGCCTTCCTTTCATGAAGAAAACTTAATGTCCCATTAGTTTCTTGAGGATGTTACTTTTCAGCATTGGCTGCCTCAAGGTACTGGATTTCTCTATACCAGATTGAGAGATGTAAATGTCATTCAATTTCAGTGGGCTTAAGGCCATGGAGACCTGCCTTTGGATTGGTGCTTACTCTGGCACATTTTTCATGGGTGACCTATCCGTACTCAACTGTTAATCATATGGAATCTTAACAGCTGCCAAGGAAAGGAGACCCTATGCCCAGTGGCACGGTGCTTCTTCCTGGAGTGGTAGGAATAACTAGAGACTGCCCAGGAGATTGGGAGATCTTGCGGGTTGAAACCATCCAGATCCTCAGGTGAAAAATACAGCTCCAGAGTACCTGAGAGAGATAAGGCTAAAAATCAGAGCAGGTACACATAGCTGTGTCTGGTAAAATGTCTAAGATGAACTTTATTAATCTCTTCAAGGGACTTAAGATTTAAGTCTTCTCAGAGGCTCTTTTTTTTTT
>NC_138370.1:122343371-122357806 GCF_054177405.1 Leptonychotes weddellii | reverse complement strand
GCAACTGACTAGACCAGGTTTCACATCTGTAGGCTTAACCAATAACAAATATGAAAATGGCTCCAGCGATCTCTATTACACTCTTAACTGTCATTTCCTTATGCCACTCAGTCTGCTTTCGGGAACTCCAATCAGTTTTTGACCAGTGGGTTTCATGATTCTATCAGGTAGAATCCATTGAAAATGAAGCCTCTTCCAGGAAGTTCATTAGAGGGCATTTGTCAGTAGTTAATATCAAAAGCATAACAAGCTGAAAGGACAGGGTCAGTAAGATAACCCTTTTTTTGGGTGGGGGGAGGGCTGAAGAAGGGGAAAAAGAAAATCCCAAGCAGCCTCCATGCCCATTGTGGAGCCTGACGTGGGGCTTGATCTCACAACCCTGAGACCATGATCTGAGCTGAAATCAGGAGTCAGATGCTTAACAGAGTGAGCCACCCAGGCCCCCCAAGATCAACTTACATACCTTCTGCAGGTACTAGGGAATGCCCAAGACTATCTTGCCAACACCTAAAATGTCACAGCAGTATCTTAACTAAAATGACCTGTACAACCTTATTAAACATCGGGGAAACATCCAAAGAAGAGTAAAAATTAAGGTGAGTGTTACCCATGACCAAACATCTCCAGGAAGCTACAGATCACCAATACTTTTTTGCTGACACAGGCAGAGAAATATTGGTAAAAAAAGATTATGCCAGGACACCCTTCTAAGTGCAGCAATCGGAAATTCTACTTAAAATATGTAGCTTGCTCTAGTACTTTACCCAAATATCCAGTGCTTATCTTTGCCTCAGGACACTTTCTCTGCTGTTATTCATCCTTAAATTAGATAAGAACATTTTGATAGTATCCTGAAACCACCAGGTAGTCCTTGATCCCCCCCCTTGGGATCCCTGTGGGAAAATAATGGCCTACTTTTCATACTACTTGCATAATTTCTGCTAACCATATTTACATGGAGAATTGAATCATTTATTATATACTGGACATGTGAGCCTGCCTTTATTATAAAAGGTGACTCCTTGAATTGGAGCATACGAAATTGGAGTTATTTCTCAGAACATGCAGGCAGACTAAGTAGGACCCTGCAGCAAAGGTTTTTGTTTGTTTGTTTGTTTGTTTTTTGTTTTGTGTGTGTGTGTGTGTGTTTTCTCTAGGCTCAAAGCTTTTGGGTTACTTGACAAATTGGAGAAGCACATCCAATTGTGGTGTATATTGCCTCTAAAAGTAGAAGAGATTGACTTAACATTGCCCCTCTTAACAGGCCATGCTTAGTGGATGGGTAACAAGGAATCCCCCTTAAACTTTTTTTTAAAAGTAATCTCTAAGTCCAACATGGGACTTGAAATCATGACCCAAGATCAAGAGTCACATGCTCTACCAAAAGAGCCAGCCAGGTGCCCCAAGGAACCCTTCACTTTAACCATTAAAGTTTTCCACTGAATATTACCAAAATATGTACCTGCAGCAGCTCCATCTGGACCTGCCACCTGGGATTCGAGGCTTATCTCACTCATCCTCCTCTCAAGAGAGACCTAGACTGGTGATGATAGCTCTTCATAATCTTGATTGTGTCTTTTGGTTCTTGGTGTAAGCCTGTCTCTGGCATATGAGACAAAGGTGAACCTGACATTCTGAGGCCAACTCTTTCAGAGCTAGTTGATGTGTTGTCTACTCTTGACTAGAATCAGAGTTCACTGAAACTGTTAGTACTTTATCTAGTCCCTGGAGGCAATGAAAATGGTCTCACAGTAGTCTCACTAATAGGGAAGTGAGTGAGATGGCCTGTAGTAGTACATCATAAGTCTCAATAATTCTTGTGTTCAAGGTGGCTCACAAGGGATGTTCTGCCAAAATGCAAATTAGCTGTGGTTCAAGCTTGGCCTATGTGATAGTCATTAGGGGCCAGCACAGAGCTATTAGTCTACACATGCTAAATCATTAATGGCTGTAAAATCAACAGTATATTTAACTTCTTTGTTAATCTCAATGTTTAGTTGCTAAAATGTTGAAATTAAGAGCCTTAAGGTATTTTTGTAAGGCTTGTGGCAGATAATTTAAGAGGGAATTCATAGAATAAAATGTTTAAGTCATTCACTTCAACTTTTCATTTACTCAAGGTAAATTATGGATGGGACTGAAAAAATCCATCTCTGGAAAAAATGCAGTCAGCATGCTTTCTCCCACTTTGCCCACTCTTCAGTTGATAGTTAATGCTTCCAATTTATTCCCATAATTGTCCCCAACAAATTATCAAGACAACTATAAGTGATTATATAGTAACTTATGGGCTATCCCAGGACTTTGCCATGCCAATTTTGAAGAAGTACCTTACTTTGGCTTTCTCTAAAAGCAGATTCTGAGATGAGGATTTAAGTGCTTTATTTGGGAGATGGTCACAGGAAACAAGTGAAGGAGTATGGAAAGTGGCAGTAGATACAGTGAAGCTAGTAAGGGCAACCTAATGAGAATGTAACAGTAACTGCTACAGGTGCCTGGGGACTAAAGAACCATGAAACAAATGGTTAAGAATTGTTCTTCAGTGATGGGGAAAGCTAAAGTATTTATCACCCGATTACTGTTTCCTGTTGTTCATTGGTTGGTTGGCTCTGCCAACTGGCTTTCCAGTAGGTGGGCTGAAAAATCTCATGTGGTGCTGGAGAAAACTCTTGGAGAATCAAAGATGGGAGTGTCTGAGGTAGGAAGCTCATGGTAAGTGGTGGAACTATATATTTCAGCTGCAGGTAAACTCAGTCACAGAGATATGGGGTGAATGAAGTATCAAAGCTGATGCCCTGCCTTGCTTTTGAGTACATTTAGCTACTGAGGTGTCAAGGTGGTTACTGGCCACCATCCCTAAAATGAAAGGGTTGGATGCAAGTTCTATCCTGTGCTTCTGCAGTTGGGCTCAGGGATGTAACTGACGTTATTTCTATCGATCATTACAGATTTCTCTTACTCTTAACCAACATTTCTGCTGGACTAGATTTCTAGCCCAGTGAAATAACTCAACACCTACATCCCTCTGAGATCGGAGCCACTGGTTACCTTGACTCTGTCAGGCCATAGTTGCTGCAACTTGTCCATTCTCACTGAGCACCAAGACACCCTGTGATACCCTTAAGTTCTAGACCTACTCATTTCTGTCACCATTTAGTAGCAGCTGCCCAACTCTTGATGGTTGGGACTTGTGACCCTTGCCAGTAAACCAAGCCCTAACTTTTCCTCCTGAGCTACTGGCTGGAGCCCAAATAACCAAAAGGAACCTAACTCTGGGTTTATTGGAACTGTCTTTTGTAAGCTCTCTCCAATCCCTTCCAGAAGACCACATACAATTTCTTAGAGCCTCAAGCACCACTTCCTCCAGCGGATCACTGGGAGTGACAGTAAGAGGAGTTAACATGACTTCTACCACTTAGTCACCAATATATAGAACACATGGGCATGAGAACAAAGTACCATATAGTAGCCATTTGCTCATGTTGTAGAGGGCATTCAGAAGGACAGTGTTACAGATCCATAGGCTATTACTAAGTTGGCAACTTGAGCCTTTAAGAAGGCATTCCTACAAACTATCTCTAAGACCAATTTCTTGGTGATGTATATATTTAAGGACCAGTGGATACAATGGTCATGTGTCCAGTGTCCTATCCTCTTCTCCAACTGTAAAAAGAGTCCTTGATTCAAGGTGGTGGTGCTCAGCTTCCCTGATTAGTGCTGCCTCTACCGTGGTTACTGATAAGAGAGACACATGTAGATTTTGTGCCTATTTGCCTGAGTGCTTCTTACCAGGACTTCCTCCTGATCTTAAAGTTATTATATTCCTTCAGGTACCTGATCAACTCCTCTTCCTCCCCATCCTCAAGGTTTGAGCTGAATGTAAGGAATTAGTGCAGAGGAAGTAGGTGCAGGGTAACTAGACTGCCTGTTTTTGCCTAATCTCTGGATCTGTTTGAGTCCAATCATGTACTACTTATCGCTTCTAGCACTGTTTCTTGGTCCTATGACAAGAGTTCAGGATAGTGGCCCACAATCTGAACCTGCTGCAGAGCCCGTTCTTATTTAGGGCCCCATTTAAGACTGGGGGTTTCATAAGTCAGGTTTATGCCAGAGAAGCAGAACCAGTAAGATACGTATACACACATATATACATAGTATAAATGTCATTACATAGATAGAATAGCATTATATAGATAAACAACTGGGAATATCTTGCTAAGCAAGCCTGAAAGCAGTAGAGCAGGCAGTCAAGATGAAAAGATCATGGGCTGGCTGAATCTAAAGGGTTCACACCAAAGCTATAGTCCACAGGCACTCAGGAAAGGAAAATCATGATTAGGATGGAATCTGTAAACACAGATGGAACTATTAGGCAGAATTTCTTCTCTCTTCAGAAAGCCACAGCCTTGATCTCAAGGTGATGGAACTGCTAGCAGGCTCATGAGATTGTCTAACACAATCTCACTTTCTTAAAGTCAACCAATGATGGGCTTTAAATCTGCAAAATACCTTGTTAGCAACACTTAGTATCTGAAAGGGGACTGTAGTTTATTCATGTCAACACACCAAAAAAGTTGTCACAGCTGATAAATGAATTGGAGTAGTATTTCTAAGGGAAAATAAAACCTTAAATGTGGTAATTAGATTTGCAAAGGAATCCACTTTGACTATTGAAGAGCTTTGTGAAAACACCTAATATTCATTTAAAGCTGAAGAGGTTTTGCTGTCCAATATTTAATGACGAGCCTGCTAATGCAAGGTTTCTAATCTTTTCAAGTCTGCAAATAGCACATCTTAAGTATTAATATAAACATGTATACATACAACTTAAAATCTTCATTACCCTCTTACATGAATCAATACTATGTAAATAACTTCTGATTTGACACTTTTCTGTTGAATGAGTTGTCTTTTCAACTATCTACACTATCCAAATGAGAGCTATATATAGCACTGTGAGACTTCTTCTGGGGTAGTGTGGGCTGGGGAGTAAGGGAGATGTCCACTGAAGGTAACCCTCTAACTTACTAAATTATCTCCTTGCTCATGAAAGGTGGTCATGATGGTGCTGATGGTTGTAATTATGAAGCTTCTCATTGAAGAATGAGCCATCAATTTGGTATTGCTGGGAAGTAGAGAGACAATGGAGCTAGTCATTCCTTAGCAGAAAAGTCAGGCTCAACAGGCCTCTCCCTGTATGCCAGTTTCTTGGTATGAATCATTAAGTCCTAATAGAAATAAGATGTAAGTCTCATATTGCTGCAGCAGCAAATTACCACAAAGTCCATAAAATAGACATCTTAAAGAGACTGTCTAAGACAGTCTCTTCAATAAATGGTGCTGGGAAAATTGGACAGCCACATGGAAAAGGATTTACCTGGGCCATTCTTACACCATACACAAAGGTAAACTCAAAATGAATGAAAGATCTAAATGTGAGACAGGAATCCATTAAAATCCTAGAGAACACAGGGAGCAACCTCTTTGACCTTGTACAAAGCAGCTTCTTGCAAGATACATCTCTAAAGTCAAGGGAAACAAAAGCAAAGATGAACTTTTGGGACTTCATCAAGATAAAAATCTTCTGCACAGCAAAGGAAACAGTCAACGAAACTAAGAGGCAACTTATGGAATGGGAGAAGGTATTTGCAAATGACATATCAGATAAAGGGCTGGTATCTAAGGTCTTAAAGAACTTCTCAAACTCCCCCAAAACCAAATAATCCAGTCAAGAAATGGGAAGACGTGAACAGACATTTCTCCAAAGACATACAAATGGCCAACGGACACATGAACAAAATGCTCTATATCCCTTGGCATCAGGGATCAAGACCACAGAGATACCACCTTACATCAGTCAGAATGGCTAAAATTAACAAGACAGGGAACAACCAATTTTGGCGAGGATGCGGAGGAAGGGGAATCCTCTCACACCGTTGGTGGGAATGCAAGCTGTTACAGCCACTCTGGGAAACGGTATGGAGGTTCTTCAGGAAATTAAAAATAGAGCCACCCTACAGCCCAGCAATTGCACTACTAGGTATTTACCCCAAAGATACAGATGTAGTGAAAAGAAATGCCACATGAACCCCAATGTTTATAGCAGCAATGTCCGCAATAGCCAAACTGTGGAAGAAGCCAAGATGCCCTTCAAAAGATGAATGGATAAAGATGGGGTTCATATATAGAAGGGAATATACTCAGCCATCAGAAAGGATGAATCCCTATCATTTACATCAACATGGATGTAACTGGAGGGTGTTATGTTAAGTGAAATAAGTCAATCAGAGAAACACAATTATCATATGGTTTCACTTATATGTGGAACATAAGGAATAGTGCAGAAGAAAATAGGGGTGGGGGAACTGAATGGGAAGAAATCAGAGGGAGACAAACCATATGAGAATCTTGACTCTGGGAAAGAGAGTTGTGGAAAGGGAGGTGGGTGGGGGGAAGGGATAACTGGGTGATGGGCATTAAAGAGGGCACATGATATGAGGAGCACTGGGTGTTAGGCTGAAATAATGAATCACTGAACATTATATAAAAAACTACTGACATACTATACCTTGGCTAAATGAATTTAAATTAAAAAAATAGCAGATATCTTAAAATTTGGGAAGTCAGAACTGAAACCAGTCTCACTAAACTAGAGGTGTAGGCACAGCTGCAGACTTGACTTAGAGGTTCTAGACTGGGGATTAAATCCACTTTCTCGACCTCTCCAGCTACTATAGGCTGCCCTTGACTTTGGCTCATAGCCCTTCTAAAATCAGTGATGACTAGCTAAGCCTTTCTTACGTTGCATCACTCTGGAACTAACTCTTCTGCCTCCCTTTTCCATGTTGAAAGACCCTTATGACCCTTATGATTATACTGGTCCTGCTGGGATAATCTGATTTTTTGGTTGATTACTAATCTTAATTCCATCTGCAGTCTTTGCCCCTTGATGTTTAACCATGGTATATTCACAGGTTCCAGGAGTTAGGACGTAGACTTTTGGGGGTGGTTACTGTACCTACTACAGAAGGGTATGAGAAGCAATCTCCACCTGGAAGGGACAGGTGTTCATGAAAGGAGTCCTGTGAATACAGTCTACAATTTTGGTGCTGCCCAACATAGGGGAATTAAATGGTGGGCACTTGCACTGTGGCAAGGACTCCAAAGGCTCTGAGTGATTACTGGATATGGAGACTAAAGGAAATACTGAGAACCAGGTCTGTGGGGACTTTGGGGGGAGGGGAATCATGGTGTTCTTGCTGCTTTCACTGTGACCTGTGAGTTCTTCCTGAGGTTTGTATAAGCTGCCAAGTTCTACCACTTGGCTACAACATGAGGGGCTTAGACTTGGTTTCTACCCCTTGTGTTTATTTTATTTTTATTTTATTTTTTTTAAAGATTTTATTTATTTATTTGACAGAGAGAAACACAGCGAGAGAGGGAACACAAGCAGGGGCAGAGGGAGAGGGAGAAGCAGGCCTCCTGCAGAGCAGGGAGCCCGATGCAGGGCTCGATCCCAGGACCCTGGGATCATGACCTGAGCCGAAGGCAGACGCTTAATGGCTGAGCCACCCAGGCGCCCCTATTTTATTTTTTTTAAAGATTTTATTTATTTATATGACATAGTGAGAGCAGGGACACAAGCAGAGGGAGTGGGAGAGGGAGAAGCAGACTCCCCGCTGAGCAGGGAGCCTGATGCGGGGCTCAATCCCAGGACCCTCGGATCATGACCTGAGCAGAAGGCAGATGCTTTAACGACTGAGCCACCCAGGTGCCCTATCCCTTGTGTTTAGATAAAACAATAGGGCTTGGGAATAGGTGCTTAAGTTCCTCCACTGTGGCCTGACCATTGTTTCCCATTAGCTTTGTGTTCTTCAGCATTAATGTCCTTGTGGATTCTGCATGGTTTCTCTACTTGATACTTGTCTGTCTTTGACTTTCAATATTCAAATTGCCCCTCTGTTCAGTGGAGCTGCAATTAAAGCCCTAGGTATTCACTGGTATAATAGAGCTAATCAATGTCTGGGAATATCTTTCCTCAAAGCCCCTCCTTTATCTTTACTAACATGGTAATGGGTGGGGGGTGGTAGAAGGAAGCTAAACTGCCTGGGTGATCGATGTGGGCCCTAGAACCCATTTATTTTAACCCTTAAAAATTTTAAGGTGTAGGACATAATGACTTACTACATAAGTATAGTCAAATGATCAGTCAAGCTAATAGAACTTCTTACGTAAACATGCTTTATTTTGCAATGTGAGTACTTAATGCAGTCTTAGCAAATTTCTAGTAATCAATACAGTATTAAAATGTAGTTGCCATGATGTACAATCTTTAGAATTTCTCATCTTACAGAACTGTAACTTGGTACTCCTTAGCCAACATTCCCCCATATCCCTCACCTGACGGCCCTTGGTAATCACTGTTCTGTTTTTACTGAATTTGGCCTCTTTAGATTCTAAATATAAGTGGGGAGATACTGAAGACTTCTTCTTTTCCCTAACCCAGAACTTGTCTTGTAGTATCACTAATACCAAGGAATGAAGAACTGGCAGAACTATGGTTTTGACGAATCCTCATGGCAGGGAGTGCTTGTAAGCTGAACTAAAGACACTAATCTCCATGGAAGTGTCTGTTCTGATTGCTGTAGGAGGTTCTTTTGTACAGCATTATCACAAAAGATGGGGTTGGTCCATTGTTCTTATTGGAGTGTTGCACTGGAGATGATTGTATAGTACTGTTGAACCTCTTGTTCGGGTGACTTGCATGGAGAGATGGGTCATTAGTATTGTATATACATCTTAGGATATCCATACTCAGCTATTTAAAAAAAAAAAAAAACAACGATGTAAGACGTGACTCGTCTTTCCTCTTCAAAGTTTGTTAGTAGTTACTCCATGGTTAATCATAGATTTGGGATCCATCTTTTTGAAGCATCCTCCAGTCTGTGTCCCTGTTTAGTTGTTAAAGATGGCTTATGATCATCTTTTTTCCAGACAGCAGGAAGAGAACAAAAAGTGGTGAGTCTATAGCTTCCTAAAGGCATGGGCTGACATTTGGACTTAATTTTTGTTAACATCCCATTGCCCAGTTTCTAGACATGTGGTCACAACTAGCTGAAAGCTTGGTCATGTAGTCTTAGCTGGGGAGTTGTAGGTAGACCTATATATGAGGGACTCAGTTACTAAAAGGAAGAACCTATTGGCTGACCAGTAGTAGGTTGTACCACTCTATATTTAAAGAAGGCCTCCCAGATTTGGAATGAATATATTCTGTAATGAGATAGTTCACTTTCTCAGATTTCCTCTGCCTGTGGGCTGATCACGTCAAACCCTTCTAAGGTTACATAGCTGGCTTAGAGCTAAGTCTGACTTTGAGTGTAGTGGTTAGAAACCTGCTACTGCCAGGTTCAAGTGGAACATGAGTATATGGGCCTATGGAGCACCTGTCACATTAGTGCTTATACAGATCCTGGCCCTTGAGCTGATGCCATGTTTGGTATTTCACTGGCATTCCAGTAAAGCAATAGTGTATGGCCTGGCTGCTTGGCCTGGATGAGGTATAGTAGTAAAAGCATCTGAATTCTGTTTTTCTTTGACTATAAAGATGTAAAGAGCGAGCTTGGGCACAAGGTTATTCAGGCAGTCCTGGTGAGGAGGGAGGAAGTACAGGAAATCACTCTTACTTTCTACTATGGGCCTTCAGACAGCTCTGGAGTCCACGGCATGGGTTTTGTACTTGGATGCATGAATCTTAGGCAATATGTTATTTGGAAGTGCAGCTATGCTTGTGACTGCCCCTTTTGAGTCAGGTGTCCGGGGCCAGTTGAAGCAAAGTATGGCTGATAGCATTAATAGCTTAACCTGTTCTTCTAATCTGGGGCTTTATGGGCAGACATTCCAGAGCTGATCTTAGAGTGGAAGCGGAGGGAGTATCTTGTGCCTTGTGCTGGTCTAGTCCCCAGCACACCGGAGCCCACTACCATTGGTCTCTAGGTAGTTGTGGCACTTGTGGTTCCTTTGCCTTGAAGAAATAGTTAACAGTAAGAGCAGGGATATATGTGCCCCACGAGAAGAGTTGGATCCTACCACTTGGAGCCTGGGCCTTTGAAATTAGGTTCAGAACTTCTATAGTATTCATTATTGGTTGGCTAACCAATTTTTTTTGTCTGCCTTCAACAGACTGAAAACTATAAGTGTAGCTTTTAAGAAGAGTTGAGAAAGTTAGAATTACTGAGACACAATCATAAATCTACTGGAGGGCTTCTGGGAAAGATATTTCTTAGTTGATTAAAAATCAAAAAGAAACAAAAACCTTTTCTATATTTGTGCTTGCAATGTCTGTATGCTAGCTGGAGCTCATTACATTTTGTGCCTGAATTAAAATTATGCCTGCAAGTCACCATTCTAAAGATGATGAAGTTGATGGAAAAAGCCTGGGTCCGTGAAGACACCACTGAGCAGCAGAACTATCTACAACTGTCTGTCTCCAGATTTGCTGTATGTGGAAAACTATCTTTGAGCTCTTAAAGCCAAACTGGTTTTCTGTGTAAAACCAAATGTGTAACTTAACTGAAAGCATTGTGGTTGAAACAAAGTCTGTCTTAAACTTTCCCTTACTTCTACCGAAAAACCTTCTGTAAAGTCCAGAAGGAGAAAGAGGAACAAGGTCAAGTCTTCTGCTTTAATGCCATAACACAGCTTTTGTAATGGCTAAGACTAGTCACTTACATATGAGCGGCAAAAAACAGACATAAAGGCTTAGCATGCCTAAATCTATCCTATGCTAAGGTAGACAAAAATGTTATACCCTTTTTCTACCTAAAATTACCTTCTCTCTTTACCACCAGTTAAATGTCAGTAACTTGAATCACCTTAGGGTTAATTCTATTTTCAGGTAAAATCAGGTAATTAAGATTTCATTCCTGCTTAGTTAGGGTTCTATAAAAATGCAGACCCTGAGAAAAGAATCTTGGAGGAAGTAATTTATGGAGGTGTTATGAGGAAACAGTGAGTTAGGGAAGTGAGGCAGGGATAGCAGATTATTACCAGTGACTACAGTAGTGAGTAAGTAGCCACTGTGGTACCTTGGGCCAGTTCTGCCCAGAACCTTCTGGTGGGATAGTTGTGAGGAATGATCTTTTGAAGACTGCCAAAGGACAGGATGCTCACTCTAGCTCCTCACTGGCTGAGGGTTCTTCCTGGGGGACTCACTCCCAGCACTCCTGGCAAACTGGGTCCTGTGGCAGAACTTGGGCAGAGAGACACAGGAAGCCATTGGCCTGTGGTGACTTTGGGTGATCTGCATAAATCAGCATGAAGAGTTGGGTTATCTACTCAGTTTACCTCTTAAACATTTGGATCCAATTTTGCCCCATATTGAACTTACTTGTCTTGTTACCATTTTGAATCAACCTTAAGGAAACTTAAGTGTGACAATCTACTTTACCACACCATAACAGGCCCTTAAACTCTAATAAATACACATTCTTTATCTATTCTGAATTCCCCTCTGCTTCTACCAGTAGTTTGGATCAGGATGCTTAAGCAGTAGGTTGCCCAGAATGAGAGGTCTAGATACCTGATCACCTTGTTGTTATGAGGTCGTCAATGCTACAGTAACTATATTCCACTCATAGTGGCATTAAGGCACCCAATTTCAGAAGCCTAGCCATAACCCCCTATTGTGTAGTAGAAGTCTATTTTTTCATGATGTGTGGGGTCATTGATTCCCTAACTTATCAGTAACTCTTCTCTTTGCCTATTGACCTACTGGCATGAGGTGCCTAGCATGACCAATTGTTGGTTTAGGTCCTCTGTAAGGCATTCTATATCTCCTGGTGGAAGACTTCCTTTCCTGGGGGTCAGAAACTCTAATCTGCAGGCCTGAATTTGTGGGGAAATGAGGCATCCAACTCCAAGTGGGTCTTAGGGTGTAATGGTCACAGGAGCCATATTACTTCCCATTGGTTATAGATATTGTAGTTCCTAGGGACAAAATACTACATTGTTATATCTTCAACTAAGAGTGTAACTTTAGGGGTAGGATATTGAGGATATCTAAGGGTTGATTTGAATCTAGTGGAAACATAGCCGATTACCTTGAGTGACAAAAGCACTAAGACACTGGATAACAGGCAGTTAACATGGGAAAGGTAGTAGTGAAGACTTCTGAGTTCATGTGGTTCTAGTCCAGTCATGCCTTAGGTTGTTTCTCAGCTTATCTAGTCTGAGGCTTATCTTGTCTGCACCATCTTGTCAAGTTGTCCACTATGTTCTTGAAGCCTTTCACCTTCAGGAAGTGGTTCTGTAGGAAATCACAGGGATGAACATATTTATGGTTTGCGGAACCCAGGGTATGTGGATCTAGAAGGGTGAGGGTCCGATGTTTGTCTATGTATTCAAGGTGTGACCCCACTCATTCTGGGAAGAGGGTGCAGTTGATACACAAATAACATTAGAATGTCTTTCATGCCTTCATTAATTGTCTGGTCTGAGAGAAAGTGGTTTCATGTCTTAAGGCCACATCCTCATGGTCAAAACAGCCCAGTAGAGGTTTGCTCAGATGCTGACTGATGAGGTGGTTGGCAGCCTCATTGGTGTGGATGGAACTTACCCTGGAGTACATTAAATTTTGTGATGAGAGGCAGATACTGTCTATGAAAGATTTAGGTGGGTTAGGAGCTGGTCAGGAGCATGGAGTGTGTTGGGGTCTGCTTCTAAAAGTCTAGCCTAACATGAGAATTTGAGTGAGGACACACAACCAAGTAAAATTCCGTAGGATAGTAGAGAGGTAGGATGGGCAAGAGGAGGCTAAGCAAAGGTGTGATACCAAGTAGAGTCCTAATAGATAAACAGGTCAATATGGCAGAAGACCTCTGAAAATAGTATAGGTCCTATCTCAGTTGTTGTAATCAAGGGAAAAAACAAAAGTAATTCTGCCATCTCACTCATCTCTCTTGGCCTAAAGCTTGTCCAAGACCAGTTCCAGGCCCTTGGGCCCTCTTCAGATGGCTCCTTTCCCTGCCCTACCATCCTCCAACAAAGACATAAGTGCTGGCTGTTGGCAGTCAAATCACCAGGAACTATAATGCCTAAAACTAGGAGATGCCCTAGGGAGGTGTGGGCTGAGCCCTGACAGCCTCTGGAACTAGAAAGGGAATGCTTAGGTTGTTGATTCCAAACATTACTAAATCAAGAAGTAGATCACCAAAACTGGAAGTGCCATGAGTTGTCATGGATTTAAAATGAGACTAAATAAATTTTGTTTAGGCTCCCCAACAAAGAACATGAGGTTTGTGTTCTCAGGAGAACTCCATGAAGGTGTGGGAAGACAGAATATAGGGATTGGTAGGTAAACCAAAGAAAAATGATCTCTGGCAAAATCCTGAGTACTATATCATCCATACGGGTCACAGGGGAGCACTAGACTACAAATTAGACAGTTAGTTGGACCTTAAATATCATATCTGACAGTCATGAAGTTAAAATGCCTTTATTTGGTAGAGTTAGGAAAGTGTGAACCCTTAGACACACCTGTTATCTTTGGGTGTAAAGGCAAAACAGATCCAATAATCCAAGGATGGTATTCTCAAACAGAGGCAGGAGCTGGCCCTGGAAGTCACATGATAGCCAGAGTTGAGGAGATAGAGAAATGGTAAAAAGGACCTTGAGGGGATATGAGCCTGGCCTCAACATGATTCATTAATGATTGTGTGGTTATAGGAGGGAAAGGACAAAGAATAGGTGGGAAATAAGGCCTAAAGATCTTGCATTTATTCCTTCACATACTTTTCTACATGCTATCCTAGAGATGTGACCCCTTATTCTCTGTATGCTTTCCTTTGGGCTTAATTGTAAGAAGAAAACTCAAAGTAGTTTTGTGAAGTCCTTTGTTCCATTCTTAAATTGAATCTAGCATCTTCTGGAATGCTCCAAAGTTTAAACCAGTGGCAGGGTAAGAAGTTGCCAGAGGGAGCCCTTTGTCAGGAGGCCATCTGGAGGCTGAGGTAGGTCATTATGGAGAAGTAGGCAGTGGACTAATATAGAAACATGGCTTCTTGTTTTTTTTCTTTTTTTCTCTTTTTGCTATATACTGTATATCTTAGCATTGCTTCCAGGCAGGGACAAGAGTTTCCATATTGGTACCTCACCAGTTATTTTGGTTGTTGTGGAGGTTGTTATCTAATTGTTCGAGCAGTATTCTGAGACCTATTAACAATATCTTGCGGACTCACTCATGAAAGTTCTTTGTTTTAGAAAATCTTTGGGTCATATTTTCTTTTTTTTTCTTTAATTTTATTATGTTAGTCACCATACAGTACATCATTAGTTTTTGATGTAGTGTTCCATGATTCATTGTTTGCATATAACACACAGCACTCCATGCAGTATGTGTCCTCCTTAATACCCATCACTGGCCTACCCATCCCCCCACC